>NC_041019.1:50240805-50857381 GCF_004193775.1 Glycine soja | reverse complement strand
TAAATTCACTAGTGACCAGGGGATCAATCTTCAGCCAGTCATCCCTTATGGAAAAATATGGAGATGTCGTTTGAGGGTAGAGAAATCTTCTAGAGAAAATGAGATTTACATATACTAGTGCCTCCGCATGTACTTCACAAAATGCAATGGCAAAGAGTTAGAAGACTTACCTCAATAATATGACCCAGATCCACCACCACCCATATAATTGCTGCTATCACCCACCCCTCTACCAGAATACATAGATGAATATGAACGGCCACCAACCTACATCATCAAGAACACAATAAAATGAGAACGTCACAGACAGATAGCCATAAATCAAACTACTTCCAATTAAGAAAGATGAGAAACTAACATCACTTCCACGGGATACATAATCGCCACCATAACTTGATGAGTACATACCACCATCACTACCACCAAAAGAACCTGACATGAAACACACTAAGATGTAAGCACTAAGCAAATAACATCTGATGTTTAACTTTAAGATAACATTCAGATTATGTGTCCACCTCCGCCATAACTCATGCCTTGTCGACTGCCATATGTACCATGTAAGTCTTGACTAGAAATAGAATTTCTGCTGCCACTATATCCAAGACTAGATCTTCCAAGTCTACAAACCAAAATGTGAGGAATAAGTTACTAAAGAACAACAGGATTGGAGCAAGGAGATTGCAAAAACCTTGTGTTTAGAAGAAACTAACCTGTCACCATAAGCATCTCCATACTGTGAAGCACTACCTCCATAGTCATAATTTAAACGAGATCTTGATTGGCGAGCACTGGTATCATACCGAGGAGGAACATCATCCTGATGAGAAATTCAAGTAAAAGGAATTTCATTTAGCAAAAAGAGAAATAAATGAAATTTAAAACAATACTATTAAAATACATGTTTAGAAATAATACTTACTATATCAGTATAAGGACGTTTTGAGCCAGATAGAGTGTCATAATCGCGTGGCCGTCCTTCACGGTAACTTAGATGGGGGGGAGGAGGAGGAGGAGGAGGAGCCCTCTCAAATCTTTGGCCATGGCCATCATCAACATAACCTCTCTTTGGTGCAGAACCACGAGATGTACTTCTATGCAGCTCAGGGTAGTTAGAGCCGCGGGCAGGATAATCCCTATGAGATGTGTGCCTCTGAGAGGCTAACCTAGAGCCATAATCTGCAGCAACTCTATTTCTCGGAGGTGGTAGATTCACACGTCGTCTATAATCTCTTTTCATGCCACTTTTTGGATATGCAGGAGCTAACAATTAAAAATAATATATCATATAATAATATTCATAAAGACAGACTAACAAGAGGAAGTCAGATATATATAACTCATACCAGCCAATCTCCTGTCATAGCTTCTAGCTGGAGGAGCCACTGGCCTGGATCTTTCTAGCATGGATGTGACAGGACGTCTACTTCTCACACTAATAGGTCTAACAGGCGGAACACGACTTCCAACTCCTCTCACCACACGGGCAGGAAGACTACGTGGTGCAGGTCGACTCCGTGAAGATCTTACCAATCTTCCAGAATTGCGGCCAGAACGAAAGTCCCCATGATTAACATGTTTTCCACGGCCTCTCTGAAGAGGTTTTGAAAGAGGCCGTGACAATCTAGCCCTAACTTTTGCCTGAAACAAGCAAGAGGCATTACAAAATGCCACATTTATCTGTTGCAAAGTACAATGAACTTAAATGCCAAACAGACCTTTTTGTCACCTTCACCTAACCCTGCACTAGTAATGCTATCAGCACATTCCACAGCAGCAGCATGTGTACTAAATGTAACAAATCCATAATTCTTCCTCCGAGCAGCTGGCATGTCCTTAGCAAGCTCAATTTTTTCAATCTCTCCATATTTCTTGAGAAGATCTCGGACATAAACTTCATCCCATGAAGGAGGCAGCGAATCAACAAATACAGTTTTAACCTGCAGATAGTTATACTTCATCAGGTACATAAAAAAACAAATGACAATTGATCAGCAAATATAAGGTATCTCAAGTTATTAACAGCTAAACACCTTATGATCATGACAGGGATAGAATGTATGCTTGTCCATGTATTAAAACTAATAAAGTTTATGCCTGCCCAATCTCTAGAGTAAAGTAAACTGGGTTAAATTTGTAGAAATTTATTAATCAAATACAAAAATAAACCTAGAGTATTAAGAAAACTGAAGTGATAACACCAAATACTGTCTACCAAAAAAAAACCCTGTTGGAAGCCAACATAGATGTTTACAAGTAGCCCAAATGCTTCAATAAGATTGAAGAATCATACTTTGCAGTTTTTATGTAATGACCTTGGAAAAGAAAGGAAATCAGATTCAGAAAAATACCTGTGCCATAATTTCATCACCCAGATCAATAAAGGAGTCAGCAAAGGAAACCTTCGCAGGCTTATCAACTCCAAATGCAACATCTCTCTTCTGCAGTCGCCTGTAGGCTTCCTTAGCATCTGAACGAGATGAAAACTCCAAAAATGCAAATCCTCGGTTCATCCCCTCATTAGTGCCATCTTCTATTAAAGTCAAATCCTCCACATTTTCTACTCCATAATGTTTCAGTTTCTCCTTTAACTGGCACCAGAAGTTGCATTAACAGTTAGAATCTCATGCCTTGAAGGTGGCAAAAAAAATAATACTAGTAAGCATAACTCAGGTGTTAGAGGTAGCAAGAAAAGACCAGGAGAAAAACTTACAGCTTCCTTTTTCCATGTCTTGCATATGTTACCTAAGTAGAGAGTATCACTGTCCTGACTTGGAGTAACACCACATTGTTTGCCATTAATCTGAAATTGTAGCAATGAAAACATATGATTGAATATACAGGCAACTTTAAACCTGCTTTAACTATATGATAAGATCAAAGATTACCACTGGATTTTTTAGCTCCACCACAGCTCTTCTCGCTTGCTCAACCGTTTCAAAGCGCAAGAATGCAAATCCCTTGTTCCTTTTAGTCTGGGGATTTATCATCAGCCGGACTTCAGTAACTACCCCAACTTTACCAAAAACCTTTTTCAGATCATGCTCAGTAGCATCCTTATCTAGGCCACCAACAAATACTTCAAATTCCTTCCGCTTTCGCCTCTCCTTTACAACTTCACGGTGTTCCTCTTCCTCCGCATCAGGCTTCTGTGCATGCTCATCATGCTCAAACTCTTCAACAGCATGCTCATCATCATCATCATCATCATCCTCAACTTCTTCATAAACATATTCAACTTCTTCATCACCTGTATCACCCTCTTCTTCACCTACAATCTCTTCAGGATCTTCCTCTACTTCATCTCCCTCCTCCTGACCTTCTTCTTGTTCAATTTCCTTCTCGTCATAGTCAACACCACCATACTCCTCTGCTTCGTACTCAGGGTAATTATCCTCAAAATCTAAGTGTTCATCTTTTTCATATTCATCTATAGACTCCTTAACCTCCTCTTCAGTGTCTGCCAAAAAATAAATATTTAAAATCATCCCAGTCAAAACACAACTTTCCTAACATCATAGTAATTATTAAAATAAGGAAGTCCATAATCCACAACCAATCCCCATTCTTGGTCCAAACCATTTCCAACATTGCATAACACACATCAGAAAAGGAATTAGAGCCAAAAAAATAAAAAACACCTCCATAGCATATCCATCCCATACAACAGGCTTCCATCTCAAGTTGCCAAGTACAGAAAACTTTCAATAATAGGTAGCACCATCTAATCATAATCTATCTTAAAAATGCTCGCTCAAATAGTTCCATAACTTTACCAAAATGGTTGGGGCGGAAAAGCTATATAAATTTCCAGATTTCCCTTGCTACATAAGCAAGCTATATGTTCACCAGTTATTTCCTAATCAAATTAAGATATACACAAGTGTAGAACTCAATGTTTTAGAAAACTGTCTGCGCGATGATTTTAAACCTTGGCAGGACCCAAATTCACATGATACCCCCATTTTAAATTCCAAGTATGAAAAAAAATGAACTTTTGGCAAACCCATCTCACATAACATCCACAAAATACAAAAAACGTTAAATCACAAATAACATTGCACACATATCACCCTCCTAAGATCCAAATAAAGAAAATCTAAAATCTAAAAAATATATAAATTAATAAAAAAAAAAGGGACTTACTTTCCACCTTAGCCGACTCATTTGGTACTTCCTCGTGTTCTTGCTCCACATCAACGAGCTTCTCTTCCACCACAGCATCAACAACCGGATTTTCTTGATTATTTTTCACAACCACTTCCGTAGTTTCAGGCTCAGGCTGGTTCTCAGGTGCAGCCTTTGAGGATCCCCTCGATGCCCTCTTTGCCGCAGCACCTCTCTTCACTATTCTCGGAGGCATTGTCGCGGATTTCTTGATCCAAATTGAATAAACGAGATTCCCAAATTAAAAATTACCCAATTGGAAATAAAACCCTAATTTGCAGAAGAAGGAAGGGAAGAAAGGTTCCGAAGGTGGTCGAAGGCGAAATAAAAATTGGAAGCGAACCCAATTGCCGAATGTGAATAAAGATAGAAATTTTGGTGAAGACAGAGACAAAAACACCAAGAGAGAGAGAATCAAATAGGGAGCAAAGGAGAACACAAAACCCTTGAAAAGGAACAAGCGGCGATGCTAGTTAGTAGTATTTGGAATAAGCCCTTGGTCTTGGGAGATTATTTGAATTTACGGAAATAATTTATGATTACTACATGAGGTTTTCAATTTTAATATACAGTAAAAAAATATTAATAAAATATACAGTAAAAGATAGTTATTATTTATATAACTAAAATTCATAATATGTAATTTTAATATATAAGTTATATTTATTTTTATAATACGTAATTTATATTGTGATATACGTTTATTTTAATCATAATGATTAAGAAATATACTTGTATATTTGAATTGAATTTAGAGATGAAGATAAAAATATATATAGATTAAAATAGACTGATAAAAAAAATATAGATTCAAAGAGATAAGAGATAAGAAAAATCCTTAAAAACACATACAATAAAAAAATTTGAAAAAAGATAAAATCTTATCATTAAAATAAAATCTACACGATATCATTTAGAGATGGTAAAATAGTTACCTAGCTCCATTTAGACTATGCTGTTTTAGCATTAAAGATGTGTATGTTGTAATTTTTTTCAAAGTCCAATTGATGAAATATAAAGGTACAAGGAGAAGCATTGACTCGGCGAATCAAGTTGGTTGATACATGTATCTAAATATACACTTAGGTAGGCCCCGATGTGAATTGTGAGCTATAATGAATTGAAAAAAAAATGACTAATTTCAACTTAGGTGTCTAAACTGAAGTTTTAGTTCAATAAAAACTTTATTTTTTGGAAATAAGCCTGATAAACTATGATTAGATCGGTTAATTAAAAAAATAGCAAATTACAACAATAATTTCTGAGATTTCATATGATTACACATAATTTCACTTTTTTTATTTTTTTACACTAACTGTCCTTTGAGTTTAAAAACATTATATTAACATCCTTTTTTTTTCTCAATAACATTAACATCCTATATCTTCGAAAGTATTAACACGTCCTCAAACTGGGGAGACAAAAGTAATGATTAAAATAATTGTGGGTGCTTGTGTAATTCCACTAAATTTCAGGAAGTATTACTGTAACTTGCTCATTTGAACTAGAAATTTAAAATACAGGTCTTGTCTTTCATCGAGTGAGTTCCCTCGCCTTATTTGGTGTCACCCAAAAAAGATGATGAAATTCAAGTAAAAAACACATAATTGTTATCCTTGCAATCCTCCTCTAGGTAGCATTTGGCGCATAAACATAAAAGAATAAATATACTGTTTAATTCTCCTTGGTTCGACTTTTTCAGTGAAATCAAAGTGTAACAAAACTAAATGTAATAAAACATACAACTATCAGTGTAACAAAACCAATGTATAAACTATTTACTAATCTATTATCAGTTCAAATATCATTGCGTCATTGGAACCACCAACAATTAGTGCATAACCACTGATAGTGTTTTTAAATAATGAGGCACCAATACAATTTACCAAGTAGATCATGCATTAAACCATATATCCTTACACATCATTTTCTGATATTTCTCCTAAATCGTAAACAATATCCCTAAGCCACACGGCCAAAATTTTGAGATATTTTAGAAATGGCTTGAAAACCTTGTAGAAAGTACTTGGGAGAAATGACAAAAATAATAAATTAATTTACCTAATAATAAATTTAATAATTAATCTACCTATATCTTAATATTCAATTAATTGCCTCAACTTTAGTAACTGACATGATTAAGGCTACACAGGATATGTGACAAACTTGAGTTGGTATAGTGTTACCACTTCATAGTAACATGCATTGATCATCAAATAATATTTTTAAGATAAACTCTCCTTATAAGGAACTTGTGAGAGGAGACAGTTTTGCATTCACCCTTGAACAATCTTAAAAGACCAATGGTAAAGAAATTACATTCAGAATAACTGAAAACCATCACCTGCAAACAAAGACCAGATTTTAAAAAAAATAAAAATGAATGCATTTATGCTTTAAAATAGTTTAAGCACTTCTAATTTCATTCAAATAAAATCACAATAGGATAAAAGGCAGTAGGGTGGTTGTTTTAACTAGTTCTAGATTTATCATTAATTTGTTGCATTCCTGGTCTTGTTTTGCATTAGAAGTTTCTAGTTATTTAAACCTTGTTTCGATGCTTACATTAAGTTAAATTACAATTTAGTGATTGGTCAATGTTTAATTGAAATTAAAGGATTACTTATATTAAGCAATTTGTAACTAAGATCATAACTGATTGACTTTAAAGCTCAATTTTGATTTTAAGTCTTTACTCTTTATCAATGGATGTATATTAATTACACTTTGAAGGATGTTTCATGTAGTACGTAAAATCTTTGCCTTTATACCCTCTCAAATCTCAATGGTTTTAAGAACAGCTTTCACAATAAGATTTAAGACTGAGATACTTCTTCACAGTATACTGGTTATAATTTTAGTCAAAAAATCACAAAGAAAAAAGAACCTTAACTAGCCGGAGAAACAAAAACAAATGAATATAAAGTGAAAAAACAAAGCATTTCTTACCATTTTTTTTATTCACGAAATGGTGTGAGATCAATGTTGAACCGTTGCTTCCCTTTGCTTACCCTCTACAATATATCAAAACTGGAGTTAATCAAATATAAGTTCAAAAATACATAGCAATTCAAATTGTTTTTAATTTTTGGCAATCTCATACTTAACCCGACTATAAAAAAATGATAACACTTAATATGATACTCAATAAATAAATAAACTTAATGTGATTTAACGAACGTGCTTCAAAAATATTTCTGACTTTTGAGATAGGATATTAGCTTTCTTTCATGATTTTTGCTTTCTCCATTATTTTTTTGTATTTCTCCATTTTTTTATTATTTAATAATAAAAGAATGACCTGACTCAAATGGGATCAGGTTGCACCGATGATTGCCTAAACCCAACCTGACCAATTTTAATTGGTGAGGATCTAGAATTATTTTAATTATTTTCAACCATCTTCTGGTCACTCTTCTGAACAGAACAGTATGAGTTGGAAATTAATCCTAAAGGGGTATTTATTAACATCTTCATTGGCAAGGTATTTAATAACAAACAAGATTTTCTATTTAGAATAAGAGAACTTAATATGTCCTAGGCCCTAGAGGTATGAAGAATAGTTCAATTTGCCTACTTACAGATTTATTATGCAACTTAGAATCATAAATTTCAATCAACAACTTACAGCAATGGCTACAAGCTCTTCAAGTAGCTCCTTAAAGTGGCGCAAAGGCTGTCAAATAAGAGGATTTAGTACATACATAGTTCATTAAGTGCCCTATTTGATAAAAAAAAAAAATATAAGGAACATCCAAAGGAAAACAATATTGAGGAAATGATGTTTATAAATCTAAATAACTGTGCTAAGCAGCAACTCACCCACTGTGTTGGGCCATCAACAGGTGCATTCAGTGGATCATCATGCACCTGAAAACCCAAAAAGCTTTTAGAAGCTCAGTGATTGACAAACTAAATAAAGATACTCTTTGAATAGCAGATCTTGGAATCACAAGTATGATGGCTATATAGCTGAGATTTTACTCTGAACTACATTCTTTTATAATGATTCTAGTAAATTATAACTAGCATAGGCTATTCACCATACCTCCATGAAGATCCCATCCACTCCAACGGCAACTGCTGTCCTTGCAATGCAAGGTATTAGTTCTCGAAGACCTCCACTTGCAACACCTCCCCCATCCAACTAATCATGAAAGCAGAATTTTAATCCAACGAACCAGGTGTAAGATTTGGAAAGGTCATTTCAGAAAGTTATTTTTAAAAGCTAGAACTACAGAAGTCAGATCTGATAGTTGGGTTCAGAAGTAACATACTTAAAGATCATGTGAGACTTCAATATACTTAAAAGATTTCAATGGAGCATAGCATAGAGGTTTACACAGCAAAAACACACAGGGAACAACACAATACTTGAAGATTCTAAATGATCCTCAGTTCCTCACAAATCTGCAAAGCATAGAAGCCACACATGAACTTTAGACATTGCAAATCTGAAAACAAAACTATGATCTGTAGTTCTCCCAGCAAAATTAAATGAGTCACATTTTGACCTATGCTGTATTCACATACTATGACATGCCCAATGCAAATATAAAAAAGAGACTGTTGAAATTAAGATAATTGATGTGAAAGAGAAAGGGAGAAAAAGAATTGTCAATGGCTGATATAAAATTGATGTGCTGGTGCTGTAAAATACAAACAACACTACTTGTACAGATGTACTAGTAATCTAGGTCATGTTCTAGTGTAGCACAACACAATCAATAGAAGCCTAGCCCAATAAGACTGCTAACATACTAAGACTCAGAAAACACCAGCAATTCAAATATTCTAACAGATATTGTCAACACCAATACTTCAACAATAAAGGTTTATTCCACTATTTTTGGAATTTTTTATTTTTAAAATGTTGCAGGTTAAAATACTGTCACATGAAATATACAGTTCAAAATGACGTTAATATCAAAGAAATATGGGAATAAACAATGCTAAACACACCATCTTTCCAGCAGGCTGTTGTAGTGAGTGAGTTATATCAGCTACCTGAGGCAAACACCAAAATCAAATATTCGAGTTTTCTAAAAATAAACAGCATACAGAGATAGTAGCAAGAAACTTCACCATAAGAAAATTTAAAACAGTGCCAAAAGAAAAACTGCTTAAAAGAATAGTTCTTTATAATAAGGGAATAGTAAAGAATTAAGTTCAATCTCACTCTTATAGTTAAATAAATGCAACACTCTGCTTTACTTCTTAATTGATTCATTGAGTAAATAACTATTTTATTAATTAGGCATTGCAAGAAAGGGAAATGTTATATACCCTTTGACTAAAAGATCAACAAAAATGAATTAGGTCCTCTGAACCACACAAGAATAAATTCTATGTGAATCTATTTGTTTAGTTTTCTATCTGGTATGTATATTGGTGAATTACTTTGCATTTTGAATTCAAAATAAAATACTCTTGTTCTAGCTTATTGATAGGAGTCATCTGTACGTTAAAACTTGGGTTATTATCCAGACCAAGAAAAACATTTTCAGGAACTACAGAATAAACCTTCTCCTAAGTCAGTAAGTCACAGAGAAGGGAGAGATGTGAGCATTTGAGAGAAAATGTCCCATAGAGTAAGCAATTGAAGCAACTTTTACCATTAAAAGGTGTGTATCAGCCATCAGGTTGATTGTGTTCACATGGATTCATCTCATTTAATCAACTATAATATTTTCATCAAATAAATTATTAGGACAATGCCATCAAGAAAAGCTGCAGGAAGAAAATGCCCTTCTCAACTGTATCCTTACATTCAATAAGAAATGATATAAATGTTCAAACAGTATATCTTAAAGCATACTATAAAAGAAAGATTTACTTACAATGGGACAATTGGCTTCTCTCATCCACTCCAAGTTACGTGGATCAACAATCAAATCATCTGTATGAAAAAGGAAAAGATTTTAATCAATTCTGGGTTTTGAAAACAAAAACAAAAGAACTAATTTCAATACTAACTGTTTTAAGGCAATATTATACCTCTGATACACATTAAAAGTTTTGATTAAAAGGAGAAGCCAAGAGGTTGGGTAACAGATTAATAAAATAAAAATTGAGATTTCAATTTTAAATAAGATGAGTGAAAAGAACGCAAGACAACAATGAAATAAGAACAGGTGGCCATAGAGAAATAACTAGCATCCCTTGATATGACATTTTCTTATTGAAATTACATCTTGCAGAAAATGCTCTAAAAAATTAAGCATTACAAAATGAAAGGAAAAACAACAATTTACTCCACATTAAGCAATTACTGATATCAATTATTGAATAGTTCTTGCAAGATTCACATCATTCAGGAACATACAGAAAACCTCAAAATAGTTGCTATTAACTCACTGTATCCAAACATTGTTCCTCTCTCACAAACCATCACATTAGGATTTCCAGCTAACCGAACCTTTTCAGCTGAATTTGTCATCACCTATAGACATGAAAACTATGAAACATGAATAATGGTAAAAATCAGGAGACACTAATTCCGAGGCTTAAGTTAAGTCATTGCTAACTATTGAAATTGTAACTCATAAAGTTGGATAGTATACTAACAGAAGGAGCACAGAACTGGCCCTTCTTAATGTTGATAATTTTCCCAGTTTTGGCTGCTGCAACTAGAAGATCTGTCTGTCATTAGAAATAAAATGAATGAAATAATTGAAGTTGGCACATCTATTAAAATTTTAACCAGAAAATTATAATGGATATTGAAATTGAATGCAATAGATATTTACTTGGCGACACAAGAATGCTGGAATCTGAATGATATCTGCAACTCTGCCAACTGCTTCACACTGGCAAAAAATATAAACGTGCCAAAGGCAGACCATGAGTTAGAATCTGAACTATCAATACCACATTCCAATGACAAGTATACACTGGAAGAACCAATTTAATTATTCAATATGATAGTATATTACAAAATTATTGATAGTAAAGGTGCTAACCATTCTGAGTTTCAAAATTAGATGGGTGGGTACAGCCAAGTGTTAAGGAAAATATCAGTGATAATAAGAGAGCCAAGCTTGGATTTACAAGATATAGTTTCATACCAATGAATGATCCAAGCAAAATGTTTTTCAAGTTACCATTTCAACATAAACTGATTGCATGAGGGGAAAGAACATATAAGAATTTAATCCAGGTATCAACTATTTCATGATGTTAACAACTTAACATTCCATTTATCAGAGCATCACTTGAAGAAAAGTTAGTGCTATTTTTTTTCTTTCCACACTAACAAGCAAGTAATGATTATCCCTCCAAAACAACATATAATTAAGATCAAACTAGTTTGATTGATATGCCAAATAATGTTAGTACTGTAAGTGATCCTTGACCCATACAAGAAGGCCATGAAATATGAATTCCATACAACATAACCAAACAGACAAAAATAAATATCAAACTGACAATTGTATATTGTATATATAGTAAAACTAAACATTTTACCTGGATGGTCTCATGCACATCTGTCACTATAGGAATGTCATAAGCTATTTTTACCTTCTCGAGTATCTGAGAATAAAACATCAAAATAAGAGGGGGGAAAAAAGAAGGAAAACATTCAACAAAGATAAAATAGCTTTATCCAGTACAAAATTTGGTGATTTAGATAAAGCAATTTACATGTTAAACAAACACACTAAATGTATATTACTGTACCAGTGCTTGTGCCAATGGCTATTAAAGGTCATAAACAACTCCTTCCTAAGTAAGATTTCTGTTGTAATTCCCACACACTACAAAGATGACTTGAAATTTTACTAGTACTAGTATAGCATATTTTTCCTTTGGCACTGGAAGAGGTGACATTTGACCCATAGATGAGATTTCTCAAGGCCCTACAATAAGGTGCACAGATGCTACCTCCAACTCTGACAATATTTAACTCCAAAATCTCTAGGCATAGATGGAACCAGAAACAATATAAAGAACCCTGTTACAATCTCACATTAGCGGGATATATGGCTAAAGTACCCCTACAATGATTTGGAAACTAACACACCCCACTCCCACCCCGTCTCGAGCTACCTTTGGCAGTTATTTAGGATAAGACGACTTTATATTACTCATATACAACTGAAATCATGAAAATTTAACAGAGCTAATATAGTCTCATCATCTCATGTTATTGAACAATTACAACACCTAGAACCCTCTAGATACAAATCACAAGGAGATATTATCGCAACATGGTAGCAGAAATATGAACCTTCAATCCCTCAGCCATCCCCGGGCCACGAAATGATTTTGATGATGTTCGGTTAGCTTTGTCAAAGCTTGACTTGAAAACCAATGGTATTCCAACTCTGAAAGACACATATACACTCAAGATCATGTTAGCTTCAAAGATAAAACTAATATCATGTCTACAAACCATTTCATTCACAATTTTAACTTTGACCCTTAAGTGCAAGTTTCTAGACCATCACTCAACCATGTCTTTGTCATGTCAGTATAAGAGTTTGACTTTTCAATTAGTTTTATCATACCCATACTTTCTAAACAATGATAGGTGCAAAATAACTTCTACACAGAGTGAAAACCAATGGTATTTCAACTCTGAAAGACACATATACACTCAAGATCATGTTAGCTACAAAGATAAAACTAATATCATGTCTACAAACCATTTCATTCACAATTTTAACTTTGACCCTTAAGTGCAAGTTTCTAGACCATCATCCAGCCATGTCTTCGTCATGTCACTATAAGAGTTTGACTTTTCAATTAGTTACTATCATACCCATACTTTCTAAACAATGATAGGTGCAAAATAACTTCTACACAGACAGTGAATCAAAATTAAAACCTTTATTTTAAGAGTAAATCACATTCGTTAACTTCCCCGCAATACCCTTCTTGTTTTTACCCCTACATTAGTCCTCTTAATTGTTTGAAATACATTACATTGACACCCCTGTTACCCAAGAAATACATTGCAGTGTGTATCCTTGTAAGGGGGGTCGCAGTAAACGTTAAAAGAGCATGGGATCATGTGCAATCTTAAGAAATCTTAGGAAGTGTCAGTATAGTTAGCTCTTGCTTTAAATATTTAACTTCATACAGAAGACTACAAAGAAGTTGGCTTAAAACCAATGAGTATAACTCCCGTATCCATCTTTTTCTCATGAGTATCAAACACCTAAAATGAGTTGCCAAAGATCTATTTTTATGTAAAATCAACTACTAATAAATGTTTGACAACTCATGGTGCTACAGTGGCACTTCCTAATGGATTTCCATCAAATCACATTTATTTTCCCATTAAAAAAAAGTATTAATCATAAATAAATAGAGATAATTACATACTCAGATGCAACACTCTTGATGTTCTTAGCCATCCGCAGAATGTGCTCCTCCGATTCAATCACATTAGGACCCGCTAGCAGGAAGAACGGGTCTGCACCCTGGTGAGATTGAAAGAAACACAACCCATCAGAGAAAATTGAGAATAAAAAAAATATGAAAAAAGAGAATTTTGGCCTTGACCCAGAAAAATTCAAAGTCTAGAAAATAATAATCAGCGAGAAATCACGGACCTTGAGGTGGTTAAATAGCAATGCCGCAGAGGGATCCATTTTGCAGAAAATGAAGCTGCAGAGAGTGGAAATAAGAAAAGATGCAGTGATTCAGAACGACATTGTATGTAAAACAGAGTGAGAATGAGAGATCTGAAAAGAGAAACAACGTTGCGTTGCGTTGCGTTGCGTTGCGGTGTACCTTCTTCTCCTAGTTGATGACGGTAGAATCAGAATTATTGCACTCCAAATTCCAAAGCACAGTTATGTCGGTGGCTAAATACTACTAGTACTCTCTGGTTTTAGTTATTTTTACTAGTTAAAAAAATACTCTGTATCTCTATTTTTATTTTAAAAAAATTAAAATAAAAAATTATTAAAGAAAATAGTGATAATAATTATATTTTAAAAATTAATAAAAGAAATAAAAATAAATATATATATTTAAAGAGTAATTTAAAATAATAAATATGCACATAAAAAAATAATTATCTTTTTATTAATAGGAATAGATTCAGGAGAAAAATATTCACTTTGACTTTAATTTAATTTTATGAAATATTTTTCGAGGTATGTATAAAAAGCAAATAAAAATATATACTATAATGTCAGATATTTTAAATATATATATATAATATTTTTAAGTGAGTTTAATAGACACGAACTTTTTTATATTGTGAACAAGTAAGAAGTTAGTATTATTGTTATATATAACTGTATGTAATAAGATAATAATGTATTACATTATCAGGATATATATTATTTATTTATTAAAATTCAACCTTCAAATAATAAAAATCGTTCCACAATGACAGTAATGATCTTTCTGTCAATACAAAGATACTACTAAAGTGTGATATTTTTTTCGTTTTATTTTTGTTAGTCATTATCTAACTTATCAACTTAACAGGAATGTGTAACAAAAAAATACTTAGTGGGGATGTGAATGATTTTCATGAAATCTCAAATTCTCCTTAGTGTTATTGTAAAAAAAAAAACAGTTATTTTTGTTCTATACAGGATAATAAAACAACATAAACAAAACAAATAAGGTCTCAGGTAATGAACACCTGATACATCAGCAAAAATCAGTTGCACCATGAGAGGAGGGCAGGTGTCCTGAACATGAAAATCACATTTAGAGAGATCCATGCTTTGCTAACTCATCAGCACATTGCTTAAAGTCTTGAATTTTCTGATTATCGAAACATAATGATGAAGGGTGCTTCTATTATCTGAAATCAATTGTAAAGCCAATCTGGTGGTTGCCAACAAACCTGAATGATTTGGTAATTAAGCTGTTAATGAGGATAGCAAGTTTCTAGCAAATATGTTGCCAACCATGTCTAACTTCTTATTTCCTTCCTTCTATCATTCTTAATATCTTTATGTCTAACTTGAATTTGAGTATTTTTATAAAAGAAATTGTCAACAATTTAAAATAACAATATATCATAAATCTAAAATATAATTTATATGTTAAAAAATTATTTATTGTATATTTTAATTATAACTTAATTTATATGTTTAGAAATATTTTATTTATTATAAATTATAAATTTTAGTTGTATAAAATGAATATATATTTTTTACAATGCACAATTTAAAATATTAGTTATGTACAATACTTGTATCCAGTGAAAGGATACATGTGATAAAAAAACACAATTTATATGTAATACATAATTTAATGTATTAATTAGTTGTATTTTTTTGTCAATTATTAATTACGTGTATTAATTTATAATTAAAAATATTATATTAGTATGGACTATATAACTTGGACTAGATTCCATAGTTTTACCTCGGATTAAGGAGGTTTTTCAGTTAAAATTTTGGTGTCAACATTTACTTATTTTATTATTTGTTTGGGTTGCTCAAATAATTTTTTCCCTATAATTGTTTATTATACTCCTCAGGGTCTCAAGCAGGAAATATTAATTTGCTCATTTGATATTTTTATTGTTTCCATTGCGTGTGTTTATCTTTCCCTTTTTCTTTTTTGAAACTTTCAACTTTCCTAATACAATGTTACAAAAATTATAATAAAAAATATCAGTGATAATATAACTTTAACCAATACAATGGTTAATGCTATATAAATCATCAGGTCTCAAAATTTGATTTCCACCGATGAAAATTATAATACATATTTTACAAAACTAATTCAACTCAAATTGAAGGTGCTTCGCATGGTTTCAAGTACTTGGTATTATGAATTTGTTATTCCCCTGATTGAATAGTTTAGTATTTTTGTATTTTTCTTAACTTTTTTACCTTTCTTTGATTCTTATTTTTTCACCTTAGTTTAGTTTTTATTTTAGACAATTAATTGAGCTTAATTAATAATTATTATTTATTTTCAGATTTTATACTTACTTAACATATCTATCTATTGCAAGGCCCATAAGACACTACATAATTCTAAATGGAGTATATGAGTAGTCCCTAAAAAGCTAAGTAAAAGAGCTTCATTTTTGCCTGAGATAAGCTTGCACCAATGCCATTTTGAGGGTCATTTTGGGCTTGGAAGTCGGAACATTTGTACATGAATAATTGGATTGCGAAATTGGGTTTTGCTTTGTGTAATTAGCTTAATTAGGTAGATTAAATGAGTCTAATCAAGACTCATCCTTTCCTTATGATTAGTCATTGTGTATATTAGTGAAGTTAGTTACTTAGTTACTTCGTTTTGCACAAAAACAGATTTAGAAACTTGTGGTGTAAGATTTAGGATCAAACTTTTTTTTGTCTTTTTCTCTCCATTGTTCTTCATTCTTCTTCCTCTCTTCAACTCTGTTCTACCTTTTTCTTGCACAAATTTCGTTGCTCTTCCACTAGCGATGATCATGAAAGACTAAACAAACAATCAATCCAAAAATCCAATCCAAGCAAGGCTAAATTTGAGTTCTGGTTTAGTATTTCAATTATATGTGAATGTTCATTTTTTTCAATCTTATTTTCAATTTTCATGATTATGAATGTGTTTAGGATTGAAAACGAATTAGGTTGTGGATTCATTTTCTAGTTTCAAATTTAATCACATGTTGTTTAGATGATATTTCAATCTAATTTGTCATCTCAATAAGTTTAGAGATTAATTTGATTGAACTTTCTCTAATGAAATTGGCTGAACTTTCACAATCCGAACATTATTTGTAGAAACTGTGATAATTCGAATTGCTTGATTTAGTAAATTGGATTGATGATATTAAACCTGTTTCATATTCTGTTTCCAAATATCTGTTCTGTTTTAGATTATGCATTTCTGTTTTATGTTTTCGCATTTCTTTTTATTGCTTACAAACTATTCATTTAAATTCTCCATGTTGTTTATAAATGTATTGAAATTGAAACCAAATTGAATTGTATCTCTGAGTCGACCTAGATTATTCCTATACTACAAAATTAATCATAATTTTATTTGTTTTGAAACGATTCAACAATCACTCACTGTATAATTAAAGACTATCATTTTTAATTTGTTAAACTCTCAAGCTGAACAAATCCACCATCTCCAGAATGAGGCATTGTCTACTAGCAGTGTAATTGGCTGGCTTGTGCTAGATTTCAACCATTAGACATAAAACAAAGAGGCACACATTTGATTATGCTTGGTCTCCACATGACGCATGAAAAGAAAATGAAATGCTGACAGAATATATTCCTTTAAACAAATTTTTAGCCACTGGTAAATCATTTCAAAGGAAAACCTTAACTTTACTTCATATTTTTGTCATGGTAAAGTTCAGGTAGGGCTCAATCTGAGTTATTACAATTTAAACCATTAGATTTGGTTGAATGCCAAACTATGCATTTTGGACACTTTTAGCCCAAAATAATATCAATTTAGGTATCAAAGCCCAAGTGATCCTTAACTGTACGGTTGTTGCTACACGCACCCAAAATAATTGCTGGTACACACAGCACAACATTGCGATTCCTGTTTTGTCCTTCTGTAAAATTGATACGGATTGGACTTAAAAATTGATACGGATTGGACAATCCGTAAGTCTATTACGAATTGACTAATACGTAACCAACCAACTGAGCTAATAGACCACTTATGTTATAAAATAATTAATATTGTTGTATGTAACACTAAAATTTCTAATGTATATTTAATGTGCATGTAAATTTAAATAATAAATTTTGTGATAATTAATTTTGATCTAATAATTAATTTGTTTAGATATATAAATTGTAAATAAAAATCATAAGTTTATAAACATAAATCTACTAATGTATTTTTTAAAATATATAAATTTTAAATAAAAATCATAAATTTCATAAAAATTCATATTTGTAAACATATTAATTATTATAAAATTTATTATCTAAATTTACATATGCATTAAATATATATTAAAAAATTTAATGTTATAAATAACGACATTAATTATTTTATAACATAATTGACTTATTAGATTAGTTGGTTAGAGTATTGTACTAATAACGCAAAAGTTAGAAGTTCAATTCTTGCTTGAACCATTAATTTGTAAAACATATTTTAAAAAAATTTAAAATAAATCGTATGGATCACTTACGAACCCAATCCATAGTCTCATATGAATCCGAATGAAGTTTATGGATTGCCCAATCTGTTTTTTTTTTTCACCTTTCCGATTGGGTAATAATCCATAATGTAGACGGTGTAACCAATCTAGAAGCCAAAAATGGCTCAGGAAGCCATTTTCTCTCCATTTTTGGTGCAGAAGCAACAACCTTTA
The DNA here is from genome assembly GCF_004193775.1 of Glycine soja. Taxonomy (NCBI): domain Eukaryota; kingdom Viridiplantae; phylum Streptophyta; class Magnoliopsida; order Fabales; family Fabaceae; genus Glycine; species Glycine soja. The sequence goes on along the minus strand of NC_041019.1, from coordinate 50,838,945 downwards.
TATATTGAGAGATCACTCCCATGAGTGATCTCTAACCTGCCAACTAACACATGAAGATGACAGCAGTATTGACATGTCATAAGGTGTGTATATAAAAAACATTGAATCTGTATTGAATGTGAATCCATCAATTTCTCCAATCACATTTGATTTCTTGGAACGTGTGGAACAAATGCTAAAATGTCTAGACAAAACACACTCACAGATCATTCACGTGACTAGCTAATGCGACATCACTGCAGTGCAACTACTAAAGAGCATTACCCATATTTTATATTAAGGGACTCAAGTGATTGGTTTATGCTATGTTCTATTTAAAGAAAACATTCTCTCAATATGAACTACTTTCTACCATTTAGTTGATAGTCCCACAGTACTATCCACTACATTTGTGTAGCAAATAAAAGGGTACAGGCAACAAATATGATCAAACTAGCCGTTGTAATGTACAACAAATACCTGGTTAGCTATACGAACAAATGAGCAAATGATTTTAAGCCAAAGAATCATAATGAATTTAAATTACTTTCTATAAGACTATTAAACAATGTTTGAAGAGTGGAATCCCCATGCCAGGGATCAACCAAACTTGCAGTGGCAATTAGGCCCATGAGAATCAAGCAACAAATTTTTGACCTGTACTTTGAATCCATGTCATAGTCCGGCAATCACATTTATAAGAGTTGCCAATCATCCTCATTGGTTACTGTATCATTGCCGCAGTCCATGCCAGGGAAATCTTCCTCTTGGAATCCAGTGTTGTCACCTGACACATCGTTACTCACTTGCTTTGAGAAACTCCGAGACTTAGCTACAGTGAACAACGGTGCACCATTTGATTCTTCTGCAAGCTTGGAAGCTTGGGAGCAGAAATCATCAAAATCATCTGCCAGCCACCATTATTGGAGTGATGAGAGTCAATAGAAAGCTTAGATATTAGCCGTAAGTATTGAACACTTGAAATTAGCAAGAGTAACCAGCAAACCTTTGTCTCGGCAGTAAAATCCAATAGCCAAGGATGGATCAATTGAATCTAGGGGTATGTGCCTCATAACACTAGTAAGAGTTTTAAAATAGTTAGACAATCAAGAGTGTACGAGTTGTAGTTAACAGAATAAAATAAAATCAATAATAGTAGAAAGCCTACTTGCAATGGTATGATGAAGTACCAGTAGGCTCTTGAGTATCCCCACTGATATTAACAACCTGAAAACCATTTAAGACATACTTAGCAAGCTATTGATTGTTCACCAGCCAGTAACAGCCAACACAATAATATGATTGAAGTCATGCATAAACAGCAAGGAAAGCAAATGGGATTTCATTCCCTCCCAAGTCCCAACAACTAGGTTATCATGTATCCATCTTTTTTTCTTCATTTTATAGTAATTTTGTTTGTGCACTTTCTTTTCTTTCCTTTAAGCAATTAGCAGTTCTTTTTAATTATTTTGTTTGGCACTCAAGAGTAGTACAGATAGGCTAATATTGTAATGTTTCCCTCTATACACCAGAAACCATCTCAAGCTCCCCCAATATCCAAATATGTACATACCTACACCATTAACCAAATTCTATTAGCCCATTCCCGCATTAAGTCAACAATTTGTAACCTCAAATTCAGGACCCCATTGTTACCCATTTACAAATCCAAAATAATGACATGGCAAAATAACTAACAAAACATGCATGATTGTAATTCCACAAAACATTTTCAGTAAGGTCATTGCTTTCTAAATTTGTATACATGTATTTACATACATAAAGATGCTCCGTGGTAGTCAATATTCAGGATAAAGTGCCAACAAGAAGAATTAAAAAAAGGCATTTATTATATCAAAAACACAAATAACATTTAATACTAGCTTAGTAATTAATGGCAGATTTGAAGTGAAGATGGAGCATAGCATGCCTATAAATTATACATTCAATAAGTTAATCCATATATAACAAATATGATACAAGTTTCACAATCTCAAAAGTATTGAGATGACTAATAAATAATATTTTTTTATACACTCGTACCTGCTGAACATCATGGGGATCAAGGTAGAATGCCTTCTCATTCTGAACACCAATAATGTATGTTGAAGCACCTGGTTTGCCGCCCATGATGCCAAGGCTTTGGGGAAATTTAAAAGTTGAGCGCAATAATGGAATATACCTGACAATTTATAGATGCAACCAATCAGTCATTGCGCTACAGTAAAAAATGAACAAAACCCTGTGTTGTCTAAACCTGAACTGTAATTCAGTCTGCTTGTTCTTGAGTTTAACAATTTAGGCTTAAATATCTTTTTAGTCCTTGTAATTTAACGTTTTTTTGCTTTTTTTTTTTGTTTTTAGTCCTTGCAAATTATGTTTTTGTTTTTCGTCCTTATAATGCTTTATATAACACTTTTTCCACTGTTTAAAGCCCTACCTAAAGTGCTCTAAGGACTAAAAACAAAACAAACATAATTTGCAAGGACTAAAAACAAAAATAATTTTGCAAGGACGAAAAGCAAAAAAACGTTAAATTGTAAGGACTAAAAAGATATTTAAACCAACAATTTAAGAATAAAGATAAAGGAAAGTTTCTTTGCGGATTGCCACCTCTGTTATTTGTAATCCGAATAGGCAGGGAACATTTCTTTTTAACAAATATAATGATATTACTAGGCTCAACTGTGAATCAATTACATAGTACCAAAGAACCTTGAAAATGTTACACACCTAGGATTGACTTTATCAAGTCCAAGAACCAAAGGAACCAATAAAAGTAGAGGTGTCCAAGCAGCTAAGCCACTTGAAAACTCAGAACAGCGTTTGGAGGCATCTTCAATGCAGACGACCGGTGCTCCACCACGCTCCCCGTCTTCATCTCCAGAAACAACATAAATAGCCATCGGAAGTGGCGGTTCTCCAAGGTCATTTTTCTTACGGGCTAGAACTTCCCATGTGCGACACATGGCATATGGTCCCACCCATGACCCAACAGCAAGGCCATAACCTTTACCGGCTTGAAGAAGATTGTGGATAGAAAAGGCAGAAGCCTCCGAATCACCAAAAAGTTGCAAGACGTCAATATATTCTTTATCCAGTGGCTGTAAATTATAGAAGTACAACAATGAGTCAACCCAATGACATTATATCTCAAGACAAAACAAGACATACAAAGACGTGAAGACAAAAAGTAGAACAGAGAGAAAGAGAGGGGGAAAAACAGTCTAATTACTGAAACAACACATTGCATATCAATCAGCTGACCTTGTCAATAGGTTTTCTCCATGATCTACCTAATTTATGAAAAAGTAATGCCTGTGCACAAGGAAGCCACATTAGTAGCTTTATTTTGAAAGACAACAAAAACAGGCAAAAAAGAAAAACAGAAAATATAAGGTATCATGTAACAATTTCCTTGTCAAAAGCAATCATTATATAGAAGGCATCATACCTGAGCAACCAGCATCTGACTGCTCCGAAGCATACAACCCCAATTAACATCACTGGTATACTTTGTATCTCCAATAGCATCAAAGCCTATAGTATGCATGTTAAAATTTGTTAGTTTAATATTTATCATATCCCTGAAAAGGAAGTAGTATACATTCAACAGACCTTTCCGATATGTAACTAGGATTTTTGATGAAAAATCTTGTTCAAATGATGCCAATCCATTACTAGTATCAACATCTCCAGTAGATTCTTGCTGTGAAATTTTATGACATACACCTAGAAGCCATATATCACCATCAGAACTTGAAATGTCAGTCCTGCTTGATCCTAGTACACGCTCCTGAAATCTCCTCATTGAGCCACCAGTAACAACTTTCCTCACAGCAGCTGCCCACCCACTACTTCGAGAAGGAACTGCTTTCTTTTCAGAAGCTGATGATTCACTATATGTTTCAACCACTGAAAAACCAGATGTAAAGATGCTTGACCATAAGGAAGCCTTGGGAAACTTACAGTCACTAGATCCTGCTTTTGAATAAACGGGCACCTGTGTATTATCTACAGTCTCGGTTGAGCTTTTAGAAGAGCATTTTGAAGAAACAATCCTCTCACATAGACCCTTCAAGACCATTATGAAGCTGAAGGAAACACGAGATTTGGCTCATAGAAGCAAACCAAGTTTGTGCTAATATCTGCCAGTAAAAACAGGTAAATAATGAAATAAAGACCTGAAATCTTCAAAAACACATGCTCATTATTATTCACTGACAATCTAAAAGTTGAAAGATACATCTAAGAACCAAAAAGAAAAGAAACTTTTCTTAAGCTAACACATTCTACTGCTAGCCAAAAAAGACACGATAATCTGCATTTTAGACTTCTACAAATACTCAAAGGGATGATCGAGGAAACTACCAACACAGGTTGGTTCAGCTGGTTAAAGTGATCCAAATCAAACTTTCTGCCCATCAGGAGAAAGAAGAAATGTATTCCTATCAATGAATATAGAATAAAAAAGCAACCAACAAAGAAAGAAAGAAAGCTAGAAAAAAAGCTCTAGAAGAATGAAAGCAAGAAACTAAGAAAGAAATCAATGATAAGAAAAATAATAAGTTAATAATCTATGGTACCTTCCATCAACCACCCCATATAGCCATGACTTCTTTAATCCCCTAATCAAAATAATATTAAGAAAAATTTGTGTAAAGTCAAGTGCCCCAAATCCACATAACCATCTTAAATATGAGAGAAAAGCATTATACAAACATGAAATCGATGCCCAAAATCAATGATAGCAGCATACATGTTGAAATTTAACCATGGCTTCAAATATATTGGATAATCAGTAAGAAAGTATGCATCAGCCATCAGACACATAAATTCCAAAGCAGAAAAATGTATAAAGCCAAGCCAACAAACAACACGGAAGAGAACCCAGAAGGGAATTTTGCAGAGAGACCCAAATTGAATGGTTTTTAAGGCATTCAATCAAAGGCAGAGAGAAGAAGCTAAAGCAATTGTGCGAAGAAAACGACGAATCCTCCGAGCGAAAAAAAATTATTTTTGTGTCGAAAGCGGATTCGAAGAAAATAAGGTAAAATAAAGAGAGAGGAAGGGTGACATACGAGGTTAAGGTTGTAGGTGAGATGAAGAAGAACGGAGGCAGAATTCCGATCCTAAACTCTCAGCTATGAGACTTGGTTCGGACTCTACTTCATCTCTCTCTTTCTCTCAAGTCTCAACCTCTCTTAGGTTCCTTGTTTTGTTTTGTTTTTGGCTTTTTTAATTTCTCTCAAGTCTCAACCTCTCTTATGTTCCTAACTCTGTCATTATTGAGATTACTAAAAAAATTATAATATAGAGATTACTAAAAAATTTATAAAGGAGTTCAACTCAACTCAAGCCTTGTTCTATTTTCCACGAAATAAAAAATAAAATAAACTCAACTCAAGCCTCAAATTATGGCAAACAAAATTAAATTTATCTCACTGAAAAAATTAAGGGTCGTTAAGATTTTCTGTTTTTTTCTGTTTGCTGAATGATTTTTCTGTTGTTTTCTTTTTATTTGTTATCAAGACTATCTCGATGAAAAGTTGGAGAATAATTCATTTTTTATTATGCTCATCAAAATTATTTTTCAGCCGAATTTAATGCCTTTAGAGAGAAAAAAAATAGTCAAAATGAGTATAGACTATCCAAATTTTTAAGTTTTCTTTAGATCTAAAGACTATTAAAATTCATTTGGCCTCTTCTAATAAAATATTTTATAAGAAATCAGTTGGTTGGTTTGAGATAAACTATGTGGCCTAAAGGATAATGGAGGTTTCTGGAACATTTACGACTTCAATTTGGACATGTTAGAAAAACAAGGATGGAGGTTCATCTCTAATCATAATACTGTCATCTCCTAAATATTTTTCTAAAGTAAATTTTATGGGTGCGAATCTTAGTAGCAACCCATCATTCACATGGCTAAGCATAAAAAAAATGCTCCTTAAGAAAGGGGTTAGACGGAGGTTGGGGCCAAAATGATGCTAATATTAATGTATGGAGGGATCCGTGGCTGCAGGATAAGCAAAGTGCGTTTATTAGATCACCCATTATTGAAGGCTTGGAAGAGTTGAATGTGGAAGCTCTTATATATAGATCACGAAATCATTGTTGGAACTCGATTTTTCTTGGAGATTTGTTTGGCCAAGATGATGTACATGCAATATTAATTGAGGGTTCCAATTCTGAATATCATGCAAGAGGACACTAGAATTTGGGACTATGTAGGGAGTGAAATATTATTCCTACAAGATCAAACTTGAACTCTAGAGGAGTGCAATGCCCTATCATTTGCCCTTTATGTGAAACTGAAGTGGAAACATCTGTCCACACTTTTTTTTTCTCACTTACAACGTGAATATTGGTTGCTGCAGGATTCAGCTTCAACTGCAAAGTAATATTGATCCATGTGTTTAGACTGCAAAATCAGTATCAGAGTTGTTTCTTCCAGAGCTGGAGTAACGTGCAGAAGCTTGGTGAGTTGGTGCAGTATGTGGTCGGGTAGCTAATAACATGGACATGTTAATATTGCAGTGTGGAAGAAACCCGCATCTGGTGCATTTAAATGTAATGTAGATGCAAGCTTCTTTGCAAACCGATATTGCACTGGTACTGGCATGTATGTTAGAGGAGATCAAGGCCAATTTAGATTGGATAGAACTTGTTGGTGAACACCTTGATTAAACGTATTGGAAGGAGAAGCTTCGAGATTGCTACGGGCTATTAATCTGATGGTTTCAGATGTGGTGTTTGAGGTGCTTGGTTGACAGATTATGCAGCAAAAGGGAGGATCTATATGAGGCTGATCACTTTATTGAAGAATGTAGAAAGATATTGACATGCAATTCACCTTTGATATGGGATTTATTAGAGGTGATCGAGCTAATGGAATTGCTCATGAATTAGTAAGGATAACCCTATTGTATCCTATCCTCTCTACTTTTCATCATGTAATTCAACATTAATTACTTTCTTTTAAAAGGAAATTCAGCCTTAATTACTGATCAAGTGAATTAACTGAATTGATGATATTTTAGTTTAATCAATTAGTCTCAACTTTGAATCCTAATTATACCGTAGAGTTAAATACTCAAAAGAAAAGATTTATTATTCATAATAATGTTACTAACTTCAAACAAGATTATGTTTGATAAGAAGTTAATATTTTGTTTAGAAGCTTCATAAAAGATTAATATGATTTCATATAAAAACACTCAACTTTAATTAGTATATTTAAGTTAGAATTTATTATTTATTAATTTTCCCATACTTTTAAAAGATAACATGTTCCTTAAGCATGTGATTTTGAATTTGATTTCTGACTCATATATATATAATATATTTATTTAGGAAAATCAATCTCTTAATTAAATTTCAATATCTTAAATATTAATCATTAACTTTTGGTTGAAGAATCCTTTAATTCATACAAAAAAATATTATTAGTAATTTGTAGTAGCTTTCGTTAACAAATTTCACACACATTTTTATTCAGTCATAAAAAAAATTACAAGACAAAAGAATGGTTACAGTTGAATTAAGGTATCATTTAATGAAAATTCTTATGTCCTCTTCCTCTTATATCATCATTAAATTAGTGATCAGTACCCAAGGAATAGATAGTGGGGATTATTTTGTTTTGGAGGATAACAAGTAATTCTTCCTTAAGAAGAGGACAAGAAAATTTTCTTATGTGATAACTTGTACGATAATTGTAAAAGATGGTTTTAAAATTAATGCGTGTAAGTTTTATCATTCTAAAGTTTTTTTTTTATAAAAAAATACATAGTTATTTTTTAAAAAAATTGTACGATAAAATGTTTGTTTTTATATAATTAAAATTCATAATTTATAATAACTAAATAACATATTAAAAGTTGGCTTATTAACTAGGGGTTTAAGTTTCTGTAAAAAAAAAGAAGGTATTTGAGTAGTTTGTATGAAATTTTATATTCAAACCTGATTGTCATAAAACATTATTGTACATAAAAACACAACACGTAAATAAATATGTTTAATATGTAAATTATATTATGAGTACAATTTACTATAAAAATATATTTGATTTTAAAATTTATATTTTAGATTTACAATAAATAATTTAAATTGTGATACAAGGTTTATTTAACTATCTATTTTAAGAAAAAAATTATTAAAATATAATTTAGAAATAGAGATAAAAAAGGGATAAATTAAGAGGAAAATTTTAGTTAAGAAAATAAAACATACAAATAAAGATAAAAAAAATCTAATAGAAATAGAAAAAAAAGAGAGAACTCCAAATTATATATTTTGTTATATATATAAAGAACATAAATATTCTTCAAATAAGTTAATCTTGTTTAAGTCGTATAAGACTACTAAGAACAACAAACTCTCTTTTCAATATTTAACATAATTATTTATCTCAAACTTAAACTTAAGACCACTTATTATACTATTTATTAAATTTTTATTGATGATTACTTTATTTTTTATTAGGAGGAATTTGTTCCTTTTTTAACTTTTTTTTTATGTTTAAATGCTTTGGTTCCTACATTAATGTGGATAATAAATGTATTAGTAAAAAACATTCTTTATATTGAAAAAGTTATATTAATTTAGAAAAAATAATGTAATATATAAGATGGTGATATTTTTTTAATACATTTTATATCAATTATTAAAAATTTCATCTAGAAAACATTTTTGGATTAACCGAGAACCCATGTAGAAAATATTTTTTTAGATAGATTCTTTATCAACTGATTTAGATATATGGACTTCCTTTGTAATTTTGCAATCTTTTATGAGATATTTCTAGATTGGTTGTATTAAGAAATGATTTATAAAATACCTTCTACATCTATTCTTTGTACATTTCTATCTAGAGTATTAATGTGATTTGAAATTTTTGAAATTGACTTTTTTAATTAATTATACTAAACTAATCTGAAAAATGTTATATATATATATTCTTTATGTTATTGGTATGAAATATTTATTAACTTTCTCAAAAAATCATAATTGACTATCTTTAATAAATTTTTTTTCTCTTAATCATATTTTTCATCCAAAAAGCTTAAACCTAAAATCTTTTTTAAGAATTTTTTTTAATGCAACTGATCTAGAAAGTCCAAGACAAGTTTATTTATTTATTTGAGTAATGCCCTGATACTTTTGTCTTGCTCCAGTGTTCCAATTATTGTTCTTTGGTTTGACAAATTCAAGACACCTTAGACAAACGTTTATATTAAAGCTACGCGTCTCGAAATCGATCTTCCTCTTGTATAAGTATGGCTTGGGTCTTCATTTCCACTTAATACATGCAAAGATAGGGCCAATGCCAAGTTGATTTTTAAAAAATGTTTTCTAATTTGTTAATTTTTTTGGCTAAAAATACTTTTATTATTTTATATTTTAAAAGATTTATTTTAGTGTTTTATCTCTCACATTTGAATTGATGCTGTCCTTAAAAAATAATGAACATTTTCGATTTTGAAACACAATTTTGTATAATTGTGATTTTATCGAATTAAGACGTGAAATTTATCTGATTAAATTTATTTATATAAAAATTTATCATGTTAAAAATAACTATAAACATAATAAAAATTACATAAAATGTAAACCACAAGCATTTGATATTAATTTTTTAACTACTTATCCCTTTCATTTTAACTTGTTTTCCTATTTCTAATTTTTTCTAAACAGATTTGGTCAATGATTAACAACCATCTTGTTTGATAATTATTTCTTTTATCATAAATCTGAAATATAATTTGTATATTTTTTTTTATAATATATAAAAATAAACATTTATTTTATACAATACTCAAACTTATCTTGTACTATTTTATACTTGTTTTACTAAAAAGACATTAAACCACATACGTGATTCGTGTTTTTGGTGTATTACTTTTTGTCTGGTTTTCTACATATATCTTTTTTGGAAGTTAAGAAATTATATTTAAGATATGGTAATATATATATATATATATATATATATATATATATATATATATATATTTTGGGTAGTTGGAGAAATAAAAACATTAAGAAAATTAACTCTTTCTTTGGTAAATTTAACTTTTAAAAAAATTTGCTATCCATGATAATTTTATTTAATTTAAGTAAGATAAGAATGTCTCTCATGTATGATTTTGATCAAAATAATAAACCTCTAATGGTGTTTGATGCATTTTCTGTTTGTACCAAATTAGCATTGAAATCCTTGACATACATAATTTTTGAAGTGAAAAAAAGAAAGAGAAAAAATAAGAGCAAAATATTTTGATTTAAAGTAAAATAAAAAGTGAACAATTGTTTGGCGGTTGACACGTGACAAGCCGGTAATATATATATTAAAATAATAAGATCGTTTGATTTGTGAAGATATTTTCAATTTTTATTTTTGTGTCTAAATTTTAATTTGAATGGAAAATGAAAATTAGGTACGAACATACGGTAACACAGTAATAGGTACCGGAAATCAAGGAGGGGATTTTCGTAAATTCCGAAGTTATCATTGCGATTCGTGTATTGTTTTGCTTCCGTGACGGCGTTATTGATTCCGTGACGGTGACGGCACGGCGGCTGTCAAATCTCTCTCTCTCTCTCTCTACGTGGTTTTTTCTCTCTCTAGAATCTATTTGTGGCCTCTGAGAGAACCTTTGGGAGGAAACGCCAGAAAACCCCAAACTTTTGTTCTTCCTCTCTTTGCAATCTCTATACAGAAGATTTATGGATAACAGGTGCAAATCTGGTTCACTGCAACACTGTTCCGTCGCAAATTTCTTCCACCGACAAGTGCTTGACTTCGTGGTTCCGTCGCTTTTTCAACCCTTCGATAGATTCATTCCTTGGTTACGCTTTCTATCTCCCAAATAACATTCAAGCTACCCTCTTTGTCCTGTTATTTTCTTCTGAAAAAAAAGGTTAGTTTTCATCTGGGTTTTCTTCTTTAAGCCCGATTTTTCATCTTTTGTTTTATGTTTTTAAATTTAGTTTCTGGGTTTGTTGGGAATGGTGTATGATGTTTTGTGTTGTTTTGGGATTATTAGGCATACTTTTTGTGCTGTGCTTGCTTTGAATTCTCTATTAAGATTTAATTGATGGTGTTTTATCTGATTAAGGGTGTGGTTGGATAAATAACATAATTGAACGCTTATTGAATAGGCTTTAGGTTGTTATCATGTAAGCTTGTATATAAGTTGTTTTTATAATTAAAGAGGAAATAAGGTTAAATTGTTTTTAATGTAAGTTTTAAGTTGTTTCTGAACTGTTCTAGAGATTTATTGAAATAAGTTGAATAAGCTGTTTTCATAAGATCTTTGAAATACTACTTGGTTATGTCATAAGATAAGTTTAAGGTTATGTTTGAATAAACTTTTCTATAAACATTTGTAAGAGAATAAAATAAGAAGGAAAAATGAATTGAATTTCTTGAATAAATTAAAATGAACTTATATACTGAAATTTTATTAAAGTTTAGATGATTTTAACTTATGGGAGAAGCTCAATCCATTATACCTTCTTTTTTCTTTTCTTATAAGTGCTTATGGAGAAGTTTATCCAAACATGACTTAAATAAACTGCAAATAAGCTCTTCCAAATGCACCTGAGTTTTAAATTGAGCTAGTTTAAAAACTGTCATATGATATAAAATGTATGATCATATCATGTTTTCATGAATATATTATACCTTGATTGTCTAACATACTGGTGGGTGGTATGATGCTTAGGGCTTACAGTTATTGACTAGGACTTTTAGCAAGCAAACTCTCCAGATTGTGGCTTTCTGAGTTCTAAATCTGCACGAGTCTTCAGACAGAGAGATTGCAAAGTGATTTGAGACCAAATTATGGTGTAAGGACCAAGATGGCCGCTTCAGCCCATTCTTCTCTTAAGAAGATGTCATGGGCTAAGGGTCAATCCTCTGGTTGGACAGCTTTTGATCTCAAGCAGAGAAAGAATAAGGATTTTGAATCTGAAGTTGACGACGACCCTTTCCCAGCTATAGGCCCTACTGATCCTATAATCAAGAAGAATCATGTTCCCGCAAAGCCTTTCTCTTCAGTACTTCTCCCAACTAAAAATTTCCCCCCATTGAATGAGGATGGGAATAGCAAAAAGGCAATGCTAGGTTCTGATTCTGATGGAAAATATTGTGGGGCTACTACTCAGGAAGATGTTAATTTAGCTATCAAAAAGCTTAGAGAGCAGCATCTTTGGGCTGAACATAGCTTGATAGACGATATCTTCGCTGCTGTTAATAACAATATCGACAAGGCCACATCTTTATTGGAAACAATGGCCCCTGCAGTGAATTTTGAAGAATCCAAAGTATCAATAAATCCTAGATCAACTACTTCAGATGATACTCCTTGTATGGATAAGACTGATGATAGTCTTACTTCAGAAAAGGTTGAGGATGACATTCCCTTCGATTATAATCTTGTTGATAATCTCCAAGACAATGATAAGGACTTGGAGGATAGAAATGCTCCCTCAGGTCAAAAGCTATCTGGTGTTGATTACTTGAGATGCAAAATGAAACTCTTGAATTCTGTTCCTGTTGAGCCTGAATGGGAGGATGATGATATTTACATTAGCAATCGAAAGGATGCATTGAGGACAATGAGGTATGAATGCTAATACATGTATTCTTTCTGGAAATGGTGTTAGTTGTTATTTCGTACATGCTTTTATTGTTTGGCTATTTATTTATCAGCATTATTTTGTCATTTTTTCTGTTTTGCATTATTTTCTCAGGTAATATATGCATACTTATGTATGTATGTATGTTTTTTCTTCTGTTGTCTATTTCTATATAAGATGACATGGTGAAATTGAAACACCGTGTAGTGAAGATGGATCTACATGCAGTGAAACATATTGATCAATGCTTGACTTAATTTGACCTTATCAAGATGGGATTTGAACAAGTTCCTGTTTTGTCATCTGCTATACCTATAATGTCTTTGGTCTCAAAACTACTTGTAATGTGCTTAGAGAAAAGATTTCCTTAACCTGAATCAGTTACAGTAAAAACAGCATTAAGTAATGAATTTATGTCTGTGGTGGTGCCTTCTGTTTTCATTTATGTCTGTAAATAGTAATATGGTTTTTGACTTGCAATAACTTCTTGAGAAAGAGCAGAGCCTATGCTGATTTTATGTGATGGCATTTCCAGTTTTGCACATTCTTTTAGATTTGAAGGGTCTTATTAATCCATTTTATCATATAACTTCTCTTCAAGATTTTTCATTTGTAATCACTTTCAATTACAGGGATTTCATCCTTGTCCATAATTAGAGGTGAAACCATTTGAGTTTTACAACAGTTATTTTATTGAAAAGATCACATGTCTGTATACAGATGGTCACTCTGAATTGAGACTTCATACCTTTTTAATTAAACAGGTTAGCATCACGCCATTCTAAGGCAGCTTCTAGTGCTTTTCTAAGAGGTGATCATTTTTCTGCTCAACATCATTCAATGAAAGCTCGGGCGGAATGGCATACTGCTGAAGAACTTAATTCTGATGCAGCCAAAAAAATTTTAAGTATCAGGAATAATGAAAATGATATCTGGAGACTTGATTTGCATGGTCTTCATGCAACAGAAGCTATTCAAGCATTGCAAGAACATCTCTACAGAATTGAATGCCAAGGCTTCTCAAAGAGTTCAGCCACTTCAAATGGAGTGAAGGAAAATGGGCTTGGACATTCTACTCTTGGATCTTTCAATTTCATGGACAGGGAAAAATTGGATACACAAGCACCATTACGGCTTAGACCGTTAGCTTTACATGTCATAACAGGTATCTTGCCTACTTTTTTTTACCATGGATAACATATAAATTCTATGTTTATACTTGTATAGGTAATTATGCCTCTGGAGAAGTTCTTTTTGATTTTGCATATGCATAGGCTAATGTGCACTTCAACCAACATGGGTAGCATTTAATTTTTGTTATGCCTAGATCTCCTATACAATACTGTTTATTCTCTTTCAAAAGGTTTTTTGTCATGTCTATTTGGACATAAAATTACAGTTTTTAGTGTCTGTTAGTTGTCATTTTACTGAAGCAAACATTCTTCAAAATCATACTAACCCTTCCGTTAATCATATAAATAAACATTCATTCCTTGTTTTTGTATTCCTTTTTTCTATTTTTTGGTCAGCCATTTATTTTCTCAGATTTGTGAACTTGGTAATTCTCGTGAGTTGTTGATAACCTTTGGAAGATATGTCAAATTCTCCAAGTGATCACCTTACTTCTATATGTTTTAAAATATATTGTAATCTGACATTTTATCTGTTTAACCCTTCTCTTATTCATGGAATAATGTAATTATCTGTTAAGATTAGTAATTTCTTTCTTTTTTTCCCCTATAAGTTAATCATGCAACTTGAACAATTTTAAAGGTGAAAACACTAATCATCCTGTTTTGCATGCAACTGGTGTGGCACATGGGTTCCTTAACCACGTTTTGTGGTTCGATCCCCGGCTTGGGCATGAAATCACACTTGGGAGTTACCACTTTATCCCAAAATGGGCCGATCCGATGGAAGGATAATTAGTTGAGTGTCAAATAAAAAATTCCAGATACCTCTTGGTTACACACACACAAAAAAAAATGTTGTGCATGCAACTAGGTCAAGATGGGATCTATACTAAAAAACTTCGTACCCCATTGCCCAGAGGCTCTTCGCTATGCGAAGGTATGGGGGAGGGATGTTGTACGCAGCCTTACCCTTGCATATGCAAAGAGGCTGTTTCCGGATTCGAACCCATAACCAACAAGTCACCAAGGCACAACTTTACTGCTGCACCAGGGCTCGCCCTCAAGATGGGATCTATACATGGATGAAAAATCCAGCCTAGCCCATCTTACTGTCCCCACTATGAGTCATGCTTCTTTCTGCTGATCATTTTCTTTTACTAGTTGTTTCTTTGGGAAAATTATAGAAAAGGAATATTATATCCAAAGAACTTCTCCTTTGGTATTCTTTTCCAACCTTTTCTCCAAATCACCAGTTATAATACTTGTTGCTTACCTTGGCACCATTCAATGAATTTGTTTATTTATTGAAAATTTATCAATTTTCTTGAATACAAAATTAGGATTTTAATTATTCATTTAGCAAACCTGTATCCATGCTTGGGATCAACAATCGGCATTAAGCACAGCCCTAATTACATTTTCATTTCTACAGGCATCGGTAATCACAGTCGAGGACTGGCGGCTCTTCCTGCAGCTGTCAGAAGTTTCCTCAATGAAAACAGGTGGAAAATCTCCCTATGGCCTATGCAATATGCTATCTTTACTGCTTCCTTCCCTTCCCTTTGCTCCCATTAACATTGTTGAGGACATTGAAAATGAATAAAAAAATGTGTAGCCTAGTGCATGAGATACCCATTATATGCCTCTAGGAATAAGGTTTACTTTGGTTCTTATCTTTTTATATTTTGTGTTGTGCTGCAGGTACCGTTTTGAGGAGATGAGACCAGGAGTAATTACAGTGTGGCCCAAGTTTCGTCAAAACTGATTTTTGAGTCCCCGTTAGAAACTTGTTCTTGTATTGTACCATTTCATAGGGATCATATACTTTATGAGTATTTAGCAGTGGTGAGATTTAATTCCACATATATTGGTCTCCCTGTTGATGTAAAATAAAACATTTGCCTTGGCATTGAAAATTAATTCAGATGGAATTATTTATTTCAGACATCATGCTTGTTCTATTCTACATTTTCTGCAATTACGACTTCATGTCTTCATCAGATGTTACGGTGGTTCAATTCGCTAGGAACTATGATTTTGCTTCAATTACCGTTAAACACTAAATATGAACCATCGTTTGAACTCTCCTTACAACAATATCTCACATTCAATATTTAGTCATCAATTTAATAGGTAAAAATAAAAAAGAAACACATTTTATTAGTTATTTAATTAATATTGGCTACGAGATAAATTAAAATTATTAAATACGTATTCGTATCAATTTATGTTAGAAATATTTTTTTTTGACAATTTGGTGATTTTTTTTTTAAATGGATAGTTTCCAAACAAACATTAACATGTAAAAACAAAAGGTTCAAAGAACAAAGTTAATCAACTTTATATTGTCTCAATCCAAGTATATATTGTCTCAAACTCAACTTTATTTTCATCCGTTATTTTCTAAAATTGTTAATCAAGAACAAAGTTTTCTTAAATTACACTCTAGTTTGGATGGACACACTCACATGGACCCAAGAACATTAAGTGAGAGCCACATTAGAAACAACAATGAAGGTTCCCTAATATTGTACTTTTCTTTACGAAATTTCCTTGATATTCGCCATGCATGTCTTTATGACAATAGGTCTTGTCCTGGACTAGAAAATAAATTAAAACGAGTTAAGATTCTATATACGTATGAATTTCATTCAATTGCACAACATGTACTCATCTTACTATTATCCTTCTAGTTTCTGTGGGGCATATGCAACAAACTTCTCTAATTTGTGGTTCAATAGAAGAGGTACCTCAATTGAGCCATTCTCTGATCCTCCAAATTCCACTTCAAATCTTATGGCAAACTTTGGAACTACACAAAGAACACCCAACACTACCACCACACCTTCACCACCCTCCTTAGACCCTTACGAACCAAAAGGGCCTCATGAAAAGTTGTACACTGATTTCAAAATCTACTGGCCCTTCACCATGCCCCTGACTTCAGAAGCTGCAGCAATTCGTGTCATCAGAAACTTGGAGCATCTTGGCTTGTACTACACACTCTTTGTGTGGATCATACTCTTCATAGTCCTCATTCCTCATCGTAAGTTGTCATTGATTATCTTGGTCATCATGACCTATGTGATAGTTATTTATTGTTTAGTTCTAAGGGCATACCCCAAATCTATTTTCCTTCATAGAACCATAGATAAAAAGTTTGTGTTGGCTTTGCTAGTGTTTGCAACATTTGTGCAGCTGATTTTGACTGAGGCAGGGATTCAACTTGCTGTGACTTTGGCTTGTGCTGTGCCTTTTGTTTTGGTGCATGCAGTTTTGTGGGTTAGTCATCATGCCTTTGAGATTGAGGATGATTCTGGCACCAAAGAACTGACTCCTCTTGTTGGCCATAATGGATGTGCATGTCGAGCCAAGGCTCTAGAGAATGTTTGATGTTTGATTTTGGTTGTACATACTACATTGTCCACTTCATAGTTTTAAATTGCAAGTTAAAAGGAAAAAATGTTCATAGTTATTATCTCTCTCGATATTTTTATTTATATTTTTTCATAAATATCTATTTATCTAGTGAGTTTTGAAAAAAAAAGACTTAATTAGTTTGAGAAAATATTTGTGTATTTATTTTCATAGTTTTAATAAATATAAAAACTATTCATCAATTTAGCATAATCTAAATAATGTCATAATTAATTATCTCAATACTTTATATTTTGTGTAACGTAAATTAAAATAACTTTAACTCATCATTTGTTGTTGTTGTTGTTCACGAGAGCTTTAACTCATCATTTCAAACGCGAGAGAGACGAGAGAAAGAAAATACAATGAAAATAAGTCCCTTATTTACATTTTAGATTTCAGTTTAATCCATTAAGATAAAAAGTTTTTCTTTGATCCCTGTCTTTCTTAGTTCACATGACATCTTTTACAATTTATTATGCGTTACCCATTTGAGCAAAGTAATGTAATATATAAACTAATTAAAGGATCAATTTGATCACCAATTTTTATAAAATGATATGGTTTTTATTACTAACATAATGATAAAATGTATAAATATTAAAAAATTATGATAATAAAATACGAAAAAAAACTTATATATAATAAATTCATGAAAAATAATACTTGAGTGATAAAACTAAGTGAAAAAAATTATAAAGAAAAAAAAAACATGTAAATTCATCAGTATCGTTGTCAATACGAGAGCATGTTGTACCTAGGAACCAAAGTGCATTTTTACCATGTTGCAGAAGTTGTCGAGATATTGATAAGTTTCAGTTTTACTTTTATCCTTTATCACATAAACCCACAAAACTTTAGTGTAGTCATCAACAATATTCAAGAAAAATAATGAGATTCCTTATGAGATGGTGTGTGATATTTTCCCCGGAAATCATTATTAAAACCAAAAGCTTTGATTCTTTTCATTATCACAAAGGAACATGATTTTGTTGAATGTATTTCTTAAGCAAGTGATTCAAGATTCGAATCATGACTTTGAATATAGAATAAATTATGTTGAGAAAAAAATATTCACCTTGTGTGTGTTCATGATTTTTGACGAACATTAATTATTGTTTCTTGCTGGATTACTTTGTACCAATATTATGATTAACAAAAATAAATAAATAAATAGAAAGCATTGAGAGTTTGCTATTTAAAAAACAAAAACATTGAGTGGAATGTGGTTTTGTGAACAAGTCAATAATTTGCATGGAGGAAGAAACAAAGATTAAAGTAATGGTTTGAGTGATATATAGTGAAATGAAAGTCAATCTTAATATCTTTAATGCGTTCATGAAATACTAAGTTGTGAGTGATTTGTATGATACTTATATTATCACAATGCATAAAAGTCTATTGTGATGAATGTCATGGCACAATACTCAACTTTTGTAGAGAATCAAGATATAATGGTTGCTTTTTGCTCTTCCAAGAAATAAGAGAATTTCTTTGAAAGATGCAAAACATTATTATAGACTTACGATAAGTGAAATTACCACCTGTAATTCATCAAAATAAGCATACAACTCCAAGGAGGAAGACCAAGGAAAAAAAATACTTGGAAATTGAGTGCCTTAGAGATAATGAAGAATGTGATCAAAGAATAACGGTCGAATGAATTGTAGTAGGAGAAACAATTAACTAACAACATGCATAACATAAGTGTCTTTAAAAGAATACAAATATTGGCGCTGAAATCCAAAAACCAAATCTGGACAGTTAAAATTTGTTATAAATTGTCAATGTATTATTCTCTATTTGGTGCATATTCATAAGAGACTAAAAAGAGTAATTTTTAAAATTTTAAAACTAAAATATATTTAAATTTAAGGAACTATAAAAGTTAAACTCCCAAATTGAGAGACTAAAATACTAATTAAACCTAAAAATATTGTAAATTAAAATAATATTTTTGAAAAAAAAAATCAACTTTGGAAGCTTCTTCCTCCTTTTCATCCAACTTTAGAAAAAGTTATCTAGAAAAAAGGCCGGCAATGACACCATATATACCTATACACAGGGACGGATCCAGACAATAAATATCAGTGTGGCTAAAATATAAAAAAAATTATAGACTAAAATATATTGAAAATAAGAAATAATGTTGTTTAAGGAAATGTATTTACAATAAAAATCGTCTATTATCCATTTTTTGAAAATGAGTTAAAATAACATTATTGTTGATTGTTTCAAGAGCATCTATTTCTATAAAAGTTATAAGACGATCATTTAACCATTGATCACTCATTTTGTTACATAGTTGACTCTTCACAAACTTCATAACTGAAAAAACATGTTTCACACTTGCAGTTGCTACCGGCAAGACTAAAGCCAACTTCAAAAGCCTATAAACTATATAAAATGTGTTGCACTTTTTTGTTTCCACAAGCTTTGCACAAAGGTCTGAAAGTCCTTTTAACTTTGCAAATTTTGGATCACATCGAACATTTCTGACATAATTCTGAAGCTGATGTCGCACCACCACTTCTGGCACATCTACAAAATCATTTGGATAAAGTTCAACCATCCTCAACAATTTTTTCACATCAAAAGCTTCAAATGATTATGAGGGACTCAAACATGAAACACATTGTAAAAGTTCAGTATTATCTTCATCAAACCTAGCATTGAGGTCATGCAACTACAAATCTAAAACACTAAATAAATAATCATGCTTAAAATGATGCAAATTAGAAACACTAGAAGTGGTAGCATGTCGTCTAGGTTTCTTTCCTTGCACATACAGTGCATCCAAATCAGGCACATCAATATCATGCTTATTGCAAATTTCCATAACCTTAGATATAAGTTCTTCCCATCCATCATTCCTCATTTCTTGTAATTCTTCTTTGGTGGCTTTGACAAGTGATAAAGCATTCAAAAGATCTTGATCACGCTTTTGTAGCGCTACACTTAAATCATTTGTAAATCCTAAAATCCCAACCATCAGGTATAACATGAAAATAAAATTAAAGGACTGAAGCACATCTAGCAAAAGCATAGTTTCACCATATTTTTCAAATGACATATCTTTCCCGACTTCTTCAAGTACGTCAATAATGGCACCATATATAGTCATCAAACTAGTGAAAGTCCTAAAGTGGGAACCCCAACGAGTGTCACCCGCTTTAGTAATAGATGATTATTGATTTAATCTACTACTAGTCTCTATCTGACCCTCTTCAATCAATTTAACAAATTGAGATACTTGTTTGTCCCGAAACAATTCTTGTCTCTATCCTTTTGAATCGTAGGAGCAGTCATAAAGTTATTGCCCAGAGCACAACCTATTACATTAGTTATCTTTGGGTTATATATTTATTTCATTAAAATTTTATTTTAATACTATATGTTTATTATTTTAATATCATAACTTAGTGCTGATTTATAACTACGAACATGTAGCCTTTGTAAAAAAATAAACTAAGAACGTGTAATTATAAAAAAAAAACATTATTTTTAACATTATATTATTTAACATTAGTAAATATTTAATATTTAAACAAAAATAATAAGTATAAAAAATTATCTTAAAAATTAAAACTAATGATTTTTGTTATAATTACATGTTCTTTAGGTTATTTTTTTATTTACCAATTAGCATAATAGTTAATTTTACTAAATATCTATAATTTAATAAACTAACGTAAAGAGTTTTTAGTTAAAATTATAATTTAAAAAATTCTGGTGTGGCTATAGCCTCACCCTGCCTCAACGTGGATCCGTCCCTGCCTATACACTCTTTGAAAAAAGCATAAATTGTTGGAAAAAAAGAAAAACAAATTGTAGGCGGAAGAAGCTTCCAACGCATGAAAAGGAAGAAGCATGAGCTATATGGTTCGAAGTTTCTATGTAATTTCATCACAACACTAGTTAAGACTTGGAGGATGATCATGGAAGTTGGAAGCCAAATATTTTAAATTGGCATCTTGTAGAATTGGCGATCCTCTTGTGTCATGGATCCTTTGAGTCTTTCTTCTGTTTCAGAACAGGCCAGGGAGAACAATGTAAACAATAAGTTCTTGCTTCCAAGAAAGCCTGTAAGTTATGCAGCAGTAGTGCACCTTGTTTTGTTTTCCCTCAAAGTTAAATTTGACTGATGCTTACAAACAAAAATAGCCATTAAGTGGCCACTTGGTAGTTGCTATGCACCTTGCTTCCTCCTCAAAGTTGATTTTTTTATTTTATTTTAATTTTGGCTTTAAGTGGCCTTTTTATTTTATTTTGCAAATCATTAACAACAAAGGCAAGGCAACCAAATCCAATCATATACAGGAAATTGCGTCGAGGGTCAGCTGCAGGGAGATTTCCAGAGAAACAAATTGAGGTACAAAATTGTTAATCTTTTGAGTAAAATGTGTTATAAATCTTTCAATTTTCAATCAAAATTGATCTTATGATTTGTACATATGCTTTAAAGTGAATGATTTTGATTATGGTATTTTTCACAATTAGTAAATTTCATTTTTCTTTATGAAACTAGAGAGATACTAAGGTGAGAAGTGATTACCCAAAATTATGCTTTTTAAAGTATAGAGATGAAGATCAATTTTGATTGAAAATTGAATCATCTAATGTTTTATCCCAATCTGTATCTCATTATGGTTGTTGCTGTCCTCATCATCATTTTTCTGTTTTGTGTTTCTTTGTTTCCTCCCCCTTTCTAACATACATGTCTTTCGTGTTTGCATTAACAGTACCCTACAAATAAGGAGTTACTGAGAACAATTGTGTACTTGAGAAATGCTACAGCAGTATATTATGAGGCAAGAGATCACCATTATGTTCTTCATTTTTGTCATGTTACCCGTGACTTTTCTCTGTTCATGCAACAGATGCCGAAACACTACTTTAGACTGTATATGACTTTTGTCTCCACATGCACTTTGCAGCCTGACAAAATATTGCCTTACAATAAAGCCTATATTGATGAGGAAGATGAAGAAGAGTGGAGCACACAAAGTGAGGAGGAAAAAGGTCAGAAGGAACTTAAAAAAACTATCAACAACTCTAACGACATACTCACCAAGAAACGGAAAAAGAAAAGCAGCCATATTGACAAGGTTAGTCATCCAGATTAATTTGCTTGCTCATTTGAGAAAAAAATAGTAACCATATAAATGGGATTTACAAACAAAGTATAGTTTTTTATTTGCAATTTTTTTATTACATGTGTAAAAATTAGTTAGGACTATAGACATGTAGTAGTTTCTGACCATATAATAATTTCTCCTGAAGCTTATGAGATTAAAATTTGAGTAATTCTTCCTAATTTTGACAGGAAAACAAGGAACCTTCTATATCTTCTTCCTCTTCCCATGTGATAAACATCAAAGAAATGAGAAAAACTTTAGAACGTAGAGGCCAAGGATTAACAAAAAATGATTCTGTAAGTGTTTCCATTCGTGAGACATTCATACAGTTCTGTTCAACAAAGATAATTTGTCCACAGGAACATCGTGCTGCATTAGCAGTTAAGTTATATGGAGTTCAAGCAGCACTTTTATCTGCTTTAGGCAACCCTTTTGAGAACCTATCCCAATCCATAAGCTCAAGAAACAGCTCACAGATACTAAGTTTGTCGAAAGCCTCTACCGGGTTCTTACCAGCAATTTTATGGACTGGAATGTTCATAGTGAGTTTTGTGTACACATTAATTGTGGTTTGGTCTTTGGCTTTTAGAGTGCCTATCATCTCAATGCTGTGCCTTTCTCTTCTGTACTGTTTATCTGTGTTGGTTGCTGCAGCATCAGGGTTTGATGTCATGTGTGGCACGTTTAGAATGAGTGGCATCTTGTTTGCATCTTTAGGGGTTCTTGGCTTTGTTATGCTGCTTCTTGTTGTGGTCTTGCTGGTGCTTTTTGCTTCCTGGAGATGCCCAAAACAAGATGGGGGAGCCAAGTGATGAATGCTTAGTGCTTTGGCATATAGGGTAACTACAAGCTTAGAAGTTCTATGTTTGTAGTTACCTTCATTCGGCTTTGTTTGCACATTTGTAGATTTAAAAACTTTTGTATGTTTCATCTAAAGTCTAAACTGTGATAATTTTTTCCTATAGTATATGCTACACGTGGATTTGAAAAGCTTTTGTCAACTACGTACCCAGTACCCTCCCCCAAAAGCCCCCATCCAATTAGGGAGCCTTATTTAAAGCAATTTTGATTTTGTTTTTCACACTTCATCTTTTTTACATTTATAAAATAACCCGTACAATTTAGTCTAAACATGCATCATTCAAATTTAATAAAATCACTTGACATTTCTAACAGAAATGCAACTGAAAAGTTTGTCAATATAAAACGTAATTAAAAAAATTGTCATCACAAAACTCTTATCAACTGAAAAATAATTTTATTCATATACCACCTGGCGAAAAACATACTCAAGATAGGTATTACAGCAAACTAGATGGTGGAATAATTCAACTTTTGACGTAGACGTTTTAGGGGTGATTCAATTTATATTTAGACTTAAAGTGAAGTCTAAAAATGAGATTTTGTATACTAACTTTACAATAATTTATTCAAATTATTATAATTTTTTGGATATTATCTGTTGAACTTTTTATGATGCAGAAACATTACTTATTAAATTATCTTAATGGATTTTGTTTAACATTTTAAATCAATAATCAAGCCAGTTCTTTAAATTTTTATTGAAATATATTGTCGATTTTTTTACCTAAAATTTGTTAAATATAGTTTTAAACTTCTTTTTGCTAAAATAACAATTATTGAAATGGTTGAAATTTTCTATAAGCAATATATGCATTTAGAAAAGGATTATATTTTTTTTTATTTAATTGATCACGTATTGTTAATTCATGTGGCTTTAGTGGTCTTACGAGAAGTTCAATATGAAAATGTTCTGATTGACTGGTTGATAGTCAATTGCTTGATTGGCTTCTATGAGGTTGAGCCTGTCTGTCGAGAAATTGACTATTTGAAAACAAATGATAGTTAGGTTCCTCTTTTCCTCAGTCATCATCTGATATTAGCAAATGATAGTTAGGTTCCTCTTTTCCTCCCACCTTCGAGAAATTATTATATACTACAGTATAATTAAAGAATTAATTAAAAATGACTACATGTCAAACAAATATTGATCAGAATTCTAGACAGGCAATAAATCTCAAACCATACAATAATTCTCTACCCCAAAAGTCCAATATATCATACAAGAGAGCATCAGAGCCGGCACCACTTAGACAGTGCTAAGAAGCAGTATTAGCAATTGGCAAGTCTGAGTGGTCAATTCTATCAGTATTATTATTAGTCTAAAATCATTTTCTAAATAGTAGGAACTTGCCTTGCAATTCATTCAGTATACGACTATGACTTGGCTTGTGGGATTTTTCTGTATAAAGAGGACATTTCAAATTATAGGAACTATCGATTCTATACTTTGCAGTTGACCTTGAAAAACAAATGTGATTGATCAAAATGTTATTAGAGTAAACAAATTTCAGTAAAAAAGAAGGAAAATGGAATTCACACTTTTGTATCTAGACTTTTATTCAAGATAGTTGTACATATACTTTGTACCTGTATTATTTATGGCCAACAAAGATTGATCTAATTGATAAAGATCAAACTCATATCTAATAAATACGTGTGTCCTTAGTGAATTACCAGAATTTAACTCATCTAAACTTCTTAGTATTAAAAAAACCACTACATGTATGCATTTGCATCTTCTTATTATATCATATATATATTTTTTCTTTTGCATTATTTTAATGATATCAATGTCGATGTAAGAAACAAAACTCAGAAAGGACAACATAGTGAGCCCCCAAAATTTTAAACAGCATCAGAATTGTCAGCAACACTTTCACTATGGCCAGCAAGAGGAGCCAGTTCCCCTTTAGCAGAAGAATCCTCAACCTCAAAGGCATCATAACTAGCCCACAGAACAGCATGAACCAAAAGCACAGGCACACTGCTAGCCAAAGTCACTGCAAGATGTATACCTGCCTTAGTCAAAATCAGCTGCACTGCAGTTGCAATTGCTAGCAAAGCCAGCACAACTCTTTTGTCTATGATTCTGTGAAGCACAACAGAGTTTGGAAATGCCCTCAAGAGTAAAAAATAAAGGGTTGTCACATAGGTCATGATGACAAACAGAATCAATGACACCTTACGCTGAGGGATGAGGGTTATGAAGAGTATGATCCACACAAAGAGTGTGTAGTACAATCCGAAATTGCACATGTTTCTCATGATACGTACCCCTGCAGCTTCTGATGTTGAGGGTATGTTAATGGGGCAGTAGATTCTGAAATCACTGTAGAACTTTTCATGGGGTGCTTTTGGTTCTGGTTCATAAGTGTCAGCGGTGGATTGTGGTGTTGAGGAGGTGGGAATTCTCTGTGTGGTTCCATAATTTGCCATGGCAATTGAAGTGAAAAATTGGAAGATCAAAGAAATATTGCTCAATTGAAAAACTGCTCTTGATGAGCAACAAATGATATGAGAAATTTGTTCCAAAAGTGTCTCACAGAAAACTATAAGGATAGAGATTTAGATTACTACTTGTATTTACTTTCTCTACGAATATAATTTGGTTCAAGTTGATTCATAATATATAGAATAGAATCTAAGGAAAAGAGGGAGCATTAATTTCTGAGGACAGCTGGTTGACGACGACTTTGAATTTGAAGACTTAGTAAAATGTTTCCTATTGAATAATTTGAGCGTTTGAAGACTTAGTCAAGTGTTACTCATAGAATACTAACTTAACCTACTATTCATTCTGGTTACTTTGGTAAAAGTTTGTTGTTATTATTCTTTAATTCTAACTAGCTATTTCTAGTTGTATTGTCTTTGAGATCACAATTTCTTTAATATCGGTAATTAGGGAGAAAGAGTAAATTAAGTACTTACCATCTTTAACGAATCTGTAAGGCGTTATTGGATTGGTTTCTAGAATTAGAGAAATTTAAAAAATCCTATAAGTTAGTTTTGTTGGTTACCTTAGTCCATAATATAATATATATCAGCTAAGGTTATACGTTAAGTATCACACAAGTCTTTACGTGTCTCTTCCAAATGGAAGAGTATGCAAAAGAAAACAAAGTATTTAGAGGGAAGGATGAGAGCAAGGGGGACCAGAATTTTCTGCATTCGGCTAAGTTAAATGTAGACCAAATGACTACGTTTTATATTTTTATTTTGATAAATCTAACTTAAAATATGCATCCAAAACGTGAATTGTCAATATTCATCCAGCAGTTCCAATTTGTGAATGCGTGAATTCAGAAAAATAATTTTTAAAGGATACTAGAGACAGAGAGATGAATTAGAAAGACACACAGACAAAAGAAGAGAAGATTTTGGTATATCATTTTGCTAAGTGGTATGGCACATAGAGGATACAGACATTTTTGCTTGACATTTTTTTGGATTATAATGGTTTGACTCTTATGCATGGGATGTTGCTTGGTGCATCGAGCGTTATTGTTGGTGCACCCAGCATCACTTGATAATGCCAAAAATGCCCCTCCACTAGTAATATGTACGGATCAGGGTGATCCGTAAAACACCCGTGAATCAACTTGATCCGTGAAAGTCTCATGCGGATCAAGTTGATTTGTGTAATACGTGCGGATCAAGTTGATTCGTGTAAGACTCGTGGATCAAATGCAGATCAAGTTGATTCGTAAGCCTTTTATGGATCAACTTGATCCGTAAGTCTTATACGGATCAACTTAAAGGGCTTATGGATCAAGGGTATTTCAGTTCTTGGTTCAAGAACTCTTCTTCGTCACTGTGGTTGAAAAAATCGAAGCCCCTCTCTCTGCAATAAAGTGAAACGCATCAAAGAAATTTAATTGAATTCAATGGATGCGAATCGCTAGCAAATTGTTGTTGACGTTGGATCGGTGGTGGAAGCCGTTTCTGCTGACAACGGTCATGCTCCTCTCTACAACATCGAAAGTCTCTGCGTGCATTACCATGAAAACGTAAACGTTTTTCTCCTTTAACGTTTTTTCAATTAATTCACTATGTCGGTTTCTTCTTCTTTTTCGCGCTGAGCTATTCAATTTTCCTTTTTTTTCCTCTTCTGCATTTAATTTGTATTCAATTTTCCATTTTTTTCCTCTTCTACATTTAATTTGTATTCAATGCACCATTTTTTTCCTCTTTTGCATTTAATTCGTATTTAAAGCACCATTTTTTTCCTCTTCTGCATTTAATTCATATTCAATGCACCATTTCTTAAAACTCTTCTTTTTCCTTCCTAATTGCTCCCTCAACGTTTATGAAGTTTTAAACATTGAGCTTTGTTTTTTTTTCTTCCAAAGTCAAATGTGTTTGATTCGTATTCAATACTCGATTTTTTTTACTCTTCTTTTCTTCTTTCTTAATTTACTCGGTGAACGTTTCTGAAGTTTATTGAGCTTTGTCTTTTTTTTCTTCCAGAGTCAATGCGTTTAACTCGTATTCCATACTCAATTTTATCTACTCTGTTTTTTTCTCCACCCTAAATTGCTTAGTGAAAAAATTTTGTAGTTTAAAGGCCTTGTTTTTTTCTTCCTCGAGTCAATGCTTTAAGGCTGATGTTAGGTGCTTACGGATCAAGTTGATTCATAAAAGCCTTACAGATCAACTTGATCCGTAACAAATTTACGGATCAAGTTGATCCGTGAGCAACTTGCGGATCAACTTGATCCTTAACAAACTTGCGGATCAACAAAATCATATGCGGATCACATTATCACATACGCTGATCAAGCAGAATGAGTTGGGTGCACAAAAAATGCTTTAAATATACGTGGGGGTATTTTTATCTTTACACGTAGGGTGTTGGGTGCACCAGCAATAATGCTAGGTGCACCTAGCAACACCCCCTCATGAATAGTAACTAAATGGTAAATCCTATGTCACTAAGCTGACCCTAATGAGTTATTTGCTTGACATTTAACGTGTTAAACTACATTAGGTGACTAACGTTACGATTTAGACTAACTTAACTTGGGAAACCAATTTGAAAGACTTTCTTTTTTTGATTCTTTAATTTTAGGAACTAATTGGATGATGTTCCACAGATGGTTTATTCTCACGAGAAAATTACTATTCTAAACAGTTAAAATAATACTTTTATAGTTCCTTTTTGTTTAAGATTAAGTGCTTGGTTAGGCGGTAGAAGATTTGGCAAGTAACAAATTGAAGTCCAAATTGGGGAACTTCTTTGTACTTGCATAAGTTGTTTTGAGTCAATTTAATGGAACCAACACAACACCCACTGTAATGTCAAACTGCTGGTAATGACTTTTTTTGAATGTTAACATCCTTCTTCAGTTCACACGTCGAATAGTAAAGGTATAGTTTCATTTTTCACCCTCATATCACGAATATTTTTAATATTAGTAGGAAATAAGGGAAGTTTAAGTAAACACTGGTTATGTTACTAATATGTATTTGTCTATTTTGTATGTATTATTGTGTTAGTAATTGATTAATTGCATCTAAATGTAGGTTAATATTTTAATTTGGATTTAGTTATTTTCACACATATATTTATTGGATGAAGTTTATTTTCTATAAAATGGCCAAAATAAATTGTCTCCTCAACAATCTAGGCCTGAATATGTCCTTGGTTGTGGTTGTGTGATTCATATAGTCAAACTCATGGATAAGGGATTAATATTGTATGTTATTGTATCATTTATCAAAACATTAAATACATTTATTTTATATTTAAAACTTAGCTTTTATATATATATTAAAAAAAATCAATTACATCACCTTTAAGGGGTTATAATATAATCTCAAGCATATATTATGATCAAAATGATATCCAATATAATATAATTGATAACACATGTTGAGTTTGTGAGAAAGAGAGATTAATTCTTACAAAATATATTTTTTAGAGGATCAAGAAAAGTATGATTAGGATTATGTTCAACAAGATAATTTAGTTAATTTTTAATTTTTTTTATTAATTGAAAAATTTGTTTGAAGGTAAATAAGTCTTTTTTAGTATTTTTTAACGTTTTTTTAAAACATTAAATTTTAATTTTTTATATTTTATTTCATTTATCTTTTTAATATATTTATCCAATTTCTTAATTATCTTTTTTTAAATAAATTGTAATTATACTATTTTTATGTTATTTTATATTTTTCAACTATTTTTACCGTTAATTTTATTGAACATTAATCATTTAATAAACTAATTTATTAGCTATCAACAAACTTTTAACTAATTCTTTAAATCCTACTAATTTTTTAATTAATTTTTTCAAATATACACTAGTTACTCTAGATACCAAATACAATAAAATAAAAATAAAAATGATTCATATCTATGATTTGTTACGTAAAAAAAATTATCTATGATTTACATGTTCTGTTCTACTCCAAAAACCTGCCTCACATAAAAAATATCTATTCCGTTTGTTAGTTATCCATGGAAAACTCTGTTTCGTCTCTCTCCACATTCCACACCCAACATTTTTCAAGTCTTCAGCTTTAGACCCTCCCCACGATCCCCACCACCACCCTCCAAAACCCACCACACAAAACCTCCCAGATTCGCCACCCCCAGAAAACACAGAACAAAAAAGCCAAAACCCTTCACCGAATAAACGCGTTTCCGTGCTCCTTTCCCCTCCACAACTAAAACCCAATCTTCATCTACAAAGACATCAAGCGCTTCGCTCGCCAGAACAAGCTCAAGGAAGCTCTTACCATCTTGGACTACGTGGACCAACGCGGCATTCCCGTCGACGCCACCACTTTCTCTTCGGTCATCGCCCCGTGCATTCGCACCAAGTCACTGCCCCAAGGAAAGGAAGTTCACACCCACATCAGAATCAATGGACTCGAAAACAACGCTTTCTTACGGACAAAGCTTGTTCACATGTACACGGCATGTGGGTCGTTGGAAGATGCACAGAAACTGTTTGATGGATTGCCCTGTGAGAGCGTGTACCCGTGGAATGCTCTGCTCAGAGGGACTGTGGTTTCGGGGAAAAGACGGTACATTGATGTGCTCAAGACTTATACTGAGATGAGGGCATTGGGGGTTGAGTTGAATGTGTATAGTTTCTCTAATGTGATTAAGAGCTTTGCCGGTGCAACAGCATTTTTGCAAGGATTGAAGACTCATGGGCTTCTGATCAAGAATGGATTGGTGGATAACTACATTCTTAGAACCAGTTTTATTGATAAGTACTTCAAGTGTGGGAAAGTTATGCTTGCGTGCCGGGTGTTTGAGGAGATTCCCGAGAGGGATATTGTTGTGTGGGGTGCGATGCTTGCTGGGTTTGCGCACAATAGGTTGCAGAGGGAGGTGTTGGAGTATGTGAGGTGGATGGTGGAGGAGGGAGTGAAGCTGAGTTCGGTTGTGATGACTATTGTTATTCCTGTGATCTGGGAGGTTTGTCTGAGGAGGTTGGGTCAGGAGTTTCATGCTTATGTTGTGAAAACGAAGTCATACTCTAAGCTGGTGCCAGTTCAGTCTGCTTTGATTGATATGTATTGCAAGTGTGGGGGTATGATTTCGGCAAGACAGGTTTTTTATGGTTCGAAGGAGAGGAATGTGGTTTGTTGGACGGCTCTGATGGCAGGGTATGCTGTGAATGGGAAACTAAAGCAGGCACTGAGGTCCACGATTTGGATGCAGCAAGAAGGGTTCAGGCCTGATGTGGTGACACTTGCCACTGTTCTTCCAGTTTGTGCACAGTTGAGGGCTTTGGAACAAGGGAAGCAGATTCATGCTTATGCTTTGAAACATTGGTTTCTGCCAATGTACTCTAAGTGTGGTGTTTTTGAGTATTCTAGAAGATTATTTGATAATATGGAACAAAGGAATGTGATTTCATGGACCGCCATGATTGATTCTTATATTGAAAATGGATATCTGTGTGAAGCACTTGGTGTGATTAGGTCAATGCAATTGTCAAAGCATAGGCCTGACTCTGTTGGTATAAGAAGGATGTTGAGTGTTTGTGGTGAACTAAACTTGTAAAGCTCGGGGAAGGAGATTCATGGGCAGATATTGAAAAGGCACTTTAAATCAGTCCATTTTGTTTCTGCAGAACTTATTAATATGTATGGTTCATTTGGAGATATTAATAAAGCTAATTTGGTGTTTAATGCAGTTCCAGTTAAAGGTTCTATGACATGGACTGCTCTTATAAGGGCATATGGAGATCTTGAATTGTATCAAGATGCAGTTAACCTTTTTGATCAGATGAGATATTCTCCAAACCACTTCACTTTTGAAGCCATTCTATCTATATGTGACAGCTGGATTTGTTGATGATGCTTGTAGAATCTTCAATTCAATGCCTAGAAATAAGATTGAAGCATCTAAGGAACACTTCGCTATTATGGTGCGATTACTTACCTGCAATGGTCAGCTAGAGAAAGCTCAGAGATTTGAACAAATGGGTTCTTTCTTGTAGAAGAGACAACACCTTTTCCTTCTAAAGGATTTATAGAATGTTGAACAATCCAGAATACATAAATGTAACTTTTGGCTCAGAATTTGTAAATTGTCATGTATTTGTAGTTTTGTTTCATACTATACGGCTCATAAGACTGCAATGGTCAGCTAGAGAAAGCTCAGAGATTTGAACAAATGAGTTCTTTCTTGTAGAAGAGACAACACCTTTTCCTTCTAAAGGATTTATAGAATGTTGAACAATCCAGAATACATAAATGTAACTTTTGGCTCAGAATTTGTAAATTGTCATGTATTTGTAGTTTTGTTTCATACTATACGGCTCATAAGACTGCAATGGTCAGCTAGAGAAAGCTCAGAGATTTGAACAAATGAGTTCTTTCTTGTAGAAGAGACAACACCTTTTCCTTCTAAAGGATTTATAGAATGTTGAACAATGCAGAATACTAAAATGTAACTTTTGGCTCAGAATTTGTAAATTGTCATGTATTTGTAATTTTGTTCCATACTATACGGCTCATAAGATTTTCTTGAAGCTTCTCTACCAAATTAAGTGTTTATATCATTCATACCTTTTGGGAATCTGGTGTTTTAAAAATTACTTGGACAAAAGTAACCTTGCATAGTTTCAATATTCCAATCCATGTCCATTCTCAAAGCATAAATTGGGTTGATTTAAGTCCTTTTTCTACTGTAATTTGAAAAGTTTCTTCCAACCAAATTTAGTTTTACACTAATGCCTTATCTATTATTGGTTTAAATGACTTGATGAAAACCCAACATGATTAGTTGGTTTTAATTTTATATGTTTCTTTACCAACAAATTACAACACAATTGATAGATAATTAAATCCATTAAATATGTTAATAGGCGTTTGGTTCTTGATTATATCTATAAAAAAGATTTTGTAAAGAGATAATATTCATTTGGTAATTTCTACATCTTGAAGAAATTACTCTTCTATTATAAATTTATTTTATTAATACTCTCCTATTGTAAGTGAAATGATATTCTCGGTGCAAACAAAATATAATTTATATGTTGGTTCAAATTAAACTAATCACTTAAAAATTAAATATATCTTTAGTTTTTGGAAACACATTTTTATTTCAATTCTTATATATTCTTTAAAAAAAATAAAAAAATTTAACCCTTATACAGTTATACTTAAGAAACGGATTCTTCAGGTTTCATAATTCAAAACCCAGTGAGTGGTGACCCTAAAATTGAAAATACTTCCATTCCTATACGCCGTCGTTTGGCCAAAAATAAAATAAACTTTCCCTGTTCAAGAATCTCAGTTTCGACTTTGAAGCCCTATCTGCCGCGACGCGACTTCCTCCGACTAGGCAACCAGAGGTAAATTCTTGGACCTTTTTTCATTTTCGCTCCTCCTTTCCGTTCATTTCTTTCTAATTCACTGCAATGAGAGTATTGATCCCTAATTCAGTTTTGACCCTCTACTGTGAAATTGTGGTTTTTGTGCGTGTTTTCTTGTGGTCACTACTTAGACGTGTTATTTCTTTGTTTTAAACTAGAATACGCCTCTGATGGAAAATATTTGGATCTATTTGAAAATCCTAGTCTGGACAAGAGCTACTTGGTATGAAAACTACAAAATTAGGGGTTCTGGTTTAATTAGTAAATTCTGGTATAAGCAGATGTTTGAGTTGGAACAAATTGTGAATTGTATACGTTCTATTTTGTTTAACAGATAGCAGACCCTTTGATAAGCATATTTGATTGAGATGTAAGCCATTGCCTAGGTTCTTTTGAATCTATATAATATCCAAATAATACTCCAGTTCTAAATCTACCCTAATACTACCTAAACAACTTACTAAATCCCCCAAAATTAATTCATATGAAAGTTCCAATAAATTTATAAAAAAAATAAAACTATGATTGTCCCTCCTTTTTAATGCATGATGCTTTTTCAAGAGCAATATAACTAGATTTTGTTTTTTTTTCTTCTTGAAATTGAGTTTTTTTTTTCTTTCTTTTGCTTTTTGCTAGTGCTTATAAAAGGAATAGTAGTAAGCACATTCATCTCCCCTAGATATGAACTCAGTTGCAAGGCGTTTATCAAGCTTAGTCAGACATTCAGGTTTCACACCTGAACCCTTCAATAATGGGCATCATCAAATGCAGCAGCTCCAGCAATGCAGAGGCATAAGAGTGAAGGTCATGGGTGGGAACTTGGAAGCAGCATTGGGATTGATGCAGCGTAAGATGCAATCAAGTGGGATCGAGAGGATGATAAAGCAAGAACAAAGATTCCATATCAAAAACTCTGAGAAGCGTGTTTTAGCCCAAAAGAACTTGGAGCGGAAGATTCGATCTGAAGATCTTGCTAAGAAACTTAAGGCCATTATGATCAAGAAAGTCAGGTATATAGCGCTTGTGTAAAAGACCTAATTTTCCCCTTTAGAATATTAGCAAAATATGCACCTTGATTCTACATCTCATTTCTTTTTATCCAAGTAATACTCTAAATACATGATGTTAGCTAAATTCCAGAGAATATCCTGCAATAGTGGGAATTATTTAAGCTATGCAGCATAGATATTGACACAGACACTCCAGTATGGCCAATGTCCCAAATATAGGACACTAAAACACACCACACACACATATAAGCCTTGCAAAAAAAGATTATTTTTAGAGCCTTGTTATACTATATAATCACTTTATCTTTTCATAGGAAAAAAACTCAAAATAAGATGAATTTTACCATATTTCTTGTGGGCTTATTTTCTCTATCTAGCCTACGCTCTGAACATACTGAGATGTGGTTTTGTTGCTGAAGTGAAATAATTATGCGTAAGATATCAATTTAGCCTGGAATCTTTAACCTTGATGATATTAACTTGAGATCCGTTAATCTGTTCACTAGTTAATTCCAAGTTTGGAAGTAATGGTCTATCTTGTTCTGCTTTTATGGAGATTTGCCAGGTTTTTATGCCTTGGATGCTTTAGTGTGAGAGTTAGTAAAAACTAAAGTTTGAATTGAATCGAAGGCATATTATATCATTCTAGCCTGGGGATTTTATTCCACTTCATTCCCTTTGCTTAAACACTTACCCTTTTTTGGTCTTTGTGATGTTCACATTTTATAAGATTTTATGTTGCTTCTATTTGTTCTGACTTTTTGCATATTCTATTGCAATATGGCAGGGGTCTATGAGAAAGTTGCAGTTCACACAAAAAATGGTCAGCATAAGTTGCAATTATTTTATAATTTGCATGTGGCCACTGCAGTCGACACATTCTTTCCAATGCCCGAATCAGGTCGTAAGTACTTTGGTAGCTGTGATTTTTTGTATCAGATGCATTTGCAATCTATACAATAAATAAAGTATACATTTTATGACAAGTATGACAATGGTTTGGTCAAGTCTTGAATCTGAGTCAAGATGTTGAATGTTCTTTATTTGTGATGGCAGTTTTCAAGCAGCAGTTGTGGATGCAGGATTATCCTGTTATTTCTTTTTACTAGGATAATTTATTTAATATGCTCCTTGAAGTATTTAATGAATTCTATTCCCATGTCACTTGTTGAAATAGCCTATAAATATTTTTCATTTCTAGAAGAGTAAAAGATAGATCTCTAGCTAGAGTTGAAGACTTGTAGTCGGATATTTACTGAAGGTTTTTTCCCCGTCTTGTCACTTTCTTTTTGGTAAATTAAGCTAATAAAAATTGCTATATTATTGTTGCTCGTCAATAGGGAGTTTGATATCATATGGAATTAAATGTCTCGTTAATGAATTATAATGGTGTATCAGTCCTGTATTAGTTTAATTTACAGAATAATATGTTATAGTATGCCCTTGGTAGTGCATAACCTAGATTACATGTTCGCAGCTGGGTGTGATGTGGTTGGTTGAAGCCTTGAAGGTTTGTTGTCAATTATGCGCCTTTTCTCTTTACTGCACCATATTTATTTATGCAATTGCAGCTATAATAGTCTTGTGCAACCAATGAGGATTGCATCTTATTACCACATATATTAAGCATTTCTATGTGCGCACGTTATAAGTGTTTAGCTTTTCCTTGATGAGGTTTACAATAGTAATCTGACAGATTAAGTGTTCCAAAAACAGTTTAAGAATAGTAACTAAGTCACGAACTTTGGGCGTGAGCTATTGATTTACACCCAATTAGCTTTGCACTCTTGGATTATATATTTGTAGTCTAATAGTAAACAAAACCCAAAGAGAAGAAACTACAGTAAAATACATATAAACGAAGAATTTAATTAGACCGCATTGACAAAGGTTTTATACTTTAATTTAATACGTTATCATATACAATAAATTTATTCACTTTATAAAAACTAGTGGAAAGACAAGATCTACGTGCTGGTCTGCCAACATTTTTTTAAAGTATTAAATTTGTTTTTTTTTAACAAATTAATATGCTTAATTTGGTATGAGAGCTTAAAGAAAAAAATAGGTGCAATATATAGTTCAAAGAATAGTTTAAAGAATAACTAAAAGATAAATTAGTCTAATAAAAAGTCGACTAAAAGGAAATACTACACTTATAATTAAGATGGTCTTTGACCGGTAGATAATTTAAATTCATCGTATTTTTCAAAAAAAAATATTAAACTCCAGTCATAGAATTTGATTCTCTAAAGTAAGTCCAAAAAATAAAATAAAATAAAAAAGTGAAGCCAGTGAAAACAAACAAGATTATCCATATTCCTTATCATCACTTCACTGGTCTAACCTGCGACATACATTTCCCGCTAAGCCGAAACAGAAATGCTCCTCAGTTACTCTCTGCACCTCCCAATTACATCTTCTTACTCACACACCTCCAACCGCAGTCCCAACTCGAGCGGTTACATAAAGTTCCGAACAAGGTACCGCGAAAACCTGCGATACCTGCGAGCCTTAACCATAATCGACCCAAAAACCAAACCAGAGGACCTTCCTCTCCCCAACGACGTCGACCACATCATCGACACTCTCACATTCCTCAAGTCGCACTCTTTCTCCGACGCCGACATCCCTCGCCTCAAGTTCCTGACCCCTGAGCTCTTCACCACCGCCGTCGTCCCCTCCGACGTCTCCGCCGTGTTCCGCTTCCTCGCCGACGACCTCGCCGCCACGAAATCCGAGTCCCGCGACCTCATCCTCCGATGCCCCAAACTCCTCTTCTCACACGTCGACCTCTGCCTCCGACCCACGCTCCAATTTCTCCGGCAGGTGCCGTACATGGATTTCATTTCATTTTATTTATTTATAAATTATATACATTACACAGTCCTTATTTTTGTTCATAGAAAAGAAAATGTTATCCACTTATATATTTTTTTCAACTAATTATCATACATGTCAACAAAAAAATTATATACATTATTAATGCGTGTATCATTCATTCGTTTTTCAATTTAATATTTGAAATTATAAAAACACATTGAATTTAATTTTAGTATAGCATCAACTAATTAACAATGGATTGAATGTAGTTTTTAAGACAATTACTATAAAATAATAAATAACATATATATTGATAATAATTTTTTATATTATCATTTAATTACAAATTGTTATATATAATAAGTTTATTGGTTTTATAATAATTATGTTTAAAGTGATATTGAAAATAATTTTCCATTGATTGACAACTCAATAAAAAATTATACTAACAATGTATGTTTATTAAATTCCTATAAATATTACTAAAATTTAATTATGTAATACTGTATGAAGGAACGATTATAATATCAATATATTTTTATTAGTGTTAAAAGATTTTAAAGCTATATTTATTAAAGAATTTTTTAAATCTTTAGTCATTTAACAAATTCAACTACTAAAATAATACTATTTTTCATTTTTATAGATTTAATAAATTTACATTAGCAATTGTGAGAATTAATTTAACTATTATTTTTTTGTATTAATCTCATTATTCATCAATTCTAGTAATGATGGAATTTGAATATTATTTGAATTATTTAATTTTAATTTTAATATACTGATCAGTTGTCTCTAATTATGTCTGTTAGTTTAACTGTTATTTTTATATACATATAAAATGGTTATTGATATTATTTTAATTTTTAACATAATAGCTGAATAAAAACACTTTTGTATATTTAAAATAAAATTGAATATATTATTTAATATATGTGAAATAGTTTGTTTAGGTTGGGGTGCAGGGGCTGAACCGGCCAACGACAAGGAACGCGCACCTGCTGAACACGCGCGTAGACAAGCTGCATGCGAAAGTTGAGTTCTTGCAAGAGTTGGGGTTTTCGTACGAGGAGGCTGTCAGGGCTTGTGCTAGGTTACCCGCAATTTTCGGGTATGACGTGGAGAACAATTTATGGCCAAAGTTTGTGTATCTTGTCAAGGAAATGGAGAGGGATTTGGAGGACTTGAAGAGGTTCCCTCAGTACTTTGGGTTCAGTTTGAAGGAGAGGATTGTGCCAAGGCACTTGCATTTGAAAAAAAGGGGTGTTAGGATTCCCTTGAATAGAATGTTGATGTGGGCTGATCCAAAGTTCTACGCCAAGTGGAAGTGATTAGTCAACTCACATATTTGCTCATAACCTTATATGATTCAACAAGATATTATCTTCTTTTTAATTGTCTAATACAAATAGACTGTTATATTTCCATAAACTAGTTGAGTCCCAAAATATCAAGTAACCACAAGTGTTAGCAACTTTTCGGGTAAAGCAGTAATATATTTCGAGACAAACAATTACCAAATCATGAAGTCCAAAGTTTATCAATGAATCCACAGAATCAGGAACTTTACCACATAGGTTATTGCTCCCCAAGGTTACATGCTTAACAAACATTACATGACAAATCCAAAACCAAAACTACCAAACATGGTTCCATCCATTTTTTGACAGAAGAGGGGAGAAATAGGTCCTGATCAGCTGTTGTCTGCTACGTTTAAGGTGATTTAGGAGAAAAATGGACAATCTTCTATCTCCAAAGTTATTAGAATTTGAATCTCTAAAGGAAAATAATCAAAATATTCAATCTCGTAGGTCTCCATTTTGAACAAATGCACATTAAACTATCCGTAATGCAATTTTTTATTATTATTTATTTTACTTTTTGAGTGAAATGCCATCACAAAAACTAGTTTCTGTAATGCAATTTTCTGTATTCAGAACTTCGAAAACTAGTTATTGTAACATAGTTAACAATACTAGGTCATACATTTTCGAAAAAATATTTTATAAAACATACAAAAAATGAGCAAGCGGATAAAAAAGCAAAAAAAGGGGTGTGAATAGCAGCCCATCTAAGAGTATAGGAAGTCCAGGGAAGAAAAGGCCCAGTTTGATGAAAAGCCTAAAGATATTTGGACTTTGGATACTAGTAACTTAGTGTCTTAGGGATACCCACAAATTGATTTAAAAAAATACTACAATTAAGTGACGATAGACAGACA
Source organism: Glycine soja (assembly GCF_004193775.1). NCBI lineage: Eukaryota > Viridiplantae > Streptophyta > Magnoliopsida > Fabales > Fabaceae > Glycine > Glycine soja. Next base: position 50,799,873 of record NC_041019.1, on the reverse strand, counting down.
AAGCAAAGTTTGGTAAAGATTACCAAGTTTTACCCGTTGAAAGAAGATTCCATTCCATTGCTAACCTAACCCACCCGGGGGAGGTGAAATAAATGAGATGCCAGAACGAAAGAAACTTATAAAGTGAAGGGACAAAAGGTTCGAGACAATGGGACCCACGTATATCTGATGCTTCACTCTTCCATCATTAGATTTTGGAAGACTTTGAAATTGATCCAAGAGCCATAATTGCTGCATGGAATTCAGCACATATATACACTGCTTTGCTTCCTCATTATGATCTCCACCTCTTTATTTCACTCCCTCAAATTGCTTCAAAAGTTCAATTTGTAACCCTGCTTTTGGAGTATTGTTTATTACACTTTTGAATTTTCATATTTAGAAATCATGAGTTTTGTAAGCCTGTTGGTATACTTTATTCTTTCCATTCCTATTTTCCTGCTAGGGTATATTTTGTTGTTCTAGTCTGTCTGGCCAAATTTTAGACTGTTGGATTACTTCGAATTGACAAGCATTTTTTTTTATTTAGTGGTTCTTGAAGTGTCACTTGACACTTATTCTTTGATTTTTCTCGTGAGATATATCTAGAGTTGACAAAATGGATGGTTTGCTGGATCAAGTGTAAAAAATAAATTAGGTGAAGTCGGTTCGTATTTTATATGGATTTTATTTTTTGAACTCTTATTGGATTTGATGGTCTATTGGGTTAAAATAGACTCAATTGAATTTGATGCTATATTTTTGAGTCAAATCTGCCCCCAATGAATACATAAGAGGTTTAATTTTATTTGGACCAATATTTTTACCGTTCAATTTGGTCCAATCTGAACCTGGTTCATTTTGCCTGCTCCAGCTCTATCACATATATAGTTATGCTCAATCAAATATAATCAATATTGGCTCAAAACTATCGGTTAAATTCAAACGATCTAGTGCTAATTAATTTGAGGGACTGCATCTATGGCGTAAATGTTTTGAACATGGTAGAGTATTTAACATTCAAGTTTCACTTGTAAGATATTATGTTGAAGTTCAATTAATTTAAATAAACGAAGTTATACAAATAAAAAGTTTTAAATTTAGCTTGTTACTCATTTATAACTTGATTATTCTAATTTATCAAATATATTTTTGAAGTATTTTAAAGTTTATTAACTATTTAATAGACATTTACTTGTAAAAAATGAAATAAAATAAAGAGAAGAAAGAAAGTATAATGAAACGTGAACATAAAAATTAGATAATGCTATTTTTTTAAGACAAGTAAAATTTACTAAGTATTTTTTCTTTATCCAAAATTAATATTTTTGTTTATGATTATACTCAGACATATAAGATGTTTATCTTTTCTTAATGTCAAGCTTATAGAACTTGACCTCGAGTAATTTATACGATCAAACATAAGACTAAGTTTTAACTTATTTATTTATTGAAATAATTAAATTTATCTAAACGTTGAATGGTAATTATGAACTTCAATGTCATTGTCATTGTCAATGATCTATGCATGTTATTGCCACATGTATTGCTATGTTAGAATCAGAGAGCGCCATGTCAGTTGTCCATACTAGCATCAAAGCACCGGAGTTAGCATTAACATTGCTGCATTAGAGTCAATTGATGACAGGATTAAATTGGCCATGGCACAATTAAAAAAAATAGGGAGCAAAATACACGAAAAAAATGCTCAAGAGGCAAACAAAAAATAAAAAATGCATGTACTTTTAAAATTAAGGAAGAAATAAGTGTAACTAAGCCTATATATTTATGTAAATTTACAATCTCATACCACCTCTAATTTTGGACAGTTCAAAAACTATTTGCAAACTATGCAAAACATAATATACAAATCATTCTTGAATAGAAAACTAAGGTAAATACATGAGACTAATTAAAAAAATAGTAACTAAAGAGAACAATAATTCACATAATACATATGAGTAGAATATTTCAGTAGAAAATAATATTAAAAAATTGCATAAAATTTTAAAACTAAGGAAAAAATAAGTGTAATTAAACCTATATATTTATGTGAATTTACAATCTCATACCACCCACAATTTTGGACAATTCAAAAAATATTTGCAAACTATGCAAAACATAATATACAGATAATTCTTGAATAGAAAACTAAGGTAAATACACGAGACTAACTAAAAAAAGATAAAAGTAGTAATTAAAGAGAACAATAGTTCATATAATACGTATGAGTAAAATATTTCAGTAGAATATAATATTTTAAAAATTAAATAAATAATGTAGCCAATATCAATTTCAGCATAATATTATTCAAATAATACTAAAACAAATTTCTAAACCTATATACAATTTCTAACACATTGTATTCGAACAATATATATACACATATATGTGTCTAAAACTATAAATGAGAACAAGTATTTGCAAAAATGAAAGTAAGAAAAGGCTCAAATGGGTAATAGAGAACAAAGATGCATAGATTGTAAAAGTACTAAAACAATAAACACATAGATGTACATGCATGTTTTTATATATTATTTTTATTCGTTATCAGCTAACCTAATGTCAGTTTTTCAATTATATATATAGGGGCATATAAGGTGAGAGAAGTGTTTTATCATGAGAGGTGAGAGGATTAAATAACAACACTTAAATCAAAATAGAAGCTCCAAATTTAATTGATAAGTCATGCGCGCAATACTTTACTCACTCTTTGGTTTTCGATTCTTTCGCAGGTATTACCTTTAATTTCTTCGCCGTCTCGTCATCTTCCTGGTTTGTTCCTCACATCTTCCTATTGGGTTTTTCAACTTTCTCTGTTTTCATTGACTTTTGTATTTGGGGATGTGGTTTAGTTTGATACCACTTATAGAACAAATAAATATTCAATGATTTTTGCACCATAAAGTACTTGAGCAAAGAAAAAAAATAGGATAGGATAGGATAGAACCTGTATCAAGAGCCGAAGCTCTGATACCAAATGATGTGAACCTTACGGGGCGGATCACTTGATACAAGCTATAACTTCCAGTGAAGCAAGATAAGCCAGGGTAGACGCCACTTCCGGTGAAGGAAGATAAGTCCGGGTAGACGCCACTTCCAGTGAAGGAAGATAAGTCAGGGTTGACGCCACTTCCAGTGAAGGAAGATAAGTCAGGGTAGACGCCACAAGGATTACCTTGATAAGTCTGATAATTGGTTCAACAAGGAACCCAGAGAAACTCTCACCCAATTTTATCAAAATGCCAAAAGTTTTTTTTATTCAAAACAAAAACCAATACTTATAGTGTATATGAACTAAAAGATAAAAATAGACATGGGCCTTCTAAATAGTTTGGGCCAAAATTACACAGGACGCAATGAAAACATATATCAGGTGAGCCAATTTTGGTTCTCTCACACGAAGTGCTTTTCTCACTCTTGGGTTTCCAATTCTTTCGCGTGTATTACCTTTCCTTTCTTCGTTGTCCCATCATCTTTCTTATTCGTTTGGTTAGCATAGATCACTCCTCACATCTTCCTATTGGGTTTTTCAACTTGCTCTGTTTTCATTGACTTTCGTGTTTGGGGATGTGGTTTAGTTTGATACCACTTATAGAACAAATAAATATCCAATGATTTTTGCACCATAAAGTGCTTGAGCCGACTGCAATGAAAACATATATCAGGTGGGAGGAGTCTGTTTTATCATGAGAGGTGAGAGGATTAAATAGCAGTCCTTAGATCAAAATTTTATTATGAGAGGTGAGAGGATTAGATAGCAGCCCTTAGATCAAAATAAAAGGTCCAGACTTAATTCCTAATTAAAATTACACGTGCATTCAATTTTGGTTCTCTCACACGAAGTGCTTTTCTCACTCTTGGGTTTCCAATTCTTTCGCTGTATTACCTTTCCTTTCTTCATTGTCCCGTCATCTTTCTTATTCGTGATCACCATTACAAAAGACTGAAGGCATCTGACCAAAAGCTAAAGTTTTTTAGAATGATGATCACAAACGAGGAAGATGACGGGACAGTGAAGAAAGAAAATGTAAAAGTATTGGAAAAATAAGAGTGTGAAAGGACCAAAATTGGATGCACATGTAATTTTAATTAACAATTAAATCTAGACCTTTTACTTTGATCTAAGGACGGCTATTTAATTCTCTCACTTCTCCAAATAAAATAATTCTCTCACTGATCTGTCTCTCCCATATATATATATATCCTAATTAATGGATGTTATTAAATTAAACAGTGATAAAACATCCATGAGGAGACATAGAGAGATTGAAAGAGATAGAGAGAAAGTTGAAGGCAACAAATAATGCATAAATGTGAGACCACGGATGTAAGAGGGACCACTATGTGGATAACACTTTTCTAAAACATATCTTCATTAACTTCTGCGAGAGTTTGTTTGTTTCCAATTTTTAAGACCATAAAGATTGATATTTCTCAATAATTTCTCTCACCTCTATTGTTAGAGAGAGGAAGCGTAACTTTTCGAAACATATTATGTATGATGTCCATTCATATCAACTATTTGTCAATTCGGTGGGTATTGAGAGATTGTTAATATCATGAAATAACCGAGTACTGTGTATTTAATCTTGAAGGCTATATATGCTTATATTATTTGGAAGAGAAACTTAATTTTATATAAGTTAATCCACTACATCACGAAGTAATAAAAAAGATTTAGTATTGTAGATATTCTATATAAATTTCACACTAACTTATACCTATGTTTAAGATTTTCATTCTTGAAAATATGATATTTGTTTTGTTCTGTTTCTTTTGCTCTTCCACTACCATTATCTTCTTAGGTCTATATATGTAGAACCCCTATAGTAGCTAGTAGTGTCATCTCTCTTCCTTAAAAACACTGAAATAGGAATGGAGATCGATGTGTTACATTCATGAGCATACTTCCTACAGACTTTTTTATTGTTAGTTTTTTTTTTAAATTATTTTTTATCCTAATCCTATGATTTGTCAGGATTTTGATTAATCTACAATTTCAGCCAAAAAATAAGTAAAATCTAAGAAAAAATTATTTTCATCAAAGATCAAATCCAAATATTATCTTAATAATTTAATATTAATTTCAGCATATTAATTATTTGATTTTTTAAATTATTACTTACGAGTGAGATTTATTATTTAATTAATAAGAAGTGAGATCTATTAAAAAATGATTTTTAATCAATTTTAAAGAAAATTTTTAATTTTAAAATGCAGTACATTATAGTATTATTTCTCAAGGGAATGAAAGACCATGCCTGTGATGCGTTCAACCATTTCCAACACTCTCTTGTTGCCACTTCGCTATCTTGCAGCACGTAATCTCCCAAGAGCCATTTTAGCATTATTTTTTTTCCCATATGCAATCTCCCTGGAAACAACACGTATTATAATTTGAAAATCTTGAATCCTTTCTCATATTATATATATTTTGATGAAAACTATATATATGTTTCTTAACAAAATGAACTATATGGAGCCAGGAACGGTAGAAATAATTCAGTTGATAAATAGCTTATAATTACAAGAAATTGCGTGTTGAAGTGGTCATTCTACGTCATTATGATAATGTTAAAGCTATTTTTCAGTTAAGGCATATTAGCTTAAGATAATGTTGAGTGTAAAATTTATTTTGAGAATTTTTTATTAATTTGATTTGTATTTTGATTTAAATTTTTATGCAAAAAGTTTTTATTTTTTAATTCTAAATATATATTTGGAGAGTTAGAATCAAAATAATCTTAAGAATATTCTGGTATAAATATAGGTTTCAACCAAGATTTCCATTTCCCAGATTATTCATTCTTTAGCTTCGATTCTCTATTGTAGCTGATTAAAAAAAACTTTGATTTTCTACTCGATTCAAATGCATTTTCAACAAAACACTTCAATTCGATCTCAAGTTTCAATTGGACATAACATCTTTGAGAAATCAAAAACACCCATTAAATGTTATTTCCGACACATAATTTTTTACAAGTTATATATATATATATATATATATATATATATATATATATATATATATACACACACACACACAGAGAGATAAATATATATACACACACAGAGATTAGTTGTTTTATTACCAAAAACAATATCAATTCTTAATAAATTTTGGTGGTCCTTGTTTAATTTATTTTCGTTTCTTTTCCATACTGTAACAAAAAAAAAATCCTATTATACATGCGAGTAGAAGTATTTTAGCGTTGAGAACATTGTCATAAAATCTTAATATACATGTTTGAAACACAAATTAAACAAAATATTCATTTATCAACTTAGTTTTTTTTAGTGACAAATTAATTAGGAATCCTTCCAGCTACTTTTTTTATTCAGTCCTTCCAGCTATTTGATTGATAACAATATTTCAATTAATTAATGAAATTATTTGACGTGTGAAATAGTATAAAATAGTTAAATGTAAGCTATATAAATAATAAAATATTTCATCAGTAGTTCAAAACTCATTTTATAAAATATATATATATATATATATATATATATATATATAATAAAATAATTAATCAAGAGAAACTATTTTGGTTAGCAAAGAGATGTAGTTTAATTGGTTGAGCATGATAAGTAAATTGTTGTAAATCTCTTAATATTTATTTGTTTTTAATTTTTATGGATAAAAAAATCTATTTTGGTTAAATAGATATTTTTGTTTTTCTACTTTAGTTTTTGGGTTCAATTTGAAATTTTCTTCAACTAATAATGTCACTTTTTACAAAGATTTCTTACATTATGTTGTTTAGCAGAATAAGGGTATTTTGTCGCTGCCTTTTGTGTCAATTAATTTTATGTTCTGACGTCGGTGATAGAAACATTTGGTATACATGATGGATTTGTGTATGATCTGTAATTGAAAGTTTAGATATAGGGTGCCGCCCCAATTGACATTCAATAAATTTAATATTTCAGTCAAGTAAATGACAAGATTTACCGAACAAAAGAGGACAGAATAGGGGGAAGGTGCAACCAAATGTTGTCGATTTTTTTTCTTCTCCATTTTTATTAGAAAAAAAATGCAAATTAAAAGTAATTCTTACCCTAAAGCTACATGGTATAAATAGGGATGTAACCAAATGAAATAATTTGTTTTGACTCATTAAATATTTAACTAAACGTTTATTTTTATTAAGAAAATAAATTTAAGCTACTTTAATTTTGCTTATATAAACAATCATCATATGTTTAAACTTTATGAGTTTATTTTAAAAAGCCTATGAATAATTTGCTGTGAGTACGTGTGTTCTTTTTTTTTTTTATATATATATATATTACTAATGGAATTTTATTAATAATAAAATAAGGAATACTCTAAGCTATAAAAAAAATTCATAAAGAAAATGAATTATGAGAAGTTCAAGCAACTTGATTGACAAGTGTGCACTCTTTGTGTACACTATACATAAGAACAAAAAACCCCCGATATTTTATAAAGAAAAATGGTATAAACCATACATTTTTATTATATTAAAAATTTATTTTTTAAAAAATATAATACCAAAAACTTATTTTTAAAGATTATTTTAGTCCATTGCTTAAAAAAGGATCTAATAAATCTAAATAAAATAATAAGCCTAAATTATAAAATTAACTTATTTAAATATATGAATCCAACTTAAACATTATATCGGTGTGTTTATGTTAGGGCTTGTCTCACTTATTCAGTGTGTTAAACACATACAATCTATTCACACACACACGCACAAAACACAAACAATCTTTTTCGTATATTTTTTTTACAAAGAGTAATATTAACAAGTAAATAATAATTAATCCCACATAATAATTTTCTGTAAACTTAATTACACCTTGATTCTGCGACCTCACATATGTGTATGATTTCAGGAGGGTTGTATTAACTACAAAAATTATTTTATAGAATGTAGTTTATAGAATATATCCTGAAAAAACAATATCCCATTTTTATAGAATCATATGCAAGTAAGATTAAATATGGATACTTCTATAAATGTGTATAGCATATTGTTAAAAATAAAATATTAAATATAAAAGAATGGAATGTTTTTAAAATGCCTAATATATTATTTTTTTATAAAGTTTTCCATATCTGAAAATTATATTTGATCTTGACTAATTTAAGTCAAGTCAAAAAGAAAAACTCTTTTGAATATTCTACATTTTTACTTGTTGTTTACTAACAATGTTTTCTTAATTCCTTGAAATATGTGAGGCAACTAATTAAGACAACAATTTTTGCTAATTCCATTCCTCTCCGCCAATTGATACAGATTCCCTTGAAAAACACTTGTTGGACAACGCACGTGTATTTAAAATAGTGTGTGTAAACTAGAAATGGAATAGACCACCTTAAAGAAAAAGGATAAGGAATAATTCTAAAGGTTTAACATAACTGGAAAACATGTAGTAGCAGTTGACTCAAGTGCAAAACCCTTCTTGTCTCGGTCGTTGAATTACCCTTAATTTCTTTGTGTTCCTTCCAATCACATGGCATAGAATTTGAGGTTTTCCACAGAAGAAGATCTAGCTAGGAAGAAGAGACGAAGCAAAAGACTAGTTAGTGAGTGAAAATTCAAGTTGGAACCATCCAAAAGTGAGATATGGAAGCAGAGAGAGGTGGTGCACCCAATTATGAGCTTCAAGTTTCGTTCACCAACACCCCACAAGCCTTACACGAAATGGGTTTTGTTCAATATGAAGAAAACCAGGTCCTTGGCTTCTTGTCACCCTCTTCACAATCTCAATCTTCTCACCTCTCTCAATCCTTAAATAGTGATACTGGCGTTGTTGCTGTCACTGCCACGACCCCCACCGCAACCATCGGATTCATGAGTCATAGCGGACTTGTCACGAAAACTTGGAATAACGACCAGGTGGTTATATTCACTTTGCGATGTACTTTGCAAAATTAATCTCTATATTTGAAATTAAGATCGATCTAGTTCTCTATAATCTTCACCCTTATAATATTCAGTTATGGATTTTATTTACTTTTTGTGTTTTTTATTTTTTTGTGTCCTTTTCGATCTTAGGGTATTCAATCACTTGCCTTTCTAAAAAGAGTTGGGCTATGGTATTTAATTTAGGTAGGAACTCTGGATCCAAAGCCTGTCGAAGATGAAAATTGCACTGGAAATGGTAGTGATCAAGGCAACAACAACACTTGGTATATCCCTCTTCCAACTTCAATTTCATTCCACTACTTGTAATTTTTATGTCCCTCCTCTTTGCTCTCTTAACCTCCCTCTCTCTCCAAGTGCATGCACGAAAATATTTATTTGTTTATATATCCAATTAAAGAGATATTCTTCAGACACCAGATCAGAATATCTAAAAGGTCTCCAATCTTTATAAGGAAGGGATTGCTTCTTTTGTCTTCAAACAAGGTTTTACAAAACGGTTCATGACTACGATTTCATATGTAACATCAAGGTTTTTAAGGACTCATCTTCATATTTTTTTCACAAATTGCAACAAAAAAGCAGCCACGACCATAATTTAAAATCTCATTTAGGTTAGTATTGGAAGAAAGACCTTAAAGACTCAAAACTCAAAAGTCTTGAATCTTGACACTTGATGATTCTTGAATTCACTTATTCATCACTAGTGACTCCACATGTTCTCTCAAACAGATCAGTCGTCCATCTTTTATTTCTATTTTTTAACTTAAATCTTAATCGTTTGTTTCAATTTGAGAAATGCGATTAACGGGGATGAAGAAAGTTTGAAACTAATATTATGCTACATAATGTACCTGTTATGGTAGGTGGAGGAGCGCAGCTACAGAGAAGAACAAGGTGAAAATAAGGAGGAAGCTTAGAGAACCAAGGTTTTGTTTTCAAACAAGAAGTGATGTAGATGTGCTTGATGATGGTTACAAATGGAGGAAATATGGCCAGAAAGTTGTCAAGAATAGCCTTCATCCAAGGTAATATTCAAATCATGATTAACCATGGCTTTTATTTGCTCATTATGGTAAACCATATGTTAATTTTTAGGACAAATAATGAGTTGAATTAATTATCACACGAAAGTTGAATTATTCTTTTACTGCACTGATTCATCAAAACTGAAGTTAAAGCAGCACTTGATTTCGATAAAAGGAAGCCATAATAACTAGGACTTGAACTGAAGAATTTTTGCTCAACTACCCTATCAAATGACATTCATTGAATATAATAATTGCAAGACATTCAAGATGCGGGAGAGGTTGATGAAAAGATAAACATTATATAAACTATATACTTTTCAAGATGTGTGAAACTGTCTATGAACAGAAAATGTGTGGTTGAGTACACTGGCAATATCACAGGCATTATACCCGGGGGGAATGAAGGTAAAATGTCTTTTCTGGGAAAAAGTTATGTCGGTAGTGAATAATTTAATCAAATCTTGATCACAAGTCTCAAGATTTATTGGCATCATTCATCCTAGACTTTTGTTTGTAAGAAAGAAATGGATACACGAAAGTTTAATTACACACGGGGACAAAAGAAATAGAGGGAATCTACGACCTATATATTGAGGAAATAGAAATGATTCATGATCGTTTATTTCAATAATGCATAAATAATGCTGAAGGGATAATGCATTGTTGATGCACATTAATTGAGCCTTAGGCTTAACTTGAAGTCAAATATTGAAATGGAAGGGGGAAAATAGATATATGTGTATACTGATAATATATTTGGTGGGCTATTATTAGAGTTTTGACAATAAGGTGCACTATAGGGTCCCCTCTTTCGTACTCTATTTCAAAGCCATCCAATTTAATTTGTCGTGTTATTTCTATGACAAAGTTCTCCGCATATTTATCCATCACTGGGAAAGCCTGCAATTGAACTTAAAGTTTTTCCTTTGTAACTCAATCATTTTTCTGATTTTCCAAATCCAATTTATGCTTATGTTAAAATGTCATAAAAAACTACTATAATTTTATACTAATTTTCATCTATTTTTTTAAAACGAAAACTGAAATATTATTGATAATGAAATGGAAAAGAGCACAAGATGTACCCTTACCACTCACAAAAAAGATACAGCAAATTAAAACAGGAAGGTTCCTGCATAATTCTATACTGCTGCTCTAATAATGTACTTATTTTCATCTAATAAAGCTTCAATTTTTATTTTAATTGTTTATATTGCATTCCTTCTTCTTCTTCTTTATAGTTTGTTATATGTTGTTTGATCATATCATTATATTATTATTATATTACTTTTAATTTAATTAATATGTTACTTGTTTCAACAACAACAAAAATGCATGGAGCCTTTTCATTCAAATATAATAATAACATGTATGTAAAACTCTCACAATTTTATACATCTGGTGAAAATATATGACTTATCGCTCAAGGTTCTTCTTTGTTACTTCTATATATGTATATGTGTGTGTGTGTTGATAAAGTACAATAAGTTTATTTTTCAGCTACATTAGAATGAAAGGTTTTATATAAGTTTTATCCTGAATGAGAAAAGGGGGAATAGAGTTATTATGGTCATGTGCCTCAATGCTACTACAGGAAAAGCTAAGAATTTAGTAAGTTAGTAGCGCATGAGGAGCAAGTTAGTTCCGACATCACTCACAATAAACTGTAAAAGAAAAAAGTAGTTTTAAAGGTGCGACTGGACCAGTTCAACCATATACTGGGATCTTCCTAAAATGTTCCCAAAATAGGCGACATGTTATAATATTTGATATGGAAGGTAATAAATAGATCATGCTTGCATTAAAACAATTTTATTCATTAAGCTTAACCGGATCATGTATTTGGTCGGAATACTAGCTAGATTATAATAAGTTTAATTAACAAGTTATTGTTCAGACAGATTGAGTCATATACAGCAATTAATTTATCTCGTGAGAAAATCATTTTTTATATAAAAGTGAGAAAAATAAATTTAATCTTGTTCAGTCATACATAAATAATTAATATTAATTAAAAAATTAAAGTCACAGAATAATTAAAAACTAACATGATCTTGATTGGTTCAGCCTAGTTTTAGATTGGTTAAATTGTATAATCAATCCATATGATTGATGTTATTAAAGTAAGTAATTAGGTCATAAGTTTTTTCTAATCAGCGTTATTAGGTCATAATAAGTTAAAACCACACATTCATAAAATTTTGCATTAATATTTTTAAAATTAGTTCAATTAATTAACCCTGAAAAGGTTCAGCTTAGTTTTAGATTGGTTCAATAGTATAATCAATCCAATAACTTATTTAGACTAGTTACTCAAGTTTGAATCAGTTGGATTGAAACTAAGTGAATGATGCATTGAATTTGTTCAATTGGCCGTGTAAGTTAAATAAATATCAAGACTAAAACAAATATTCAGATTTACGTACATATTGAATATTTAGTTTGAGAAAAAGACAAGTTTTCTTTTGTCATCTTGATGTTAAGTAATATCTCATTCTTCTTACGAATTGATTTGTCGAATTCAATGACACTGGGTCCGGGTTAATAGACATATCTAGTCTTAAGGAAGAAAATGGGTTCAGGACCCTAGAACAGCTAGTTATGATTTATTCTTGTGTTAATTGCTTTACATATTTGTAACAAGCATATTTGACCCAAATGATATACATTTTCTGTGTATCTTAATTAAAATTGTTGCGTGCATGGGAAGGAACATTATAAGAACAGTTTTACTAGAGGTACTTCCGGACACTATTGCAACATGGTCAAAATGCTATTTATATCCTATATCCTTAAACTAAAAAGCAAGATATCTGTTACATAGCATCATAACAAAATTGCACTTAAAGATATTTACTTAGAACTGCAATTAGGAAGATGGAAGAGTTATTGAAATTAATGACTTCATGGACAAAGGTTCATGGAACTGAAAAAATAAATGTTTCAACTATGATGATGGGACATGGTTGACATTAACATATATTATTTAACAAACAATAATTTACATCATAAAGTGATGCAGTACCAAACTTCACTACCAATTTTATTGAAAATAAATACTAGTAGAGGAATCACATTGGAGTGGGAGAAATAACATGTTTATCTTAAAAACTTTATTATTATTGTATAAAAAAAATTTATATTATGAGTCAAGTTTAATTCTCTCTATATATATTGTGGGTTGACAATTAGTTTAGAATTTAGATGAATTCATGTTAGGCTTATATATTTAATGTATTTTGATGTAATTAATTTTTTATGTTTTGATGGATTTATATATTAAAAAGTTAACAAAAACCTAAAAATTTATCCATCACATGATTTAATTGTATCAAACGAATTAAATTGAATAAAATTTACAATTTAAGTCAATCAGATGTTTTTATGAAAAAACCGACAAGATTAACCAAAAGAAATAAAAAAGAAGGAAAAATCTACATGTTTGTTTTAAAAAAAATAACTTCATTGATATATTAGGCATAATTGATATTTTTTCACTTAATAGTTCGAAATAGCTCATTAAATAAATATAGTGAGCAGTGGATCAGGAGGCTAACTATAACGAACAACAAAGTATTTAAATTCAATTTTTATGTAGAGATAGAGCATGACTTCATTACTGATTCTTGATTAATTTATAATTACTAAATATTTTATTAAAATACTTTTTGTATTTGTAAATGTGAATTTATTCATGAAAGAATATAATTGTAAAAATTAAATTTTAAATGAAAAATAATTGGACGTGTAAAACATTATATAATTTCGATTTTTAAATAATTAAAATGTTATCTTTTTGTTTTATAAAAATCTCCAATTTTTTGTATTGATGAAAATACATGTTTTGAAACATAAATGCATATATAAAAAATTTTAATTTAATAGCAATATATTGACATTGTAAAGCTTTTTATCCGGTCAGTGTACTATATCTTCATAAATTGTCAAATAACTGAAAATTATTAAGTTTCATATTAATTATAATAAAAATTTTACACTTAAGTATTATGTCAAACTTATGCTCTATAAGTTTGATATAATAATAATAATAATAATAATAATAATAATAATATTATGTACGCTCTAATAATTGTCCTTATTTTTTTAAAAAAAAATATACATTAATTTAAAATGATAAATATGTTGGATTGAAATGAAATTTCATTTTTTTTGTATTATATAATTCGATAATAAAACTTTGTGAGAAATTTGGACTAAACTTTTAATTTTTATATATAAAATCGACGGTAATCTTTTAGTATATAAGTAATTTAAGGGGTAATTGCATTGAACCTACATACATGAGCTTTGTGCTTATCACATTAGACATACGTGTTTATTAATTATAACATACTGTATTTTACTTTATGCATCGTTATTAAATCTCAGCATTAAGGAATTATATAAATATCTACCACCCATATTTAATGTGAATTTTTCATTACCGCATATAATGTGAATTAATTACACTATTTTCCCTTGTACATAGAGTAGAAACCTGAATGTATTTAAACATGTCAAGAAAATTTAATTGTTTCAATTATAAATTGATGTAGTATAATTCAAAATTTATATATCGTCAGTGCTAACTATTTTATGTATGTTTTAAAGTAATTTCAAGTATGACATTTTGAGTAATTATTACAAGAATAAATAATTTTTAATCATGATATAATAATCTATAATTAGATGATGGTTTAAAGTAACTTTATACTGTATTTTAATTAAATCCATTGATATATTTCATAATTTTATTATCTTATAGTAGTATATATAAATAATACGTAGTCATTATAAGTATTGTAATCAATTATTATATATTAAAATGGTATATAATAATATAGCTATAAATTGTAGCCAATCTTGTTTATATATTATTTTAATAATAGTTTTTATTTAATTTTTTTTACTATTTCTAGGGTTATTTATCATGATAATATTTTATGGATACAAAACAAATAACTGTTGTAAAAAAGTGAAATATTTTTGTTAATTTTGTGTTATATACTTATATTCATTCATTTGTTCTGTTTTGTTTATTTATTGATCGAGTGAAGATCAATTATGGTCTTCCGAAGACTATTTATCAAAAGTCCACCATGTTAACTTTTTTATAAAAAAAATAAATAAATCACCAAAGGTAAAATTTATGAATATGAGGAGTTTTTAATCTATATATTAATATGCACTTTTTTACCCTGTTATTTAATTGTAAATTATACAATAAGTCAGTAAACTTTTATTGATAACTACTTTTAAGAGTTATATGAAAGATGAATTGATTTCTAATTAACTTACAAGTGGGTGCTTATTAAACTGATATTAAAAATTACAAGTCTAAGGTCAACAGTACCGTCTGAAATTAAATAATCTCATTTTAAAGTAATTATGTATATTAATTATCCAATAATGGCAAGCCATCCCAATTCAAGTCTTTTTCCTTATACCATACCGCAAATGATTGCTAAATTTTAAAGGAATCTGAGCACAACAGAAAACTCCAACGAATATAATCATAGAATATAGAGAGAGGTCAAATTTCAGAAGCCAGCCTGCAAGTAAGGCTGGTTTTGTTGGATATATAGGTTCCCTTCTAAGATTAATATCTTGTTAAGAGAAATATATTCACAGACCATCGATAACTTCTATACGCAGTATCTGTCATGCACATCAAGAATTTATAGCCATTCATCTAGTAAATTAGAAAAAAAACGTATCCCTATTCCTCCGGTCGAAAGTGAAAAATTAATCTTTCTCAACATATATTCTTTTAGACTTGTAAATTTGATAATTAAACCCTAATCATATTTTAGTCATAAAGTACTTAAAAGATTTATGATTATGTTTGATAAGATATTTTATTGAGTTTTTAATTTTTTTTAAGTAACTGAAAAATTTATTTGATTATTTAATAAATAATTTTTTTAGTGACTTCTAACATAAATACTATATTCTAATTTTTTTATATTTTCTTTCATTTTTATTTTTAATGTATTTATTTATTTTTTTAATTATTTTTTCAAATAAATTATAATTTTATTATTTTTTTGTTATTTTGTATTTTTCACATACTTCAAAAATTAATTTTATTAAATAATTATAATTTAATAATTTAATTTTTCAGTTTTCAACTTTTAATAATTGGCTACAACTTTCAGCTTTTAACTAATAATAGTTAATTATATTTTTTAACTATCAAACTTGGGAATATAGTTATCACATCTTAAATTTCATTTTGAGTAATTTAATGGACTAGCATAATGTCAATTTAAAGATTAATTCGATACAAAAAGCAAGATAAAAAATGAAAAAAAATATCTATCTTTCAATTTTCTGATTTATTTACTCCTATTCAATTTGTTTCTTACTGGTCTATTTGTTGGGATATTGAAGAAGTTATTACCGCTGCACGCACAACAACTGTAGGGTGAAGAAGAGGGTTGAACGACTCTCAGAGGATTGTCGTATGGTGATAACCACCTATGAAGGTAGACACAATCACTCCCCTTGCGACGACTCAAATTCATCCGAGAATGAATGCTTTACCTCTTTCTAGTAAGGTCAATGTCATTTGCTTATAATGATGATCAGCATGTACTCAATTAAGGCACTATGATATTATTGATAGATTGCCATGTACTTTGCCACAGAGTTCAGTGTGCTTCAAAGATGAACTCAGTCATGTCATTATTCAGAACTCTCAGTATCGATATGCTTGTTAAAACATTTCCCTAGATTTCTTTCTCCATATTTTTCCTATTTGGAGGGAACCACATTACCCCATAAAAAAATATTTTATCTTGTCCATATATTTGGAAGCTTTTTTTGTTGTCAAAATATAGATTATTATTTTTTAGCTAGATAAGATGACCATGTGTAGGGATGTCATGGACTTTAATATCGTGTATAAGATATCTTGATCTTTGCAGTACTAGTACGTGTACTAACTGATATTATCTGAATACATTCTCTACTTATAGTTACGTATCACGTATCAGCTATTTAATGTGAGATACAATGATACGAATCTATGTATACCAATGTATGTGTACATGTTTTATTGGTTATTTTAAAGTCAATCAATATATAAAAGAAAAAATTAATTCACTTATTTAACAGAAACCACAAAATGAGTTCCATTTATGTGTTAGCACGATTTTTTTTTCGTAACGAACAATATACATTTTTATAACAAACTTGTCAAATAGATGACTATATCTTCCTTTCTTAATTTAATTTTCATATAAATAATAAAACATGAACATATGTTTCATGACGATTTGTATCATTCCTTCTCATATTAACTAATACTAGATAAGTAGCTTCTGAGAGGAGAGTTCAACCGAAAAGTAATATCAAGTGGAAGAACTCAATTTTTTTTTCTGATCAGCAAAAATTGGAAGAACTCCATTTTTTTTTTCTGATCAGCAAAAATTGGAAGAACTCCATGACTAAACTATTGCATTAAACTTCTTATTCTACTCAATGTAAGATTCATAGCATGCAGTATCGGTTCTCAGTTCTCACCTCATATCATATATACCCTTTTATAAACAACAAAACCTTGCAATATCATATCCCCTACTTTCACTACTTTAGTGTCTAACGAATTTAAGCTAAACGTATAAAATAAGAGTATTGCTGGAATAATGCATGCTAATGTTGTTATAAGAATCACTTTTTATATATGTACATGTATATCCATTGAGTTCCTTAGATGAAAAGAACGCATTGCGCGGATTGCACATGCATTACGTAAAGACTATAGGATTGCAGATTTCTTTGCCAATTTGTCTTATTTTCAATCCGTAGCTCTTCATTTCTCTCAGAAAGTCCTCCTCTCGATTGAGTAGATATCTCAGAAAAGTTTCTGTTGTTTTGTGTTGATTTGAACAACTTTGGGCTTCAGTCCAACTTTAGAAATTCGGGTCGGGCCGGTGTATTCGAATGGGCCTAACATGGGCTTAATTTGAGAATTATATGCAAAAAATGCACAAGCGACCAGCTCCTTGGGTAATCATGGTTTTCTCTTCTCAGAAATACCGCGACTAGGAATTTAAGTACTCTAACTAGGTTCAACAATGCCATCTATATATGGTCTCAAGTGATTAACAAACACTTTCTTTCATCACCAACTTAAAGACAATATTGTTGCTGAGGCATTGTAGGTCGAAAGTTCTTTAGGTGAGTTGGAAAATGCTATCAGTTCAAAAGGCTTGTCTAATTAACCACCATCTAGCTAGATATCATCTCTCACAATATTCAAGTGTATAATTCAAATGAATCTCTCTCTCTCACTCTTATCTAGCTTGACATGCATGTTGTGAATCTTCTTGAAAGAAAAGGGTGTCTTTGGGAAAGTGAACAAGGTGGTGTATTGTTGTCTACAGCTTAATTGTGTAGGAAGGTGATGGGTTAAGCCTTTCAACGAGGGCAATTCCCGTGTATAGTTGCCAACTTTTAGTTTGGAGCCTTGAGCAAACTAAGTACCAATGATAAGCCGGAGGAGGTGAGGGTATTCTTCCTTTGCCTTAGGTGACAATGTGCTACAAGGGATGAGACAAAGGATCAATCCCCTAAAGGTGAGCTAACTCCAAAAACGTTTGTTTTTTAGGGGTATTTTAGCAAGTTGTAATTACAATTATCTTAAAATATATTTAAGATATAGCTTGGGTATGAAATTTGCTAACATACACCTGCCTTTTTTTTATGCACACCTATTTTTTTTATACACACTTATTTATAATAAAAAAGTTTTTTAACCAACTATAACTTCAATTTTCTTAAAGTACACTTAGGGTGTAATTTGCTAAGATAATCTTCATTAAAAATAAGTGTGTGTTAGCAAGTATCTATATTTTATTTTTATAATCCTTCTTTTTTGTTTATTTCCTTTTTTTTTCTATTTTTTTTTCACTCATCTCACCTTTCATGAAGAAGTGTGAGAAAAACATTATTGTATTGCAATTTATTACTATGTCTGTTTTTATGTTGGAATTAATGGTTTTATAATTTTATTCTTTTACGTGGGACATGTTCACAGTCATATAAATGCTAAACAGGTCTTGTTGTCCCTTACGGTTCATTAATGCATTTCCTAGCCATATTGTGTTTTTATGTTGGAATTAATAGCTTATTCTTTCAGGTGGGTACGTACATGTTCACCATATCATATAAATCTTAAAGGAAGTTTTCATGTTCCTTTATTGTTCATTCATTAATGCTCTTCGTACCCATTGTATTGCACTTATTTTACTTTTTCAAATGAAAAATCATTCGAACTCTTACCATATGTTTGAATAAAGGAAAATAAAATAAGAAAATTTTACAAATTTTAAAAATCTTTTATTCGGTTGAAAAATAAAATAAATGAAAAGACAAAAAAATGACTTTAAGAAATAAAAAGTTCAAAATTTTCTCTCCTCATTTTTTCTTTTATTCAAAATTTTAAAATGTGCTCATCCTAAGGTAAATAGATTTAACAAAAATGCTGGATGGTACGAAAGTTTGTGAAGAAAGCAGGGCACAAAGACGCACGGGTGATTTCCATCTCATTTTATAATTATTTTTTTTATTTTATAGGTTGCACTAGTTTTAATAAGAAACTTAATTGCTCACTTAAGCAACTAACCGAAGTCTTTAAATACTATACCCCGCGAGTCTTTTATTATCTACTATTTAAAAGAAAGAACACTATTCTCCCATTTCATTACCGCTGGTAATTTTCAAAATGTTAAGAATAGTCCCACATCGGGTAATTCATGAACATGATAAGTGCTTATATAGCTGGGTAGACCACCCCCTTATGAACTGGTTTTTAAGGGGACCTTTCGGATGCCTTGGCTGTACTATAAAATTTAATACAAGATATACTCTGACCAATTCACTGGTTAGTTTGAAGTGACATTTATAAATCACCAAGATCAATTTCATTGTAATGAATGCCCCAAGAGTTTATCTTTTATCTCAGAGCACCAGAAAAGCAAGCATAAAATTAAAACTAGGGTACTTTTAGCCAAAAGCAATAGTTAAGGAACTATTCATCAACTCAAACATTAAATCTTACTCAAACAACAATATGCAGTATATCAATTCCTCCACAAACAAGGCCCAGGCAGAATCTACCTACTTAGGTACACCTGCCTGTAGACCAGAAAAAAGGGTACAAACTGCCTGAATTACAATACTGCAAGCTATATTTGCCCATTGATGGACATTGAGGAAATATATAGGCAAACCACAATTCATTACAATCTAATCTTTTTTGGTACCAAGCAAACCTACATTTCAGACTCCCCTGGCAGTTTGTCCCACCCACAATATTATACTCCAACTAGATTAAAAGCTCAACTGCTGACTCCAGAACCTTGATGATATCATACTTAGGCTCACCTCAGTCTTGTTAGAAGGTTAAAAGCCGAATTGGAAGGAATCGAAATTATAAGGGGTAGCATCACATCAAGTACAACCTTGTGGTTAAAACTAGTAGGCTTGGAGTAAGTATCAACAACTATCGTGTGAGAAGTTTGTATGAGGGTACATCTTCTAGCCGCATTATGTCTTCAAGCAGAAGCTCTTTCTCCAGCTGACGGCGAGTAGACTTCATTACTGTCTGTTATAACATAAGTAGCATGTTGATAATCACTAGCAATCCAAGGAAACTTACATACTTCAATTAAATTTGCTAGTGCCATAATATTTCATAATCTCTACAGAATAAATTCATGATAAATACATACATTAAAATCCATATATGAAGCACGCATAGAAAGCCATTGTTGATCCATCATCTTGAATGTTATGCAATAGAGAAGATCAAAAGCTGAATCATTTTCTGTCAAACAAGCATAGAAATGAATTTAGGAACTTGAAAAAGAAAACTAACAAAATGAAGACTGCTGCCACTATCATGTAAAAGTTATAAACACAAGTATTTTCGTCAAGCAATGCCATTTCACATGAAAGATTTTTCATGAATCTAATACAAATTATATAGCACCAATCAGACGAGAAAAAAAATTTAAGTTAGAAAAGATAAGTGAAAGAGAGGTAGTGGAAGAAACATGCTCCGTAAAAAATGCCTTTTTAAATCAAAACAAATGTACCCAATACTTTTGTAACATTTTTCCATTTTGTTATGGTTAAGTTCCTACCTCCCTGCTTCCCATCCAAACTGAACAAAAATACAAGTAAAATTTATAGATTAATGAGAGGAATAATAAAGGCCACCTGCAAGAAATTTTAGGAAAGTTGCTCCCACCAGTGTCCGAGGTTTGACTGTGAAGGAAAGCATTAGTAACAGATAACATAGTGAGCAAATTCAATTCATTTCATACTTGCAAAAAACATCTATGCTGCAATAGTCAGCATTAAGAAACATGCAATTTCATGATATCTAACATCAGAAATATAATCGAAAATATTATAATCGGTAGCAAGCCATATTTATTTGAACCAAGAGAAAACAATTTCATAATATGCAAAAAATTATCATAAAATTTTTAAAAGTGGGGAGTGGATGTATAAGGTTGGCCTACATCATTGGATTGGAATGGCCAACTTCCATTCTTTCAAATAAAGTAAAAACTTTATGCTCTTGGTGGGATAACTCTTGGACACATCTAATCTAATTCCTTATAATTACAATGTGGCACTAGCCATCACTCAGATAATGATCAGTGGTAACTGGATTATACAAGAGTAACTGGTAAAATTTTATGTCAGCATATAACATTCTAAGGGTTATTTGGTAGTAGTGCTCTATGAACTTGACATATCACCAGACCAGAATGAGGAAACAAATGTGCCCATACATAAAGGCATCCCCCATTCATCCTTTTATACATGAAATATACGGAGACTAGAAAACTAAAAGGAGAAGTAAAATAACCTGCTTCAAGATCCAGCATCTGAATAAGCATGAATGTGATGTTAACACCAGCAACAGCAAATGGATATTCCCACACTGACCGATCTCCTTCCTGCTTCCGTAAAAGGTCTTGAAAAGATTTCTACAAAATGAAAAGTTCAAGCTTTATGATTAAGATAAATGAATAGCAAAGACTGATTCAAACTTAGGTTGACCCGAAAGTTCTTGGAGGATTGAACCAAGACTAGAGTAAAAAAGACAAACCCTTGGGGAATTAGGGTCTAAAAGAAACGCAAAAAATGTGTCTGGTAAAACCTGAAAGATCACAGTGACATGTCTGACACATAATATTCCTTAAACAAAATTGGCAACCACTCATAACAAATGAAATATGTAGTCTATGCTTATTCAACACCAAGAAAGTAAAAATATACAAGGAAACCAGGGATAAGAGCATGAAAAGGAGGACACCTTATTTTAGAAAATTATCTGAAGAATCTAAGCATTTAAGGCATATATTATCACAACTCACTATGTATCCAATTCACATTGCTAAGATACGCACAGATTTTCAACATCCAGAAAACAGTGAATAACAAAAAAAAAATTACTATGAAGTTCCTTGACTATATTAGCATATTTTACCTGACTCTGATGGGGCTGGTGTAATTCAACAGACAGAGACCATTGGAAAAGAAAAACAAGATCAATTCATTTCAATGTGATTCTCTTTTCTCATTTATAATTCAACCTAAAATGCATGACTAATATGTCAAGGCAAAAAATTTCTGTCATGAAGTCCAAAATCAGAACACAAGAATTTTATTCAGATCAGAAAGGATTTCGGCTAAATTGTTGCCTATTAAATTTTTTCCCGCCACATCAACCATCTAATAAAGCATGCAAGAACCAAGAAAGAAAAAGATGGCAATCCCTCATTTTTAACTTTAAAAAGAGGAAGTACTCATTCTTCAAACAGATAAATATCCTAGAACAAAATATTTATCTACAGAAGTCCCATAACTATTTAGAATTAGAAACACAAATGGCATTTCTTTTGGATGAAATCCTAATATGATTGCATTGTTAATCCCCTCAAGTGATCAAATAAGCTTTATTTATAACAATCTAAATCTATGCATTGATTTTGGTCAAGTAAAAAAGAGGCTCTAAAATATTTTTTACAATACAATAAAATGTGAACAAAAATAGAAAGAGACCATACCGGGAAATTCCTAGCAAAAAACAACAAATTCTCCAATGATATGAAACCACCACCCCTACCAAATATACACATTTAGACATTATTAACAACAAGTAGTTTGACTAAAGACAGTATATGGCATAGAGATTAAAACATCTAGAATAATATCTACCTAAAATCTGTTGATGGATCCTTCCCTTGCCAGCCCATGTTCTTCCACTGCTCAGAAATCAAACCATGGAGTTCTTCTTCAGGAAATGCAGCACTCCATAAAGCTCTTAGGGCATCCTAAGGCAATGCATCAAAAGCAAATCTAAATTACATTCTTGAGAGATAAAGATTGCACACATGGTAAGACAAAGGCAGCACATAAAGTAATGTGTACATGGCTTAAAGTCTTTGATAGACTTCATAGTTATTGCCATATCACTCACAACAACTTGAAAAATATCAATAGAAGGAGTACCTGGTGCTCAGGGATAGAACCATCATATGGAATATCAATGCGATTCTGTAGCCTCTGCAAGCACTCCTCCTGAGAATTGAAGATTCAGCACTAAGAATTTGTCATGCCATAGTTATAAACAATATTTAATAGAAAGAATAAGTAGAGAGTGAAATGCTATTTTGATCTCACAAGGTATGCAACACAAGCAAACATTATAAGACAAACAAAAAAACCAAGCATGTGAAACATGGGTGTCAAAGAAGCTGTTACAAGTTCAGAGCAAGCTATAAATTGTACGTAACTACAATTTTTTTCAAAATGAGTGAAATTTCCAGAAACAAAAAACAAAACACATAGCCCGAAATACAATTGAATTTTATTTTTTATATTTGGTAAAAAGGTAGATGTTTCAATAAGAATTTATAGCTCTATGCTTTTATCACATGAAATTCTGAAAAGGCTTTGGTTGCTGCAAATAGTTCAAAAGAAGCTTATCTCATTTAAAGAAGAAGCACATCATCAACAAAGTCACATTATAAAATTTCGTTTGTTTATTTATTTATTTTTTGCAGGAAGATGCCCAAGAGAAAAATTAACAGAATTACTTAATGAGTAGTATCAAATTACTGCTTCAGTAATTAAATCACAAAAAAGCATTACCTGGGCCGGAGTTAAATCAAAAGAGGGTCTGGCATCGCTTTCTCTTCTCTGTGCACAGACACAGGACAGACCTCTGCCAAGCCATGCTGTTGATCCTGTCACAAACTCAGCTGTAACAAAACAAAATTGCCCATAAATGAAGATTGAGCTTCCAATTTTTGTGTCACAAATCTACAATAAATTTGTTCGACGGAAATCAATTGTGTGTTTTATGAGTAATTAATTATTCCTCAGCACACCACAGCTGTTGTTCACCAAAGCTTCTACAACCACCCACCTTATCCTAACCACAAAATATTGCCTACCCCTTCACCGTTTCCCTTTCTATCGCTTTTTTGAGCGGCGACAGATATTTTGTTCTCTATTACTCATATTATTGTCTATGCTCAGGACAAGGAAAAAAGGACAAAGCCAAGCAACCAAATATAACCCGAGGGAAGAGTGGTATTTGCTTTAATCATTATGCTATCCACTTGCTTAGTTTCAATCATAGTGCCACCCAACAAGCTTGCTTTATTCATAATTTCCCACTATTTCTGCACCTAAACAGTAGAACTCAGCTTCACGCTAGAATGAACAGAAAGAAATACAACAGTATCTGCATTTTCCAATATACATAAACACTAATAATGCATTTCACGAATGCTAGATCTGTGATATAACACCACCACAGATAGAACCCATAAATTAACCGCATTAAACAACTTTTAACGCTAAGATAAGATTAATTAACACCTTTTTGATAGTAAACTGAGCTCCATAGAGATCTCTACCAAGCTCAACTCAAAGTCTCAGACCAATCAAAATTAAAATAATAACAATAATAATAATTATTAATTAATTAAAATTTACTAAAAAGTAGTAGCTGTATTTATGAATAATGAATTCGGTAATTCGCCCACCAACGCAATTTTGAACATCCGCAAACATCACGCAAGTGAAAAACCCGAGTTCAATCTCGAATCAAAGACTATTACGAGAGTGAGAGGGGGAGAGAATAGAGAATGAATCAAACAATGAAAAAACGCGAAAATCACGAGAATTTTTTTTTTTTTTTTACCGGAACTTGAATGGCACGTGTTGCTTCGATCAAGACCCTGCGAAATTCTTCTCACGGCGACGAAGGAACCGCCTCTATCGTCCATTTTTCTTCACTTCCTCACAAAAATGTTACTGTCATCGGGAGAATGCTCTGTTTTTCCCGGAAAATAATTGCAGAGTGGACAACAATTCCGTACGGAGCGGAAAATGCAAGTGAGATGAAATGCGGGAAGGGAAAAACGGAGCAAGAAGCGGTTGGAGGGCGCGGGAAAGAAAAAAGAAGTGGAGGCTGAGAAAGAAAGAGAAAAAGAATCTTTGAAGAGAAGTGATTTTAGTAATGAAGGAAAGGAGGGTTTTGGAAGATCTGAGAGCAGAGAAGAGAGTTACGATAGAGAAAGAGAAGAGAAGAGATTCTGACTTGTTTGTTTGTTTGGTTTTGTTTTCTCTCTCTAAAACGCACGTTTAAGGCATCCTTCCTTTACTTCTTCACCATCTCAACGTTTCGGAAGCAGACAGGACTGCGCTTGAGGTTGCGGTTGCGCTCTCTCGTTTACATATGCCGCATTTATTTTGTGACAAATTATTATTATTTTTTATTAGTGATAATAATACTTATTATTATTTTCAATTTCTCATTTTTATTTTTATTTGACACACAAAATGTTTTATTGATATGGTATAACCTGGCTAGCAATAACATGCGGTAAAAAATTCGATTTTAATCTATACTATAGAAAAATGTTTGTTAGAAAACATTAGTTTATTAAATGAATTCAGTATTTAAGATTGAATGACAAATAATTTATTAATAGACAATATTAATAACATATTTTTTTACATGTTCGTTTTAATACATTTTTTACTATTTAAATTTATTAAAAAATATTTTTTTTATATTATTAAGAAATTATAAAATTGTACAAGTCTCGGTTCAATCTGTTTTATAAGTGTTTCTATTCATAAATAAATTTTAAATTTTTTTATAAATTTTAATAAATATATTAAAAATTGTATTAAAGAATTTTTCCAACGTGTTAATGTGCATGAAAAATGTTCGGACAATATTCTTTAACACGTTATATTTAATGATTATTTTATTATTAAATGAGATTTACATTAAGACAAGTTGAACATAAATATATCCGAAAGTATATGAAGAAATGCGTATCAAATGCAATGTTATCAGTTGTAACTTTTGCTAATTTGCATATTTAATTTAAAGGAAGAGATGTGATTCCAAAGACACTCATAATATCTTTGTAAAAATGCAATTGTGGGTTTAAAGTCCTATCTCGCTCTCATCCATGCCCATCACGTGAAGTGAGTTAAATGGATTAATTAATTTTTACTCTCTTTTTTTTTTTTTTTTTGAGAAAGTGGAACAGAAGGTTTCAATGTTTCATGCTAGTGGGAACTGACTCTTCAAACTAGCTTTTTTTTTTTTACAGTATTCTTCAAACTAGCTAATTGAACGTAGATAACGAAAATTAATTAATTTGATCTTCAAAATAGCACACAAATTGACTTACAACCCAAATCAGGTTTTAGGCTACTTAAACCACCTTTGTACATGATTAAAAAACCCTTTTTCCAGAAATCACAAAAAGCGTATTGAGTCACGTCAATTTATCAAACCAAACTTTTTATTACTTCTAAAAGAAAATCACGTGGGTAGGGTTAATGAATTCCCTTGTTTGGGAATTTAAAAATTAACGAGGAAGGAACATATAACACACGGAAAAAAAAATATAACACAAAGAAAATCATTCTCATCATTTTCTCTTTGAAAAACTAAATTATATATTCGTCCCAAATTTAGGATAAATGGAGCAGAACATAAATATAATGAACTGCAGTAACAAAATATAATGAAACTTTATTTCATTTCTTTAATAATCTTACAAGTGATATTCAGTGAAAGAAAAAGAAACTTCGTTTAGTTGCTTTCTTTTTTCTTTCTGACTCACCCCCTCTTGTTCTATTTCATTCAACGGGAGAACATACACAGTGTTAGGTTACTCGTTTGACTGAGTTTTTGCTTTCAACAAAATTTTTGTATATTTGTAATACTAAATATTAATGAAATGTTATTTGAACTTCTAACGTGCGTGATGCGTCCATTGGAATATGATAATTAAATTATAGAGTAAACGCTTTAGTATTTAAAAATAGTTTTATCGTTAAGTTCATCCTTTAATTATGTAAGATAATATCTCATTGGTCCTTCTGTTTTTTCTACTAGGAAAAATGAGTGTAATGGTATTTGTAAAGATAAATTAAACTCTTGTGGGTGTGATAACCCTTTGATTATATATTTGTAGTTGTTCAATTTTATAAAATTTGGGACTAATAATTAATGCTATAATTCAACTGTTAAATTACTTGATCATGGATTAAGCTTAAAATTCTTTTTTTAGGGCACTTAAAATTCTTTTTTTAGGGCACTTAAAATTCTTTTGAAGTTCTGTAATTACCTTTCTTAATATTAAAATATTGACAAAGTTTAGGGGAGGAAATGGTAATTTGGCTGCTCTATAATTTTATGTTTTCAACTTGGTAGCACAACTTTTTCCGTTACATATTAGTAAATAACTCTCTCAAATGTTATATAAATCATAAATCTATCACAAATTCTAAATATATCCAAGGAGGCCAACTAAGCTGAATATGATTTATTAATATGAGTCGAGTTTTAAAAAAGTTAAAGAGGTTATAGAGCAATTATTTGTTGAGATTCATGAATCTAGTCTAGTTACAAATAATTAACAACAACCTAGCTCGAGTCTACTTAAATCAACCATTAAAAGGCTAGTATTTTAGGGTATTATATTATAAAATGAAACAGACTAAAATCTAAATTATAATTAGTTGGTATTAGTATGCGCCTAACATTGTAAATAAAGTTTAAATATTAGACTTGTTATATATTATTTCTATTAATTAATTATAAATTTTGAAATTGTATAATTATATATATATATATATATATAGATATATATATCATGACTATAAATATCATTTGATAGTAGATATTATGATAGTTTTCAAATACATTTTGGAACTCCAGTTAAGGTTTAATTGTGTTAAGTGATTTTGTGCTTTTATAATAAGGAAAAATATTATGTTGGAGGTTGGTTGGTGATTATTTTGACACATAGGAGGTATTTGGTAAGAGGGAAGTTTTGGGTTTCTTAATCTTAAGTTGAGAATCTTAATTTCCTATATTTGGTATCTTTTAAAAAAAATTATGGGTAACAATGTTATTTTTCTATGAGGTGAGAATCTTATTTTTGAAATTTAATTTTTTTTATTACAGTAAAAATATATGTTACTTTTGTTAATATAATAAATAATTTAAATGATTGATAAAAATGTCACATAACCCTTTAATTCTAAAATATTTTATCTAAATATTTTTAATGACTAATCAAATAAATTTTACTTATTCCAGGAAATATTATTCTCAAAATTCATGAGTTCCACTAATCATAATTCATATTCTTAAAAAAAAAATCTTTAGCAAATGTCCCATAATTCCTTAGTTTCTTTTTTCCTCTAGAACAAGAAAATTTTCTCTAATGGGGTTTAAATATTATTAAAAATCAAACAAATCAAAAGATAATCAAACTCTTTTTCCATCAAATATAGTAGTGATTATTAATTCATGAATTTTTTTAATTTGCTGGACACCGATTTCAAAACCTTAAAACGCTATAAAATTTATATTACCCAGATTATTTCTTGAACGTGCTAAAACTTTGTGAGAGCATTAGACAGCATCATGTGTCTGTGTAAGCTGGGGTCGACCATAATGCTCTCTAAGTTTTTGAAAACAGAAGTCACATTCACATGGGATGTTACCAAACATGGCCCGGCCATGATGGGTGCAGAGGGAAGTTCATTTGGAAAAGTGTGTGTAGAGAAAACTTTCAGCTTCACCAATATACTACACCTATACCACTATTATACTAAAAAAAAACTAACTTTTTCTTTTACTTTTCTTTATTTATCTTAAAAATTATTTTCACTAATGATAAACTGAAATAAAGAGTAATAAGAATCCATACACATGCCGTATCTTGTTAGGATTCTTTATTATCATTCAACCTCCAAATTAGTAATTTTACACAATCTCTTTTAAATAATATATATTAGACATAAATGGTTGACTCAATTAGATTCGATCTTGAGACATTGAACTTTAAGTACTTTTCTTCTTAGACGACATCGCGATGGATATTGTCCCGTTTTCAAAGATAGATCTCTCACAATCCATAGGTACCTTAGCAAAACTAGATTTCATCAGAATATTATTTCACAAATTATTGTTTCCTTATTACAAAGCTTCTTCATACACTTTAGATTCGACAATAATCGTTACTTGTGTTATTAAAGTTGCTATTCTTTGAAGA
Organism: Glycine soja; assembly: GCF_004193775.1. Classification (NCBI taxonomy): domain Eukaryota; kingdom Viridiplantae; phylum Streptophyta; class Magnoliopsida; order Fabales; family Fabaceae; genus Glycine; species Glycine soja. The sequence goes on along the minus strand of NC_041019.1, from coordinate 50,770,329 downwards.
GTTTGCCTACAAGCTTGAAATTAACATTGCTGAAGTGGATCAAGCTTTTTGTTTAATAATTAACGAAGTGTTTATTATACAGCATAAATGGGTCTGGATATTTTAAGAGCTTGGTCCACGCGCATGCATCTTGCGAGCCTCCAAAAAAGTTGCAGCCACTTTACGTGCGGGCGAATTTAACATGCATGTACTCACTTTTTTTGGGTGCTTCACTTTTCCAAGACTAACCAGCATGCATGCTCTATCAATCTTATCTGGTTTCTTTGATGTCATAATTTTCCTAAACAAAACATTTAAGGCTAATAAACCAAAATATATGGTATCAGTTTACATTAATCTAAAATTTTATGTTGAGCTTATGTAAAAGTAGTTGTTATATATTAGTACTTTAAATTCTTGAAATATGAATATCATGAATTAAAGGAATAGGATCAATTTACACTAAGTGTCAAAATTGTATACTTATACTGCCTAACATTTTTATATATATAAAAATTGAAAAGTATAACATAACATCAAATGTCTAATTTATAATAAATTTGATATACATTATCATAAAGATAATATTAAATGATTCAACTATTCGATTACCTAATTTCAAGTGCTACCAAAAGATATTAAAAGGTACAAGAGCACAAATTTGACATTTGGTGTCAATTGATGTTGTCCCCTAGTTAAATCACGAATCTCACACTAAAGTAAAATAAATAAATAAATAATACTAACATGTTAGGTTTGAGTGAAATTAAGTTCAAATTCTTTAAACAAAATATTAAGTTTTGAACATTGTGAATAAAAAAAATATGTTGAAAAAGAAGACTTCACTTAATTAAAATGGTCAATCAAGATTCTTTTGATAAAAATTAACCATCAAATACTTTAACCAATTACATATCTATGATGAAAAAAAAGTAAAATAAATAATATTGCTAAATCATATTTTTATTTTGCATTAAAAGTGCACGTTATATTAATGTTAACCTGACTCAATCACAACCCTCAACAATTTACAAAATTGCGTTTTTTTTTCATTTATATATTTCAAATTGTGTTCAAATAACTTTAATATAAAAGTTTAAACAGGTTCAAGTGTTGATTCTCACGGTAGTAAAATTAGGATTATTAAGGTCTAGATACCTCCACCAAAAAAAAAAGTTCTCTCATTTTCTTTTTAATGCTTGCAGTCTACGTGAGCACATTTTTCTTGTTCCATACTCGTATGTGTTCTTGCCCGTGTAGTCAAAGTATAATATAGGCTGCACCACCAAATTTCAGAAAAATTTTAAAATGTTGGAATGTTCTTTTTCACAATAGAAAAATTGGAATAATTAAGGTCCAGATTTCTCAACCAAGAAAAAAAGGGGGTATTCACTTTTTTTTTAATGCTTGGAGTCTACGTGAGTCGTGAGCACATTTTTCTTGTTCCACACTCGTATGTCTTCTTGCTTTGTGTGGTTTAAAGTATAATATATAGGCCTGTACCACTAAATTTCAGAAAATCATATATAAACCGTGTAACCCTTTCGGCTGCATAAAATGGCCCCTTAATTATGATAAAAAGTAATGTTGAATCAATGGCCATGGGGCCATTCCATCTTCCAAAAGCTCACTTATCATGATTATCACAAATTGAATGGTTATTCTGACGTTGGAGAGCTTTTCAAATTCTAATTTTTTATTTATTTCTCAGTACATATGATTAGCTTCTAATTAAGTCGTGGGGGTGTATGAGATATTATCAATTCTTTTCTTTGAATAAAACTAATGAGAGCTTTTATTTAACAATTATAATCACATCATATATATTTGTTTGAGTTGTTATAACGATGTTGTGCCTGTAGCAAAATTCTGATTATAATTTCACGATGATTTTAATACTATGGCAATGCGTGTTACTTTCTAACGTTGAATTTAATATATATCTTAGGAAGTTATTATCGTTGCCTAATTTTTAAATATCTCACAGCTCATTGTTCGTTTAAACCATTTGATCGATGTAGAGTGAATGGATGTTTTATTGCTAGAATTATAAATCATGAGAAAATTTAAAAGTTTTATATGTGGATATATACTGGAGAATAGAATCCATTTGAAGGTTTCTTGTTATTTAAAACAAAACAGTTTGCCAAACATATTGAGAAGACTTTTAGTTTAAAAAATTGTCATACACGTATATTTGCATGTGGCCGCAGAACTATAAGATCTAGTAAATTATCATCAATCCTCCATTCAAGACGTGGCCACTGGGACTGCTAGCTAGTGAGCACTATCCCTCAATTTTTTTAGTCACTTTATGCTCGTGAAATTAGACCACCTACACAATATCATAAGTTAGGTGTTATATATATTATAGGGCTAATATTCTATGCAACTTAATTAGCCATTAGTTAGTGAGCTATTATGTTGGAAAAGATCTATAGTATGTTGGGTTTAATTAATAAGGATAATAAAAAAAATGAGAAGTAAAGAAGGAAAAAAAATGGAAAATAAAATGTTTTTTTATAAATTTCTCTCTTCGTATTTAGTTGTATAGAAAGTCAAAGAATATATATATATATATATATATATATATATATATATATATATATATATATATGAGCATTTGAAGGAATAAAATGAAAAATAAAATGTTTTTTTTATAAAACTCTGTATTTTATTGAATAACACTTCCAATTAAAAATGCTACGTAAATACTATTATTTGGGAACGCTTTAGATCATAGTGTCATATATAAAAAAATATCATCTTTTGTTAGTTTATAGTGCGTGCGTGTTTGGACACTCATTCTATACGCTCATAAAGCATTCAATATTTATAAAGTAGTGATAATGTTATAGTTTGCAGTACATATATAGATGCGCGTCAAGTAAGCATATATAGACACTGAAATAGACATGCTTATAGTCTATCCACATTTAAATAAGGGTGGGTGATTCATTATATGCCTATCCGTGCCAAACAACTTTGCCCTGTTTCTCTATTTCAAGTTGTTTTAACTGATTTTGGTTAGCGACCAGACAACTTGTTTGGTCATGAAAAATATTAATAATATATATGAGGATGTCACACACCACCAGGGTAGTCACCACAAGCTTCTATGAGTTGTCAAATATTAATAATTGTGAATATGAAAAGAAATTTCAGTAGAACATATAAATTAATAACTTCCACTAAAAATATATATATGTTTGGGTCGCTTTCTTAGATCTCTTAGTTCAACTTCAACACTGTCCCAAACTCGAAGTGAAAAGAAATTTCAGTAGAACATATATATAAAAAAAAAAATTAATACTGTCTCTAGGCATTCGGGGACAAACCCACGTCATTATATATATATATATAGATAGATAGTTCTAAAACCATAGTGAATAATGTGGGTGTATAATACAAGGCTTAATTAATGTGGGACTTAATTTAAATTTAATAAATAGTTATCTATAAATATTGCGATATGGTGTTGACAAGAATTGTCTTCACTTCTTATATTTATAGACCTAAAAATAATTTAGTAATAATATTTTAAAAGGACAGCCCTCAAGAATAAGTTGGTGACCATCCATTTAAGTCGGCTTTTTTTTACTATTATAGTGTGTATTTTTTTTTTCAAAATTATCAGAATGGGTAGTTTTGAATTATTTATGAAAATGGATAAGTTGTCATTAGAATCATGATTTCACATACAAACAAATTGTACTCGCACAAACATTTTCATTTTGATTGTTTTTTATATGAAGAAATCATGCATCAATTGACTATTTTAGAATTTTGATTTTTACATAATTTAACTGATTTCGTTTTTTTTAATTTTATTTTCGTGAATATAAAATGGGTTTTATTTTAGCATAAAGTTATAAATGATTAAGGAGTTTCTAATTTTTCTTTAAAATATAACAAAAATAATATGTTAATAATAAAATGATAAATGAGTGAAATTTAATATAATTTAAATAACATACACTATTAATTAAGTATGAAAAGAAGATAAAATATTATAAGATATTTCATATATTTCATTGCTTATATGGACAATTATTATGATGATGTCCTTCATTGTGACATCTTGAACAGTTTTTAGGTTTATTTGGAACCGATTCATCTATTTCATATATGCAACTACTACTTGACCTTTTTGATTAGTTTTGTCGCATTTTAGGGTTTGGAACAAAATTTGAACTCATATACTAAGACCAATAGTCTTTATTCAAGGGAATGAAACTAAAGTTCATAAGTCTTATAAATGTTTTTCAACATGTAGATTAGGTTAACAAACAAGTCTATTTGTACATGCCAAGAAGAACATGTTGCAATAACATGGGAGCAAGGAAGTTGTTATGGCACAACATGCATGAGCTCATATGATGATGTTGATAGGTGGATTTTTATGTCAAATACATCATACTCTTGAGTTCATTTGATGTATCTATTATTATTGCATGACTTAACTATTGTTAGAAACTACAGTTCGGATTCAACTGTATTGGCTTGTCTTTAACTAGTTTTAAATAACAGGTTTGACTTTAATTAAGCAAGAAAATATTGGAGGATGCATGTTGCTTCTCCAATCATAGGTGTGGGATTGGATTACTTGCATTTCTCCATGCATATAAGAATACATTAACGAAGAAGTTCATGTAGAACTAGGATTTCCTCTTCTATATAGGTATGTAAAATTGTATTTCTATGACATTATTAGTGTAACAAATGAAGTGTTTTCTTTGATATGTGGTCTCGCCCCATGTAAAACACCGCCATTCCTACCTATGCAGGACAACTCATACGTTACATGTTTGATTGATTACGACCAAATGCGGTTGTTTAATTAATAACAATTATGTTGAATATCTTTAATCATCATCATGTATGCTAATGTAATTTTTATTACAATTTTTATGGACTCCTTATCACAAAGATGCAATAAGCCGATTAATAAATGTTGATCTTTCTCCCATTGCTCATGTTGTCATACCTCTCATGTGTTTCACCATGTACTATGGAGTTTCATCAAACGGATCAGTCATGAGACAAGTTGGTTTTCACCAAACTATTTCACTTAGCCCATTAAATCTAAATCAACTCCATAAAGAAGATAGGAGATGAATAATAGAATGATATTGATCTCAATATCACCAAAGGTGGATTGCTATGTGAAATGATCGTTTACAATCATATAGTTCAAGGTTAACAATATGATGAACACAGTTATTTACATGAAATTTCATAATACATACAATATTATATTCTAAGAATGATAGATATCACCTCAGAAAGTCATCAACCTATGGAGGGAGTCAGTATACAACCTCAAATATTATATTTAATTATTCATTCTTTTATCCAACATAATGAACTACAAGCAGAACCTAGTTTTCCACAACTCACAACACAATGTGGTTATCAATCTATCGGTTCTTCAAGATATATGCCCCACCATCAATAATCTATAGGGCAATCGTCCAGTTATTAGAAGTGGCCTTCTCCAATTATATGTCCCAACCATTCTCCAGTTATATGTCCCAACCAAGTTTATCGATGGTATTTTTTTCCTTCTTTACCAATCAAATTACATTTAAGAGAAATTTTATATAATTTCATAAATAAGAGTGGCAAAAAATATATTAAAGTAAACAACGAGTTGATTCAAACAGTAGTTTAATTCTCCTTCACAAGTGTTCTAAATTTGAGTTTTGTATATTAAAAATATCATTAGAAAATTAAAATCATTATTTTATAAATGTTTTATCGGCACAAAGAGGATTTCCCTAAAAAATCACCTATGGTCTTAAAAAAAATAAAACATGTCAGAGTGTCAATTGACAATAGACACTATTGGAACAAAGCAGCCAATTTTGGGTCACTATCTAGTGCTTAATCCTATTTTGATCTGAACGCGAACTTACATGAATTATAAAGCTTCATGAAAACTAAAAGGCATAAAGTTCTCATATATAAAAAGTTACACTTTTAGTTTTTGTGAAAAAAGGTTTATATATGGGGACCATTTCTTTAGGAAAACAATTTGTTAAATGTTTGTAAATGAAGGCTTCTTTATGCCGTTGGTCGTAAGGATGTTTCATTGAAAAAGACTTGATCTAGTTTGACAATAATACGAAATCAGATATATGTTGTGAAATATGAACAACTCCCCCCTCTCCCCGTTAGGTATACGACTGGAACAGATGAAAGTGGGGTATGTGCTTTAAGAAGAATTCGACTATTAAAGAAGTACATTGTCAAAATATAAAATTATAATAATAGTTATAATAACATAATTAATTCAAAGGAACTCAAAGACAGGTAGTAAATATCATTATTGAGTTATTGGTCCAAGCTGAACTTCAACTTGATTCTTTAAGTAAGATTAGTCTTATGAAAAAAACATAATTAAATTTTTTTATTAAAGGTGATTAGCAGATTTTTCAATAACGAAAATTAGTCATCAATAAAATTAATACATATTTTGTATCAATAATGTAATTTTTTTTAAAAATACAATTAATAATTTTTTTCTTATGCAAATAAATACTAGTTTGTTAATTAATAAGTTGTAATTTTAGTTTTCTTAAAATACACTAATTAATAGTATACTACTGATATATTCCTTTTGAAAGGCTGTAGAGCAAGATAAATCAGGACTCGTGTATTTCTTTGGGGACATATTGGAGGTGCATGCATGCACACCAAATAAGGGAGAGGGATGTGTGATCTAGCGGAAGTTAACCTTCATAATTATCATCACATTTTATCCTTAAAATCATATTTGTCTAAAATGATATATTTATTTTAAAAAATAAAACAAGAAGTTATAATCATTAGTTGAAATTTTAGATAAATAGTATGCTCATATACTGAACATCTTAGTCTGAACCCGGGGGTAATGCCTAGTGGATTGGAAAATAATCAATATGTGATCTTTTAAATTGCAATCCGCTAATATATATGAGACCTGAGAATGCATGATTGTTTATTCGCGGAGATTGAATTATGATTTCAATATATTTGTATCCTTATAATTTAATGTTTTTTTATTTATTCTTATAAAACTATTTTTTATTTTTTATTTTTGTAAATTATGTTTGATTTTTTATTACTTAAAACACTTTAAATAATACTTTGAATGATAAAAAAAATCATATCTAAAATGCTATAAGGATGAAAAATAAAACAAATATAATTTGTGATAACAAGAAAAAAAATAGTTTTATAAGAACAAAAAGCAAAAATACACTAAATTACAAGAATTAAAAAAAATACTTAAACCTTAAATTATATGTGTAGTTATTTAAATATTAATTATTAAATTTTCATTCAGATGATTATAATTTCTCACCTTATTTTCTAAAATGGATCCCTCTATGGATAGATGATTAATAACACGCATTTCATCACTTCGTTGTTTTTCGGTCCAAATCTATCCTTTTGTCATTAAGTAGACTAGGCAATGACATTTTTGTTTATTTTTATCTTAAACCATGTTCAAGCCCAAACTTTGGGTGTTCTAAAGTGGGCTCACTACTAGTTTTATGAGGGAGTTACTATTTTCACTACGAAAAATGTTATTTCACTACACACATGAGTGGATTTTTAAATCATTTAAAATTATCATTTTCACATAAATACGATTCCGTTTTACAAGTCTAAGATGAAATTATATTTCCCTTACACGAAGTGAAAAAAATATAAGCAAAGAAGACACAGTTCCTCGTAAATCAAATTAAAAATATATGAATATGAACATATCATTTGAATTGACCAACTTGCTGAAATTCTTCATCGTTTACCACTTCATTTTCTTCTTCAATGCAAATCCGTTAGCAAACAATTCTTGCGTGTGATTTCTGATTCACGCTTCCTTCACCCTCATCTGAATCATCACCAATTATCAACTGGTGCTTCTGAAACAATACGCATGGACTCTGATAATTTTTTTTTAATCTTCACTGTTATGATCATTTTAGAATCTCTCAACAGTGTTTGAGCTATGCTCTGATAATGATGGACTCATGGATGTATGTGTTTTTTCAATTGCATAATGATGAACTGATTCTTTTAAGAGAGGAATGATTTTTAAACATTCTAAATTTTCAAATATATGAATAATATTTTTGATTTCTTTGTAACTCTTTCTTTTTGTATTATCACGTTATTTATTATATTTAAACATTCTAAATTTTAAGAGTGTTTTTTTGCCGATGTTGGCTTGGTCTTTTTGCTACGGTTGGTGGTGACTATTTTTTGTTAACGTCGATTAGGGATTTTTCCGTCAATGTCAATCGAGACTATTTTTTGACTAACATTGACAAAGAATTTCTCGTTCAATGTCAATTGAGTCTATTTTTTGTCAATGTCTGTTAGGGATTTTTGGTTGATGAGGGCAAGGTTTTTTGGCCGATGCTTGGAAGGAATTTTTGGCCAATGCTAGTTAGGGTTTTTTCAGTCAACATCGACCAATGTTATTTTTTGACTGATGTTGACTAGGGATTTTTAATAGATAGTCCAATAGAACAATTTTTGGATGAGATTGGTTAGTGATATTTTTTGGGCTGACATTAACCGTAAAATAGCCTCAACTGACATTGATAAAAAAAAAACCTAACCAATAGAAAAAATCCATGACTGATGTTGACCAAAAATCCTAGTTGAAGTCGGCCAAAAATTAGCATGTGCAAATGCCAACCAAAAAATCCTATCCGACATTAGTAAAAAAAATAGTCTCAGTAGATATATATTGATAAAAAACATCATCAATCGATGTTGTCCCAAAAAACTTTAGCTGATGTCGACCAAAAAATAACTCTGACCAAATTCGGCCAAAAAACCCCTAGTTGGCATCATCCAAAAAATAGAATAAGCCAACGTTGGCTGAAAATATCACCAACTAAGGTAGGCCGAAAAGCTCTAGACGACATTGGCTAGAAAAATAGCTCTAACCAAAGTCGGTCAAACAAACCTTAGCTGACATCATTCGAAAAGCAACATCAATGATTGTCCATTAAAAAACATCATCAGTTGATGTGAGATGAAAAAACTCTAATCGACGTTGACCAAAAAATTATCAACCTACATCTACCAAAAAATTGGAGTCAATGTCTGCTAAAAAAATAGTATCGACTGATGATGATAAAAAAAAATCATGGTTAACATCGGTCGAAAATTGTCCACAAATTCTTTACTTGTTTTTGAATCAATTTTAATCCATTAAGTATTGATTAGAGGATCTATTAAATTTTTAAAATAATAAATGTATCATTAGTCATTCATAAAATGAAATAGATAGATTTGGATCCATCTAGTTGTTTTATTTTTTTTGTAATAGATGAATTTATTGTGAATGGATTGAATGAATGATGCATAAATTAATTCATTTGTCACCCCTAATAAAAGGAAAGAATTTGTGTTATATACATAACCAGATGGCATTCCTTAAAAAAATGGTAGATATATTTTCTATTAAAATTATTACTTTTGTTTCACATGTCTATTAAATAATTGAGTAGTGGTTATGGTTACGCGAGAAAGACCAAGGAACAAGAATACAGAAGAATACGAAACAAAGAAAACCTGTCTGTTTTTTTTTTTTCTGTTTTTTTTTCCTGCCTCTTCTTTCTTTATTGGTCTCACATCTTCTCTTTGGCAGTCAATCTAATAACAACCCCCTTTTCTTTTCAGACGCAAGTTCAATCCATTACGATACTTTTTATTATTATTAATTTTTCCTTTCCCACAGTAGTAACGCATATTTAATTACAAGAATAAAGTAATACATATTTTTATTCAAGGCCATGATGGCATGATGTGAATAGAAAGAGATATGGACCTAGTTTAATTTCCAAATACATATATATTTATAACCAATAGAGCGTTTCATTAATTTGTGATCACTTTTAATTTTATGAAAAAAATTGCATTTACTTTTCTTAATTTTGCAATTACTTTAACTTATTAGCTAATTATTTTTCACTTTAGTAAAAAATGAAATCATTGAAAAATTATAAAATTAATAATAAAAACACCATAACCAAGGAATACGGTAATAAAACTTGATAATTTAAACATACACGTGAAAAGAATTATACATCAATACTGGTACTCAAGTCTATTTTAGATAGGTAGATAAATAGATAGTTTGATTAAATATTTTTATGTTTGTATCTTAAATTGTAGTTAATATTGTAATTAGATAGTGAGTTTACCATCTGTCAAAATACTATACCAAATAAGTCACTTGGTTAAAACGAGTGCATGACAAAAAAAAATTAAAAATAGTAGATACTAATGATACTGCTCTGCCAAATATTAAAAGGGTCGTGGAGGAAGAACCCAATAGGCAAGACAAATAAAAATACTAAACCAACTACTACAAGTCAAATTTGAACAAACTTACTAATTTATAAAAGGAAAGATTTTGTTATATATATAATCACACATGGCAGATATCTTTTCTATTATTTTTTTTGAGGAATATTAAAATTATTATTATTATTTGTTTCACGTGTCTATTAAATTATTAAGTAGCTGTTATGGTTACGCGGGAAAGGCCAAGAAACACGAATACAAAAGTAAACGAAGCAAAGAAAATCCTGTCACTTGGGATTTTCTATTTTTTGTTTCTCGCTCTTCATTCTTTCCATGGTCTCATCTTTCTCTTCAGCAATCAAACAAATACAACTGCCCCTTCTTTTCAGACGCATGTTCAGTCCATTGACAACATTTTGTGTTCCTTTCCCACACTAATGCATATTAATTTAATTACCAAAATAAAAGTAATGCATATTTTTATTCAAGGCCATTATGTGAATGGAAAGAGACATGAACCTAGTTTGCCAAATACAGATATATAATAATACAAAGTACACAACCATTGGATAGCGTTTCATTAAATATGTAACATTGATAAAATATTTATTACCTTGGTGGCAGTCTTAATGCGACCTAGTGTTGGACCAATAAAAAAATGGACTAAGGGTACCCATGTGACATATACCAATTGGGTTATTTCATTTATAAGCAACTCTCTGAACTCCAAATTACAATGATCACCACCATATATATCCTCTTATTCTTGATTCAAACATATAGTTACACTCCAATCATGGTACTCACGTTTGAAAGGAAAAAGTCCATGTTGTTTCTATTTCTTTTTTTGTTTCTGACACTCTCGTGGCCCCAAGCTGCAGCTGAAGACAGTGAAGCAAATGCTTTGTTGAAATGGAAACAAAGCTTTGACAACTACAGCCAAGGTCTCTTGTCAACTTGGAGAGGTAATAGTCCATGCAGATGGCAAGGAATTCAGTGTGACAAATCCAACTCTGTCTCCAACATTGATCTTCCATTTTATGGACTTAAAGGTACACTCCACACTCTCAACTTCTCCTCATTCCCAAACCTCCTCGGCCTGAATATCTACAACAATTCCTTTTCTGGAACCATACCCCCACAAATTGGTAACATATCCAAAGTAAATGTTTTGAATTTTTCTTTAAATTTTTTCCATGGTTCCATCCCTCAAGAAATGTGGAAACTAATGAGTTTACAGAAACTTGATATTTCCTGGTGTCAACTAAGTGGAGAGATTTCTAATTCCATAGCAAACTTGTCCAACCTGTCATATCTAGATTTAGGTAGCAACAATTTTTCAAGCCACATTCCTCCGGGGATTGGAAAGTTGCACAAGTTAGAGTTTCTAGGTATTGCAGGTAGTAAGCTTTCTGGTTCCATTCCTCAAGAAATTGGAATGTTGGCAAACCTTACGTATATTGATTTGTCTCGAAACTCTCTCTCTGGTACTATTCCTGAAACAATAGGTAACATGAGTAATTTAAATATACTTGTGCTTTCTAATAACTCCCTATCTGGGCCAATCCCACCCTCCATATGGAACATGTCTAACTTGACCTTGCTCTACCTTGATGCCAATAAACTTTCTGGATCAATCCCTGCTTCCATAGAAAACTTGGCCAATATAGAGCATCTTGCACTTGATCGCAACCACCTTTCCGGATCCATTCCTTCCACCATTGGAAACTTGACAAAGCTCATTGAGTTGTATTTATTATTTAACAATCTTTCTGGATCAATTCCTCCCTCAATAGGAAATTTGATCAATTTGAATGTCCTTAGTCTCCAAGCAAACAATCTCTCCGGAACAATTCCTCCCACATTTGGAAATTTGAAAATGCTCACCATTTTGGAATTGTCCACCAACAAACTTAATGGTAGCATTCCACAAGGCTTGAATAACATTACCAACTGGTACTCCTTGTTACTAGCTGAGAATGATTTCACAGGCCATTTACCACCTCAAGTTTGCTCTGCTGGGACACTAGTGTACTTTAATGCTTTTGGCAACCGTTTCACGGGTTCTGTGCCAAAAAGCTTAAAGAATTGCTCTAGTATTGAAAGAATCAGGCTGGAAGGAAACCAATTGGAAGGAGATATAGCACAAGACTTTGGAGTATATCCAAATTTGGAATACATTGATTTGAGTGACAATAAATTTCATGGTCACATCTCACCAAACTGGGGGAAGTGCCACATTCTTGAAACCTTGAAGATATCCAACAATAATATTTCTGGTGGTATACCAATAGAACTTGTTGAGGCAACCAAGCTAGGCGTGCTTCACCTTTCTTCTAACCACTTGAATGGAAAGCTTCCAAATGAATTAGGGAATATGAAATCGTTATTTCAACTCAAGATTAGCAATAACCAACTTTCTGGAAACATTCCAACAGAAATTGGATTACTGCAAAATCTTGAAGATTTGGATCTGGGAAATAACGAGTTGAGTGGCACAATACCAAAAGAAGTTGGGGAATTACACAAGTTACGGAATTTGAATTTGAGCAAGAACAAAATTGAAGGAAGCATTCCCTCTAAGTTTAGCCAATCTTTAGAATCTCTTGATCTTAGTGGCAATTTGTTGAGTGGAACAATACCAACAAATCTTGGAGGTTTGCAAAGCTTGTTCATGTTGAATCTCTCACATAATAGTCTTTCTGGTACCATTCCTTCCACTTTTAGCAGAATGTTGAGTATTGTCAATATATCAGACAACCAATTAGAAGGGCCACTTCCAAATATTCCTGCTTTTCTTGATGCTTCAATTGAATCATTGAAAAATAACAAAGGCTTATGTGGTAATGTCACGGGTTTGGTTCTTTGTCCAACCAGCCATAATCGAAAGAGCAACAAAGTCATCCTAGTGGTATTCCTTAGTTTAGGAGCTCTACTGCTAGTGTTGTGTGGGGTTGGACTTTCAATGTATATTTTGTGTCGCAGTAAAAGAAAGGGAAAAAGTCATTCTAATTCTGAAGAAGCACAAAAGGATGTACTCTTTTCCATATGGAGCTATGATGGGAAAATCATGTTTGAAAACATCATTAAAGCTACAGAGAGTTTTGATGACAAATATCTCATTGGAGCGGGAAGTCAAGGATATGTTTACAAGGTGGTGTTGCCTTCAGGTTTGGTTGTTGCCGTGAAGAAACTTCATTCGGTGATAGACGAGGAAATGTCAGATTTTAGTTCAAAGGCTTTTGCAAGTGAGATTCAAGCCTTGACAGAAATCAAACACCGCAACATCATAAAGTTGCATGGATTTTGCTCACATTCACAGGTCTCATTTTTGGTTTATGAGTTCATGCAAGGGGGAAGCTTGGATCAAATGCTGAAGAATGACACACAAGCAATTGCATTTGATTGGGAAAAGAGAGTGAATGTTGTTAAAGGTGTGGCCAATGCTTTATCTTACTTGCATCATGATTGCTCATCTCCTATTGTTCATCGTGACATATCAAGTAAGAATGTTCTTCTGGATCTTGAATATGAAGCTCATGTCTCTGACTTTGGGACTGCTAAGTTTTTGAAGCCTAGTTCAGATAGTTGGACTCAATTTGCAGGCACCTTTGGGTATGCTGCTCCAGGTTAGACCCTTTTCCCTAACATTCTTCATTTACACCATTCTTTTACATTGAAATTCTGTATAGGGATTGGTTCCATCCATGCAAGGATTGGACTAATCCCAATGTTAGAGTTAGTGAATTGCAAAAATGCTGAAAACAAGTTATGAGCAAATACCATGATCTATTTAGATAAGACTAGCTACTACACTTGATTGCGTATTGAAACCCACATTGCTTTATGCATTATATAACTCTAAAAGATTTATTTGTTTATCTATTTGCAGAGTTGGCCCAGACAATGGAAGTGAACGAGAAATGTGATGTTTTTAGTTTTGGAGTACTTGCTTTGGAAATCATTATGGGAAAACATCCAAGAGATATCATTTCTCAACTTATGTCACCATCTATGGCACCAACTACTAATGATTTGCTGTTATCTGAGGTTTTAGATCAACGGCCACCTCAACCTACGAAAGTAATTGATGGGGAGGTGATCTTAATTGTAAGGTTAGCACTTGCTTGCTTGAGTGAAAATCCACGTTCTCGCCCAACCATGGATCAAGTATCTAAGGCTTTTGGAACAGGGAAATCACCTTTGGATGACCAATTTCCTATGATCAGACTAGGACAACTCCGTTGAATCATTGGAATACTCATGTATTTTGTTTCCTTTTTATTCTCGTGTTTCTCATGTATGCTGTGAGCTTACGTGCCTTGTTCATTGTATACGTCAAGTACAATATTTGAAAATACTAATTTGTTCAAGTAAATTAATGTTTAATCTGTCAAAGATGTCATGTTAACTAATCATCATATGACTAAAATAGTATATATAAGAACAATCTCACTCCATAAGTTAGCTTTTGAAATTAAATTAGGTGTAAACTCAAATTCTAATATAAGATCAAAGCTTATTCTATTAGTTGTTTTTGGGCCAACTAGACCAATGATTCAAGTTATGTCAAAAATTATGGTTAAGATGATGGTTTGAGTAGTGACACTTGTAATGTCGGCTATAGTTGACGCTAACATAGCCAACGTTGGCTTAGCATCTGTAACACAAATGTTAAACATAACATCAGCCATTTTCTTCCTTTGACTTCCGAGTTAGTATTTCATGTTTTAGCGTAGAATTTAAGAATGACTTATTTTTTATCTTCATACTTTTTAACCTAATGGTTAAAATGAGTTATTTATTCATTATATTAAAAGAAAATAAAATGTAACTTTTGAAATAACCTGATCTTTTCTCTCTTTATATAATGATAGACAGTAACAGCTAAGAGAAACTAGGGTAAGCGTAAGGTAAAGGGAAACAAGAAAAGACACTAAAATTTTACTAAGATAATTCCATGTCTCGTAATTTTGGGAGCTTCTATTAATAGACGGAATGCTAATATTCAATACATCCTTTGTGCAACTATAAAAATTTGGTATTTGGGTCTGCGCTTGGGCATTCAATTAATTACTTGAACAATTGCTTCCTACACCTTCCTAATTTCTAATATCCCAACATTACCCTTCCCATTTTATAAGTCCTTGTCTGGCCTTTCTTCCTCCTTTATTTTGGTATTTTATTTTTCTGAAACGTTGAACCGTAATACAAATATTGGTGTACCTTTCTGGATTCAAAAATTCGAAATTAAATTTTGTTAATTCCGGATTGAAAACATGAACAATTAAACATGAAAATATGAATGCAAAATTAGTCATTTTTATTATTTTATTTTTTTCAAATTATATTACTCCTACTACCTTATTATGTGCATAAATGAAAAACATAACGTTTCAAGGATTTTATAAATCTGCAACATAATTAAATTGTTATAACTATAATTATTATAACGAAAAATCATTTTTACGCTCTACATTTACTTGGTGTATCGCATGGGTCAAAATCTTGTTAATTATAAAAAGAAACATCCGATTAAAGCAAATATGAAAAAATGAGATGAAAAATATATGTTATGCTTAATTGTCGTTTTTCCCTTTATATAAAATTTTGCGTATTGAACTAATTAACTTTTAGTTACTTTGTCAACTATGGACCAAGTTGTATTTTCATCTCAACTATTTATTAAAAAATAATATTTAAATATATAAAATAAAAAAATTCCAATTATATTTAATAAAAAAATTCCAGACCATAATTTTCTTTTTAAGTATTTAAAACAATTGTATTTGAAACTTACACATGAAATATCTAATTAAGCCGAAACAATTTTAATCACGTGTGTGATGATAATAACAATATTTTAATTTGAACGCATTAAATATTCTTAAAATTTTAAAAATTATTTTGATGTATTGGTTGATATTATTTTATTAAGTAAAAATAAATTTACTAATAATTCCTTTTTTGAAAATATTAACATACCCACAATAAAAAAATTTATGTTGCATTAATTGAGATAATAAAAATAAAAATAAAAATATTTAAATTAAAATAAAATATAAAATATGTGAGATCCATACAAAACCTATTTATCTCCCACGTCCAACCAAAAACAAGATTATAGTTGTGGACAAAAATTTGAACAAAAACCTTTAGTAGGTTACTTACCTTGTGTGCGAGTGACCATAGCTATGTAAATTTTGAAAAACATAAAGGGTACTCAAGACTTTTATGTGAACTTAGAGTCTTTTCATAGTTTTTCTAGCCTCATGATGATAGAACCTCCAATAGGTGTTCTTACACCTTGATCTTAGATGCAAGAATTGATCTTACTAAGATTTTCTCTTAGAGGAAGGGGTTTGAACTCCAAGATGACAAGGTTGTTCTTGTAGAAGAACACTTCAAGATCAGCACACAAATTGAAAAAATTAATGTAACCCTCCATGGTGGTCCACGGGAAGCGACAAAAATTGGGGGAAAAATTGAATGGAGAAGGAGAAGAACACAAAGAAAAACAATTTCAAAAATCAACAATAAAATTCAACAACAAGAACACGATAAAAAATAATACTAAAAATAAAGAACAATAAAAATAAAAAATAAAAGTCAAAATCAAAATTATAGATCTAAGGGAATATGAGGTTGGCACGATGAAGAAGAAGAGAAGAGGGGGCGTGAGAGAGTGAGGAGATGGTGGCATTGGCGTGACAGAGAATAGGAGAGGGTGGTTGTGGCGAAGAAGAGATAAGGGAGGAGAGGGTGGCCTAGTTGTGATGTGGCTAAGGGAGGGTGGGGGTTAGGGGCGACAACAATGTGTGTTGGTAAGTGAAATGGAGATGGAAGAATTGTTGTTGGGGATAAGTTGAAATGGAGAGACATGGGAAAGTGGGAATGGTGGAAAGTAGGAAAGGAGAAGGGAGAGTGCTAGTTTATTTTAGAAGGTGGATCCCTTGTAGGATCTACAAAAGTGGCTCAAAATTTTTATTTAGCCTTTGGGTTTTCCTTTCGGAAGAGAAAACAATCAAGCAAGAGCCTCTGGGTTTTTCGGCCAAACCAAGCAAATGGAAAACGAAAATACAGAAGAATCGTTTGGAAAAGAACCCAAAAATCAATGGAGAAAGAACCAAGCATATGAAAAACCAAAACGCAGAAGGATAATCTTGAAAAGAACTCAAAAAACATTTTTCGGCTAACCCAAGCAAAGAACTGTCAAACCAAGCCAAAAAGCTTCAGCCTTTGGGTTTTTTGGACTGTCAAATAACTGCCAAACCAAGCAATCACGTGTGAGAAAACAACGGGCAAACCAAGCAACAACCTTTAGGTTTTTTGGCCAAAACAACCAAATGAAAAAAAAACGCAGAAGGATAGGAGAGAAAAGAACCCATAAATCATTTTCCGGCTAACCCAAGCAAAGAACTGCCAAACCAAGACAAAAAGCTTCGACCTTTGGGTTTTCCTCTCAGAAGAGAAAACAACCAAGCAAGAGCCTTTGGATTTTTCGGCTAAACCAAGCAAATGGAAAACGAAAACGCAAAAGAATAGTTTGGAAAAGAACCCATAAATCAATGGGGAAAGAACCAAGCATATGAAAAACCAAAATGCTGAAGGATAGTCTTGAAAAGAACTCAAAAATCATTTTCTGGCCAACCCAAGCAAAGAACTGTCAAACCAAGCCAAAAAGTTTTGGCCTTTGGGTTTTCCTCTCGGAAGAGAAAACAACCAAGCAAGAGCCTTTGGGTTTTTCGACCAAACCAAGCAAATGGAAAACGAAGACGCAGAAGAATAGTTTGGAAAAGAACTCAGAAATCAATGGAGAAAGAACCAAATATATGAAAAACCAAAACGCAGAAGGATAGTCTTGAAAAGAACTCAAAAATCATTTTTCGGCCAATCCAAGCAAAGAATTGCTAAACCAAGCCAAAAAGCTTTGGCCTTTGGGTTTTCCTCTCGGAAGAGAAAACAACCAAGCAACAGCCTTTCGATTTTTCGGCCAAAACAATAGGAGAGTGATGGATTCCCTTATTCCTGTCCAGCATTTGGAGAACAACAACACCAAAGCATTGTCTTGAATTGCAGTGGAATGAGAGAGAATGAAGAACAGGTAGGAGAAAAAAGAAAGAGAATGAGAAAGAGAAACGATGGAGAGAGAATGTGCATTTTCTATCAACAAAGATAATTGTGCGTTTTCAAATTCTGAAGGGAAATAATTGATACCGCATTAATTACGATTTTTGAAAATACAAACGTCTTAGAATGGGTAAAGCATCCAATAACTCATTTATTTTTTTTTATTTAAAAAAAAACGTAAATGTTAAAATTTGATAGGCCAACACGTCACCAAAATTTGATGTTGACGTTTTTGGGGAAAAAACGGGAACAACACATTGCGACAACTTGGCATCCAGGATCTTGTTTGTATAATGATAAATGATTAATTAACTTATAAGAGTTTATTATTATAATAGGTTATATAATTAATTAAAAAATAATTAATTTAAAATTAACTAAACTAACTCTAGTTATATTATATTAAGATCAAGTTGAAATAACCTAGATAAAACCTATATTTTTGCTAAGAAATTCTTCACACATTTTCATTCGTTCATTGATTGAACTCATGCGGGACAATAATAAAATAATGGGAAGGGAAATGGGTGTTCAACAAGGCGGTGGAAATATCCTCTACAACACTCTTAAATCTAAACAAAATCCTCTTGACAGAGAAGAAAAGGGAAGAAAAACAGAAGGGTTAAAACGGAAAAGATTGAAAAACTAGAGGGAAAAAGGGAAAAAAAGAAGAAAAGTATCAGTCATTGATCTCTAAAGAGAGAGATTTAACGGTTGAAAATACTGTTTCCACGATAGGAGACATGCTATTGAACTCTGATAATGATGAACTCATGGACATCTATGTGTTTTTTTCAGTTGCATAATGATGAACTGATTCTTTTAAGAGAGGAATGATTTTTAAACATTCTAAATTTTCAAATATATGAATAATACTTTTGATTTCTTTGTAATTCTCTCTTTTTGTATTATCACGTTAGCTAGCTCCATGGATAAGGAGAGAAGTAAAGAAGAAAAAAGTAAGAGAAAAAAGAGAATAGATAAAAAATTTATAGATTTTTGTTTGAATTGAAGAAAAAAAAAAGTTAAATTTTCTCTTTACTAGTCTGATTGAATAGAAAAGTAGAGAAAAAGAAAATAATCTTTAAAAAAAAATATATTTAATATATATATATAATAATATTTTAATATAATAAATAATGTTACCAATTTCTTCACCTATGCATCTACCGATCCAACAATTCCATCACCCTTTGAAATAAAACAAAGTACAAAAAATAATATTAAATAGCTCAATTATAAACTGTACATCACTAAAGCTTTTTCTCTGTGAACATTAATTGTAGTGGGGTAGCAAACATCGCGTCAACAAGCATGAAGCAATAATCATAAAAAAGAAAATAATTTTAGGCTCAGATCAGAAAACTTCAACTATTTAATATTCATACTTGTAATGAGTCTGGAGTCTGTATTTTTTAAAAATAACAAAATTTTGTTAAATTTACCTTGTACTGTCCCTTCTCTGTCAGTTGTCTTTATCTTATTGTCCTGTTTTCTATCAATCCAAACAATACGTTAGTGTCCAATAGCGCATTAGATATCCAAAAATAAATTTGTTCTTTCAAAGAATAATAATGAACCTGGGAATATTCCCCCACGGTTATAATTAATAATTTTTATTTTCAAGGAAGAATTCACTATTATGGGATAAAGTACATTACAGTAATTGTACTTATAAACTTATTATATATTTTATAATTTATTTACTTATCCGTCTCAAGGAAAAAAAAAAAAAGAGAGCAGCTAATTTTGTTAATTTATTTTATATAAGTAGAGGATACTTTACCAAAATCAAATTATACACACACTTCAAAAACTTTTAGAATGATTGGAAAGCAAGAGTTGTCTCGTTATGTCCTGAAAAGCAGAAGCTATGTTTCTGGTACATCTCCCGAAGGCCAAATGAAATCAGGCCACAATGCAATAGTGAGATATTTCATCTATCTTTATTTTATTTAAGAAATTGGATGTGTTTGATTTGCATTTTTATTTTTTAAAAATTGTTTTTTAGAATTTTAAAAATATATTTAGTTTGATTTTTTATTTTTTATTTTTAGGAAATAAAAATACTAAAAATTTATAATATATTGATTTCTTGTTTTTTTTGTATTTTTAGATTTACTTAAAATTGTATTTCTTATCATTATATTTTTATTTTACTTAAAATGAGATTTTTGTTTTCAATTAAAAACACTGAATACAAAATTTTATTATTTTTATTTTTTGGTTATTTTTTTTTTCATTTTCACTGAAAATATTTTTAAAAATTCAACTAAACACATTTTTATCACAATTTTATATTTTTAGTAAAAATGAAATTAAAAAACAGTCATATCAAACATCCCTTAATTTATTGAGCACTCATTATAAACTATGAGTCATTTAACTAGTAAGTCAATAGTTTAATCCGATGAATAAGTATAAATAATATAAAACATAAGTGCATTCTAAACTTGCGATATAAATAATAGTAAAAGTGTTTTTTTTTTATAAAAACCTCTTCCTTCCCTTTTCTTTTCAATTTGAAAATAAGTACTTTTCTACTAAAAATCATGTAAAATTTTCTTTCATTTCGATACTTTTAAGATTATCAAGCCAAATGTGATAATTTTCCATCCATCTTTTATTTTAAATATTTCACTAATATTATAAATCTTATCATATGTACATATATATATATATATATATATATATATATATTTTTTTTTTTTTTTCTTTTTTCCTATAAGTATTAGATGGTATTTAAGGTATGTAAATATTTTCCTTTTGTAAATGCTGAGGTGCCTACACCCTATATATGCATTGCATAGCTAATTCCGAAAGGGCACTTGTGTTGGAAAGAATGGACAGCTCCATTTTTCGCCTTATAGTTTCGTCGTGTCTTCTTTTTACTTTCCTGCTGGAAGCTGTTCATGGCAGCAAAAAGGCAAGCTTGTTGTTGCTCATTTACCTATAACAGTTTCTACCATGAAATTATGATGTTTTTTTTGTTTGTGATGTTGCTGAATTTCCCAGCATTTGCATTAATGCTTGGCTGCATGTTTGCAGTGTTACATTGTATACTTGGGAGCTCATTCTCATGGTCCTAGCCCTACCTCTCTTGACCTCGAAATCGCTTCCCATTCTCATTATGATTTACTAGCTTCAGTCTTGGGAAGGTATAAATAATATCATGGATTTAATTTTGCTTTTCTTTTTCAGGGTGTACAATTTTTTTATTAACTATTATTTACTTATATATTTCTTTTTATGGCGAAATTATATATTATTAAATCATTAAAGAAGAACTGAAAAAATAGATATCATTATAGAAGATTGGAAGATTGAAAAAATAATGGATCAAATAAATTTTTTAAAAAGATATAAAACAAAATTAATTAAACCAACAAATAAAATAAAACAGCGAATAAATAGTAAAACAACTTTGTAGAGATGAAAACTGATTTTTTACAAGAACTAAAATCATATATTATTATTTACTTAAAAAAAATTTAATATTATATTTCAAGAGTCTATTTGAGAATAATGTAAAAAAAAATGTTCTGGGTGATTTATACATGAACAGTGAGGAGAAAGCGAAAGAAGCAATTATTTACTCATATAATAAACACATCAATGGCTTGGCTGCGCTACTTGAGGAGGAAGAAGCAGCAGATATTGCAAGTAAGCATGCTTCGAAGCATAGTTTCTCAGTCAAATTCAATTTTGTTTCAAATTTATCAGTTAACACAAATAATGTTTTGAATGGCGCATAGAAAACCCAAATGTGGTGTCTGTGTTCTTGAGCAAAGAACATAAACTGCTCACAACTCGGTCTTGGGAATTTCTTGGACTAGACAGTAATAGTAAGGACTCTGCATGGCAAAAGGGGAGATTTGGTGAAAATACAATAATTGGTAACATCGACACAGGTAAGCTCTATTACTTACTGTACTCTCTACTCACGTTACAAATTATTCGTTGTAGGTTGTTTTTTATTCACTTCTCAGATAACATTCTGTACCAGTGATAATCATCGGAACCAATTTTGCTAATAGCTGCAAATAATGCTATAACTTGCTTTATGAGTATTCAAGTAAAAACATAATTTTAAATAAAAAAACATTAAAAACACAATGTTTAAGATAAATTTTGCCTGCTGTCAAAAAAAGATAAATTTGCCTTATTTGAAATTTATTTGCTAACAAAACTTGGTAATTTTGAATTTCCATCTCAATATTAAATTGTGTTTTAGAGAGATCGAGAGAAGTAAAAAAGAAGAAGTGAGAAATAGAACTGAAGTAGAGATTTTTTTATAAGAAAAATAGAGCGAAAGTTAACTCTCTGAGATTATTTTATTTTAAAAACAAACAAATAATAGTATTATCTTTATCTTTAATAAAAATGATATTATTAAATAATGTAAATAGTGTAATGCTGAAATAAATAGTGTAATATTAAAATATTAAGAAAATAATAAAACTATCATCCGCCCAGTATCAATATCTTGAACTAGTATAATATTGGATTGATAAAATAATATTATAAATATATAGTGCAATAGTTAAAATAAGTATAATATAATAATATCTAATAATAATGACATTTTTTATGGAAAAATAGAATAAACTTTTTTTTAGTGAAAAAAATATAACTATGATGCCCTTGACCATTTAATAATGCAACAAAAGAGTAAAAAGAAAAGAAAAAAAAACCTACCTGACAAAAAGGTAAAAATAATGCAATAACTATGATGCGCATGACCATTTAATAATTTATAACGCAATAGGATAAATGATCACTTTTCGTAAAAAAAAAAAGGATCATTTTAACCGTTTCACTTTAAGACTTTTGTTATATATATAATTTGAAAAGTGAGATATCATTCTCTTTATTATTTTAATTAGATATTTTTAATATCTTTATTTTCGCTTTTTTAGGTTTATTTACATTAGCTTTGTAACTATTAAAAAAATGTCTCATAAATGTTTCAAACTACTTTTCGTTTTATTTTTTTCTATTTTTTATTGTCTTAATTTTTTCAATCTACTTTTTTTGTCTCTATTTTTAAATTAAGTTTTAATATATTTTTAAAAAATATAAATAAATTAAAGTAATCTTATATTATAATTCAAATTATTTTAAACACTGCAACCAAGCATAAGAATTAATATAATTAAGTTATTATTTTCTAACTTCGAATTAGCAACGTTCTGTACAAACAAAATGTTAGTCACTTGTATCATGACATCTTCACTCCAAATTGAAGTTAAAAAATAATTATATAACTAAAGTTAATTAAGCATTGTTTTAATCTAAAACAACAAATAATAAATCCGCATTCTTTAATTTAATGCTAATTTTCTTCCTTGAACAGGTGTTTGGCCTGAATCCGAGAGCTTCAGTGATAATGGATTTGGCTCCGTCCCATCAAAATGGCGAGGGGGTAACGTTTGTCAAATTAACAAACTCCCTGGCTCCAACAGAAATCCATGCAACAGGTTACTTTTCTCTTTTAATACATTCTTCCAAGTTTTTCAAATGTATGATAAATACACAGTTTAATTTGTGCATAATCATTTAATTTGATATGAACACAATTCATAACTAACGGTTTTTAGGCCTAGATATATTCTTCTTTGTGAAAAAAAGAATAGAAAAAAATGGAATCCATGTGGGAAAGCTAAGTTGAACTGGTTAACCAATTAAAATAGCTAGACTTATAAAGTCAGAAACAAAATGAAAGACAAATTACAATTACATGCATGCAGCTATATGTAGCTTGTTTGGCTTCCTGAGAACATGGACTCAACTAGTTAATGACCACATCTCATGGTGCTAGGTGACGAATCCGGTTAAGAATGGAAAACCAATGGTGTCATCGACAGCTTTCTTATTTTCTTAACCATTTGTTCATTATGAAAAAATAATTCTAACTAATTCAAAATTCAATGGAATGTCTCTCAAAAAGATTAAGAGCAATGCTACCCATATATATATATATATATATATATCTTCTACTATCTTCTACTATATGTTCTAACACGCTTTTATTATTTATTAAAGTTTATTATAAATATCAAAATTACAATTGTCGTTTATTAAATAAAGACTGAGTTTCCCACACAAATATCTACTCCCATCATCCTATTATAATTATTGTATAAAAAAAATTATTTTAAAATAATAGTCATTTTAAATTTTTAATATAAAATTAATTATCTTTTTTCAGTTATATCTCTTATAATATTAATATAAATAACAAAAAAATCAATTAAGAATAATATAAAATTAATTTTATAAAATTATTAATCTCTTTTATTTATTCATATATTATTTTTTCTTGATTTGTTACCCGATCTTTTTTTAGATTAAGACTAAAAATTGAAAACTTTTTCCATTTTTTTAATCATCGATTAGATTGATAAAAATTAAGAAGTAAGATTTTGGTGAAATTAATCACTTTACTTACCATTTTTACCTAAATTATAAGTAAAGAAGCAATAGGAATTAGAATAAACAGTGCAATAACAATAAATGCAAGAATATTTACTTCCATAATTTTTATTATGTTTTATTTCTCTTAAATTTTTAATAAAAAATTCAGGATTTAATCTCATAATAAGAAGACAATTATTTTAGGATAAAGAAAGTAACTTCTAATAAATTTGAATAGTAGAAAGTATTATTTTTTCATCATTCTAGTTTGTTTTACAAGGTAAGAAAAAAATTAATAAATTGATGAAAAAAAATTTATAATTTTACAAAAATAACCTTATTAAAAGAATAGTACTAATATTACATTGAAAAATTAAAATAAAACTTGTTAGGGATATTAGTGAAAAAAAATTAATATTATTTTTAAATAAAACTTATTTGACTAACCTATTTATTTTTAAATAAAAAACTTTTTCCAAAACTATTATTTTTTTATGATATTTAAAAATTGAAAATGATGATAATTAAATTTGTGTATCCAGAGTGTGAAACACATATAAAATTGATTATTAAAAAATAAAAATTCAAACTTAATTATTAAATGTATATAAAGTGTAACAAATTAATTATACAGATAATTTAATAATAAATTAATTCTTAAATTTTATAATTTAATATCAAATTAATTTTTAAAAATTAAAATTTATTATAATATTATAACTTAAATATTATAACTTAACGCGATATAATGATATTATAAATTTAATGAAAAAATTAATTTATTATACATTTTACATATACAAGAACTAAATACATATTTTTTATTTTTTTTTTAAAATTAATTTATTATCAGATGATATTTTTAAGGATTATTTATGTTTATTTTAATTATTTTTTTCTTTTTTTAATCATGAAAGTGACAACAAACGAGGGTGAGAGGTTTTCATTAATGGCAATACGACAAATAATTTAAACTTTTTGCAGGTTGACTTTGACAGCTTGCCTCACATCGCAGTCACGCCTGTCAATTGATTTTGATATGTCAATCATTTCGAACTTTAACAACAGGATTTTTTTCTCTCTTAAATTTTGTTTATTTTGACAATAATTTTTAAATAAAAAATTCAATCAATCATTATAATATATTTACCTTTATTTCTTATAAAAAAGAAACTAAGGGAGTACTAAATTTGTATCAATGCATTGTATATTAATTATGTATTTTTTTAACATTAATTATTTAAAACTGACTAATTAAGGTAGATTCTCCAAACATCATTTGTTTACTTTTGATAATTTCCATCTAGATTCCTTCATCTTATCTATAATGTCCCAATAAACAGGAAGCTGATTGGAGCAAGATTCTTTAACAAAGCTTTCGAGGCAGCCAATGGGCAACTTGATCCATCTAACGAAACAGCACGTGATTTTGTGGGGCATGGAACCCATACTCTATCAACCGCAGGGGGAAATTTTGTCCCAGGAGCGAGTGTATTTGCCGTTGGCAATGGCACTGCAAAGGGTGGGTCACCAAGAGCTAGGGTTGCAGCTTACAAAGTGTGTTGGTCTCTTACTGATTCTGGAAATTGTTACGGGGCTGATGTGTTAGCTGCTATTGACCAAGCCATAGATGATGGCGTTGATATCATCAATCTTTCTGCTGGTGGAGGCTACGTTGTGACTCCAGAAGGAGGAAAATTTACAGATGAGGTTTCCATTGGGGCATTACATGCAATTGCTAGAAACATACTTTTAGTTGCCTCTGCAGGGAATGATGGACCCACACCTGGAACTGTTCTCAATGTGGCTCCTTGGGTCTTCACAATTGCTGCTAGCACATTAGACAGAGACTTTAGCAGTAATTTAACCATCAACAATAGGCAGCAAATTACGGTATCTTCTAACTATTGGGTGACTTTGAAACTTGCTAAAATTATTTGTTTGTTATGGACATCTAGGTAAAAAATATTGCAATTAAGTTTTCATATCTTGAAATAAGTGGAAAAAAATGTTAAATTATTTGAATATAAAAATGGTCATCATTGTCTTTCTATTTTTTCATTTTTACTTTTTTTTTTCCCTGGCATTGAAACGTAAGCTGAGATATAAAACGAAATAAAAATATAAAAATATAAATTTTACTATTATTATTATTTTCTTTCTCTTCAAACAAAGGAAATCTTAGTGTTATCGTTCTATTTCTATTATACGTACCAGGGAGCCAGTCTTTTCGTAACTTTGCCACCCAATCAAACCTTTTCTCTGATCCTTGCGACTGATGCTAAGCTTGCTAATGCGACATGTGGAGATGCGTAAGTAGAAGCTTTTCTACAAATTGAAACACCTTGTTTTATTTTTATTTTTTTGGCACAGAAACACCTTGTTAATTTACCAGTATAATTATTGAATATTTGTTCTTTATATGTATATTGTTGCATGCAGTGCATTTTGCAAGCCTGGAACACTTGATCCTGAAAAAGTAAAAGGGAAAATAGTGCGTTGTAGTAGAGATGGAAAAATAACATCCGTTGCCGAGGGTCAGGAAGCTCTATCTAATGGCGCCGTGGCAATGCTTTTGGGCAATCAAAATCAAAATGGGAGAACCCTTCTTGCAGAGCCTCATGTTTTGTCTACTGTGACCGACAGTGAAGGCATTCAAATCACAACGCCACCCAGATCGCAGAACCCTACGTAATTATATCTCGTTCTTTTAAAATTTGTTTAAATGACATCCCTACAAAAGAAGTGCTTCATTTTTTTTTATTTTATTTTCATATGTTCACATATGTACGTTTTATATATTTATCTTGCAGTGGGGACGAGGACGACATCCCTATAGAAACGGGTGCTACAATAAGAATGTCCCCAGCAAGAACATTATTTGGAATAAAGCCAGCTCCAGTTATGGCTTCATTTTCATCTAGAGGACCCAATAAGATTCAACCATCAATACTCAAGGTGCATATCCACGTTAATTATTATTGGATTTCTTATACAGAAATATTAGGAATATATTCTTTTAAAGTGCTTATATATTTTATTAGAAATTCTTAATTCTCTTATATTTCAGCCCGATGTGACTGCGCCTGGTGTGAACATACTTGCTGCCTATTCAGAATTGGCAAGTGCATCGAACTTGCTAGTAGACAATCGTCGAGGGTTTAAATTCAATGTATTACAAGGAACTTCTGTGTCTTGTCCTCATGTCGCTGGTATTGCTGGACTTATCAAAACACTTCATCCTAATTGGAGTCCTGCAGCTATTAAATCAGCGATCATGACCACAGGTAGGCATGACCACAGCTATTAAATCATCCTAATTGGAACTTCTATGTTTTGTTCATAGCTCTTTTTGAACTAAGTTATATCTTTTTTTTGTCGGATCATATCTATCTCTGGCGGAATCTTTAGTTGAATTCTTTTCTAACAAAATTTAAATTCAAAAATTTATTTATGATTATTTTATTTTATAAAAAAATTGATAAAAATGATTAAGATGATATATAAGTAAATTTAATAATTAGACGGATACAAAAAATATCATATATAAATTTAAAGTTTAAATATATTTTTATTTTAATTGAGTCCCATATAAAATAATAATTTTGTTTTTTATTATTGACATTTTTTTAATTTTTATTATAAAAAAATATAAAATATAAATATTTATTAGGAATAAAATATATATTTAACAATGATGTAAAATTTGATTTAACTTATTTGATTTTAAATTAATTTCCTCATATGATTAAAAAATGAATTTCCTCCTCTTGTGTGTGGAATGTATAATGTGATATGAGAATGATATTCTTATTTTAATAATATAAACAAATTAAACGTGGATGATATAAAATAATCAAGATTAATTAAAACTTTAATTTATGATTACTTTAAAAAGTTATTTATATTTATCTTTTATTTTATTAACATGTTGGTTCGAATAAATAATGTTGGATCAAGTGGTCTTGAAATAATTAAGAAGGGAGAGTTGAATTAATTATTAATGTGTCTTGATTAATTAAAAAATATCTTTCTTAATATTACTAGATTCAATTAGGCTTTACTATTAAGTTAAGAGAAAGTATAGAACAGAAACAATAATTTAGACAAAAGTAAAACGGAAATAAAAAGTACATAGCGGAAAAGTAAAGAGTGTAGTAAAGAAGAAAACAAACACAAATTTTTATATTAGTTCGACAACAACCCGTATCTACATCCAGTCTGCAAGTAATTATCGGTTCTTGAGATTTTTTCTAACCTTGTAAAATCTTTTACAAGCAATGAGCCCCAAAGGATGTCTCCTTTGTGCTCAATGTAACATCAAGTGGATGTATGTTCCACTTGAACTGATTCACAAGAGATGTACCATCTCTTGTTCTCAGTATTACAACCCAAGTAGATGCACGTTCTACTTGTAACATAAAGGATGTATGCTCCAATGTGTTAAGACAAAGATATCTTAGGCAATTAGTCATTTGAAATCTTTGTAGGATGAAACAAAAAATATTTCAAGCGGTTACTCTTTTGAAATCTTTTGTATAGAGGGAGGAGGAATGAATCAAAATAATTCTCAGACGGTTAGTTATTTGAATACTTTTGACAAAAGGGAAAAGGAATGAAGAAGAAGAATAATACAAGTTTTTTGCTAATGAACTTTTCTTGATAAAGAGAGTATTGAACAAAAACTAATAGAAAAATGTTGAGAATAATTGAATGAAATTAGTTTTTAAAATTTTTGTCATAGTCACATATTTATAATCATTTGATGACTTAAGTTAAAGTTTGTGACTCTTGGTAATTTCTTCAAAACTAGTCACTTTAAAAGTTGTGACTTTCTTGAAAACTAGTCACTGGTAATCGATTATCATCATAGTCTAATCGATTACATATCAATAGGTGTGAGTCTTTATGTTTAAATTTGAAAACTAAAACGTTTAGAAACACTGGTAATCGATTACAAATATTGTGTAATCGATTACACAAGTTTGAAATTGTTTTATTAGAAGTTGTGACTCTTGAAATTTAAAATCTAACGTTTTAAAACACTGGTAATCGATTACATGCTCATGATAATTAATTACAGTTTTGTAAATCAGTTTAAAAAGAATATTGATTACTGATAATCAATTACTGTCTTCTGATAATCGATTACCAGAGAGTAAAACTCTTGATAAAAGATTTTTTGTGAAAAATTCTCTTAAACAAAATTGTTCTATTCAATATTTTGAAAAACTTTTTTAATACTTATCTTAATTGATTCTTCTCTTGATTCTTTACTTGAATCTTGATTTTTGATTGAATGATTATTTGATTCTTGAAACTTGCTTTGATTGAACGACTTTTTATTCTTGAAACTTACTTGATTCTTGATTCTTGACTTGAGTCTTTGGCATCATTAAAATAAATTTGAAAAGCATTGTTTCCACAAATATTACTGGAGATGATACCTTAAGAAACTTTTCAATTTTCACCATATAAAAATGTAGTTTATATTTCTATTTTTTTATTTCTTATAAAAAATTGTTGGGTAATAACTTATTCCTTATAATAATCGTGCTCTTACGACTTTATTTTTAGGCTGGGGAGCTCTTAAGACTTAATAATGAACTGTGTCTATGTGTGTTTCACGGATAAGTCATAATATATATATGTCTTTTTCTTTTTCTTTAATTTTCTGGCAAAATTTCAAAATTCTAACTTGTTATATCCTTGCAGCAACCACACTTGACAACACAAATAGGCCAATACAGGATGCGTTTGATGATAAACTGGCAGATGCCTTTGCATATGGTTCAGGACATGTGCAACCGGAACTTGCGATAGATCCGGGACTTGTTTATGATCTATGCCTCGATGATTACTTGAACTTTTTGTGTGCTTCCGGATACGACCAACAACTCATCTCCGCACTCAATTTCAATGTCACATTCATTTGTAAAGGGTGTGACAGCGTAACAGACTTGAACTACCCTTCAATCACATTACCAAATCTTGGCCTAAAACCCTTAACCATTACTCGCACAGTCACAAATGTTGGACCACCAGCCACATACACTGCAAATGTCAACTCGCCTGCTGGATATACCATTGTCGTTGTGCCAAGATCCTTGACCTTCACGAAAATTGGTGAAAAGAAGAAATTCCAAGTTATTGTGCAGGCAAGCAGTGTAACTACGCGGGGAAAGTATGAATTCGGGGATTTGCGTTGGACAGATGGAAAGCATATAGTAAGGAGTCCTATTACAGTTAAGCGCAGATGAAAATTCCCCAATGGATTTGGTTTTTTTTGTATTGTGTGGATGCATGTTTAGATATAAGCTAGTTTGACTCTATATATATACCTAGGATTTCATGTTATGACATGACTGTGTTGTTCCTTGGTTATTATGTGGTTGTTTGGTTATCCAGTATCATTGTATAATAAGACGGAAGTATATAAAAATGTTCAAATATTAATGTTAGACATATGTCACCATTTTATTTCATACCACACTTTCTCTCTTCCTTTGCATTTTGCAAACATTACCAGAAAAAATAATCTATATCTATGGATGCCTTTTGCCTACAACTAAATGATATAAGTAAAATTCAACGATTCATACTCAACATTGTTTAATTTGGTGTATCTAATGTTCATCAAAACTCTTCAGGAACCTTTAAAAGTAACAATTTCTCCATTATTCTCCTAAGGTTTCTTATCTTAAATGATTCTCTTTAGAAACATGTACTTAACACATCTCACAAGAAAAACTCACCGGGATCATATCTGAATAGTATTGAAATTGAATCCCTTAAGTTTTAAATTTAAATTGTTTAGAAAAAAAATATGATTAAGAGAAAAAATTTAACTAAATAATGATCAGTTATGTTCATGAAAATTAGTCATCATAATATAAAAAAGTAACCAGTGTAAATAATATTTAGCATCTTGCATTGAATTTATTTTGGATGTAGGCAGGTAAAAAAAAAATCTCAAAAATAGTATCTTAAAAAGCCAAACAGATTATTGACTCGGTTAACATACTAAATCATTAGTCGAATCACTATGCCATTAGTTAAAAACCGCCCGAGCCAATGTCTTTATATTATTTTTCGCATCTATATATATTAGTTTAAACAACTTTATCATTTGAGTTTTGAGGTAAAAAAAAATAACAAGTGACAGTAAACATAAAATATTTGAATAATTATCAATCCACAACGTGAATATTTGGCTGCTATCCTTTGATTTGCGACAGATCTCGATTGTTGAATTAATCTAACAGTTGGGAGATTAACTCTAATAACTATTACATTAATCAAATAGTCGAGATCATACTCTAGAGGATAGGGCAACTATGGAGGATTCAAGTTTGTCAACAAGTTGGTAATATTAGAGAAATCGTGTAGAATAGACAAGATAAAGACTCACTATAACAAAGAAATTTAGTTCATTTAATTTAGTAATGTGTTTGAGTTGTGGTAAAGCTCTTAATGCTTATTTGAGTTCATTTTTTAAGAATAAAAAAATTGCTAGAAATATATATCTTAAAAATTGAAATAGATAAAAAATATTTAACTATGTTTTACTCATTGTTTTGTAGAAGGAAAAAAAACTAAATATTTCATTAAAAAAGGAAAATGAAACTTTTAGGCTAAATTAGTAATTTGATTCCATTATATTTAATTTTTTTAATTAGATCCTTTTTGTAATAAGATAAATGTTTCAATTTAATTTTTTATTTTTCAAAAACGTTTGAACGTGTCCATTCCGTCTAATTTGATGTGGGCACCATTTGAATTTTTCAGGCTAAATTTTTAATTTTGTTTACCTTTAATTCTTGATTTACGATTTTGATTCATCTAATTTTCTTACAATATTAGCGTCATATTTTAGGAAATATTCAGTTTTAGTCTAATCCTCAATATTTCCATATGTTTATTTCTTTTATTTTTTTATGCATTTTAATTAACATTGACGATTGAAAATTAATATTTAATAACAAAAAATTAATTTAATCAATTAAAATATAAAAAATAAAAGACATAAATGTATGTAAAGTTGGACTAAAATTACAAATTTTTTAAAATTTTGAAAACTAATATATCACAAAAAAAATTAAAATAAAAAATAATAGGAGACCAAAATTATAATTTAGTCATTTTCTTTTATAAATTATTTGACACCTAATTGTCTGGGCCTCAATTGGATGGAAATGGCTATGTTAGAGTGTTTTTGAAAAATAAGACCCCATTTTGAACCTTTTATTAAAAGAATCATCAAATTAAATAAATAAAGAGAAGAGTAATATTTATTATTTATTCTTATACTTATTTAATTACTATTCATATTTAAATAATTTTCATTTATTAATAATCTGATTTAAATATTTTTTATTTAAAATATCCTTTTGTTTTGTAATTAATCAAATTAAAAATTCAGGAACTTTTATAAAATTTAATTAATAATAAATAAAATAGACACCTTATTGACTTGACTTAGTGCTTGGTGCTAGACTTTGAATAGTGTAGTGATGTCACTGTCACAGCCACATGATTGTTTTCTTTTTATAAGGATGTTCTTCTGTCACCAGTCACCACAATACACCTTCTTCTCCTTGAGTTACACTTGAATTATGGTACTATCCATTGAGTTTCTTGGCCGCTACTGGATTCTTTTGGTGGTGTTTCTAACACACTCTTCACCCCAACTTGCTGCAGCCGAGAACAATGAAGCAAACGCACTTTTGAGGTGGAAAGACAACTTTGACAAGCCCAGCCAAAATCTCTTGTCAACATGGACAGGCTCTGATCCATGTAAATGGCAAGGAATTCAGTGTGATAATTCCAACTCCGTCTCCACCATAAATCTTCCAAATTATGGGTTGTCAGGTACACTCCACACTCTCAACTTCTCCTCATTCCCCAACCTCCTCAGCCTAAATATCTACAACAACTCCTTTTATGGTACCATACCCCCACAAATTGGTAACATGTCCAAACTAAATGTTTTGAATTTTTCTTTAAATCTTTTCCGTGGCTCCATCCCTCAAGAAATGTGGACACTAAGGAGTTTACGCGGCCTTGATCTTTCCCAATGTAGTGAACTAAGTGGAGAGATTCCTAATTCCATAGCAAACTTGTCCAACCTGTCATATCTTGATTTAAGTGTCTGCAATTTTTCTGGCCATATTCCTCCAGAGATTGGAAAGTTGAACAAGTTGGAGAATCTACGTATTTCACGGAATAAGCTTTTCGGTTCCATTCCTCCAGAAATTGGAATGTTGACAAATCTTAAGGATATTGATTTGGCAAGGAACGTTCTCTCTGGTACTCTCCCTGAAACAATAGGTAACATGAGTAATTTGAATCTGCTTCGTCTTTCCAATAACTCTTATTTATCTGGGCCAATTCCATCCTCCATATGGAACATGACTAACTTGACATTGCTCTACCTTGATAAAAACAACCTTTCTGGATCAATCCCTGCTTCCATAGAAAATTTGGCCAATTTAGAGCAACTTACAGTTGCTAACAACCACCTTTCTGGATCCATTCCTTCCACCATTGGAAATTTGACAAAGCTCATCAAGTTGTATTTAGGCATGAACAATCTTTCTGGATCAATTCCTCCCTCCATAGGAAATTTGATCCATCTGGATGCCCTTAGTCTCCAAGTAAACAATCTCTCCGGAACAATTCCTGCCACATTTGGAAATTTGAAAATGCTCATCGTTTTGGAATTGTCCACCAACAAACTTAATGGCAGCATTCCACAAGGCTTAACTAACATTACCAACTGGTACTCCTTGTTACTACATGAGAATGACTTCACAGGCCATTTACCACCTCAAGTTTGCTCTGCTGGGGCACTAGTGTACTTTAGTGCTTTTGGCAACCGTTTCACGGGTTCCGTGCCAAAAAGCTTAAAGAATTGCTCTAGTATTCAAAGAATAAGGCTGGAAGGAAACCAATTGGAAGGAGATATAGCACAAGATTTTGGTGTATATCCAAATTTGGAATACATTGATTTGAGCGACAACAAGTTTTACGGCCAAATTTCGCCAAACTGGGGTAAGTGCCCTAAGCTTGAGACCTTGAAGATATCTGGTAATAATATTTCTGGTGGTATACCAATAGAACTTGTTGAGGCAACCAACCTAGGCAAGCTTCACCTTTCTTCTAACCACTTGAATGGGAAGCTTCCAAAGGAATTAGGCAATATGAAATCCTTAATTGAACTCCAGCTTAGCAACAACCATCTTTCTGGAACCATTCCAAAGAAAATTGGATCACTGCAAAAGCTTGAAGATTTGGATCTTGGAGATAACCAGTTGAGTGGAACAATTCCAATAGAAGTCGTGGAATTACCCAAGTTACGGAATTTGAATTTGAGCAATAATAAAATAAATGGAAGTGTTCCCTTTGAGTTTCGCCAACCTCTTGAATCTCTTGATCTAAGTGGGAATTTGTTGAGTGGAACAATACCAAGACAGCTTGGAGAGGTGATGGGACTGAAATTGTTGAATCTGTCTCGCAATAATCTTTCTGGAGGTATTCCATCAAGTTTTGATGACATGTCTTGTTTGATTTCTGTCAACATATCATACAACCAGTTGGAAGGGCCACTTCCAAATAATAAAGCCTTTCTTAAGGCTCCAATTGAATCATTGAAAAATAACAAAGGCTTGTGTGGCAACGTCACTGGCTTGATGCTTTGCCCAACCATCAACAGCAACAAAAAAAGGCACAAGGGCATTCTACTGGCATTATGTATTATCTTGGGTGCTCTTGTTCTGGTATTATGTGGAGTGGGAGTTTCAATGTATATTCTTTTTTGGAAAGAAAGCAAGAAAGAAACCCATGCTAAAGAAAAACATCAATCAGAAAAAGCTCTGTCTGAAGAAGTGTTTTCCATATGGAGTCATGATGGCAAAATTATGTTTGAAAACATCATTGAAGCTACTGATAGCTTCAATGACAAGTATCTTATTGGAGTTGGAGGGCAAGGAAATGTTTACAAGGCTGAGTTGTCTTCAGATCAGGTTTATGCGGTGAAGAAACTTCATGTGGAAACCGATGGAGAGAGGCATAATTTTAAAGCATTTGAAAATGAAATTCAAGCCTTGACCGAAATCAGGCACCGTAACATTATAAAGCTATATGGATTTTGCTCACATTCACGGTTCTCATTTTTGGTCTACAAGTTCTTGGAAGGGGGTAGCTTGGATCAAGTACTAAGCAATGACACAAAAGCAGTTGCATTTGACTGGGAAAAGAGGGTGAATACTGTTAAAGGTGTGGCCAATGCTTTATCTTATATGCATCATGATTGCTCACCTCCAATAATTCATCGTGATATTTCTAGCAAGAATGTTCTTTTGGATTCACAATATGAAGCCCTTGTCTCTGATTTTGGGACAGCTAAGATTCTCAAGCCTGATTCTCACACTTGGACCACGTTTGCTGGCACGTTTGGGTATGCAGCTCCAGGTTAGTCCCCCCTTTTTGCTTCCATAGTAATATAGATAGAAATAATCACATATTTTGCAATTAATGTACACCACTTTTATATTCAAATTTTGTACAAACATTGTTCCCTTGTAGAGGAATTAAATAGACTAATCCGTAAGCAACAATTAGTATGCAAAATTGAAGTAAAAAGTGACATGTGCCAATACAAAATCCATTTAGAAAATATTAGTAGGAACTTGTAGCTTATACAAAAATCTATACACCGGTTTAGTGTAACTTTAAAACTTTCATTTATTGTAGAGCTTGCCCAGACTATGGAAGTAACTGAGAAATGTGATGTATTTAGTTTTGGAGTGCTTTCTCTTGAAATCATCACGGGGAAGCATCCAGGAGATCTCATTTCTTCATTGTTTTCTTCGTCTTCATCAGCAACAATGACTTTTAATTTGCTACTAATTGATGTGTTAGACCAAAGACTACCTCAACCTCTAAAATCAGTTGTGGGGGATGTCATTTTGGTTGCAAGCTTGGCATTTTCTTGCATAAGTGAAAATCCAAGTTCTCGCCCAACCATGGATCAGGTGTCTAAAAAGCTGATGGGGAAATCACCTTTAGCAGAACAGTTCCCTGCGATTAGACTTGGACAACTCTTCTAGAGCACCGAACTACTTAAATATTTTATTTTTCTTGTTTTTTTCTTTTCTTTGTAAACCCTTTATCCTTTATCTTATGTTGTAAGCATGTTTGTATTGTCATTGTAATATATCACCATGTATAAGTAACTACCGCAGCTAGACTTTCTTGTTCAAATAATAAGGGGATTGGAAGACTAATCTATGAATTTACTCCTACTATTTTTTGTCATTAGGTAATCGATTTTGGAAACCTTTTGTTTTTTTTTAGATACCATGGGTACTACAGAAGATTGAGTACTGCAAATTCTCTATCATTTTGGTCCATTCGTTTTTATCATGTCTTTTAGGTAAATTTTCTCTGACTAATGCCTTTAACCTTTTCATCAAATTGTGTTCCTATTCCATTTTCATCCATCGGCTCCAAATGATGGACAATGTTTCGGGAAGTTGGTTGTGGCAATATTTTAATGCTATATATAGGAGCATGTCCGTTGCACCCACATTTGAAGATTGCGGACTTTGCCCTCCCACATCTCCATTACAATATTCTGAATTTGTATTTTTCATTAGAGCTGTTTAATTTTCTTGTTATCTTATTCTTCTAACTCTACTCTCAAATTTTACTTTTACAATTTATTGTCTCTTTTAGTTTTTTTATTGCTTATAAAGTGGGTATTTAACAACGCAAGTACAAAGTCACTCTTAAGAGTTTTTTTTTAATCTAAAATTTAACACGGAAACTTACAATTATTCACACATTTTTACTTAAGTAACTGACTTGGATACCTTAATTGATGGATAGGATAAGAATACGCATGGACTCTGATCATTTTTTTTATTTTAATCTTAACTATTAAGAGAGGAATGATTTTTAAACATTCTAAATTTTCAAATATATCAATAATACTTTTAATTTCTTTGTTACTTATTATATTTAAACATTCTAAATTTTAAGAGGTATTTTTTTTTGTCAACGCTGACTTGTTCTTTTTGCCAACGTTGATGGTGACTATTTTTTTTTAACATTGATTAGGGTTTTTTTGGTCAATATCGGTCAAGATTATTTTTTGAGTAACGTTGGTTAGGAATTTCTTGCTTAATGTCAATTGGATTTTTTTTGGTTGACCGTGACAAGGATTTTTGGCGAATGCTTGGAAGGATTTTTAGACGGACGTTAGCTATGGTTTTTTCATTCGACATCGGCAATTGTTATTTTTTGAGAGATGTTGGTTAGGATTTTTTTAATAGATAGTTCACTAGAGTAATTTTTGGCTGATCTTGACAAGATTTTTTGGACGACATTGACTAATGATATTTTTTAGTTGACATTAACCGTAAAATAGTCTTTATTGACATTGACTAAAAAACCTAACCAATAGAAAAAAAATTCATGGTTGATGTTGACCAAAAATCATTGTTAAAGTCGACCAAAGGTTAGCTTGTACAAATGTCGACCAAACAATCCTAGCTGATATTAACAAAAAAATAGCCTCATCAGACATTGATAAAAACAAATCATGGTAGACATCAATCAAAAAATATCATCAATTGATGTTATCCAAAAAAAAAAATTAGTTGGTGTCGACCAAAAAATAACTGACCAAATTCGATAAAAAAAAAATCGTAGTTGGCATCGTCCGAAAAATAGAATCAGCTAGTGTTGGTTGAAAATATCACCAACTCACGTAGGTCGAAAAAGCTCTGGATGACATTGGCCAAAAAAATTATCCTAACCAAAGTCGGCCAAAAAAGAACTTAGTCAACATCGTCCAAAAAATACCATCGACATCGTCGATTGAAAAAACATCATCAGCCAATGTGGGACAAAAAAACTCTAATCGACATTGATCAATGTTTGCTAAAGAAATAGTATCGACCGATGATAACCGAAAAAAGTCATGGTTAGCATTGGTCAAAAATTGCCCACAAATTCTTTACTTATTAAGTTGGATCAATTTTAATCTATTAAATATTTTATAAGATTTTTAAAATAATAGATGGATCATTAATCATCCATAAAATTAAATAGATAAATTTGTATCCATCTATTTGTTTTATTTTTATGTAATGGATGGATTAATTGTGAATGGATTATGCATAAAGAAACTGATACGTATATGCAAGTTATAGAGGAGGTAGCAGATAAGAAGGTGCAAACAACAAAAGAGACAACAATC
Source organism: Glycine soja (assembly GCF_004193775.1). NCBI lineage: Eukaryota > Viridiplantae > Streptophyta > Magnoliopsida > Fabales > Fabaceae > Glycine > Glycine soja. The sequence continues at coordinate 50,731,223 of NC_041019.1, read as the reverse complement.
AGGATAGCAAAATACGGGGTGCAGGAAGAAAGGAAGCCCAAAAGGAAAGTTGCAAAACCCACTTACCTCAACGACTACGTGTGAGGAAGGATGAGGGTAGCCAACTTCTAGAAGATCCTTGGCTTGATCATGGTCTGCTAGTAGGGGATAGCTTCAACAATTATGTTATGGCAAATATTCTCTTAGGATCAATTCTGTTATTAGAGTATTATATACAGTGATGTAAATAACAAGCAAGGATCATAATGAAAATTACAAATTACCTCTCCCTCTCTCGTGTGCTTCTTTCCTTCCTTACTCTTCTTCCTGTTGGAGGTCTGGTTCCTCGAAAACCAGTTCATTACCCGTAACAATTTGGTGCTCTCGTTCTTTCTTCCATGGCCGATTCACCCAACCCCCCACACCTAGCTAATGTCCTCGCCCGTTTAGGAGACACCCTTTAAACCATGTCTCTGAAATTAAACGAAATCCTAACCCGCCTCGCTCCTGTTGCTTCACCCATAGCCAATCTCATACCCATTTCGTCCACTCTTACTCCTAGACCTGCAACCACACACAAAATGAAACTCGACATTCCATGTTTTGATGGCACAGAAACACTTGGTTGGATCTTTAAGATCAACCAATACTTTCAGTATCACAATACACCCGAAAAGGACCGCCTAACCATAGCCTCCTTTTACATGGAAGGCCGAGCTCTTGCTTGGTTCTAGTACATGACAAGCAATGCTCAATTTACATCGTGGCCGGCATTTCTACAGGCCTTGCAAACAAGGTTTGCACCATCTCAATATGATGACCCAACATGCACATTGTTTAAGCTAACACAGAAGGGAACAATAGCGGAATACCTGTCGAAGTTTGAGGACTTGGCAAACAGGATCATCAGGTTGCCGCCCCCCTTCCTCTTGGCTTGTTTCATCTCTGGCTTGTCCGCGGAGATTCGTCGCGAGGTACAAGCACACCAGCCCCTCATGCTGGTTCAGGCGGCCAGCCTGGCCCGTCTCCAAGAGGAGAAGCTCTCGGACCTTCGTCCGCCTTCTCAACCTCGTCCCCCACCACTTCCTCATTTGCAAGTGCGTTCCCCACCGTTACCTCTACTATTGCCGTCACCTACTCGAAATCAGTCACCCTTTGTGCGTTGCTTGACACTGGACGAGCTCACCTCTGTCCGCCTTCTCAACCTCATCTTCGGCCACCGCGTCACGGTGCTCATTGACGGGGGAAGTACCCATAATTTTGTCCAACCTCAGATTGTCGCCCAATTGGGCTTACCTAGCCGAAAGATCGAGACACCTCAGCGTGTAATGGTTGGCAACAGCCAATACTTGGAATGCACCAGCCTTTGTGAAGTCGTCCCTGTCGACATTCAGGATCACTCTTTTACCCTCCATTTATACATTCTTCCTATTTCTGGCGCCAATGTTGTCTTTGGTGTATAGTGGCTTAAAACGCTGGGTCCTATGCTCACCAATTATAATACCTTATCTATGCAGTTCTTTTATGAGGACCGTCTCGTGATGCTATAGGGTGAGCATGCAACAGACTCAAACCTTCTTTCCCAGCACCAGTTTCGCCGGATGTTCCGTCATTAGTTAGATACATCGTACTTCCATATTACAATGTTATCTGAACCTGTTCCAAGTCCCTCCACCCCTGCACCACCACCAGAAGTTCAACACCTCCTCAATAAATTCAAGCTTCTCTTCAGGCAACCTCAGCCGTTACCCCCGGAGAGGACGACGGACCACCATATTCATCTTCTTCCTCATGCATTAACAGTGAATGTTCGTCCCTATCGTTACCTTCACTATCAAAAGCAAGAGATAGAAGCTCAGGTGGATTCTATGTTGCAGCAAGGGATCATTCAACCTAACACGAGCCCATTCTCGTCGCCGGTGTTGCTCGTTCGTAAGTCAGATGGCACGTGGCGGTTCTGCGTGGATTACCGTGCTCTGAATGCGATAACAATCAGAGATCGATTTCCCATACCCACTATTGATGAATTACTTGATGAATTAGGGGGCGCCCAATGTTTTTCGAAGCTCGATCTGTTGCAAGGGTACCATCAAATCAGAATGAGTTTAAGGTGATGTCGTTTGGGCTCTGCAATGCTCCCTCTTTGTTCCAGGCTACCATGAACATGCTCTTCCAGTCGTATCTCCGACAATTTATTATCGTCTTCTTTGACGATATCTTGATATACAGCTCCTCCTTCGAGGCTCACTTGCAACATCTAGAAACAGCTTTTCAAGTGTTACTAGACAATCAATTTTCTTTAAAACTAACCAAATGCTCCTTTGCACAACCTCAGGTGGAATACCTTGGCCACATGGTCTCGGGATAGGGGGTGGAGCCGATAGCTTTGAAGTTTGCCGCCATTCAACAATGGCCTCTGCCACGCTCTATCAAGGCCGTGAGAAGCTTCCTTGGGCTCGCCGAATTTTATAGGAAATTCATTCGGGGGTATGCGACTATTGTGGCTCCATTGGTAGCAGTCACTACTCTCGAATCCTTCCAGTGACCCCCAAGCTCAGATAGCTTTTGAAAACCTCAAACTCGCACTGTCTACGGCCCCTGTTTTAGCCTTACCAGACTTCACTGTGCCCTTCACCATCGAGACTGACGCGTCGGGAGTAGGGATGAGTGCGGTTCTTTCTCAAAAGGGGCATCCGATCGCCTTCTTCAGCAAGACGTTTCCCCCCAAACTCTTGGGTGCCTTAGCGTATGTTCGTGACTTATGTGCCATCACTACCACCGTTAAGAAGTGGAGGCAATACTTGCTTGGCCACCATTTTGTCATCATCACTGATCATAAGAGCTTAAAGGAACTGTTGACTCAGGTAATCCAGACACCTGAGCAACATATGTACTTGGCCAGGTTATTGGGATACGACTACGAGATTTAATACCGCTCCGACAGTCATAACCAAGCAGCTGATTCCTTGTCGCGCCTACCGAAATCTGACGCCTCTATGTCCATGATTCTATCCATACCATCATTGCTTTTTCTTGAAGAACTCCGCCACCAACTGGATGACAACTTTGAGTATTGCACTCTGCGTCAATCTCTGCGAGATAATCCTTCGCTACATCCCTAATTCACGCTCTCCCAGAACTTGGTGCTTCAATCTGCTTGAATTTGGTTACCACAGGATATTCCCATGATCCCTGTATTGCTTGCTGGGTATCACACAACCCCGACAGGGGGTCACGCCGGCATTACTAAGACCCTAGCACACATAACAGAGAATTTCCATTGGACAGGTCTACACGAAGATGTTAAAAGATTTGTGGCTAATTATGTGGATTGTCAAGTCACTAAATATGAAGCTCAAAAAATGGCAGGGTTATTATGCCCCTTGCCGGTGCCTTGCCGTCCATGGGAGGATTTGCCATTAGACTTCATCGTCGGGCTTCCACCATATCAAGGCAATACTACCATTTTGGTCGTTGTGGATCGCTTTTTCAAGGGAATTCACTTGGGCCTCCTTCCCACTGCTCATACGGCACACATGACTGCGTCTTTATTTGTCAACATCGTCGTCAAACTCCATGGGATCCCCAGAAGCTTTGTCTCCGATAGAGACCCCCTGTTCATCAGTCGTTTTTGGCAGGAACTCTTTCGTGCAAGTGGGACCTTGCTCCGTATGAGCTCTTCTTATCACCCACAAAGTGATGGGCAGACAGAAGTTCTGAATCGCGTCGTGGAACAGTACTTGAGGGCCTTTGTTCACCGCCGACCAAGCTTATGGGGCAAACTTCTGCCATGGGTCGAGTGGTCTCATAACACATCTTGGAATGCTGGCACTGGGGCAACGCCGTATGAAGTCACCTTCGGTAGAAAACCATTTAATTTTCCTGAGTACATTGCAGGGTCTTTAAACATCGTGGCGGTGGAAGAAATGTTGACTGATTGAGATGAAACTTTCCAAAGTATCAGGAACAAGCTCCTGAAGGCACAAGCAAAAATGAAGAAACAAGCTGATGAGAAACGGAGGGAGGTGCAATATAAGATTGGTGATTGGGTTCTCTTGAAATTGCGTCCTCGTCGACAGACGACCGCTAAAGGATCGAAGGCATTATCTGGCAAGCTGGCCCAACGTTACTATGGGCCCTTCCAAATCATAGAACGTCTGGTCCCAGTGGCCTATAAGTTGTAATTTCCAGAAGGGGTGAAGATACACCTTGTGTTTCAACTCTCTAAGATGAAACCATTCAAAGGAGCACCAGATAGCATGGCAGGGGTCGAGTTGCCCACTGATTGTCTCAATGATCAACCACTGGTGTATCCCTTAGCCATTCTGGACTACCGCAAAGCTTCACCAGAGGATCCTTGGGAGGTGCTAATCCAGTGGAATGGACTTTCTCCTGATGATACTTCATGGGAGAGCTGGACACACTTATGCGAAAATTACCACCTTGAGGACAAGGTGGTTTTGCAAGCGCCAAGGGATGATACGAATATGCAAGTTACAGAGGAGGCAACAGATAAGAAGGTGCAAACAACAAAGGAGACAACAATCAGGATAGCAAAATAGGGGGTGCAGGAAGAAAGGAAGCCCAAAAGGAAAGTTGCAAAACCCACTTACCTCAACGACTACGTGTGAGGAAGGATGAGGGTAGCCAACTTCTAGAAGATCCTTGGCTTGATCATGGTCTGCTAGCAAGGGACAACTTGAGCAATTCTGTTATGGCAAATATTCTCTTTGGATCAATTCTGTTATTAGAGTATTATATATAGTGATGTAAATAACAAGCAAGGATCATAATGAAAATTACAAATTACCTCTCCCTCTCTTGCGTGCTTCTTTCCTTCCTTACTCTTCTTCCTGCTGGAGGTCTGGTTCCTCGAAACTGTGGTGGCAGCAGAGGCCAAAGAAACCATTTTGGAAAAGCAAACAACTTGGGGTGAAGGGTGTATTAGAAAGACCAAAAGAATCTGCCAGCAGGCTAGAATCTTGATGGATACCATGATACACGTATTACAGGATTTTTGGGCTTCAAGAATACAATCAGAGGTTGCAGATTCTTGCAAGTGAATGGTGTATTGTGGTGAGGACATGCAAGAATTGGAGCTAGGACACGCTTATAAAGGAATAATCAATTATCACGAATGGGGCACCCTGTGACATGATCACACTTTTCAAAGTCTAGCACCAAGCCAGAAAAGATTTATGAACAAGGTTTCCTAAAAGTAAAGATACCTTATCCAAAGGTTGTGTCTTCCCACTTGACTCACTTTAACGTTGTGCTGGAAAAATCTATCTATATTTATAAATATTAATTCAAGTGAGAGAATTTATGTTATAGCAAGTTGAGAACTGAAAGTTTGTGATAAATGATGTGCGTGATATTTTCCAACTGAGGTGACTTGAAATTTTGAAAAACAATTTATTGGTGTTTAATCAATGGGTTTTTAGGAGTCATTTCTCACACTATAAATAAACATTTTAAAGAAGAAAGCAACCTCCCCAACTTGAAGAGGAAGTTGACCTCACTGCTTGTTAGAGATTACTTCAAGTTTTCAAAAATTAAACATCCATCCTAAAGAAAGCTAAAATTACAAAAATTGTACTAAAATCTATTTTACTTTTTAAATTTGATTATTTAAAATATATTTTGTGAAATAATTGAAAACATCTCATATGTCTAGCAACTGTATTATAATTGAGTTTTTTTAAATGAAAGTGAAAAAGGAAGTTACACAATGATAATTTGATTTTTCATTGTACTACTAAATAGTAAAAATAAAATTTGTTTCTTTGTTTTTATATAAAAAAAAGAATAATTAACTGTGACACGGCATTCCCCCGATTGGATGGGAGCAAACGCTTGTGAAAAGATTGTTTGGATTTTAAATAAAAACTATTTCAATAAAAAAAATAGTAATAAATAATGAGATGAGAATACATACTCCTGTTTCACCAACAAAACTCCTTTTTCATATTTCAAATTGCTTTGAAGAAAAGCATGTACTGCTTTGGAAAAGGGTTGATGTTACTCGTCTGAAGTCAGGTCTCAACGAGACACATATTGATAAAATAGAAATTAACAAAGAAGACTATAAAGAAAGACCCAATAAAGATAGAACTTGAGATATCGATCCACTCATAACTGTGTGATTTAAAATATTTGTTTTTGAGTTTTTTTCTTTGTGTGTTTTCTTTTCAAAACGAAGAGTAGGAATTAGCTAAATATTTTTAATTATTTCAATTTTGAAGATATGTATATTTTAGGTGAATCTCTGTATCTTGCCAATTCCCGTACGGTGTCTATTGTATTACTAACTTGTTGATAAACTCGTGCTTTTTGATAAATCGAACAACTATCTGAGTTAATCTCTCCATTGTCAGATTAATCAACAGTTGACATCTAGCTACAGAAATCAGGACGACTCCAAAACTTCCTTCAGTTTTTTGTTTTTAATTATCTCTCCTTCGTTTTCTCTTCAGAAATGTCTAGTATGAGAGAGAAAAACACAAGTTTTTGTGGGTCTCTCGAACATTAAGAGTTCCACTAACAGAAGAGCATCCAATTCCATACACATGAGATGACTCTACACTTTTGAAAGTCTTGCACAAAGATAACACATTTATAAACTGAACTTTCCTAAAGACATCTTTTTTCAATATTTGTAATTTTTTAAGCCCTCCACCTCTCAAACAAATTGCTAGCAATTCTTAGAATCCAACTGAAGACATACCTGAGACACAAGGAAGCAGCGAGCCCAGTGATGTCAAGACCAGCCGGGAGAGGCCCAAACGAAGCACCAAACGTCCTACGTATTTGGATCAGTATACCTGAGTATATGTAATAGTATAGAACTTAGTTACAGATATTTCCATTCTGTTAAAATCAAATCTGTTACGAAATTGTTAGGCAATCAGTAGTGCAATTGTGAGTATAAAATCGTGCGTGCAATTCTGTTAGCTTAGCTCACCAATTGTATTTAAATAAGATTGCAAGGGATGGAAAGGTAAGAAAAATCATTTGGCTTATCTGTTAGTGTAGCAAGGAGGCCTCCTTGACCTCGAATCCAAGGATCCAAATCCCTCTCGTCTCTATCACAAATCGTGTTCACAATTGGCATTACTTTAAAGAAAAAAAAAAGCAATGCTTTAAAGAAAGGCAATTATTGTGTATATGCTTTAGAAGATGGGTACACTACTCAAGTCTATATTTTAGATAGGTAGATAAATAGATAGTCTCATTAAATATTTTTATGTTTGTATCTTAAATTGTAATTAATACTGTAATTAGATAGTGAGTTTAGCATGTGTTAAATTACTATACCAATTCATAACCTTTTGGTTTTTTTAGATACCATGGGTACTACAAAAGATTGAGTACTGCAAATTCTCTATCATTTTGGTCCATTAGTTTTTATCTTGTCTTTTAGGTAAATTTTTTCTTACTAATGCCTTTAACCTTTTCATAAAATTGTGTTCCTATTCCATTTTCATCCATCGGCTCCAAATGATGGACAATGTTTCGGGAAGTTGGTTGTGGCAATATTTTAATGCTATATATAGGAGCATATCCGTTGCACCCACATTTGAAGATTGCGGACTTTGCCCTCCCACATCTCCATTTCTCTTATTACACTAGTACACATAAAACATGCAATAAATTATTATACAGTGATACTGATAACCAAACAACCACATAAGAACCAAGGAACAAAACAGTTATGTCATAACATGAAAATCCTAGCTATATAGAGTCCAACTACCTTATATCTAAACATGCACACACGCATCCACACAATACAACACAACCAACTCGACCAATTTGGGAATTTTCATCTGCGCTTAACTGTAATAGAACTCCTTACTATATGCTTTCCGTCTGTCCAACGAAAATCCCCGAATTCATACTTTCTCCGCGTAGCTGCACTGCTTGCTTGCACAATGACTTTGAATGTCTTCCTTTCACCAATTTTCGTGAAAGTCAAGGAAGGTGGCACAACGGCAATGCTATATCCATTTGGCGAGCGGGTACTTACAGTGTATGTGCTTGGTGGGCCAACATTTGTGACTGTGCGAGCAATGGCCACGGGCTTTAAGCGAAGATTTGGCAATGTGATTGAAGGGTAGTTCAAGTCATTTACGCTGTGAGAACCTGAACAAATGAATGTCCTGTTGAAATTGAGGGCGGAAATGAGTTGTTGGTCGTATCCGGAAGCACATAAGAAGTTCAAGTAATCAGTGAGGCTTAGATCGTAAACAAGCCCAGGATCTATCGCTAGATCGGGTCGAACATGTCCTGAACCGTAAGCAAAAGCATCTGCTAGTGTTTTATCAAACGCATCCTGGATTTGAAATAATTGTGTATTTATTTAGATTTATCAAACTCATCCTGGACTTTCCTTGCAATCACAGTTCTAGATAGAGTAAATAAACAGATATGAGACTATTCATCTTTTATATATATATATATATATATTATGTCAAAATATTTCCAAATAAGTTTAATAAAGAATAAAAGTAACATCGAGAGAGTTTAAGTTATTATAAATGTGAGTTGTGATTTATGTGGGGAAAAAAGTAACATACATATAAGTAAACATTATACAGCAAGATAAGGAGAAAAGCTAGTACAAGACATTGCGGCATCAATATATCAAGAACATTGTGTTGGAAATGTACTAAAAAAAACAATGAGAAGACGGATGGCAACGAGTGGATGGATCACAATATCATGCATGTAAATGAGTGAAAGCAGAAAAATAAAAATAAAATGAAATTCTACCCTATTTAAAACTGTAAAGGATAAATTTAATAAATATTTTGGGAGTTAGAAGAAAATAAAATACAAAATATTAAAAGCTAAAATAATGTATAAGAAAAGGGCACTACAAACTATACAAACAAAAATATATATCAAATACTAATATAATCGAACAACTTTTTAACTACTGAAAAAACTAACGAAACGTACAGTATAAATAATGTTAAAATATGTAAAAAAGATTGTACTTATTAACTTTTGTTTCGCCATAGAAATAAAATTCCAATTTCCACTATTGCTAGATGATCACAAAAAATAGGGGGTTGAAACAACATCAATAATGCAGATTTTCCAGTGATGAAAGCGGTAATAAGATAGTGCTGATCTGTAATTTTTTAATCAATAGAGTAAATTTTAAGCAATCAAAATAAAAATATGAGCTATCAAAATAAATAAATACACAATTATTGTGGATACCGAATATGAGAAAAAATCTGAGTTATTTAGATTTAAAACATGAGAAAAAAAAACTAAGCTTTTAAATGTCTCAACATAAGTTATATATCCCGGCCAAATGATAAAAAAAACCAATTATAACTCTGAAAGGATTTGTTTTGAATGAACAAGACTCTTGATGAAAAGACATCAATAAATCTTTATCTATTATTTTGGTGTTCTAATTTAAGCAATTATGATCTTAGTATTTACTATATGAGAAAATTATTTAATCATGATGTATAAAATTATTAACAATAATTACTTTTGAGCAAAAAGCCAAACCAAACAGTGAACACACTCTAGTTAGAAGAATGATGATACCTCAATTAGCTGATTATTAATGGTTAAATTGCTGCTGAAATCTCTGTCTAATGTGCTAGCAGCAATTGTGAAGACGCAAGGAGCCACATTGGCAACAGTTCCAGGCGTTGGTCCATCATTTCCTGCAGAGGCAACTAAAAGTATGTTTTTAGAAATTGCATGGAATGCCCCAATGGAAATTTCATCTGTGAATATTCCTTCAGCAGTGACAACGTAGCTGACACCAAAAGAAACATTGATGACATCAACACCATCATCTATGGCTTGGTCAATAGCAGCTAACACATCAGCCCCATAACAACTTGCAACTTGCAGGATCGGTAAGAGACCAACACACTTTGTAAGTTGCAATCCACTGCATGTAATCTGCTGATACCTGCCCAAGCACAACAATAATCTCAACCGGATCTGCTAGATGGTCCTTGTAATGCATCCATCTGTCGTCGATATCATCATATGACTAGGAGGCACTCACAGGTGGTGGAGGAATGGTCTGAACGTACCCGAACTGTCGTGCGACCTTATCTGGTCGATGTGTGATCACAATAGCATCCCATCTAAGCTAGCCTCGGAAGCACGAGATGAGCTCAAACCCCCTAACTCCTCGGTGGTCACCATAGGGCATCCAGCACACGTCAATGATCGCCAAAGCATCCAAACGAGTCCGGTACACCGGTGCTCATAATCCCTTGATATAAGCCTTCGTCATAAGCCACCGACAGACACGTGGGGATGTCTCATCGTATGCATCGTCAATGACGCTGTCATGAACACTAGAAAAATGCTCATATATCCAACACTAGAAACATCAGATGACCATAAGATCAATGTCAAATACACATAGAAAAAACATATTTACATCATAATCCAATTTAACATATTACAAACACAAAATTTACCTGTAATAAAGTAATGTACCCAACAATCTGTCGTGTAGTGGTCTGAGAAACTTCATTTAACTGGTCATGCATATGCACCAGCGCCGCAACTCCCCAAGAAAACCTCCCACTCTCACCCAGGTCTCGAAAAGCCTCTAGATGCACTACATCAACATGTGTTGCACTCTTGTTAGCGATAAGAGTGCAACCAACCAAGTGGAGGAGATAAGCACGCATTGCTACAATCCATCGTCGGGCATCGCATCTACTCAGATAAATATCCCGTACCCACGACAGGCGTACATATGCCCCACGCGCCTATGCAGTCTCAGCTCTAACCTCCTGACTCAAGACCTCGAGCAACTCCATCAGCAAGACGACCGCCTCCTCCACAACTAGAGGCTCGAAGTTGTGCAAGGTGTCTGTGATCGGCAGATGGAGGAGTAATGACACATCATCGAGTGTGATCGTCAACTCTCCCATTGGAAGGTGGAAGCTGCTGGTCTCCCCGTGCCACCTCTTCACAAGCGCAGATATAAGTCCCGGATTGCCGGTGACTATTGAGCAACCGATCAAAGGGCTTAATCCTATGGCAGCGACTAGCCCTTCAATCTCAGGTGATGGCCTCCCAATTTTCTCAACCTTCCTGCCGTGGGAGGCCAACCTCAAGTCAGGATGTTCCTGAATTGAAGAACACATCACTCCAAATAATAGTTTATCAAGTTATTAACAAATAACTTCTTGTATAAATTATAGTACCTCTCCCATCCATATGCGATGTGCAACGTGGTCACCAAACGAGGTCAGCACTGATGGGTCACGTGGCCCACCAGGAAATCCCTCAGCAACATCATCAGCAATAGCATCAGCTAAGCCCTCTACAGAAGCTGCAGGTACATCTGCAGTAATCGGAGCTACATCCTCAGTCATATGAGGAACATCCTCAGTCACCTAAGGAACATCCTCAGCAACAACAACATGTACCTGTTGCCTACGGGTAGATGCGGTCGGCCTACGTCGCCGGCGAACATCATCTGCATGATGCTCATCGTGTCTACCTCTGCCTGTGACCCTAGTAACTAAGGCACGACCTAATCCTCTTGTTCTAACCATGATTTGCACTTCGTGAAGAACATGTAGTTTTTCTGGTCTAATTAACTATTCATAAAATTAAAAACCTACATAAATCTTTAGCCCTACATTAGAAACCCTAATTACACTACCCTGCGTATTGTCACCTATGCAGTACAGAAACTAAACCCTACACACTCAGCCCTGGGCCCTAACCCTAACAAATATTTTGGCCCAAATATATTAAACATAAAAAAACAAAATAAATAATATTTAATATAAATTTTGTTACATACAACCATGCAAGCATAATTTTTTATTATTAAAAAACTAAATATACCTATTATAAATCAAAACAAAGAAATAAAACTTAATTTATACAGAAAATTAATTAAAAAATAAAAAAAAATTGGAAACCTTCTTATGGAAAAAGTTCTTCCGTAAGAGTCTACAGAAGAAGTTCTTCCGTAAGAAGAAGGTCCTTCTTACGAAAGAAGTTCTTTCGTATGTGTTGCACCTATTCAAATTCCTCTGAAAATCCTAATCTTCAATGGCGTCTACCCTACAACCAAAATCCAACGAAAAAAGCTTATACTAGGTACAAAGGTTAACTAACCTTGACGGTAGAGTGCAGCCTCGACGGCAGGTCCAAAAATGCTGGAAGAACGAGCTGCGCGACGAAGGAAATGGTGGAGGAAGAAGAAGAATAATAAACAAGGAAAAAGAAGCAAAACAGAAGAAGAAAAGATGAAGAGGAGGAAGTGGGATGGGTGCACCTTTTTTGTTTTAAAATAAGCCCAAGGACATTTTTGTCCATTCATACTAATTGTTGGGTGCACCTAGCAACACCCTTTTATCCATGTGTGTGATGATAATAACAACATTTTAATTTGAATGCACTAAATATTCTTAAAAAATTTAAAATTATTTTGCTGTATTGGTTGATATTATTTTATTAAGTAAAAATAAATTTACTAATAATTCCTTTTTTGAAAATATTAACATACCTGCAATAACAGAATTTATGTTGCATTGATTGAGATGATAAAAATAAAAAAAATATTTAAATTAAAATAAAATATAAAAATGTGAGACCCACACAAAACCCATTTATCTCCCACGTCGAACCAAAAACAACATTATAGCTGTGGACAAAAATTTGAGCAAAAACCTTTAGTAGGTTACTCACCTTGTGTGCTAGTGACCATAGTTATGTAAATTTTGAAAAGCATAAAGGATACTCAAGACTTTTATGTGAACTTAGAGTCTTTTCATGGTTTTTCTGGCCTCGTGACGATAGCACCTCCAATAGGTGTTCTTACCCCTTGATCTTAGATGTAAGAATTGATCTTACTAAGATTTGCTCTTAGAGGAAGGGGCTTGAACTTCAAGATGACAAGGTTGTTCTTGTTGAAGAACACTTCAAGATCAGCACAAAAATTGAAAAAATTAATGCAACCCTCCATGGTGGTCCACGCGAAGTGATAGAAATTGGGGGGGAAAATTGAATGGAGAAGGAGAAGAACACAAACAAAAACAATCCCATAAATCAACAATAAAATTCAACAACAACAAAAACACAACAAAAAAATAATCCTAAAAATGAACAATAAAAATGAAAAAAATAAAAAATCAAAATTAAAAATCTAAGGAAGTATGAGGTTGGCATGATGAAGAAGAAGAGAAGAGAAAAGGGGGTGTGATAGAGCGAGGAGAGGGTGGTTGTGGCAAAAAAGAGATGAGGGAGGATAGGGTGGCGTAGTTGCGATGCAGCGGAGGGAGGGTGGGGGTTAGGGGCGACGACAATGTGTGTTGGTAAGTGAAATGAAGATGGAAGAATTGTTGTTGGGGAGAAGTTGAAATGAAGAGACATGGGAAAGTGGGAATCGTGGGAAGTAGAAAAGGAAAAGGGAGAGCACTAGTTTATTTTAGAAGATGAGTCCCTTGTAGGACCTACAAAAGTGGCTTAAGATCACAAAACTTGATTTTTTATTGGAGAAAAAAAGTGAAAATTTTTTAAAGTGATGTTACAATGTGAAATCCACCAAAAAGATAACTAAGGTCATAAATTTTATTTTCTATTGAAGATGTTCTAATAAGCTTTTTCACACGTGGGCCCTATTATTTTTTTTTTCTCTTCAAAAAAGATATTGTCAACTTCTAAAAATAAACCAGTTGATATTTCTACTCATTCCTTCTTCTATTTTCTCCCTTAGCATTATGTCTCCACATTTGTTTTGCTTTTGATGAGAAGCTTTTGCTTAGAATTTTTTGTCTTTTTCATTAAATGTTTAAAATTCAAAACATTAGAGCACATTTGAAAACAACAAGAATATCAGTCTATAAAGTTTATAGATGAAAAATATCAAAGCATAGAGGAGCACTTAAACCTTAAAGAAGCGAACGTATAAAAAAATTGACTTTCAACACATGTTCTCTTGATAGAAAACTTAAGTTTGACGACAAACAATTGGACACTAGTTTTCTCTGAAATCCTTTGGATAATAAAAACATGTTGGACGCTGAATTTTTGTAAAACTTTGGATGGAAATGTAAAGTAGTGTTATATCTAAAAACCAAATTTTTGGTGCATTTAAGATAGAAAAATTATCCCTATTTCTTCCTTGGACTCATGTTCTATAAGATTGGCGCGAATGCGATTGTCGACCTAGAAAGTGGCAGTGTCAAGGTGGAGTCATGGAAGTTTCTGTGTCAAGATACAAGTAACTGAATGGCTGGTGGGGCATGCAAATTATAACCTTGTAATTTGAAAAAAAAATTGTTTTTTTAATGCGAATATTATGTGCAAGTGAAAGTGATATGGAATCATTAGCAATCTAGCCGTAGATCTTGAGATCAAGCAGTCCAATCTCAAAGTAAATCTTGAGAAAGGGGGCTCGGGGTGCAAGTAGCTTTTGGAAAATAAGAAAGAGGGAGTCTGTTTTCTGAATCATTTTGAAAAAAATAATAATTAGAAAGGAGGGTGTATTACTAAACACAGAGTAGAAATAGCAAATGCCTTTATACATGTGAAATATATATGACTTTACCTTGTTTTTCCACTTTCCAGATCACTAACCCAATAGGAATAGTATCGGTTTTCACACACTAAAGTATTACACTTTTTTTTTCTACCCTTTTACTAATGGTAGTCTGGACCAAAGAAAAAACAAAAACTTGTCCCTCGTACCTACCATCCACTATTTTAATAATTCCAATATCATTCTATTCACAAAACAAGAATCTGAAAAGAAAAGTGAACAAAGTAGAGCATTTGGTTACTTTATTATCATTACAAAGTTTATAAAAACTATAAACAATGTTTTAAACCATGATACATGGTTACTAAAATAATATAAATATTTATTTTACACATTTCATCTTTTATCACACATATCATATTACTTATTGTGTTATTATTTCTTTCTCTTCTATTTTTCTCTCTCGATGTGTACACTACCCTCTTGTTGTGTGTCCACAAAATATTATTCTTATTCTATTTAAAAAGAAAAAGTAAAAATGTCATTCTTTTAAGCACCAAAAGAATAAGAATCTTTTTTCTATCCAAAAAGTTTATAGAGTCCGGTGTTGTGGGTGAAGGCCAGTTGGGAGAGTTTTGTATGTCTTCTAAAGTAGGAAATAATTTTTCTTTATTTCTAATTTAAACGAAGCCTAAAAGTCCAAGAAAAGAAATTACACAATACAGAAATTCCCATAGCATGAGCCATAAGAAGCTGACTCAACATAGCATGAAGTGATTTTTTTATCAATAAATATCAATTATTTTTTAAAATAATGCTTCTTTTAATCTTTTTTTAAAAGAAATAAATTTAATATAATTAATACTTAAATTTATTTATCATAAAAAGGAACGAAATAAGTGGGAGACATATTTTTCATCGATAAATCTTCTATTTTAGATCAATGATCAGATTTGTTTTTCTTTTTTTTTTTTTTTCTCTCATTTCTTCATCTTTTTTCCTTTTAATTTTTTTACTTCCATGTTGTTCTCTCCCATCGCTCTTCGCACGGACTGCCAAACAGACTTGCCCAATTGAGCGGGACCCACCACAATATGGCCAATAATTACCCGACTATTACAGTGTCGGCAAGAAAAAAAAAAACTCGCAAACGCAAGCTTACAATTATGTTAGAATTCATAGTATAAAAAAAAAGAAAAAAAAATGGAAGAAGTTTTAATTAATATAAAATTAATTATGTTAGAACAGCATAACCCAGTTAAAGAGTTTTTTTTTTAATATCTAAAATGGAACACTGAAGCTTACAATTATGTTAGAATTCATATTATAAAAAGAAATGTAACAAGTTTTAATTAATATAACATTAATTAACTTACAAGAGTTTGTTATTATAATAGGTTATGTAATTAATTACAAAAATAATTAATTTAAAATTAACTAAACTAGCTCTAGTTATATTATATTAAGATCAAGTTGAAATAACCTAGATCAAACCTATATTTTTGCTAAGAAATTCTTCACACATTTTCATTCGTTCATTGATTGAACTCATGCGGGACAATAATAAAATAATGGGAAGGGAAATGGGTGTTCAACAAGGCGGTGGAAATATCCTCTACAACACTCTTAAATCTTAACAAAATCCTCTTGACAGAGAAGAAAAGGGAAGAAAAACAGAAGGGTTAAAACGGAAAAGATTGAAAAACTAGAGGGGAAAAGGAAAAAAAGAAGAAAAGTATCAGTCATTGATCTCTAAAGAGAAGAGATTTAATGGTTGAAAATACGTTTTCCAGGATAGGAGACATGTATGCTATTGAACTCTGATAATGATCAACTCATGGACATCGATCTATGTGTTTTTTTCAATTGCATAATGATGAACTGATTCTTTTAAGAGAGAAATGATTTTTAAACATTTTAAATTTTCAAATATACGAATAATACTTTTGATTTCTTTGTAACTCTTTTTGTATTATCGCGTTACTTTTTTTTTTCTTTCTTTACTAGCTAGCTCCATGGATAAGGAGAGAAGTAAAGAAGAAAAAAGTGAATAGATAGAAAATTAATAGATTTTTTAATTGTTTGAATTGAAGAAAAAAAAGAAAAAAATTCTCTTCACTAATTTGATTGAATAGAAAAGTAGAAAAAAAGAAAGTAATCTCTTTTAAAAAGATATATATATACATAATCTTTTAATATAATAAATAATTTTACCAATTTCTTCACCTATGCATCTACCGACCCAACAATCAGCCTTTGAAATAAAATAAATTAAAAAATATATTAAATAGCTCATTTATAAACTATAAGTCAATCAAGCTTTTTCTCTCTTAACATTAATTGTAGTGGGTAGCAAACATCGCTTCAACAAGCATGAAACACATAAAAAATAAAATAATTTTAGGCTTAAATCAGAAAAGGTAAAATTGTACTTTTGGTCTTTTAGTTTATCTTTAATTTTAGATTTGGTTTCTCTATAATTTAGTTCACAAATTTGATCCCCTAATTTTATAAATCCCTATAAAATTGGTCCTAAAAACTCGATTTGGACGTTGACTCAGACGTTGAGTGTCACGTGTCGATGTCTGAGTGGTTCCCCGTAAAAGCTTCATTTTTTTGTAGGTAAAATTACACTTTTGGTCCCCCCAGTTTTACTCCAATTTTAATTTTGGTTCCCTTATAATTTAATTCACACATTTGGTCCCCCAGTTTTATAAATTCAGTCAAATTTCATTACTGGTGAAGTTGTATTTCAAATTTCAGACAAAAATATCATTGTCATACATAAGTCACTTAAGCAGTCGTATACACATAATATCGCACGAGCGAGCAAAAAAAGAAAAAAAAAGAGAGAGAGTTATTACAGAACCTGTTAAAATAAGAGATCTGAAAATTTCAGACTCAGATTGGGATTCATGCGCCACTTTCTCAAGTTGAACAACCCCGGAAGTGTGAGAGAGACAAAGAGTGATTTTTCTCTGATTTTAAGTGAGTGAAAAACTTGTGATGAAAAAGAAGTGCAAGATTTATCAAGACCTACCATGTTGTTAGCACCAGTGGCTAAACCATTCAAAAGACCAATTTTGCAGGAACAATTTATAAATGGATTGATAAAACTGAGGGACTAAATGTGTGAATTAAATTATAGGAGGACCAAAATTGAAATTGGAGTAAAATTGAGAGACCAAAAGTACAATTTTACCTACAAAAAATGAAGCTTTTACGGGAAATCACTCAGATGTTGACATGTGACATTGACATGTGGCAATCAACGTTTGAGATTAACGGTTAACGTCCAAATCAGGCTTCCAAGACCAATTTTACAGAGATTTATAAAACTGGAAAACCAAATTTATAAATTAAATTATAAGAAAACTAAATCCGTAATTAGAGATAAAGTGAGAACCAATTTTATAATTTTACCATGAGAAAACTTCAACTATTTAATATTCATACTTGTAATGAGCCTCGAGTGTGCATTTTTAAAAAATAACAAAATTTTGTTAAATTTACCTTATACCGTCCCTGCTCTGTCAGTTGTCTCCCTATCTTATTTTCTCTTATGTTTCAAAGGATAGAAAATCACTTTTTCTTACTAACCTTTCTCTTCACAACTTCTCTATTCCTGTTTTCAATCCAAACAATACGTTAGTGTCCAATAGCGCATTAGATATCCAAAAATAAATTTGTTCTTTCAAAGAATAATAATGAACCTGGGAAAATTCCCCCACGGTTATAATTAATAATTTTTATTTTCAAGGAAGAATTCACTATTATGGGACAAAGTACATTACAGTAATTGTACTTATAAACCTATTATATATTTTATAATTTATTTACTTATCCATCTCAAGGAAAAAAAAGAGTAGCTAATTTTGTTAATTTATTTTATATAAGTAGAAGATGCTTTACCAAAATCAAATTATACACACACTTCAAAAACTTTTAGAATGATTGGAAAACAAAAGAAAAAGTTTAGTTGTCTCGTTATGTCCTGAAAAGCAAAAGCTATGTTTCTGGTACATCTCCCGAAGACCAAATGAGATAAGACCACAATGTAAATGTGAGATATTTGATCAATCCTTATTTTAAAAATGGACGGTCATCTAATTTGTTGAGCACTCATTATAGATGATGAGTCATTTAACTAGTAAGTCAATATTTTAATCCGATGAATAAATAAGTATAAATAATATAAAATATAAGTATATTATAAACCTGCGATATAAATAATAGTACAAGTGCTTTTTTATAAAAAATCTCTTCCTTCCCTTTTCTTTTCAATTTGAAAATAAATACTTTTCTACTAAAAATCATGTAAAATTTTCTTTCATTTCGATACTTTTAAGATTATCAAGCCAAATGTGATAATTTTCCATCCATCTTTTATTTTAAATATTTCACTAATATTATAAATCTTATCATATGTACATATATATATATATATATTTTTTTTTTCTTTTTTCCTATAAGTATTAGATGGTATTTAAGGTATCTAAATATTTTCCTTTTGTAAATGCTGAGGTGCCTACACCCTATATATGCATTGCATAGCTAATTCCGAAAGGGCACTTGTGTTGGAAAGAATGGACAGCTCCATTTTTCGCCTTATAGTTTCGTCGTGTCTTCTTTTTACTTTCCTGCTGGAAGCTGTTCATGGCAGCAAAAAGGCAAGCTTGTTGTTGCTCATTTAGCTATAACAGTTTCTACCATGAAATTATGATGTTTTTTTTGTTTGTGATGTTGCTGAATTTCCCAGCATTTGCATTAATGCTTGGCTGCATGTTTGCAGTGTTACATTGTATACTTGGGAGCTCATTCTCATGGTCCTAGCCCTACCTCTCTTGACCTCGAAATCGCTACCCATTCTCATTATGATTTACTAGCTTCAGTCTTGGGAAGGTATAAATAATATCATTCATGGATTTAATTTTGCTTTTCTTTTTCAGTGTGTACAATTTTTTTATTAACTATTATTTACTTATATATTACTTTTTATGGCGAAATTATATATTATTAAATCATTAATTAAAGAAAAGCTGAAAAAATAGATATCATTATAGAAGATTGGAAGAATGATTATATTTTCTTTGAGTACTTCATCCATAATATTGATATTGACATATTTATTAGTTTTATTAATAATGATATTTTTAATTTTACTAATAATTTATTTGTTAATAGATTGAAATTTTATTTTTCACATAAATATGTTTTTGGTTTTCTAAGTTAACGTTTTTTTTTTATTTTTGGTCACTATAAATTTTTTATTAATAGTCCAGTTGACTTTTTATTTTAATTTTGTTGATTCATATAAAAAAATTGATTATAAGTCATCGTAAGTTTATACACTTTCAATTTTAATTCCTTTAATATTTTAATTTTTTATTTATAATTTTCATAAATTTATTTTTACAGAAATTAAAATTAAAAAATATAAATTTCGAAGAAGTAAAAATCAACAAAATATTTTATAGGAATTAAATTTTTTTAAAAAAATACAAACTTACATAAAAGTAAAATTAAAAAATTACTGTTATATTTAAGCTTTTTTTTTCTAACTTGTTGGTAGATTGGAAAATTGACTATATTTTAAAAAGTATGACTCCTTTTGAAATGCCAACATCTGTTACGTGTTTGGAATCAATTATTAAAAAATAGTTAAATTATTAGACAAGACAAATAAATAATTTTAGTTTTTGTAATCTATTTAATCTTAATCTTATAATTGTACTTTGTTATTGCTCATTAATAATGTAACAACCATTTATTCCTCTATTGGACAACAAGTTTAATGTTTCTTAGTTAATAAGAAGGACTTAAATGAAAAGTTCTTACCAACCACATGTTGGTAAGAATAATGATGAGTTTGATCTTCTAGTTTTTTATTTGAGTTTTATGAATAAAACATATTATTAAAAGAGAAAATTTTATTAAAAATCATTAATAAGATTTTTTGATAGATATTATTAGAAAAATTAATGAATACTTCGCAGGAATATTGTGGTGATAAAAAATGAAAAAAAATAATTTTATAAGAAATTAAAATAATTCTAGATAAATCAAATAACTTATTTAGCCGTTTATCTTATATTTTGGTTTAATTTGATTATTTATATTTTAAAAAATTTAATTTAATCATTTATCTTATATTTTAATTCTATTTGGTCTTTTATCCCTTAAAAAGTTAATTTTAATCATTTATTTTATTTTTTGATTTAGTTTTATTCTTCTATCCATTTAAGAATGTTGTTAATAATTTAAAAATGAACATTATTTTTTGTTAAAAATAAAGTAGAAAGAAACAAAAAAAATTGAACTAAAAGATGTTTATTTTAAATAATTAACAAACTTGATAGATGGAAGAATCAAATTAAAATAAATATAAAAGAATAAACTGAAAAAAAGATAAAATAATGGATCAAATAAAATTTTTAAAAAGATAAAAGAGTAAATCCAAAAAAAAATAAGATAAAAAATTAAATTAACTTTTGAAAAGATAAAAGACAAAATTAATTAAACCAACAAATAAGATAAAAGAGCGAATAAATAGTAAAACAACTTTGTAGAGATGAAAACTGATTTTTTTATAAGAACTAAAATCATATATTATTATTATTATTATTATTATTAATTACTTAAAAAAGATTTAATATTATATTTTAAACGTTTATTTGAGAATAATAATGTAAAAAAAAAAATGTTCTCGGTGATTTATGCATGAATAGTGAGGAGAAAGCGAAAGAAGCAATTATTTACTCATATAATAAACACATCAATGGCTTGGCTGCGCTACTTGAGGAGGAAGAAGCAGCAGATATTGCAAGTAAGCATGCTTCGAAGCATAGTTTCTCAGTCAAATTCAATTTTGTTTCAAATTTATCAGTTAACACAAATAATGTTTTGAATGGCGCATAGAAAACCCAAATGTGGTGTCTGTGTTCTTGAGCAAAAAACATAAACTGCACACAACTCGGTCTTGGGAATTTCTTGGACTAGACAGAAATAGTAAGAACTCTGCATGGCAAAAGGGGAGATTTGGCGAAAATACAATAATTGGTAACATCGACACAGGTAAGCTCTATTACTTACTGTACTCTCTACTCACCTAAGTTACAATTATTCATTGTAGGTTATTTTTTCACTACTAAAAAAAGTATATTTAATATCGTCATTTTAATATCATTTTGAGAAAATCCAGATTAAAATTAACGTAATAACATAATTATAATTAATGTATACTTGTTAACATCACTTTTTTAAAAAATTAATGTTAATTAACTTATGTTAACAAGTATTTTTTAAAAATCGATGTTAACATTAAATTGATAACATCAATTTTTAAATAACAGATATTAACATCAATTAGTTAATATCAATTTTTGAAAAAATCGATGTTAATATAAGATAATCAATGATAAACGATAATCATCAGAACCAATAGGGGCAAATAATGCTATAACTCTAATTTTCTTCCTTGAACAGGTGTTTGGCCTGAATCCAAGAGCTTCAGTGATAATGGATTTGGCTCCGTCCCATCAAAATGGCGAGGGGGTAACGTTTGTCAAATTAACAAACTCCCTGGCTCCAAGAGAAATCCATGCAACAGGTTACTTTTCTCTTTTAATATATTCTTCCAAGTTTTTCCAATGTATGATAAATACACAGTTTACATATATTTGAAAGAAAGTCAAAAGTTGAATAAGAAAAACTAGACATCTTTTTTCATCGATTTAAATATTTTGTGCATAATCATTTAATTTGATAAGAACACAATTCATAACTAACGGTTTTTAGGCCTAGATATATTCTTCTTTGTGAAAAAAAAATACAAAAAAATGGAATCCATGTGGGAAAGCTAAGTTGAACTGGTTAACTAATTAAAATAGCTAGACTTATAAAGTCAGAAACAAAATGAAACACACTAGAAGGCAAAGACAAATTACAATTACATGCAGCTATATGTAGCTTGTTTGGCTTCCTGAGAACATGGACTCAACTAGTTAATGACCACATCTAATGGTGCTAGGTGACGAATCCGGTTAAGAATGGAAAAACAATGGTGTCATGGACAGCTTTCTTATTTTCTTAACCATTTGTTCATTATGAAAAAATAATTCTAACTAATTCAAAATTCAATGGAATGTCTCTCAAAAAGATTAAGAGCAATGCTACCCATATATATATATATATATATATATATCCTCTACTATATGTTCTAACACGCTTTTATTATTTATTAAAGTTTATTATAAATATCAAAATTACAATTGTCGTTTATTAAATAAAGACTGAGTTTCCCACACAAATATCTACTCCCATCATCCTATTATAATTATTGTATAAGAAAAAAAATTATTTTAAAATAATAGTTATTTTAAATTTTTAATATAAGATTAATTATCTTTTTTCACTCATATCTCTTATAATATTAATATAAATAACAAAAAAATCAATTAAGAATAATATAAAATTAATTTTATAAATTATTAATCTCTTTTATCTATTCATACATTATTATTTCTTGTTGTGTGTAAAATAATCCGATCTTTTTTATAGACTAAGACCAAAAATTGAAAACATTTTATATTTTTTTTAATCATCAATTACATTGATAAAAATTAAGAAGTCATATTTAAGTGAAATTAATCACTTTGACTTACCGTTTTTACATAAATTATAAATTATAAGTAAAAAAGCAATAGGAACTAAAATAAACAGTACAGTAGCAATAAATACAAGAATATTTACTTCCATAATCTTTATTATGTTTTATTTCTCTTAAATTTTCAATAAAAAAATTCAGGATTTAATCCCACAGTAAGAAGACAATTATTTTGGGACGAGGAAAGTAACTTCTAATAAATTTGAATAGTAGAAAGTGTTATTTTTTTGCATCATTCTAGTTTGTTTTACAAGGTAAGAAAAAATTAATAAATTGATGAAAAAAAATTATAATTTTACAAAAATAACCTTATTAAAAGAATAGTACTAATATTACATTAAAAAATTAAAATGAAACTTTTTAGAGATATTAGTGAAAAAACAATTAATATTATTTCGAAAAACTAATATAATAGTTATTTTTAGACAATCTTTTTAAAGATGTAATACTTATTTTAGGATAGATGCTTTTAAAAAATTACTTATTGGCATTTCTTATAAGATTGATAATTGTTGAAGAATTAGACTCAATAATTATGTATATGAACCCAAGCCTTGTGTAGATAAATTAAGAACCTGTTTGCTTATTTTGATTTAAAAACAATTTTGTAGTAAAAAACAATTTTCAGTTTTCTAAAACTTAAAAACTAAAAAAATTATTTGACTAACCTATTTATTTTTAAAGAAATTTTTTTTTCGAAAACTATTATTTTTTTATGGTTTTTAAAAATTGATAAAAGTGAGAATACCATGTAATTGTTTTTAGGGTAAATAATCAAATTTGTGTATGAGAGTGTGAAATATATATAAAATAGATTCTTAAAAAATGAAAAATTTAAATTAATCATTTAATATGTAAAAAGTATAACAAATTAATTATACAAATAATTTAATAAAAAATTAATTTTTTAAATTTCTAACTTAATGTCAAGTTAATTCTAAAAAATAAAATTTATTTAAAATTAATATATAAATATTATAACTTAATCATAATTTCAAATTTAATAAAAATATTAATTTATTTCACATTTTACATATGATGATTTTGATTTTTTATTTTTATTCTCATTATCTTTTTATCTCTTTTTTTATTATGAAAGTGACAAAACAAACGTGGAGAGGTTTTCATTAATGCAATGCGATAAATAATTTAAACTTTTTATAGGTTGATTTGACAGCTTGTCTTACGTTGTAGTCACCTATACCCATGTCAATTGATTTTATTATGTGAATCATTTTGAATTTAGCATATCTTTTTTTTTCTCTCTCTTAAATTATTTATTTTGACTATAATTTTTAACATTAATTAAGTAAAAAAAAATAGTTTTCTAAAACTTAAAAACTAAAAAACGGAAAAACTTATTTGACTAACCTATTTTTTTTAAATAAAAAACTGTTTCCAAAACTATTATTTTTTATGGTTTTTAAAAATTGGAAAAGATGATAATTAAATTTGTGTATCCGAGTGTGAAACACATATAAAATTGATTATTAAAAAATAAAAATTCAAACCTAATTATTGAATGTGTATAAAGTATAACAAATTAATTATACATATAATTTAATAATAAATTGATTTTGATATCTCAATCCTGTCAATTGATTTTGATATGTCAATCATTTTGAAGTTTATCAACAGGATTTTTTCTCACTCTTAAATTTTGTTTATTTTGACAATGATTTTTAAATAAAATATTCAATCAATCATTATAATATATTACCTTTCTCCTTTTATAAGAAATAAGTTATATTATTTCTTATAAAAAAGACACTAAGGGAGTACTAAATTTGTATCAATGCATTGTATATTAATTATGTATTTTTTTAACAGTAATTATTTAAAATTGACTAATTAAGTTAGATTCTCCAAACATCATTTGTTTACTTTTGATAATTTCCATCTAGATTCCTTCATCTTATCTATAATGTCCCAATAAACAGGAAGCTGATTGGAGCAAGATTCTTTAACAAAGCTTTCGAGGCATACAATGGGAAACTTGATCCATCTAGCGAAACAGCACGTGATTTTGTGGGGCATGGAACCCATACTCTATCAACCGCAGGGGGAAATTTTGTCCCTGGAGCGAGTGTATTTGCCGTTGGCAATGGCACTGCAAAGGGTGGGTCACCAAGAGCTAGGGTTGCAGCTTACAAAGTGTGTTGGTCTCCAACTGATCCTGCAAGTTGTTATGGCGCTGATGTGTTAGCTGCTATTGACCAAGCCATAGATGATGGCGTTGATATCATCAGTCTTTCTGCTGGTGGAAGCTACGTTGTGACTCCAGAAGGAATATTCACAGATGAGGTTTCCATTGGGGCATTTCATGCAATTGCTAGAAACAGAATTTTAGTTGCCTCTGCAGGGAATGATGGACCCACACCTGGAACTGTTCTCAATGTGGCTCCTTGGGTCTTTACAATTGCTGCTAGCACATTAGACAGAGACTTTAGCAGTAATTTAACCATCAACAATAGGCAAATTACGGTATCTTCTAACTATTGGTGACTTTGAAACTTGCTAAAATTATTTGTTATGGACATGCTACGTAAAAAATATTGCAATTAAGTTTTCATATCTTGAAATAAGTGGAAAAAAATGTTAAATTATTTGATTATAAAAATGGTCGTTGTCTTTCTATTTTTTCATTTTTACTTTTTTTTCCCTGGCATTGAAACGTAAGCTTAGATATAAAACGAAATAAAAATATAAAAATATAAATTTTACTATTATTATTTTCTTTCTCTTCAAACAAAGGAAATCTTAGTGTTATCGTTCTATTTCTATCATACGTACCAGGGAGCCAGTCTTTTCGTAAATTTGCCACCCAATAAAGCCTTTTCTCTGATCCTTGCGACTGATGCTAAGCTTGCTAATGCGACATTTCGAGATGCGTAAGTACAAGCTTTTCTGCAAAACACCTTGCTAATTTACTAGTATAATTATTAAATATTTGTTCTTTATATGTATGTATATGTATATTGTTGCATGCAGTGAACTTTGTAGGCCTGGAACACTTGATCCTAGAAAAGTAAACGGGAAAATAGTGCGTTGTATTAGAGAAGGAAAAATAAAATCTGTTGCCGAGGGTCAGGAAGCTCTATCTAAAGGAGCCGTGGCAATGCTTTTGGGCAATCAAAAGCAAAATGGGAGAACCCTTCTTGCAGAGCCTCATGTTTTGTCTACTGTGGGCACCAGTGAAGCACATGCAGGGGGACAAGGTGCTTACATAACTGCCATGTAATTATATCTCCTCCTTTTAAAATTTGTTTAGTTTTTTTAAATGTATGACATCCCTACAAAAGAAGTGCCCCATTTTATTTTTATTTTTTATATATGCACACATGTACGTTTTATATATTTATCTTGCAGTGGGGACGAGGACGGCATCCCTATTAAAACGGGTGCTACAATAAGAATGTCCCCAGAAAGAACATTATTTGGAAGAAAGCCAGCTCCAGTTATGGCTTCATTTTCATCTAGAGGACCCAATAAGATTCAACCATCAATACTCAAGGTGCATATCCACGTTAATTATTATTGGATTTCTTATAGAGAAATATTAGGAATATATTCTTTTAAAGTGCTTATATATTTTATTAGAAATTCTTAATTCTCTTATATTTCAGCCCGATGTGACTGCGCCTGGTGTGAACATACTTGCTGCCTATTCAGAATTGGCAAGTGCATCGAACTTGCTAGTAGACAATCGTCGAGGGTTTAAATTCAATGTATTACAAGGAACTTCTATGTCTTGTCCTCATGTTGTTGGTATTGCTGGACTTATCAAAACACTTCATCCTAATTGGAGTCCTGCAGCTATTAAATCAGCAATCATGACCACAGGTAGGCATGACCACAGCTATTAAATCATCCTAATTGGAACTTCTATGTCTTGTCCATAGCTCTTTCTGAACTAAGTTATAACTTTTTTTGTCGGATCATCTATCTCTGGCGGAGAACTTATTAATAATCTTTAGTTGAATTCTTTTCTTTTATTATATTTTTTATCAACAAAATTTAAATTCAAAAATTTATTTATGATCATTTTATTTTATAAAAAAATTGATAAAAATGATTAAGATAATATACAAGTAAATTTAATAATTAGACTGATACAAAAAATATTATATATAAATTTAAAGTTTAAATATATTTTTATTTTTAATAAATTTTTATTTTAATTGAGCCCCATATAAAATAATAATTTTGTTTTTGATTATTGATTTTTTTAATTTTTATTATAAATAAAATATAAAATTTAAATATTTATTAGGAATAAAAAATATATTTAAATTTAAATTTAACAATGATGTAAGATTTAATTTAACTTATTTGGTTTTAAATGAATTTCCTCCTATGTGTGTGGAATGTATAATGTGATATGAGAATGATATTCTTATTTTAATAATATAAACAAATTAAACGTGGATGATATAAAATAATCAAGATTAAACCTTTAATTTATGATTACTTAAAAAAGTTATTTATATTTATCTTTTATTTTATTAACATATTATTGGTTCGAATAAATAATACTGGAGATGATACCTTAAGTAACTTTTTAATTTTCACCATTTAAAAATGTAATTTATATTTCTATTTTTTATTCCTTATAAAAAAAATTGTTGGATAATAACTTATTTCTTATAATAATCGTGCTCTTAAGACTTTTTTTTTTTTTTGTTGAGGCTGGGGAGCTCTTAAGACTTAATAATGGAC
This sequence comes from Glycine soja, assembly GCF_004193775.1. Lineage (NCBI taxonomy): Eukaryota > Viridiplantae > Streptophyta > Magnoliopsida > Fabales > Fabaceae > Glycine > Glycine soja. Next base: position 50,703,357 of record NC_041019.1, on the reverse strand, counting down.
CATGTCTATGTATGTTTCACTGATTTTTTTTTATTTTCAGGCAAAATTTCAAAATTCTAACTTGTTATATCCTTGCAGCAACCACACGTGACAACACAAATAGGCCAATAAAGGATGCGTTTGATAATAAACTTGCAGATGCCTTTGCATATGGTTCAGGACATGTGCAACCGGACCTTGCGATAGATCCGGGACTTGTTTATGATCTAAGCGTCGCTGATTACTTGAACTTTTTGTGTGCTTCCGGATACGACCAACAACTCATCTCCGCACTCAATTTCAATGGCACATTCATTTGTAAAGGGTCTCACAGCGTAACAGACTTGAACTACCCTTCAATCACATTACCAAATCTTGGCCTAAAACCCGTAACCATTACTCGCACAGTCACGAATGTTGGACCACCAGCCACATACACTGCAAATATCCACTCGCCAGCTGGATATACCATTGTCGTTGTGCCAAGATCCTTGACTTTCACGAAAATTGGTGAAAAGAAGAAATTCCAAGTTATTGTGCAGGCAAGCAGTGTAACTACGCGGGGAAAGTATGAATTCGGGGATTTGCGTTGGACAGATGGAAAGCATATAGTAAGGAGTCCTATTACAGTTAAGCGCAGATGAAAATTCCCCAATGGATTTGGTTTTTTTGTATTGTGTGGATGCATGTTTAGATATAAGCTACTTTGACTCTATATATATATATAGGATTTCATGTTATGACATGACTGTGTTGTTCCTTGGTTATTATGTGGTTGTTTGGTTATCCAGTATCATTGTATAATAAGACGGAAGCATATAAAAATGTTCAAATATTAATGTTAGACATATGTCACCATTTTATTTCCTACCACACTTTCTCTCTTCCTTTGCATTTTGCAAACATTACCAGAAAAAATAATCTATGTCTATGGATGCCTTTTGCCTACAACTAAATGATATAAGTAAAATTCAACGATTCATACTGAACATTGTTTAATTTGGTGTATCTAATGTTCATCAAAACTCCTCAGGAACCTTTAAAAGTAACAATTTCTCCATTATTCTCCTAAGGTTTCTTATCTTAAATGATTCTCTTTAGAAACATGTACTTAATACATTTCACAAGAAAAACTCACCGGGAGCATATCTGAATAGTATTGAAATTGAATCCCTTAAGTTTTAAATTTAAATCTTTTGGAAAAAAATATAATTAATAGAAAAAATTTAACTAAATAATGATCAGTTATGTTGATAAAAATTAGTCATCATGATATAACAAAGTAACCAGTGTAAATAATATTTAGCATCTTGCATTGAATTTATTTTGGATGTAGTCAGGTAAACCAAATAATCTCAAAAAGAGTATGTTAAAAGCCAAACAGATTATTGACTCGGTTAACATACTAAATCATTAGTCGAACCACTATGCCATTAGTTAAAAATCGCCCGAACCAATGTCTTTATATTATTTTTCGCATCTATATATATTAGTTTACACAACTTTAACATTTGAGTTTTGAGGTAAAATAAAATAACAAGTGATAGTAAACATATAATATTTGAATAATTATCAATCCACAACGCGAATATTTGGCAGCTATCCTTCGATTCGCGACAGATCTCGATTGTTGAATTAATCTAACAGTTGGGAGATTAACTCTAATAGCTATTACATTAATCAAATAGTCGAGATCATACTCTAGACGACAAGACAATTATAGAGGATTCAAGTTTGTCAACAAGTTAGTAATATTAGAGAAATCGTGTAGAATAGGCAAGATAAAGACTCACTATAACCAAAGAAATTTAGTTTATTTAATTTAGTAATGTGTTTGAGTTGTGGTAAAGCTCTTAATGCTTGTTTGAGTTCATTTTGTAAGAATAAAAAAAAAATTGCTAGAAATATATATCTTAAAAATTGAAATAGATAAAAAATATTTAACTAAGTTTTACTCATCGTTTTGCAGAAGAAAAAAAAACAAAAAAAACTAAATATTTCATTAAAAAATGAAAATGAAACTTTTAGGCTAAATTTATAGTAATTGGATTCCATTATATTTAATTTTTTTAATTAGATCCTTTTTGTAATAAGATAAATGTTCAATTTAATTTTTTATTTTTCAAAAACGTTTGAACGTGTCCATTCCGTCTAATTTGATGTGGGCACCATTTGAATTTTTCAGGCTAAATTTTAAATTTTGATTTACTTTTAATTCTTGATTTACGATTTTGATTCATCTAATTTTCTTACAATATTAGCCTCATATTTTAGGAAATATTCAGTTTCAGTCTAATCCTCAATATTTTCATATGTTTATTTCTTTTATTTTTTTATGCATTTTAGTTAACATTGATGATTGGAAATTAATATTTAATAACGAAAAAATAATTTAATCAATAAATGTAAAAAATAAAAGACATAAATGTATGTAAAGTTGGACTAAAATCACAAATTTTTTAAAATTTGAAAACTAATATATCACAGAAAAAAATTAAAATAAAAAATAAAAAATAATAGGAGAGCAAAATAATTTAGTCATTTTCTTTTATAAAATATTTGACACCTGATTGTCTCGGCCTCAATTGGATGGAAATGGCTATGTTAAAGTGTTTTTGAAAAATAAGACACCATTTTGAACCTTTTATTAAAAGAATCATCAAATTAAATAAATAAAGAGAAGAGTAATTTTTATTATTTATTCTTATACTTATTTAATTACTATTCATATTTAAATAATTTTCATTTATTACTATTCTGATTTAAATAGTTTTTATTTAAAATATCGTTTTGTTTTGTAATTAATCAAATTAAAAATTCAGGAACTTTTATAAAATTTAATAATAAATAAAATAGACACCTTAACGTGGGTGGGTCGAGGGACAATAAATACTTGGTATATATAACCAAACAATACAATCTTTGGATAAAATTTAAGAGACCTCCTTTATCGACTTTGCTTAGTGCTAGACTTTGAATAGTGTAGTCATGTCACCGCAGCCACTTGATTGTTTTCTTTTTATAAGGATGTTCTTCTGTCACCAGTCACCACAATACACCTTCTTCTCCTTGAGTTACATTTGAATTATGGTACTATCCATCAAGATTCTTGCTCGCTGCTGGATTCTTTTGGTGGTGTTTCTAACACAGTCTTCACCCCAACTTGCTGCAGCCGAGAACAATGAAGCAAACGCACTTTTGAGGTGGAAAGACAACTTTGACAAGCCCGGCCAAAATCTCTTGTCAACATGGACAGGCTCTGATCCATGTAAATGGCAAGGAATTCAGTGTGATAATTCCAACTCCGTCTCCACCATAAATCTTCCAAATTATGGGTTGTCAGGTACACTCCACACTCTCAACTTCTCCTCATTCCCCAACCTCCTCAGCCTAAATATCTACAACAACTCCTTTTATGGTACCATACCCCCACAAATTGGTAACATGTCCAAACTAAATGTTTTGAATTTTTCTTTAAATCTTTTCCGTGGTTCCATCCCTCAAGAAATGTGGACACTAAGGAGTTTACGCGGCCTTGATCTTTTCCAATGTAGTCAACTAAGTGGAGAGATTCCTAATTCCATAGCAAACTTGTCCTACCTGTCATATCTTGATTTAAGTATCTGCAATTTTTCTGGCCATATTCCTCCAGAGATTGGAAAGTTGAACAAGTTGGAGATTCTACATATTTCACGGAGTAAGCTTTTCGGTTCCATTCCTCCAGAAATTGGAATGTTGACAAATCTTAAGGATATTGATTTGTCAAGGAACTTTCTCTCTGGTACTCTCCCTGAAACAATAGGTAACATGAGTACTTTGAATATGCTTCGTCTTTCCAATAACTCCTTTTTATCTGGGCCAATTCCATCCTCCATATGGAACATGACTAACTTGACATTGCTCTACCTTGATAACAACAACCTTTCTGGATCAATCCCTGCTTCCATAAAAAAATTGGCCAATTTACAGCAACTTGCACTTGATTACAACCACCTTTCGGGATCAATTCCTTCCACCATTGGAAATTTGACAAAGCTCATCGAGTTGTATTTACGCTTTAACAATCTTTCTGGATCAATTCCTCCCTCCATAGGAAATTTGATCCATTTGGATGTCCTTAGTCTCCAAGGAAACAATCTCTCCGGAACAATTCCTGCCACAATTGGAAATTTAAAAAGGCTCACCATTTTAGAATTGTCCGCAAACAAACTTAATGGCAGCATACCACAAGTCTTGAATAACATTCGCAACTGGTCTTACTTGTTACTAGCTGAGAATGATTTCACAGGCCATTTACCACCTCAAATTTGCTCTGCTGGGACACTCTATATCTTTAATGCTTTTCGCAATCGTTTCACGGGTCCAGTGCCAAGAAGCTTAAAGAACTGCCCTAGTATTGCCAGAATCAGGATCCAAGGAAACCAATTGGAAGGAGATATAGCACAAGATTTTGGTGTATATCCAAATTTGGAATACATTGATTTGAGCGACAACAAGTTTTACGGCCAAATTTCGCCAAACTGGGGTAAGTGCCCTAAGCTTGAGACCTTGAAGATATCTGGTAATAATATTTCTGGTGGTATACCAATAGAACTTGTTGAGGCAACCAACCTAGGCGTGCTTCACCTTTCTTCTAACCACTTGAATGGGAAGCTTCCAAAGGAATTAGGCAATATGAAATCCTTAATTGAACTCCAGCTTAGCAACAACCATCTTTCTGGAACCATTCCAAAGAAAATTGGATCACTGCAAAAGCTTGAAGATTTGGATCTTGGAGATAACCAGTTGAGTGGAACAATTCCAATAGAAGTCGTGGAATTACCCAAGTTACGGAATTTGAATTTGAGCAATAATAAAATAAATGGAAGTGTTCCCTTTGAGTTTCGCCAATTTCAGCCTCTTGAATCTCTTGATCTAAGTGGGAATTTGTTGAGTGGAACAATACCAAGACAGCTTGGAGAGGTGATGCGACTGGAATTGTTGAATCTGTCTCGCAATAATCTTTCTGGAGGTATTCCATCAAGTTTTGATGGCATGTCAAGTTTGATTTCTGTCAACATATCATACAACCAGTTGGAAGGGCCACTTCCAAATAATGAAGCCTTTCTTAAGGCTCCAATTGAATCATTGAAAAATAACAAAGCCTTGTGTGGCAACGTCACTGGCTTGATGCTTTGCCCAACCATCAACAGCAATCAAAAAAGGCACAAGGGCATTCTACTGGCGTTATTTATTATCTTGGGTGCTCTTGTTCTGGTATTATGTGGAGTGGGAGTTTCAATGTATATTCTTTTTTGGAAAGCTAGCAAGAAAGAAACCCATGCTAAAGAAAAACATCAATCAGAAAAAGCTCTGTCTGAAGAAGTGTTTTCCATATGGAGTCATGATGGCAAAATTATGTTTGAAAACATCATTGAAGCTACTGATAGCTTCAATGACAAGTATCTTATTGGAGTTGGAGGGCAAGGAAATGTTTACAAGGCTGAGTTGTCTTCAGATCAGGTTTATGCGGTGAAGAAACTTCATGTGGAAACCGATGGAGAGAGGCATAATTTTAAAGCATTTGAAAATGAAATTCAAGCCTTGACCGAAATCAGGCACCGTAACATTATAAAGCTATATGGATTTTGCTCACATTCACGGTTCTCATTTTTGGTCTACAAGTTCTTGGAAGGGGGTAGCTTGGATCAAGTACTAAGCAATGACACAAAAGCAGTTGCATTTGACTGGGAAAAGAGGGTGAATACTGTTAAAGGTGTGGCCAATGCTTTATCTTATATGCATCATGATTGCTCACCTCCAATAATTCATCGTGATATTTCTAGCAAGAATGTTCTTTTGGATTCACAATATGAAGCCCATGTCTCTGATTTTGGGACAGCTAAAATTCTAAAGCCCGGTTCACACAATTGGACCACGTTTGCTGGCACGTTTGGGTATGCAGCTCCAGGTTAGTCCCCCCTTTTTGCTTCCTTAGTAATATAGATAGAAATAATCACATATTTTGGAATTAATGTAATCCACTTTTATATTCAAATTTTGTTCAAACATTGTTCCCTTGTAGAGGAATTAAATAGACTAATCCGTAAGAAACAATTAGTATGCAAAATTGAAGTAAAAAGTGACATGTGCCAATACAAAATCCATTTAGAAAATATTAGTAGGAACTTGTAGCTTATACAAAAATCTATACACCGGTTTAGTGTAACTTTAAAACTTTCATTTATTGTAGAGCTTGCCCAGACTATGGAAGTGACTGAGAAATGTGATGTGTTTAGTTTTGGAGTGCTTTCTCTTGAAATCGTCACGGGGAAGCATCCAGGAGATCTCATTTCTTCATTGTTTTCTTCGTCTTCGTCAGCAACAATGACTTTTAATTTGCTACTAATTGATGTGTTAGACCAAAGACTACCTCAACCTCTAAAATCAGTTGTCGGGGATGTCATTTTGGTTGCAAGCTTGGCATTTTCTTGCATAAGTGAAAATCCAAGTTCTCGCCCAACCATGGATCAGGTGTCTAAAAAGCTGATGGGGAAATCACCTTTAGCAGAACAGTTCCCTGCGATTAGACTTGGACAACTCTTCTAGAGCACCGAACTACTTAAATATTTTATTTTTCTTGTTTTTTTCTTTTCTTTGTACACCCTTTATCCTTTATCTTATGTTGTAAGCATGTTTGTATTGTCATTGTAATATATCACCATGTATAAGTAACTACCGCAGCTAGACTTTCTTGTTCAAATAATAAGGGGATTGGAACACTAATCTATGAATTTACTCCTACTATTTTTTGTCATTAGGTAATCGATTTTGGAAACCTTTTTGGTTTTTTTAGATACCTTGGGTACTACTACAGAAGATTGAGTACTGCAAATTCTCTATCATTTTGGTCCATTAGTTTTTATCTTATCTTTTAGGTAAATTTTCTCTGACTAATGCCTTTAACCTTTTCATCAAATTGTGTTCCTATTCCATTTTCATCCATTGGCTCCAAATGATGGACAATGTTTCGGGAAGTTGGTTGTGGCAATATTTTAATGCTATATATAGGAGCATGTCCGTTGCACCCACATTTCCACATCTCCGTTACAATATTCTGAATTTGTTTTTTCATATTAAAGTTATTGTTTAATTTTTTTGTTATCTTATTCTTTTGATTCTTTACTCTCAAATTTTACTTTTACAATTTATTGTCTCTTCTACTTTTTTATTGCTTATAAAGTGAGTATTTAACAACACAAGTACAAAGTCATTGTTAAGAGTTTTTTTTAATCTAAAATTCAACACGAAAATTTATAATTATTCACACATTTTTACTTAAGTAACTGACTTGGATACCTTAATTGACGGACAAGATAAGAATACACATGAACTCTGATCATTTTTATTTTATTTTAATCTTAACTGTTAAGAGAGGAATGATTTTTAAACATTCTAAATTTTCAAATATATCAATAATACTTTTAATTTCTTTGCAATTCTTTCTTTTTTATTATCACGTTACTTATTATATTTAAACATTCTAAATTTTAAGAGGTATTTTTTTTGTCAATGTTGACTTGTTCTTTTTGCCAACTTTGATGGTGGCTGTTTTTTTTTGTAACATCAATTAGGGTTTTTTTGGTTAATGTCGGTCGAGATCATTTTTTGACTAACGTTGGTCAGGAATTTCATGCTTAATGTCAATTGGACTATTTTTGGTTGACGGTGACAAGGATTTTTGGCGGATGCTTGGAAGGATTTTTAGACCTACATTAGCTATGATTTTTTCATTCGACATCGGCCATTGTTATTTTTTGAAAGATGTTGGTTAGGATTTTTTAAATAGATAGTTCACTAGAGTAATTTTTGACCGATGTTGGCTAGATTTTTTGGACGACATTGACTAATGATATTTTTTAGCTGACATTAACCATAAAATAGCCTCAACCGACATTGACTAAAAAATCTAGCCAATAGAAAAAAAATTCATGGCTGACGTTGACCAAAAATCATTGTTAAAGTCGACCAAAGGTTAACTTGTACAAATGTCGACCAAACAATCCTAGTTGATATTAACAAAAAAATAGCCTCAATGGACATTGATAAAAACAAATCGTGGTAGACATCAATCAAAAAATAACTTGACTGATGTCATCCTAAAAATATCATCAATTGATGTTATCCAAAAAAAAATTTAGTTGGTGTTGACCAAAAAATAACTGACCAAATTTGATAAAAAAAATCATAATTGACATCGTCCGAAAAATAGAATCAGCTAGTGTTGGCTGAAAATGTCACCAACTCACGTAGGTCGAAAAAACTCTGAATGACATTGGCCAAAACAATTATCCTAACCAAAGTCGGCAAAAAAAGAACTTAATCAACATCGTCCGAAAAGTACCATCGACATCGTCGATTGAAAAAACATCATCAACCAATGTGAGACAAAAAAAACTCTAATTGACATTGATTAATGTTTGCTAAAGAAATAGTATTGACCGATGATAACCGAAAAAAATCATGGTCAGCATTGGTCAAAAATTACCCACAAATTCTTTACTTATTAAGTTGGATCAATTTTAATCTATTAAATATTTTATAAGATTTTTAAAATAATAGATGGATCATTAATCATCCATAAAATTAAATAGATAGATTTGTATCCATCTATTTATTTTATTTTTATGTAATGGATGGATTTATTGTGAATGGATTATGCATAAAGAAACCATTTGCTTCACTGTCCGCAGCTGCAGTAATTGTGGTGGCAGCAGAGGCCAAAGAAACCATTTTGGAAAAGCAAACAACTTGGGGTGAAGGGTGTATTAGAAAGACCAAAAGAATCTGCCAGCAGGCTAGAATCTTGATGGATACCATGATACACGTATTACAGGATTTTTGGGCTTCAAGAATACAATCAGAGGTTGCAGATTCTTGCAAGTGAATGGTGTATTGTGGTGAGGACAAGAATTGGAGCTAGGACACGCTTATAAAGGAATAATCAATTGTCACGAATGGGGCACCCTGTGACATGATTACACTTTTCAAAGTCTAGCACCAAGCCAGAAAAGATTTATGAACAAGGTTTCCTAAAAGTAAAGATACCTTATCCAAAGGTTGTGTGTTCCCACTTACTCACTTTAACGTTGTGCTGGAAAAATCTATCTATATTTATAAATATTAATTCAAGTGAGAGAATTTATGTTATAGCAAGTTGAGAACTGAAAGTTTGTGATAAATGATGTGCGTGATATTTTCCAACTGAGGTGACTTGAAATTTTGAAAAACAATTCATTGGTGTTTAATCAATGGGTTTTTAGGAGTCATTCCTCACACTATAAATAAACATTTTAAAGAAGAAAGCAACCTCCCCAACTTGAAGAGGAAGTTGACCTCACTGCTTGTTAGAGATTACTTCAAGTTTTCAAAAATTAAACATCCACCCTAAAGAAAGTTAAAATTACAAAAATTGTACTAAAATCTATTTTACTTTTTAAATTTGATTATTTAAAATATATTTTATGAAATAATTGAAAACATCTCATATGTCTAGAAACTGTATTATAATTGAGTTTTTTTTTTTAAAATGAAAGTGAAAAAGGAAGATATACAATGATAATTTGATTTTTCATTGTACTACTAAATAGTACAGAAAATAAAATTTGTTTCTTTGTTTTTATATTAAAAAAAAAGAATAATTAACTGTGACACGGCATTCCCCCGATTGGATGGGAGCAAACGCTCGTGAAAAGATTGTGTGGATTTTAAATAAAAACTATTTCAATAAAAAAATAGTAATAAATAATGAGATGAGAATACATACTCTCCTGTTTCACCAACAAAACTCCTTTTTCATATTTCAAATTGCTTTGAAGAAAAACATGTACTGCTTTGAAAAAGGGTTGTTGTTACTCGTCTGAAGTCAGGTCTCAACGAGACACATATTGATGAAATAGAAATTAACAAAGAAGGCTATAAAGAAAGACCCAATAAAGATAGAACTTGAAATATCGATCCACTCATAACTGTGTGATTTAAAATATTTGTTTTTAAGTTTTTTTCTTTGTGTGTTTTCTTTTCAAAACGATGAGTTGGAATTAGTTAAATATTTTTAATTATTTCAATTTTGAAGATATGTATATTTCAGGTGAATCTCTGTATCTTGCCAATTCCCGTACGGTGTCTATAGTATTACTAACTTGTTGATAAACTCGTGCTTTTTGATAAATCCAACAACTATCTGAGTTAATCTCTCCATTGTCAGATTAATCAACAGTTGACATCTAGCTACAGAAATCATGACGGCTCCAAAACTTCCTTCAGTTTTTTGTGTTATTTATCTCTCCTTCGTTTTCTCTTCAAAACTGTCTAGTATGAGAGAGAAAAACACAAGTTTTTGTGGGTCTCTCAAACATTAAGAGTTCCACTAACAGAAGAGCATCCAATTCCATACACATGAGATGACTCCACTTTTGAAAGTCTTGCACAAAGATAACACATTTATAAACTGAACTTTCCTAAAGACATCTTTTTTAAATGTTTGTAATTTTTTAAGCCCTCCACCTCTCAAACAAATCGTGTTCACAATTGACATTACTTTAAAGAAAAAAAAAAGCAATGCTTTAAAGAAAGGCAATTATTGTGTATATGCTTTAGAAGATGGTACACTACTCAAGTCTATTTTAGATAGGTAGATAAATAGATAGTCTCATTAAATATTTTTATGTTTGTATCTTAAATTGTAATTAATACTGTAATTAGATAGTGAGTTTATCATGTGTTAAATTACTATACCAATTGATAACCGTTAAATATGAGTTATTTTGATAATAAAAATATATTTAAAATATATTTAAAAATATTTACTTAGCATATGTTTGGCTTAAATGATAAGAATTGATATTTTTATTATTTGTGGCTTGCAGATATGAAAAAGATGGATTAAAAGAGAAAAAGATCGAAAAAATATCAAAGATATGGATAAAAAAAAATTTTCAGCATCACGCCCAAGTTCACTCCAACAAACTATAAGAAGTTAGTCAAGGCAAGAAAGAAAAACACAACCTATACACTGGGTCTATCCTTTAGGGGAAACTCTCCTTCCTTGTTATTAACCATCTATCACAACACAGAACCCCCTCGGCTTTCATTTATTCCTTTTTTTTCTTTCACCCCTTTTACCCATCTATTCTTATGCCCCATTTAGTGTAAAGTCCTTAATAGGCATGAGTGACTAAACCCCTGGTTAGGGCCTAGGACCTGACAGACTTAAAAAGCCAAACGATATATGTTTACTTCAAATTTATCACTGCAAATAGGATTCCTTCTCAGGTTTTTTTGTTCTATTTTCTTCTCTATTTTATCTTACATTTTCATCTTTTATATTTGTTAATTGCTTGGGAGAGTGTAACCTTTAATAAGATCTAAAGAAATGATGCATGCATCAGTTTTAGGAGTTAGTTGCTCGGGAGAGGGTAACTCCTAACCAGAACAAATAAAGAAAGAAATCATAAAATAATCATTGCTAGACATAGAATGGTGACTTTATGCTCATGCATTTAGCAAACATCTAGAATCTAGTCTTCATGCATCTTATTTACTGAGTCTTTGCAAAGACATTTGGAAGATAGGTAACTAAAATAGGCTTGTTATTGTGAGGCATCAAGGGCAAGTAAATGGATAGATGATGGTAGAATAGATCTGATTAATTTGATAAAGAAAAATCATAATTTCATATATCCTATGCAGACAAGGCAGACTGAGTCCCAACATTATCACATCTTATCTTTTCTTTATATCTTTTTTATCTTTATCTTAATCTTTTACTTTTATTTTCTTTATTTTCTATCTTATCTTTATCTTTATCATCTTTTAATTTAAATCTTTTATTTTCTACTATCTTTCATTTTAAATTTCTTATCTCTTGCTTGTAAATTGGATTTACTTTAATCTAAGTACAAACAAAGTCCATGTAGATTCAACACTCGGACTTTCGAATACTTTACTACTTGTGACAATTTGGTGTACTTGCCAACGAGTTAACACCAATTAAGTTACTTGGTTAAAATGAGTGCATCATAAAAATATATATTATATATACAAATAAGTCACTTAGCAAGAATGTTCTTTTGGATTCACAATATGAAGCCCATGTCTCTGATTTTGGGACAGCTAAAATTCTAAAGCCCGGTTCACACAATTGGACCACGTTTGCTGGCACGTTTGGGTATGCAGCTCCAGGTTAGTCCCCCCTTTTTGCTTCCTTAGTAATATAGATAGAAATAATCACATATTTTGCAATTAGTGTACACCACTTTTATATTCAAATTTCGTTCAAACATTGTTCCCTTGTAGAGGAATTAAATAGACTAATCCGTAAGCAACAATTAGTATGCAAAATTGAAGTAAAAAGTGACATGTGCCAATACAAAATCCATTTAGAAAATATTAGTAGGAACTTGCAGCTTATACAAAAATCTATACACCGGTTTAGTGTAACTTTAAAACTTTCATTTATTGTAGAGCTTGCCCAGACTATGGAAGTGACTGAGAAATGTGATGTATTCAGTTTTGAAGTGCTTTCTCTTGGAATCATCACGGGGAAGCATCCAGGAGATCTCATTTCTTCATTGTTTTCTTCGTCTTCATCAGCAACAGACTTTTAATTTGCTAATAATTGATGTGTTAGACCAAAGACTACCTCAACCTCTAAAAACAGTTGTCGGGGATGTCATTTTGGTTGCAAGCTTGGCATTTTCTTGCATAAGTGAAAATCCTAGTTCTCGCCCAACCATGGATCAGGGTGTTGGAAGTGCACGTTCACTTCCACGTTCTTTTAATTAATTAATTTTATTATTTTTGAAAAAAAAAAGTTAGTTATTTTGAATTTGGTCCATTTTTCATCCACATTCATCCCATATCTTTGCAAAATATATTTGCAACCACCTTCAGTAACAAATCACGTACCCATCATCTCACGTACTGATAACTTCTTATCTCACGTCTGATAACTTCCTATCTCACGTTCTGATAACAAGTTGAGAGCTCTGTGATGGACAGACTCTATAAATAGGATGGGGTGCTCTCAGTTTTGTATCACCAAAACCCACTTCTCTATTCGGAAAAAAAAAAATACACCATCTATTCAGAGTGAGTAAGGGTCTGGAAGAACAAAACTGTCTTTCAGCTTAGTGTGTGAGCCGCTTCCCGTTCAATTTGCAATGGCTGGAGGTACGCTTGTAATTCCTTTTAATTTCCGTTGTTTGATCTAAATATGCTATTTAAATTTATTTGCATGTTTAGATCAGTGTATGTATATTTTTTTACATTTGGTATCAGAGCCTATTCGTACCTCTATCTTGCTTACTGGGTCGTTCCTATGCGGAGTTTATTTTCTGAGTATATGGGTGTTATGTTTTAAGCCTCCTTAATTCAAAATAACATCAAAATTAGGAATGATGTGAGTTTTCTAATTTTTCTATGATTTAAAACGTATTTTTGGGTGTCTAAAATGCATATAATGATGTGGGTTTTTTTTCGAAATTGAGGTAATAATTTATTTATTTATTTTTTTACCCACTGCTGGAGGTTGAAGACGAAGTCTTGCGGGTTTTGTTTACTATGTTGGAATTGTTAATGTACATTTTAAATTAACAATATTAAACAAAGCATAAGTTGGTCCAGTGGTAGATGTGATTTGCATTACCTCATTGTTCTGGGTTCAAATCTCATTGCTGCCTTTTTTGCTTGTTTTCGTTTTAATTAATTAAAAGGAAGTATAAATGAAACGAAAACGCCTTGGGCTGGTTTCGAACCCTCACCCTACAAGCATGAAAGGACTCCCTTTGCCGCTAAGCTACTGCAATTTAATTGTTTATTAATTGCAGTTCATGTATATTTATAACTTCTGAAGGATAAATTATTTACGCACAAACTGTTTAAAATTGTGTGTCTCTTAAGTTATGTTGAACATGCAATATTATGTTAAATACTGGTATGCATTGGATTTAATCCTTTAAAGTTTATTACATGTTGAATGAATATACGTGCAATGTTATTTTGAATTGGTATACATGTAATTTTTATGATTCAATATTGAGCACATTTGCATTATTAAGTATGTTTATGCAAGGATTATTTTTGAATGTTAAGTGATTAATATAATTTTATTAAATTAGAGAATAGCCACAACATCTTTAATTGAGTAAAATTATATACTAAATTTATAATCACATTAGAAATATTAATTGTGATTAATCATATGTAATGTGATGAAATCTACCCACAGGAATTTTGTTATATTTGTATGATTAATTAGGATAAAATATTAAATTATATTTCTTAATTTACCCACAGGAATTAAGGAAAAGAACATGATTTAATAGTTTTATCATAAAGTTGCATGATGAATCTAATTGAGTAGGACTTTAGCCCACAGGCAAGTTTTGTGTCACTAGATTCATATATTGAGACATGATTTGCATTGGCAAAACATGGCATTTGTTTAGTCTCAAATTTTCTTAATGAGCATGTGTGTTTGTTTGCAGTTTCACAATCTATGAATATTTCTTGTGACCTTCCCATTTTGAAAGGTGATAATTATAAGGTTTGGAAGGAAAGAGTTCTCCTTCATTTGGGCTGGATGGATATTGACTATGCTATAAGGAAGGATGAGCCACCGACTATTACTGAAACTAGCGAACCTGATGCTGTTGATCTTTATGAAAAGTGGGAGAGATCTAATCGTCTCTCTGTTATGTTCATAAAAACCAACATATCCGCTAGTATCCGGGGTTCAGTTGACCAGCATGATAAGGTCAGAGATCTGTTGAAAGCCATTGATGAACAGTTTACGACCTCTGAGAAGTCACTTGCTAGCACACTCATTATGCAATTCTCTTCCATTAAGCTTACTGGAACGAGAGGTGTGCGTGAACATATCATGCGCTTAAGGGACATAGTGGCTCAGTTGAAAACCTTGGAAGTTACCATGTCTGAATCCTTCCTGGTACATTTCATTTTGTGCACCCTACCTTAACAGTATACACCCTTCAAAATCTCCTACAACACACATAAGGATAAATGGTCTATTAATGAATTGATGACCATGTGTGTTCAAGAAGAGGAGAGATTGATAATGGAAGAGGGTGAGAAGGTAAATTTGACTACTTCTAATTCTGGAAAGGATAGGAAGAAGTCTGTAGGCACCAATAAAGGAAAGATTCCGACTCAACCAACAATTAAAAAGGAGTCAAAGTATTTCTTCTGTAAAAAGAAAGGACACATGAAGAAGGACTGCCCCAAATTTAAAAGTTGGTTTGAGAAGAAAGGTACACCATTTGCCTTTGTTTGTTATGAATCTAATATGATTAATGTGAATCATAATACATGGTGAATTGACTCTGGTTCTACAATCCATGTTTCTAATACCTTGCAGGGTATGGAAAGCCTAAGGAAGCCAATGGGAAGTGAGCAGTGCATCTACTCAGGGAGTAGGATGAGCTCACATGTAGAGGCCATTGGAACGTGCGTCTTAGTCTTAAGTAGTGGCTTTAAATTACATTCGGAGAAAGTTTTTTATGTTCCTAGTTTCTGTAAAAACTTAATTTCTGTTTCTAAACTTGCACCTTTGGGATTTTATTTTAATTTTACAGAATTTGGTTTTAATTTACTAAATAAATCTGAAATTATTGGTTGTGGTCAATTGGTTGATGGTCTTTATTCGATTGAATTGCAAAATGACGCTACTTCTATGCACGTTTCTGTTGGGTTAAAACGATGTATTATGAATGAAGAATCCTCTATGTTGTGGCACCGGAGATTAGGACATATCTCTATTGAAAGAATCAAGCGATTAGTAAATGAAGGAGTACTTAGTACTTTGGATTTTGCTGATTTTGAGACTTGTGTAGATTGCATTAAGGGTAAGCAAACTAACAAGTCTAAAAAGGGTGCAAAGAGGAGTTCTAATTTATTAGAAATCATACATACAGACATATGTTGTCCGGACATGGATGCAAATAGTCCGAAATACTTCATAACCTTTATAGATGATTATTCACGATATATGTATCTCTACTTACTTCATTCTAAGAATGAAGCTTTAGATGCCTTTAAAGTTTTTAAGGCTGAAGTTGAGAAACAATGTGGAAAACAAATTAAGATCGTGAGATCAGATAGAGGTGGGGAGTACTATGGTAGATACACAGAGGATGGACAAGCACCAGTTTCATTTGCAAAATTTCTTCAAGAACATGGGATTGTTGCCCAATACACTATGCCTGGTTCTCAGGATCAGAATGGTGTGGCAGAACGAAGAAATCGAACCTTATTAGACATGGTGAGAAGCATGAGGAGTAATGTAAAGCTTCCTCAATTTTTGTGGATTGATGCTCTTAAGACGGCTGCGTATATATTAAACCGAGTTCCAACCAAGGCTGTCTCAAAGACACCTTTTGAGTTATTCAAGGGTTGGAAACCAAGTTTGCGACATATACGCGTTTGGGGATGCCCGTCTGAAGTAAGAATTTATAATCCACAAGAGAAGAAACTAGACCCTAAGACTATTACTGGGTATTTCATTGGATATGCTGAAAGGTCTAAAGGGTATAGGTTCTATTGTCCATCCCACAACACTAGGATTGTGGAATCAAGGAATGCAAAGTTTCTTGAAAATGACTTGATCAGTGGGAGTGATCAATTTCAGAACATTTCTTCTGAAAGGGATCACTATGAAGCTGAACCTTCTGGGACAAGTAATAGGTTGGTAGTCATTCCCACCCCTCAAGTTAAAATGGGTGTTAGACAACCAGTGATTGAAGTTCCACAAGCTGTTGAAAGTGATCATGTAGATCGAGTTGTTTGTGAGGAACAACATGATGATATTGAACAAACTGGTGAAGAACCAGTTGAACAAGTTCCTCAGCAAGATGACCAAACAACATTAAGAAGATCTACTAGAATAAAAAAGACAACAATTCCTAGTGATTATGTAGTGTACCTACAAGAATCAGACTACAACATTGGAGCCGAAAATGATCCTGAGACGTTTTCACAAGCCATGAGTTCTAAGGAATCAAATTTGTGATATAATGCTATGAGGGATGAGATGGATTCTATGGCATCTAACCAAGTTTGGGATCTCGTTGAGTTGCCTGTTGGTGTAAAAGCCATCGGATGTAGATGGGTCTTCAAAACAAAGAAAGACTCAGAAGGCAACATTGAGAGACATAAGGCAAGACTTGTTGCTAAAGGATTCACTCAAAGAGAAAGAATCGATTACAGAGAGACCTTTTCCCCTGTATCTAAGAAAGACTCTCTTCGAGTAATTCTGGCATTAGTAGCTCATTTTGATCTTGAGCTGCATCAAATGGATGTGAAAACGGCGTTCCTAAATGGTGATCTAGAAGAAGAGGTTTACATGAAACAACCTGTGGGATTCTTATCTAGTGTTGGTGAGCACTTAGTCTGCAAGCTTAATAAGTCCATTTATGGATTGAAACAAGCTTCCCGCCAATGGTATTTAAAATTTCATGAGGTCATTTCTTCATTTAGCTTTGAAGAGAATGTCATGGATCACTGTATATACCAGAAGGTCAGTGGGAGTAAGATTTGTTTCCTTGTATTATACGTAGATGACATTCTGCTTGCGACTAATGATAAGGGTATGCTATATGAGGTGAAACAATTTCTCTCAAAGAACTTTGATATGAAGGATATGGGAGAGGCATCTTATGTCATAGACATAAAGATCCATAGAGAAAGATCTCGAGGCATTTTAGGCTTGTCTCAAGAAACCTATATCAACAAAGTTTTAGAGAGATTTAATATGAAAGATTGTTCACCAAGTGTAGCTCCCATTGTGAAGGGTGACAAACTTGCTTTGAGTCAATGCCCCAAAAATGATTTTGAGCGGGAACACATGAAAAATATTCCATATGCTTCAGCAGTTGGAAGCCTTATGTATGCTCAGGTTTGCACTAGACCTGATATTGCATTCGCTGTTGGAGTTTTGGGAAGATATCAAAGTAATCCAGGTATTGACTACTGGAAAGCTGCAAAGAAAGTGATGAGATATCTTCAAGGAACAAAAGATTACATGCTCATGTACAGACAAACTGATTGTCTGGAAGTGATTGGCTACTCCGACTCAGACTTTGCTGGTTGCGTTGATTCACGAAGGGGTCTAAAAAGCTGATGGGGAAATCACCTTTAGCAGACCAGTTCCCTACGATTAGACTTGGACAACTCTTCTAAAGCACCGAACTACTTAAATATTTTATTTTTCTTGTTTTTTTTTCTTTGTACACCATTTATCCTTTATCTTATGTTGTAAGCATGTTTGTATTGTCATTGTAATATATCACCATGTATAAGTAACTACCGCAGCTAGATTTTCTTGTTCAAATAATAAGGGGATTGGAAGACTAATCTATGAATTTACTCATACTATTTTTTGTCATTAGGCAATCGATTTTGGAAACCTTTTGGTTTTTTTAGATACCATGCGTACTACAGAAGATTGAGTACTGCAAATTCTCTATCATTTTGGTCCATTAGTTTTTATCTTGTCTTTTAGGTAAATTTTCTCTTATTAATGCCTTTAACCTTTTCATCAAATTGTGTTCCTATTCCATTTTCATCCATTGGCTCCAAATGATGGACAATGTTTCGGGTAGTTGGTTGTGGCAATATTTTTAATGCTATATATAGGAGCATATCCGTTGCACCCACATTTGAAGATTGCGGACTTTGCCCTCCCACATCTCCATTTCTCTTATTACACTAGTACACATAAAACATGCAATAAATTATTATACAGTGATACTGATAACCAAACAACCACATAGGAACCAAGGAACAAAACAGTTATGTCATAACATGAAAATCCTAGCTATATAGAGTCCAACTACCTTATATCTAAACATGCACACACGCATCCACACAATACAACACAACCAACTCGACCAATTTGGGAATTTTCATCTGCGCTTAACTGTAATAGGACTCCTTACTATATGCTTTCCGTCTGTCCAACGCAAATCCCCGAATTCATACTTTCTCCGCGTAGCTGCACTGCTTGCTTGCACAATGACTTTGAATGTCTTCCTTTCACCAATTTTCGTGAAAGTCAAGGAACGTGGCACAACGGCAATGCTATATCCATTTGGCGAGTGGGTACTTACAGTGTATGTGCTTGGTGGCCCAACATTTGTGACTGTGCGAGCAATGGTTACGGGTTTTAAGCGAAAATTTGGCAATGTGATTGAAGGGTAGTTCAAGTCATTTACGCTGTGAGAACCTGAACAAATGAATGTCCTGTTGAAATTGAGGGCGGAAATGAGTTGTTGGTCGTATCCGGAAGCACATAAGAAGTTCAAGTAATCAGTGAGGCTTAGATCGTAAACAAGCCCAGGATCTATCGCTAGATCGGGTCGAACATGTCCTGAACCATAAGCAAAAGCATCTGCTAGTGTTTTATCAAACGCATCCTGGATTGGCCTATTAGTGTTGTCGAGTGTGGTTGCTGCAAGGATGTATATATGATTAATCAAATTATAATTTAGAATTTTTGGCAGAAAAAAGAAATCATCTTAAACAAGTTGTTCGCAAGTGGTATGGACTCAGTGAATTCAAACCTTAATTAGACTTCGCATCAATGTCATAATCACCTATAAAAATATCTGTTGTATTAATTTTATTGGGTTGATGTGTGAAGAAGTACAGGAAGGTTTCCAAAATTCTTTTCATACAAGATAATTAGACTTTAAAAGTATTTATGTTATTACTAGTATGAAGTAATGAGAAAACAAATAATGCATAGAAAGAGTAAAGTAATATATATAGTATTTTTATTTAGTTATAACTTATTTTATATGATAAATTTATTGATTTATATGATAATTATTTTAAGAATAATTTGTGATTCAATAACATTAATATTGTAAAATTTTTACATGATCATGATCACTGTATAATTATTAAATCCATGGTTGATGTTAGAATAAATTAAAGATTATTTATAATTTATAATTAGGGAGAGCACTACCTGTGGTCATGATAGCTGATTTAATAGCAGCAGGACTCCAACTAGGATGTCGTGTTTTGAGAAGTCCAGCAATACCCGAAGCATGAGGACAAGACATAGAAGTTCCTTGCAATACATTGAATTTAAACCCACGACGATTGTCTACTAGCAAGCTAGATGCACTTGCAAACTCTGAATAGGCAGCAAGAATGTTCACACCAGGCGCAGTTACATCTGGCTGAAACCATAAATAAATAAAAATAGTCTCATCATCTCATCGAAATATATTGATAGCGTATGGTGGTTATATAAATATAACAAATCCAATTAAGTTCTCACCTTGAGTATTGATGGCTGAATCTTATTGGGTCCTCTAGATGAAAATGATGCCATAACTGGAGCTGGCTTTCTTCCAAATAACGTTCTTGCTCGGGACATTTTTATTGTATCACCCGTTTTTAAAGGGTCATCCTCGTCCCCACTGCAAAATAAATTTATATAACATACATGCATGTATAAAATATGGAACACATCTTTTGTAGCAAGCACATGCATAGCATGTCATTTGAGAAAGTTAACAATATTTAAAAGATGGTGCACGAGAAGGATATATATATATATATATATATATATATATATATATATAATTACATGGCAGTTGTTTTGACACCATGGGGCCTTGACTTTGCACGTCTTGGAGGCGTGTTCACAGTGGAAAAAACATGAGGCTCAGCAGAAAGTGTTTTTCCATTTTGCATCTGATTGTTCAAAATCATTCCCCTTGCGCCCGCGGTTAGAGCTTCCAGACCCTCAGCAACTGATTTTATTTTTCCTTCACGAGTGCATAACACTATTTTGCCGTTTACTTTTGTACGATCAAGTGTTCCACGCCTACAAAGTTGACTGCAGGAATATACATATATTCATATAAAAGAAGAATGTAAGAAACAATCGTTTAACATACAAAATGTTTTGAAGAAAAAATTGTGAGATTTTGTACTCACGCATCTCGAAATGTCGCATTAGCAAGTTTGGCATCAGTGGAGAGGATCAGAGAAAAGGCCTGATTGGGTGGCAGATTTACAAAAAGACTGGCTCCCTGGTATAATAGAAAACATCATTAAGCTAGCCCATGTTTAATTTGGATGGAAAAAAAAAACGAAAAAGAAACAATACAAAAAAAAAAATCTGAGTTATTTAGATTTAAAATATGAGAAAAAAAGACTAAGCTTTTCAATGTCTCAACATAAGTTATATATCCCGGCCAAATGATAAAAAAAACTAATTATAACTCTGAAAGGATTTGTTTTAAATGAACAAGACTCTTGATGAAAAGACATCAATAAATCTTTATCTATTATTTTGGTGTTCTAATTTAAGCAATTATGATCTTAGTATTTACTATATATGAGAAAATTATTTAATCATGATGTATAAAATTATTAACAATAATTACTTTTGAGCAAAAAGCCAAACCAAACAGTGAACACACTCAAGTTAGAAGAATGATGATACCTCAATTAGCTGATTATTAATGGTTAAATTGCTGCTGAAATCTCTGTCTAATGTGCTAGCAGCAATTGTGAAGACCCAAGGAGCCACATTGGCAACAGTTCCAGGCGTTGGTCCATCATTTCCTGCAGAGGCAACTAAAAGTATGTTTTTAGAAATTGCATGGAATGCCCCAATGGAAATCTCATCTGTGAATATTCCTTCAGCAGTGACAACGTAGCTGACACCAAAAGAAACATTGATGACATCAACACCATCATCTATGGCTTGGTCAATAGCAGCTAACACATCAGCCCCATAACAACTTGCAGGATCAGTAAGAGACCAACACACTTTGTAAGCTGCAACCCTAGCTCTTGGTGACCCACCCTTTGCAGTGCCATTGCCAACGGCAAATACCCTCGCTCCTGGGACAAAATTTCCCCCTGCAGTTGATAGAGTATGGGTTCCATGCCCCACAAAGTCACGTGCTGTATGTAGCAATGGATCCAGTTGGCCGTTATGTGCCTCGAAAGCTTTGTTATAGTATCTTGCTCCAATCAGCTTTCTATAGGTCAAGGAATCTTCAGTTGATGGCATGATAGAAAGTAAAGTTATGTCTAAAACATTTATTATCTCCTAAATATGTAACTTTGTATCTATTTGTTTTTTACTTGCTCCAATATTTATTATTTTCTTAAATCCAAGCTTTAAGGAAAACATGACAAAAATGACACATCCAATAGTTGTATGTAGAATTTGAAGATTATTTAGTAGATCAACTTACCACTAGATTATTATGATTAATTAGAAAACTTATATATATGCTTTTATTTTATGTTGCATACATCGTTTCATTCCTGCACCACTCATATCGCACAAACCCTCCCGTTTATACTCGCCCTAAGCTGCCTGCTAATGAAATCCGTACATGAAGATTAGACCAAGATCCGAGCGGACTCTAGTTTCCGTACCGTCATCTACTACTATGAGGCTCCAAAGTGTTGCCACTATACGTTTGAAGCAACCTGCACTCCAAGTGTTCAACGAAATGCCTATCAACCTAATCCATACGAGACTGTTGTTAGAACCAACCTTCGGTGTCCACGGTTCAATAGACTCGACCAACTCGTTGAGCCAGAGAAGATCCCTTACATCTTTGAACACGACGAACCCATCATATTGTCCTATCTTGTTTCTCCTTGAACCCAATTAATTTTTCTGTCTCCATTTTTATTTGTATTTGTATTTTGTGTCCATTTTTTTTTTCAATTCATTCCCTCCTATTTCCATGCTTTTTAAATCATCTTAAACAAACAAAGGATAGAAGAGAAAAATAACCTGTTGCATGTATTTTTCATGGAACCTGGAAGTTTGTTAATTTGACAAAGGCCTCCGCGCCATTTTGATGGGACGGTACCGTATCCTTTATCACTGAAGCTTTGGGATTCAGGCCAAACACCTATTCAAGGGCAAAATCAGGATTAAATAATGCGGTTTTGTTATTTTACATTAAAACAATACTTAACTTTAGTTTTAATTTTTGGTGGATAAAAAAAAGCTTATAATGCAAGAGACTTGCACTTTGTAATTCATATCTAAAATCAAATTAAAAAAAGCTTATAATAATTTTTATAGCACTTTCTATATATTTTTTTACTTTATTTTATCATGATACTTATCTTACTTAACATTTATTTCTCTTTATATCCAAAGTTATTCGATTTGTTGAAATTTATGTATCAATATCATTAATTGAATAACTGCACACAAAAATTAGCACTGAAAAAATAACTGCACAAAAATCCACTGGTTTTGTGTTTAGGAAGAAAACCATTACTATTTATGTTCTATATTTTAGTAGTATAACAGTTCATATTAAACGAGATTAGTCTGTTCTTTAATAATGATTAATCATTTCAGTGTGTAATAGTAGCATATTTGCTTTCCAATTTATATTGGCATTAAACGTCGATTCAATAATTATTTTTCCTTTCACGTTCAGGCTCATCATCATGTACCAAAAGATCCTTCATTATGTACCAAAAGGCTCATCATCATGTCATGGACTCATGGTGAACATGTTAGGACTCAACGGCGGATTCAGAATTTTTCTTTAATGAGAGCATGAAAATAATTTATACTAATATTTTTATTGAAAAAATATTATAATTTTTTCATAAAATATATAATATCATAATAACAAAAATCAAAATGCTTAAATTTTTATAAATTATAATTTATTATCTATTTTTATATTTTAAAAATGTTATATAATTTTTTCATTGTCAATTTTATAAAAAAAATATTTTTCTATATACGTAAAACAACCATTAAACTATTTATCTTTCTCTTTTATCTAATAACTTTTTATATTTATTTTAAAAAATCATCTTATGAGAACAATATTTTTTTATGGGGCAAAAAGATATTTACTGAACATAAACAAATAAAAAAAAATGTGTGGGGGCAATTAACTCCATGGTGCTTTACATGGATCCAGCCTTGTAATTAGGACTTAACCACAAGAGAAGAATTCAACCAAAAGACTAATTTATTAAGTGAGGAAACTTTATGACTTAAATATGTATGACATCAAATAATTTATTCTACAACAACTTTGATCCCATCAACATTGAAGAACCAATGATAAATCTTTTTCATAACATCACAACAAAACTATTAACATTTAAATATAGAAAAGTAAAGTGAGAAAAGTTTACATATGATAATAATATAATGTGAGAGAGAAATAAAGAAAGTTGGTACGTAGTGTTAATTAATGAAGTGTTTAATCTTTTTCCTAACATCACAACAAAACTATTAACATTTAAATATAGAAAAGTAAAGTGAGAAAAGTTTACATATGATAATAATATAATGTGAGAGAGAAATAAAGAAAGTTGGAAATGTTAATTAATGAAGTGTTTGAATGGATAAACGATGTTCAATTCATATATTATAACTAATATGTTATTCATGTAGAGACAATAAATAACTATTTTACAGAAGAGAAATGTTATTTCATAGAATTACGGAAACATGATGAGAACAGATGATGAAATATATGAATAAAAAAATAGACAAAAATAAACAATGTGACAATCGAAAGGCAAGCTTATGAATCAAACTAGGATGCGATCTGAAAAAAATGATCTTGTTGTCAATCATTGAAGTTGAAACAGGAATAATCAATACTTAAGAAATTAAATGATCAATTAAAAGATAAATTAAATATTTTTTCTTACCAATTGTATGTTATATTATAATAGATTTTGTTATATATGTATTTAATTTTCTTACCATTTTTACAAATTAATTTTTAATTAACGAGTGCGAGTGTACTGAACCTATTAGGGGAAGATTGGTAAAAGAGAAATTTTGGTTTCCCGAGAATCAAGGTTGAAAATTTTAATTTCCATGTTTAGTGTGTATTTTAAAAAAACCATTTTGGAAAATGAAGTTTTTTTGAAAATTTTTATTTCATTTTTTTGAGTTTAATTTTTCTTTTACTATAAGTGTTTGTAAGTGTGTGTGAGAGATTATAATTCATCATAAAATATATATATATATATATATATATATATATATATATAATTATATTAAAGTCTATAATAAATAAATATTTTTAAATATATAAATTATATTTTAGATTTAAAATAAACAGTTTAAATTCTAATATAAAATTATTTTAAAATTAAAATAGATAAAATACATAATGTTCTCTGAAAAAGTGGATAAAAATTAACCTATAACGATTAATTAACAGTTTATGTGCGTAGAGTACAGTAAATAATAAATCTAACCTGTGTCAATGTTACCAATTATCGTATTTTCCCCAAATCTTCCCTTTTGCCATGCGGAGTTCTGGCCACGTCTGTGTAGTCCAAGAAATTCCCATGACCGGGTAGTGTGCAACTTATGTTCTTTGCTCAAGAACACAGACACCACATTTGGGTTTTCTGCAGTCTCATTAGAAACAAAAATTGAAATTAACTAGCAGGTGATTAGTGCTGAGGGTGGACAATGGAAGCATGCTCACTTGCAATATCTGCTGCTTCTTCCTCCTCAAGTAGCGCAGCGAAGCCATTAATGTGTCTATTATATGAGTAAATAATTGCTTCTTTCGCCTTCTCCCGACTGTCAAAGAAATAAATGTGATGTACACTTATCTAATATCAAGTATAAAAAAGTTATGCAGTGTAAAAAAATTTACATGATCATCTAATTATAATTTAGCATGCATAATTAATTTATTGATTTTTAAAATAATTATCTTAAAATAATTTAAATAATAATTTATAATTAAATGATAATACAATATTATTTTACACTATCAATATGTAGACATTAGATTATAATATCAAAGCATCTATATACTAATTAAGTGGTTTTAGATTCACTCGTTATGATCGTCGTGTATTTTAATAAAATGTTTTTTGAAGTCAATTCTAATATAATAAAAAATAGCAAGTTTAATTTCAACACAAAGCAAATAGACCTGTGTAGCTTACACATGCTTCAAATTTAAAAAGCTACGTGAGAAGGTCATGTTAGAAATATAATATGAAATTACGTATGTATCTTGTCTAATCAATTAATTAAAATTTAGGATAATTAATTGAATCAAAACAAAAAAGAAAAATGCTTTTGTCAAATAAAACTTATTTCTTTAAAAGACAAAAACATGTTGGCACTTTAAAAGAAGTCATATTTCGTAACAGAGTCAATCTCCCAATGATCTCCTTTAATGATTTTTTTTTAAATCAATCTCCTTTAATGATTTAAAAATATATAAGTGGGCCATGAAAAATTAATAAGAATAGGACAATAATTAACGAAAAAAATGCTTTTGTCAAATAGGTGGCATGGTGAACACAAGAGAAGTGGAATCCAGCAAAACACACATACGCACAAGAGTAGTGGAATGTTTGCGGACTCAAAATGCAGCTTACGGCTATATGCTCAATACATCAGAATTAAGCATATTTTAGCTATTCTTTTATCAATACAGTAGTCCAGCAAAGTTAATTTTAAAATGGGGAATAATTGGGGAGTGGATTCAACTATATATGGAGTGGAATCTTCTGTTCTTTAGCTAGCTTTTTGGTGCATGTAACTTCTGGGTAGGGGAGATTGTTGTTGATCATAGGCTATTCAATTACCATGTGATGTTGTTATCACGTAACCTTGTAGTAAATTCTGGTTTCGTGATTTAAGAAAACTTTGCTTTTTTTTTTTTAATAAGATTAATTTGATAGCAAAGAAAAAAAATGGTGAATTCGAATTTTCTAAAGCTAACAATTAAATCATTACAGTTAAAAAAGAAAAAAAAAAGCCTTACTTTGTATTTAAAATAATAATAAAAAGTCCATAATTTTATACCTTCCAAAGATTGAACCTAGTAAATCATAATGAGAATCCGTGGCAAGTTCGAGGTCAGCAGACGTAGGGCTGGGACCATGAGAATGAGCTCCCATGTATACAATGTAACACTGTAAACAAAACCAACGATTGGTGAAATGAGACCCATGATGATCACGAAGCCAATAATGGTGGTAAATTCAGCAACACCTCAAACAAATATTATCATAATATCATGGCAGAATTAACTGTTAAACAAACGAGCAATAAGAAAAACATAACCCTGCCTTTTTGCTGCCATTAACAGCTGCCAGCAAGAAAGTGAAAAGAAAAAATGATGAAAGGATAAGGTGAAGGCAAAAAATGGAGCTGCCCATTCTTCTCGAATTGCTTGTCAGGCATATTAGCAAAATAATGCTTATATAGGGCGTCCCCTCTTCCCCTTAAACCTTTCATTTGGTCATTGGGAATGTGCCTGACACAGCTTTTGCTTTATTATTCAATACAAACATAAAGAGACAACTACACTTTTTCTTTTTCTTTTGTTTTACGATATTTCCAAAAGTTTTCTAGATGATCTCTTCGGTCTTCTCCCCTATTATTATTATTATTATTATTATCAGGGCAAAGAGAGGTAAATTTTTCAAAGAAAAATATAATAAAAGAGGAGAAAAGGGAAAAAAATTAGAAGTTAAATAAAAAAAAATGAGGATCACATGGAAGAAAAAACTAACAATTTGTGTACATCAATTGTGGGAAAGGGATCTACTGCTGTTGATATAAAAAACTGCAGGGAGTGCAGTTGAATTTATCACCACAAACTTTTTATTATTAATTAAACAAAATATTAATAGAAAAGTGTGTGGTAAGAGATAGGGTTAAAAAAGTTATAACACATTAAAATCTATAAGTGTATATCCACCAAGTAGAAGAAAATTGAAATGAAATTGCACTCTTTGTAGTTTTTTTAGATTATCCTCGTCCTCAAATGTGGGTATTCCGTATTAATAATTAATATAGATATTGTTATTGTTGATGTAGAATACACATGTGATTGATTCAAGTGTTTTGATTAATTTATAATAGTTTTAAAAGCGTTGTAAGTATTTCAAATCAAAACATTTCGTTATTTATTTAAAATGTTCGTGACACTTATTTTAATTATAATTAGTCAAATTAATATAATTATTTGTTTTTATGATTTTAAAAATAAAAAAATGATTTTGGCATAAAAAATGAATTTGAAGTAACTAAACAAAGTTGACAGAAATCTATAAAAATAAATTTGAGTTAAAAAAGTTATAATACATTAAAATCTAGAGAGTTTGTATGGTGCCCCGATAATTTTAAGGGTTTTGATATTGTTAGTTTTTTTACCAATTAAATTATATGTTATCTTCTCATTGATTTTTTTAATTTTCAAATTATTTCTTAATTATTATTTTTTAAAATTTTAAAATTACAATTTCTTAAATTAAAACATATGATCAAAGATAACTTTAGAACACTAAACCCTAAAATATTTTTAGTTACTTTCAACACTTTTTATAAAAAAAAATATTTTGGAATTTAGGGCTTAAAAATTTCTTATTATTGTTTCTTAAGCATAGATTTTATAAAAAAAAAAAAAGTGTTGGAAAGTAACTAAAAAAAATTAGGATTCACACTTCTAAAGTTATCTTTAATCATATTTTTTAATTTAAAAAAATTATAATTTTAATTTTTTTTAAAAATAATCATGGACTAATATAAAAAAAATAATGAGATGATATATAATCTAATAGGTTAAAAAATTAACACTATCAAAAGCCCCCAAATTATTGGGAACAAAGAAACTCTCTAAAATCTATAAGTATATATCTATTAATTAACATATTTTTTTTATCATATTATTGGTATAGAGTATCCACCAATTTTATTGATGATTAATTTCCGTAAAAAAAATCTAACTAGTCATCAATCAATGACATGAAGGAGTTAAATCAGGAACAGAAAGACTTTCAAAGCAAAGGCATGAAGGCAGGATAAATTTTACTAAGTGAAAAGCAGAATTGCAGTTCAAGAGAAGTTCAAAGAATTTCTTTACTGAAAGAAGGGAATTGCTTTAATTTCCTCTTTCCCGGCTTGCTTTCTTGGCCCGGACAATTTCTCTTTACTTGCTCAGTCTCTTCTAACCTCTACCTAGAGCATCTTCGAATCTTGTTGAATTGGTCTAAAGCTACTGATTCAAATTCTGTTGCTAAACCTGAGCCTTCTGAAGAGTCCATGTACCTTTAGCCGGTGGAACTAGTTCTAACCTCTTCTTTCGCTTACTGCTTTAGAAATATCAAAATTAGACATTTCTTAAGGGACCAGTTCTAATACTACTCAGAACAACCTATTGTTATCCACTAACATGTAATATAAATAAATTTACACAAATCTTAGTACAAGTTAGCTGAAAATTTTATAAATCTCTCAGTTACTGTTAGTTGAAAAAAAAAGATTAAAAAAATCAGTGTGTAAGTATTTTTTTTTTAATCATGATATTGGTACGAAGTTTTTTCTTTCAACATAATGTATTCATACTTAATACCTAATCAAGATTAATTACTTAATTAAAAAACACATATTATTATCCCTTATATCAAACTTTGTTGGTTGTATAAGCATTTTATAATTGTGCATTCATTGATTCATAGGTATAGTAGTTAGGACCATGTGTACATTAATGACATACCTCATCACAAATTAAAATTTACCGTAACAAAAGAATTTAATTTAAATTAAATATAATTTTTGTTATCATAAATAAATGAATATAAATTATAAGTTATTTAATTATTGATTGCATAAATTTTATAATTTTTATATGTATTAATTTTCTTTTTTTCATATATTATATTTGACGTCCATTAATTATTGATTTTATATTTAGGTAATAATTAATTGATTATGTAATTATTAAATTAGTATTTAATTGGCTAACTATTTAATCAATCAATGTTGGATTAATTATGCTATTTAGTTGTTAACACACACTCAGTTTGTGAGGGAGGACATGTGTTTGATCCTGATAGAATACAATTTTAGGGAGGAATTAATGAAGATTTTAAGTATAATTAAGTCTCAAAACTATTGTTAGTATTATAGCCTGCCAATTGGAAAATCAAATGGCCTAATTACGGTGGTTGAAATAAAATAATTATGCTTTTTTCTCTTAAAAAATTATATATTTTTTTTAAAGTATGTAAGTCTTGATACCTTGATTGTATTAAATTGTAGATGATGCATACTTTCACATGATTTGGTATTAAAAATATTCAAATTTATACTAAAAGTCAAATTGATTAATATTTAAAATACCACATTGTTACTGTAATATTTATGTAAAATAAGTAATCAATTATACAATTAGGAAAATATAAATTATAGGTTAATCTACCTTTATATATCAGAATTAATTATATATTTGATCAAATTTCAATAAAATAATCTAAAATAAAAACAATATTATAGAGATTTTATTTTTCAAGTCTCATATTATGCATCACTATCTTGTTTTTCTTCTTCTTTTGTTTTATCAAATTATCAGTAATTAGGAAAAGAAAATTTAAACATTATTTATATAATTAAATATTATATTCTGATCTAAATATTACACAATACAATTAAATCTTTCAATTAGTTATATATTTTAAAATGATATGTATAGAAAACAATTACTAAAAATATAAGACAAAAATTCAACAAAACATATACTTAAACGATAAAAATGAACTAACATGTACGGTGAAACTCAATTTGCATCTCTTTATTATGGTTTATATAAATTAAAGTTAGTTTATTTTCTTTTCTTTTTGGAAGCATTTTTTTAAATTAAAAAGTAATAATTACAAATTACAATTTAAAAATATTTTTAATTTTTAATATCTCTTATTAAAATTATATATAACTCATATAAAAATGTGAATGTGTTATAAAGAGAATATTTTTAAAACACACATTTATATAAATTAAAATAATATAATACATGTGTGAATATATAAATTATATATAATAATATTCATAATTTTCTATTTAAATATATTAATATATTTTTATAAAATAAAGAATATATTAAAAATTATAATATTAATTTAATACGCTTACAAGTATAGATTATCATTTTATTCCACTAATTATATAAATTATATAGTGACTAGTGAGTGTAAAGTTTAATAAACGTAATGAGTTTTTTTTAAGAGATCCCGTATTAGAGGGTTGCTTCTAGAAAAAATAATATTAACAAGGTTCTGGCTAACACTTGTTATTAAAGAACTAAAAAAAATTTGTGTAAAAATTACAAGAAACTATATTATATTATGAACAACGAAATTTTATACAAGTTAATAAAATATTTTTAATTTAAGTTTTTAACTATAAAAATTAATCTTACTACTTTAAGTTTTCTAACTAGTACTTTTTAAGAGCATTAATTAACATTTAGTAACTATTAATAATGAGTACGGATCCTCTAAACTAGAATAATACAATATATTGGAAAGTACTAAAACTATTCTGTCTTAAAAAAATACATTTATATTGTAAAATGAATCTAACTGAGTTGATCTATAAGTTGACTCATAGGTTTAAATTTATAAATATTTGATTAAAACTAAATTAAATTTTATCAAAAATTTTAAAATTGTTTGATTTAATTTATTAATATTAGAATTTTAAGTATAGAGACTCTAAAATAAATACTTCTTAATCTTTTTGTTATTTGTTTCACACATTTTTTTTATATTTATTTTTTCTATCATACTTATAATATTAATTTATTATATTTTATTTATTTATTGTTATAAACTTAGTTATGTAAATTGAGTGGTAGCAAATTTTATTGTAAAAAATTAGTTTGTAAAATATAATTATAATTTAAATTATTATAATAAATCTCATCAAATAATATTATTTTAATTTGTATTAAATTATTTTAGAATATTATGTTAATAGTATTAAATGAATCAATTTATTATTTTCATATATTTGATAATATTGTATTAATTATATTAAATATTTAAATAAATCATGATATAAAATAATAATTTTTTAAAAAAAAGTCAAATTTAAATAAATAATTCATTAGTTGAAATTGAATCAAATAATGTTAAGTTTAAAAAAATTGGAAAAATCAAACCGAAATAAATCAAAACCGATCCGCCAAAAGCTCTGATTGTTAGCAGGTTCTCGTTTAAGCGATACGCAGGGACAGAAGCAGGTTATGATCTACAAGGGCAGTGGCCCCCCCCAACTAACATTAGTTTCTTACTTCCTTTACATTATTTTAATAATATCTATTGCTCTTATCCTTTTATATTAGTAGACTATGTTACTGGTTAAAGTATATTTTTTTAGTACCTCACCACCAAAGAACAAGAGACTATTGCCTATTAAGCTATCAATATGTTAATCTCCCAATTTTTATATATGGAATACTTTTAAAATAATAATTCTGAATTTGAATTCTATTATTTTCAGAGTAAATATATAGTTTTACCACATTAATTATATTCGTTAATTAATACTATACTCTCCTAGGACCCTTGTTTTTTTTTATAAATATTATTTATAATTGTCTCACTAACGCACATAAAATAATAAATTTTATCAATTAAAAATATATTAGTTGTATTTTAGAAGTATATGTTATATATGACACCAGTATTTTCAAGTACGTATTGCATTATTTTCTTTCTTCCTGTCCTTCCCTTTCCTTAAATTATCTTCTTTCAAATATCGTAATACTTTTTTTATCCTCAAAGGCAATATAGTTCAACAGTTTAAAAATGCACCAGTATTCTTTTTTCTTTTATTTAATTTTGTAAATTTTATTCAGAACAATAATTTTATACATTAGATGCAAAAACATATGTTGATTGCTATAATTTCTTTAATTGCTTATATTAATTATAATAATTAATTTTTCTCTTCTAAATTCCAACATAAAACCTTGTTTAAGAGATTCAGAATTAGTTTCAGTCCGATTAATGGCATATGTATGTTAAGTTTTAATATTTTTTTAATTTGAGAGATAAATTAATGCATATAAAATAGTTAATTTTAAATATTAATTATTCTTAATAAAGGTGTTAAATTTTTGTTCCCCTAACCAAAACTTTTAGTTCCATCCCTGCCTATACGTTGTTTCATTATGATAAAAAAATTGATATTTTAAAGTAAAAAATAAAAATAAATGAAATAAAATAATTACTGGATATTATAATAAATTTAGTATGATTAAGTCTATTGTACAAGTCTTGACAAATAATTTATTACTTTAACATGATTACCTCATTTCAACACTAGAGGATATGCACTCGTTAATAATAACCGTAGGGGAATTTGGGGAGTTTCATTAATTGTTCCTCAAAAGAATCAGTTCATCATTACGCAGATAAGCACTTTAATCACTACTATGAGATTCTAAAGTGATTAATAAACCTTTTGGAAAGAAAAATATTCTTCTGTTTTTTCTTTACATAATTATATTTTTACTTTTTAAAGTATTTCCTTTAGTCTTAAGTTATACACCTTGTAATAAATAAAGAATCAAATACTCCAACTTTTTTTTGGTTACTTTTTCATTTGATATTTTTATTTAATGAATAAAAAGAGATTATTATTGTGAAATTCCTAAAAGTGGATGGTAGGCACGCATGACTGAGTAATATAAGGAATAATTTTTATTTTTATTTTTCTACACGTGTGTTTTTGGTCATAGTCCATACTTATTCTAGTAAAGGAAGAAAAAAAAACTGTATTAGGTCAGTGCACCGACAACGATTGATTCCTATTTGCGCTGGAAAGTGGAAAATACATGTTCCAATTGTTAAATGAAGCGGTGGTCCTAGCAATGCATAATCTTTAAACAAAAATGTTTCATAAATACTCTATCGCTACAAGACATCTAAAGAGAAAAAAATATATATATTATAAAATTTATGATGGTATAAAAAAGAGATGAAAAAAAAATATAAGGTGTTAATGAGATGTTTAAAATAAGTAAATATTTATGTATCATTATCATCTTAAATTTTTTATTCAGATCTTTCCTCTCTCCATGACAGATAAACCATTTAGGGATAAAATATGGAATTAGCTAAAAGTTTGGACACTACAAAGAAAACAAGAGAAAAAAAAAAGAGTGCTAGGAAGTAGCAATAGTGGTAGAGCTTGACAAAAAAGAGGACCAAATGATTAATATTATAATGTGTAAATCATATGTATTAATTTTCATAATACTATAATTTTCTACTTACATGTTTTAGACATTTAGTAAAATTAGTTGGATTATTTATGTGATGCACATGTTTTTTTTAATAATTTATAGCATTAAATATATTTTTAGTCGTTTAAATTTGAATCATTTTCTTTTTAGAAGTTCAAATTGTTATTTTTTTAGTTTCAGGAATTTACAAAGAAATTTATAATTTATGATAATTTTTTACTGTGTTAATTTGACATTTTATTTTATATTTTAAAGTATATTTTTTTACGGTTGAAAATTACAAAAAACCATTAACTGTTTCAAAAATTGCTTTAATTATTTTTATTGATTTAATTTTGATAATTTTAAACTGCCAGAAGGTCATACTTTATTAAAATATAAAATAGAAATCAAATTCAAATGAATCTCTTATTTCCTTAAATTTTCCCTAATAAGAAATCTCTTGTTCTCTTTTTGATTCATACGTGTAAAAGGACTAAAAAAATGTTTTGTGCACTTTAGGAACGGAAAAAAAACAACTTCTAATTTGAAGACATAATTTTATAATTAATTCATAATTCAATATACACTAAAATTAATGTTATCAGTGATTTCATTAATTTAAAAATTATAAAAGAGATTTGATGCAAAGAAATTTTTAACATTTTTAGTATCAACGATGTTAACCTAAAATTAGTCAAAACAATTAATCACTCATTTTTTACTATTAAAAAAATCTCATTCTATATTACATATTTCAATTATGAAATTTATTGAATAGAATATTAAATACTGAAATGAAAGAAATAAAAAAACATGCATAAAACCCACAGGGAAATTGCTCTTCAGATAAATATTAAACCCAAAAAAAGTTGAGCGTTGAACTTCTACAAATATTACATCAGGTGCTTAAAAGAATAGGAAAACAAAAATCATCAAAACACATGGCAATATCAGTACAATATTCATCATGAATAGTGAGTAACATTACCATTCTTAGTATATGTTTGGGATTTCTTTGACTTGTACCCTCAACGGCTATAGCAGGCTGCCAATGTTGCAGATGTTGCTGAAGGAAACATTTGCAATGTAATTACAGGATTTTTATATTTACAGGAATCTCATTAGCCATGAAGGGAGCATTTCCAATGTAGCTGCAAGAATACAAAAGCAAAACTCTACATAAAATAAACAGTAACCGAAGTTTGAGTAAAAACTTTAAAATCGTTGATTAGTACCAGCAAATGATCTGTTGGAAGACTCGTCATAAAAATCCAAATTAAACATCAGATACATAGCTTATTTTTAAGTTAACATCATTGTTAGATGATTGAACTGCCAGTACAGTTTAGAACATAGAATCAAAACCACACCTTTAACTCTTTTAAGTGAATTATCTTTGAAAAACAAAGTTTTTTTATATATAAAAAAATATGAAAACCATACCTTTTTTAGGACCAAATGCCAGCACTGATACAAATGAAAGGACAAATTTTAATAAGATAAAATAACAAGAGAGATACAACAAACTTTTTTGAACAGAGTATCAAAACCATAAACATACATTTCGTATCTAAAATTTTAATTAGAAAAATCACAAAAACAATCAATGCCATACCTTTTCAGGAGTAAATAACAGAACTGTTAGAAATGAAAGGAGAAATTTTATTCACATAAAGGGAGAGTGAAAAGATAAAAAGAATAGGTTACACATATTTTTTCCCCACAAAATCAGTAAGAATCACACTTTTTGAATTTCACCCAAAAGACTATTTACCTCAAAGAGATTTAGTATAATTTTGAAAAAACGACAAATTTAAGATGTATTCTCAAAGTACTTATATCCACAGCGGTGACAATAGCTGCATGATTGGGTAATACGCCAATTTGTTCGCTATTAGTAGATAAAATAATTTCCTTCGGGAATTTTAATAATTAATATGTTTTTACATATAATTAAAATTCAATTTCTTGATGAATATCTTCATTTCTTGAAAACTTAAAAAGCTCCTCTAGTAAGTCCTGATCAATGAACCTAGAAAATCTTTCAAGTTGTATCTGATTCAATCTAGGTAGTGTAGGCATTCCTTCATTTTCATCCAAGGGTTTTTTATTTTCCCGTAAATTTTATCGAAAAATATTCCATAAGTAAAAATGGAAGAAACTTGTGAATAATGAGAGCGAAAAGGACCTTAAATCGGATATCCCTGAATCGGATTTTAATGAAAAGTTTAGTTGGTAATACTGTAATAGCCAGAGATGAAATCACAATCGGTTTTCCATCAAATTGAAGAAGGGTCGCAATCTCACCGTACATTGAATTTTAATGAAGGGTTGCACAGACTCACGAAGAAGTTTTTGAACCGTTTCTTTTTGTATGAAAAAGAAGGGGCGACAGTTTTTTGAAGATGGTAGAAGTCAAGGGTCATCTGATTTTAAGCGAAGCGTACTGCTGGTGAGATGAACCTTCAGGTTGAGCTAATTAACAGAGTGAGAATATGAAAGAAGAAGAAACATGAAGACATGATGTAATTTTTATTTTTTTAATGTGGAGAGAAAAATAAATGATCATGAATCTACCTGTATGCACTCCCAACTATTCAATGTCTGCATACCGAGAAATGAATTGGTTCACGGGGAAGGAATGTGGAGTTGAATGATCTCGAGTGTTTAATAAGAATTGTTATCAATATTGGTGAACAACATAATCCAGAATGAATGAATTCTTAATGAGGGCTGCCAAAGTTAATGTTCATCTGTTGCTGTTTAACAGAAAGGTCTTTAGGATTTGTGGTGCAATTTTGGGCGGAAAAACATCATTGAAGACTAAATAATATAACTTATTTGCTTTATTGATAAAAGATATATAATGTATAAACATTGCTATTAAATTAGTATAAGAGTTGATATTATTGAAAATAAAACTTACATAATAATACTAACATAAAATTATCTATAAAATAATGTATATATTGTAAAGCCAATGTGTTTGCGTGTGTACTAATAAAATTGTCTATAAAATTATGAGATGTAAAAAAAAAAATATTATCAAACAATGAAAAATATTGGTAAGTATATATGAATTTTAAGATAATCATCATAAAAATTAATAAATTTATCATATTAATAATGATGTAATATATATATATATATATATATATATATATATATATATATATATATAAACACTCATTAAAATTTAAGTTTTATTATTCAATAAATTTTTAATTAGATCGGACTTTTAATATATATTGAATTTTTATCTAGGTTCGGTATATATGAGGATGTATAAAGATACTTTAAGAGTGATTTTATTTAAAAGATTTTTTTTTGAGATTTAATGATTGAAATTAGTGACTCATTATAATTATTAGATTTTAAAAAAATCAATGATAATAATAAATTTAAAATTACTTGATCGAAATAACTTAATCATTCCTTCGTCTCTATGTATATAATTATATATACAAGGGAGGCCTATGTCTTACAGAGAAATAAAACCCCGCAAAGTTCATACAACCTACAGGTGGATAATTAAGAAAAAAGACTATTCTTACATTCCAACTCTTTTGGTTAATACCCTGTCCGAACAACACTCTCCCTCAGCCCAAGCATGTTGTCCAAGTACTGTTAACATTTCCGGAAGCCAATTTTGTGGAGCAGACAAAAAGAGTTGTTGAATAGGATGAGGAAGGGGAGTGATTGAGTGTATAACTGATTTAGGTTTGAAGGAGGCAAAAGATTTAGTGGTAAAAACACCTTCTGTTAGAAAGAAAAAGATGTTTCAAAGTAAGGAGAGAAGATAATAGAGAAAAGGAAATAAATGAGAAGCATCAAACCAAGGAAACGAACTCATCTTTTGAATTAGGTTAATTTATCTAGCTTTTTCTCTTTTAAATAAAACTAGTGCATGTTAATATATATTCAAATGGAACATGAGGATTAGCAGCTTACATCAGATTATGAAGATATCTAATGTAGGTTCAATTTTTTAAAGGTTGGAAGTGTTAGCCTATATATATATAGTAGCTTCAGTTGGTTGGTTGGTTCTTGACATATTTTTTAGCAGAGTAATAAGCTAGCTAGTGACAAGCAATATATGGTACTATTAACTATCAAAATTCAAAATGCTAAAACAGACCTACTAACTTCCACTTCCCCAAACTGCAACTCAAACCATATCA
The DNA here is from genome assembly GCF_004193775.1 of Glycine soja. NCBI lineage: Eukaryota > Viridiplantae > Streptophyta > Magnoliopsida > Fabales > Fabaceae > Glycine > Glycine soja. The sequence continues at coordinate 50,665,100 of NC_041019.1, read as the reverse complement.
TTCTGGTTCAACAGACTCATGAAACAGAATAAAGCATTCTCTATTTCATATATAACCATAGACCTATCCCCACACCGCCCCCAACACTACCAGTCAATATACGTCCAACACTTACATGCACTGTCATGTAAATGCAGCCTAGCTTTACGCATTTTGCTATCACCTCATGGAAGACCTCTTCACTTCGACACGATTCATGTTTAAAATATAGAACACGGGAACATCTCATACACACACAAATAGAATGATTATGATTAAATAAAATATGAATAACATATAACAAAATATCTAAATTGATAGTATATTTATTTTTTAAAATTAATCTTTTATATTTTTCAAGTGTATTAGTTATATAAAGCTAATAACTTAAATATTCAAATCAACAAAAAATAAATTTTAAATTAAACACCTTATAAGGAGTATCAGACAAACATCGAACAAGTGCCTAAATATGTTATGTTGGAAACATATTTGATATGACAACATTTTATCTATACTTCACAGAAGAAAACATGACATTAAAAAAAACATGTGCCCAGTAATCTCCATGTCAGAGTGGCACCCAACACAAATACATTCCTGGTGACAAAATTTCTCTCTTAAACAAATTAACCTTTGTTGAGTTCAAGTGTGTAGGGGATGACTTAAGTTGTCAACAACCTTTCAAGGAATACCATCCTAAATAGTTTCCACACAAAAGTGTGTGAAAATTATTGGCCAGACTTTTTACATGGGTTGTACTCATAATAAGTCGTTTTTTTACATTGATTATAATCATAATGGATATAGAAAATCAAAATCAGCCATGTCTCTTACACATATTTTCAAACTGCACCGTTTTCATAAATAACTTTTTATTTTTACCTAGCTACTTCCGTAAAAAAGTCCCATTTCCGTTTCCCTCATCTCCGCAAAGTTTGGGTCCTCAATCTGCACAAACACCCCTTTGTCTGCTTCACAAACTCCTCTCACAAAATTAGATTCCGAAAAGTAATTTTCAAAAAAGTTAACACTTCTAGATATTACATTATGAGAAGAGGAGGATAATTTTGGAATAAATAAATAAAAGAGGAGTTAGAAACAAGATGTGATGACTTAATGTTTTAGAATTTCTCTTTGAAATGGCATTGTTAAATCCAAATTAAATTGATACAAAAAATTAAATTAAAACTTTATGACAATAAAAACAAAATTTTATGCCTCAATAATAATAATAAAATATAAATATTTTATAATTAGTCTATAGTTTAATAAAATAATATTAATGATTACAAAATCATTATGAGAGGAATTATTAATTGAATGTGACATCCTAATCCCAAGGTTGAGGCATACGTCGCGGCGACTTGATGTTTTGAAACTTCTTGGCAATATTGAACCAAGTTAAATTCATACAAAAAAATTCAGAAATTTAATAAGCATAAAAAATAATAACAAAATTTAAAAAAAAAACAAATATTTTCTAAAAAAATTCTATAAAAGAATTATGTAACTCTGATGTGCATTGCACTTGGGAATAGTAGGAGCAAGACACCACTCCTGTCAAGCTAAAAAAAATTAATCTCGTATTTTTTATAATAATAATTTTAATCTTCATCCAAACAAAAGAATTATCCATAAAACAAATATACATTAAAAAAAAACTTTTCCATAGTTTTTTTAAAATTATTTTTGGGTTAGATATTTTAAAAGTTATAAACAATTTGCTTAATTAATTAGGATAACCATCTTATGGTAAACATTGTAGGGTGCTAACACATTTCGATTTCCTATGCGTTAACTTTCAAACCGAAATTTTGGTTCTGAAGATGTTTTTAAGAGTTTTTTTAATATTTTTCATAAAATAATTATTGGTGGAAACCATGGTTTTAAATTGTGATATGCAACAGCAATTGCGGTTGCAGTAGTGCCCACTATTGTATCGACTCGCAATTGCAGTGTGAATTTCAATCACATGAAATGCCACAAAGGATATGCAATGCAGCCACGATGGAACCACATTGCTGCCGCAACGAAACCTTAACATCGTTCTATTCTACCTTTTTTGTCTAAAAATCATAGAGATCCATATTTCAATCTTTTATTCTAACTTGTAAGTATCAATGGTAGTACTGCGAATAACAGATCTTTTTTTTAATCTTCATAGTTATATGAGCTTTTTAATCCAATTCATTAAGCCCACAAACATAATAAATTAACAGATCTTTTTTTTAATCTTCATAGTTATATGAGTTTTTTAATCCAATTCATTAAGCCCACAAACATAATAAATTTTATCCACAAAGTATCTGTTTAACTATTTCCGTTCAATGTGTAAATATTATTAATTTATTATGTTAAGATTTTCTTTAATTAATTTGTTGTGTTTAAAATATTAGTATATTTTAGTAAAACAAATTTTAGCTTAAAAATGAAATCAATATTTTTTTGTTCTAATTTTATATATTTTTTACAATTTTAAAATATGAAAATAATTATTTTAAATTACATTTTGGGCTTGTGAATTTTTGTGGGACCTTAACAAAAAAATATTAATTTATTTCACAAATCAAACTTATCCGGTCCGTCTAAAACATGAGTTCTGTAAGTTAGTATTGTCTACGAGTATATTCACTCCTAAATGGTAGAATGAGTATGGAATGAGATGTTGGAAGATAACAGATCTTAAAATGAATAAAAGTTATGCTATTTGAGAAATGAAAGATATACTAATCATTAGAATAATTGTTAAAAAAAATACATTGAGTTAATCTTCAGCCGTTCTACCTATATATGTGTCTTCTTTCTTTTTGTGTTTCCTATCTTCAGGCTCAATCAATGAATAAACATCCATTAGGACGTATGAATTTGATCCATATACACAATAATTGCCTTTCTCTAAAGCATTGCATTTTTTTTTCTTTAAAGTGAAGTCAATCGTGAACACGATTTGTTTGAGAGGTGGAGGGCTTAAAAAATTACAAACATTGGAAAAAGATGTCTTTAGGAAAGTTCAGTTTATAAATGTGTTATCTTTGTGCAAGACTTTCAAAAGTGTAGTCATCTCGTGTGTATGGAATTAGATGCTCTTCTGTTAGTGGAACTCTTCATGTTTGAGAGACCCACAAAAACTTGTGTTTTTCTCTCTCATTCTAAACAGTTTTGAAGAGAAAACGATTTCTGTAGCTAGATGTCAACTGTTGATTGATCTGACAATGGAGAGATTAACTCAGATAGTTGTTGAATTTATCAAAAAGCCCGAGTTTATCACCAAGCTAGTAATACTATAGACACGGTACGGGAATTGGCAAGATACAGAGATTCACCAGAAGTATACATATCTTCAAAATTGAAATAATTAAAAATATTTAACTAATTCCTACTCATCCTTTTGAAAAGAAAACACACAAAGAAAAAAACTTAAGAACAAATATTTTAAATCACACAGTTATGAGTGGATCGATATCTAAAGTTCTATCTTTATTAGATCTTTCTTTATAGTCTTCTTTGTTAATTTCTATTTTACCAATATGTGTCTCGTTTAGACCTGACTTCAGACGAGTAACACAACAACCCTTTTCCAAAGCAGTGCATGTTTTTCTCCAAAGCAATTTGAAATATGAAAAAGGAGCTTTGTTGGTGAAACAGGAGAGTATGAATTCTCATCTCATTATTTATTACTATTTTTTATTGAAATAGTTTTCATTTAAAATCCAAACAATCTTTTCATGAGCTTTGCTCCCATCCAATCGAGGGAACGCCGTATCACAGTTAATTATTCTTTTTTTCTTATAAAGACAACGAAACAAATTTTATTTTCTGTACTATTTAGTAGGACAATGAAAAATCAAATTATCATTGTATATCTTCCTTTTTCACTTTTATTTTTTTAAAAAAAAACTCAATTATAATACAGTTGCTAGACATATGAGATGTTTTCAATTATTTCATAAAATATATTTTAAATAATCAAATTTAAAAAGTAAAATAGATTTTAGTACAATTTTTGTAATTTTAACTTTCTTTAATTAGGATGGATGTTTAATTTTTGAAAACTAGAAGTAATCTCTAATAAGCAGTGATGTTTAACTTTCTTCTTTAAAATGTTTATTTATAGTGTGAGGAATGACTCCTAAAAACCCATTGATTAAACACCAATGAATTGTTTTTCACAATTTCAAGAGTCACCTCACTTGGAAAATATCACGCACATCATCTATTACAAACTTTCAGTTCTCAACTTTTTATAACATAAATTCCCTCACTTGAATTAATATTTATAAATATAGAGAGATTTTCCCAGCACAACGTTAAAGTGAGTCAAGTGGGCCTTGGATAAGGTATCTTTACTTTTAGGAAACCTTGTTCATAAATCTTTTCTGGCTTGGTGCTAGACTTTGAAAAGTGTAATCATGTCACAGGGTGCCCCATTCGTGACAATTGATTATTCCTTTAAAAGCGTGTCCTAGCTCCAATTTATGTCCTCACCACAATACACCATTCACTTGCAAGAATCTGCAGCCTCTGATTGTACTCTTGAAGCCCAAAAATCCTGTACTAAAGTGTATCATGGTATCCATCAAGATTCTAGCCTGCTGGCAGATTCTTTTGGTCTTTCTAATACACCCTTCACCCCAAGTTGCTTGTTTTTCCAAAATGGTTTCTTTGGCCTCTGCTGCCACCACAGTTACTGCAGCTTCGGACAGTGAAGCAAATGCATTGTTAAAGTGGAAATACAGCCTTGACAAGCCAAGCCAAGATCTCTTGTCAACATGGAAAGGTTCTAGTCCATGCAAAAAATGGCAAGGAATTCAGTGCGATAAATCCAACTCTGTCTCCAGAATAACTCTTGCAGATTATGAACTGAAAGGTACACTTCAAACCTTCAACTTCTCCGCTTTCCCTAACCTCCTCAGCCTAAATATATTCAACAACTCCTTTTATGGGACCATTCCACCACAAATTGGTAACATGTCCAAAGTAAATATTTTGAATCTTTCTACAAATCATTTCCGTGGTTCTATCCCTCAAGAAATGGGGAGACTAAGGAGTTTACATAAGCTTGATCTTTCCATATGTCTATTAAGTGGAGCTATTCCTAATACCATAACAAACTTGTCCAACTTGGAATATCTAGATTTCGGTAGCAACAATTTTTCTAGCCACATTCCTCCAGAGATTGGAAAGTTGAACAAGTTGGAGTATCTAGGCTTTGGGGATAGTCACCTTATCGGTTCCATTCCTCAAGAAATTGGAATGTTGACAAATCTTCAATTTATTGATTTGTCAAGAAACTCTATCTCTGGTACTATACCTGAAACAATAGGTAACATGAGTAACTTAAATATACTTTACCTTTGCAATAACTCCCTTCTATCTGGGCCAATCCCATCCTCCTTATGGAACATGTCTAACTTGACCGACCTCTACCTTTTTAACAATACACTTTCTGGATCAATCCCTCCTTCCGTAGAAAACTTGATCAATTTAGAGTATCTTCAACTTGATGGCAACCACCTTTCTGGATCCATTCCTTCCACCATTGGAAACTTGACAAATCTCATCGAGTTGTATTTAGGACTCAACAATCTTTCTGGATCAATTCCTCCCTCTATAGGGAACTTGATCAATTTGGATGTCCTTAGTCTCCAAGGAAACAATCTTTCAGGAACTATTCCTGCCACAATTGGAAATATGAAAATGCTCACCGTTTTAGAATTGACCACCAACAAACTTCATGGCAGCATTCCACAAGGCTTGAATAACATTACCAACTGGTTTTCCTTCTTAATAGCTGAGAATGATTTCACAGGCCATTTACCACCTCAAATTTGCTCTGCTGGGTATCTAATCTATTTAAATGCTGATCACAACCATTTCACGGGTCCAGTGCCAAGAAGCCTAAAGAATTGCCCGAGTATTCTTAAAATCAGGCTGGATGGCAACCAATTGGAAGGAGATATAGCACAAGATTTTGGTGTATATCCAAATTTGGATTACATTGATTTGAGCGACAACAAGCTATACGGCCAAATTTCACCAAACTGGGGGAAGTGCCACAATCTTAATACATTGAAGATATCCAACAATAATATTTCTGGTGGTATACCAATAGAACTTGTTGAGGCAACCAAGCTAGGTGTCCTTCACCTTTCTTCTAACCACTTGAATGGAAAACTTCCAAAGGAATTAGGGAATATGAAATCATTAATTCAACTCAAGATTAGCAACAACAATATTTCTGGAAACATTCCTACAGAAATTGGATCACTGCAAAATCTTGAAGAATTGGATCTTGGAGATAATCAGCTGAGTGGCACAATACCGATAGAAGTTGTGAAATTACCCAAGTTATGGTATTTGAATTTGAGCAATAATAGAATAAATGGAAGCATTCCCTTTGAGTTTCACCAATTTCAGCCTCTTGAATCTCTTGATCTTAGCGGGAATTTGTTGAGTGGAACAATACCAAGACCACTTGGAGACTTGAAGAAACTGCGCTTGTTGAATCTCTCTCGCAATAATCTTTCTGGAAGTATTCCCTCCAGTTTTGATGGCATGTCAGGTTTAACTTCGGTGAACATATCATACAACCAGTTAGAAGGGCCACTTCCTAAAAATCAAGCCTTTCTTAAGGCTCCAATTGAGTCGTTGAAAAATAACAAGGACTTGTGTGGCAACGTCACTGGCTTGATGCTTTGCCCAACCAACCGCAATCAAAAGAGGCACAAGGGCATTCTATTGGTTTTATTTATTATCCTGGGTGCTCTTACACTAGTATTGTGTGGGGTGGGAGTTTCAATGTACATTCTTTGTTTGAAAGGTAGCAAGAAAGCAACCCGTGCTAAAGAATCAGAAAAGGCACTGTCTGAAGAAGTGTTTTCCATATGGAGTCATGATGGAAAAGTTATGTTTGAAAATATCATTGAAGCTACCGATAACTTCAATGACAAATACCTCATTGGAGTTGGAGGGCAAGGGAGTGTTTACAAGGCTGAGTTGTCTTCAGATCAGGTTTATGCGGTGAAGAAGCTTCATGTGGAAGCAGATGGAGAGCAGCACAATCTTAAAGCTTTTGAAAATGAAATTCAAGCTTTGACCGAAATCAGGCACCGTAACATTATAAAGCTCTGTGGATATTGCAAACATACACGGTTCTCATTTTTGGTTTATAAGTTCTTAGAAGGGGGTAGCTTGGATCAAATACTAAGCAATGACACAAAAGCAGCTGCATTTGACTGGGAAAAGAGGGTGAATGTTGTTAAAGGTGTGGCCAATGCTTTATCCTATATGCATCATGATTGCTCACCTCCAATTATTCATCGAGACATATCAAGCAAGAATATTCTTTTGGATTCACAATATGAAGCCCATGTCTCTGATTTTGGGACAGCTAAGATTCTCAAGCCTGATTCACACACTTGGACCACGTTTGCAGTCACCTATGGGTACGCAGCTCCAGGTTAGTACCCTTCATCTCATTCTTACCCTCTTAGAAATATAGATAGAAATTATCACATATTTTGCAATTAATTTACACCAGGTTTTTTTATTTAAATTTTGCTTAAACATTGTTTACATGTAGAGGAATCAGACTAACCCCTAAGCAAGAATTAGTATGCAAAATTGAAGTAAAAAGTGACGTGCCAATACAAAATCCATTTAGAAAGTACAAGTCAGTGAACTCATAGCTTATACAAAAGGCTAAACACCGGTTTGTGTATAACTTCAAAATTTTCTTTTATTGTAGAGCTTGCCCAGACTACGGAAGTGACAGAGAAATGTGATGTATTCAGTTTTGGAGTTCTTTGTCTAGAAATCATCATGGGGAAGCATCCAGGAGATCTCATGTCTTCATTGTTATCTTCATCTTCAGCAACAATAACTTATAATTTGTTACTAATTGATGTGCTAGACCAAAGGCCTCCTCAACCTCTAAACTCAATTGTTGGGGATGTCATTTTGGTTGCAAGCTTGGCATTTTCTTGCATAAGTGAAAATCCAAGTTCTCGCCCAACCATGGATCAAGTGTCTAAAAAGCTTATGATGGGGAAACCACCTTTAGCAGACCAGTTCCCTATGATTAGACTTGGACAACTCCTCTAAAGCACTGAACTACTGAAATATTTTGTTTTTCTCTCTGTAAACCGTGTATCCTTTATCTTATGCTGTAAGCTTGTATGTATTGTCACTGTAATATATCCTCATGTACAAGTTACTTGAGCAGCTAGCTAGGTTTTGTGGTTCAAATGTTAGTGGGATTGGGACTCTGATGTGGGGAATAATCCTTAGTGGAGTCTGATCATGCATATGTTCAAGTTATTGGTTTGAATAAAAGTAAAGTAAGAATGATTGACTTTTTGATTAGTACCAAAAGAAAAAGAAAAACACTATTCTATCGATTAATTTAATTAGTAGTTTTTGGTCACTAGATAATTGATTTAGGAAATCTTTTGCTTTTAGATTCCACGCGGACTTCAGTGAGTCAATCTCTCTCTATTTGCGTACACACACACAAACTAAAAATTCCGAAATCCATAATAAAATCTACTAATAAATTTGCGGAGAATAGGTCCAACAAATAGGTTGTTGAGAATGCTCAAAACCTTCATCCAATTTACCTGTGACAAATAAATAATCTTTAGTTCCGTCTCACATTGAACACCTATAAAAGGTTTCCTTGAAGGCAACATTGAATCTAATTATAAATGTCTTATAAAGTATACAGCTATACATATTCACATTAACAAATGCTTGGCATACCATATTGCAATACAAGCAAATTACTTATACAGGACAAAACTAAAAAAAGAAAAAAAAGGCTAAAATTCAAACATTGGTCATATTTGCTAACAATTTTCTCGATTTAAAATATGTTTTCCTTTATTCAATTATAGGGAGGGGACCAGACATTGGAAAGTAAGCTCTCAACTCTCGAGTGTGCAATATATTTTTCCATTTATTCTATTTTACTGAACAATCACAAAAATAAAATAAAATGTAAAAGCTACTTAACGGATGTCAACTCAAGTATGCATAGCGAATACACAGTAACAAAAAGAAAGGATCAATGTTTGTTCATCTTCATGGAAGAACAACAATAATCCCTCTAATCGTCTAAGAAGAAACAAACAGAATATCAGTATATACGTATTTTTAAATTAATACATTTTTTTATCTCAGTCAAAAAGAATACATTTTTTATAAGCCGAGTTATTCATATATAAATGAGATAATTGTGCTATTGATGTATCAATTTAGATTATATATAGATAGGGGTGAGAATAGGCTAGGTCAGGCTTTAAAAGGCCTGAACCTAGCCTACGATGAATTTTTGAGGTCTGAGTCTGGCCTATAGTCTATCAAAGACTTTTATTTTGATTTGGTCGGACCTTTTTAAAAGCCTAACCTGACTTGATAGCCTTTTTAAAAGTCTCATTCCTGTTAAATCTTTAATATTTCTTTGCTCTGGAGTAGGAACGTAATAGAAAAGTTAATGAAAAAGAAAACATTAACAATAGGAATGGAAAATGGAGCAGTAATGTGTAATCAAATTCTGCTAGTTTAAAAAAAATTAATTATACCCAAAAAATAATATAAGTATAAATTGGTGTCCAAAAAATAATATAAATAAATATACATATATATAAGCTAGCCTATCAGACTTATAAGACTTTCTAACAAGCCTAAACCTGATTTATTTAATTTAATAGGCTTTTAAAAAAGCCTAAGCCTAACCTTTTAATTAAATAGGTCAGTTCAGGTCAGGCTTTATGTAGATCAGGTCGTAGATACCTATAGGCTGACTTGACCTATTCTCACCCCTATATATAGAGAGACGCTTTAATTGTTTGTATCACTATATAGAAATCTGTTAAAAGCTAATTTAGCATGTATTTTTGGAATTATATATATACATATATAATTAATTTCAAATTAATTAAAAAATTTAGATGATATTATTTAATTTTTTTAATTTCAAGTAAAAGATAAGATTATTTTTAAAATATCATTCATTGAAACTTGTTATACATCATGAATAAAAATGAATCATTAAAAATAGAATTACAATTAATTGAAAGGTGTTTTAAAAATAATAACATTAAATAAGATAAAATTAGTTAGATTTATTTATATTTAAGTATAATTTATAATATCATTGTTTACTTATATATGAGTTTAGATGATAGTTGATGGGAATCTTTAAAATAAATTAAGAGCTAATTTAGGATGTAAATTATATAAATTTTTATTACATGAGTTTAATTTTTATGTATTATCATTGTAAGAATTTTACACTATAAAGAAAACAGAAATTATAGTTAGCAAGAATCTTTTGTATATAATTTAATATTAATATAACATGTCAATGAAAGGCGAAATTCTATTAATTTCTTTATTGTGATATGATTTATAGGGAGCATATGAAATTCCATCAATTTGGTGCTTTCTATTTCTTATTATAGGTGATTTCTCTTGTTTTGTTTGCATTTATATATATATATATATATATATATATATATATATATATATATACTTATAAGGGAAGTGTCATCATAACAAGAAATTCGATTTTTAAGCATCGGCCAAAAATGCTAAATTAATTTTAGTGTTGGTTATGTGTACGCTACCTTATATCTAATGCTACAAAGCTCAAAGCCAAATTGGAAGTAGGAAGAAAAAAATTTGGTTAACACTATGTTTAGCTTCTAAATGAAGGACGTTAAACAAACACAACCCTAATCAAGCTGGATATAATCATTATAAATCATAAAACTCTTTATTTTAATATTCAACACAATTACATATTCTAGGAACGAACAATATTTATTTTTACTTTAAAATATTATAAAATCACTTTTACTAAGAAATTGTATAAAATAATTTTATAAATGAATATTTTGTTAAATTAAATTCATATTCTATGTTTAATGATTTCATAGCCAACTTTTTATGGATCCTATACGAGGGAAGTTCTCTTCTCATCTTAGATATCAACATCCTGACCATGACCTTGCCTCCTCTTAAGTAATGAATATATTGCCTCATTACGATCACTTGTTGAGGGAGGGTGACGTGTGGCGTTGGAGGTTGACATAGCGTAGGACTTGGAACAACAAATGTGGGAGTTTATTGGAGGAATGTCACCAAAAAATTAAAGTATGTGGTAAGAGATGTATATGACATGTTGCTGGGTGATGATGGAGCATTGGATTCTCCAGATTTTTGCACAAAGATGTGGCAAGTCAAGGCTCCTTCGAAAGTGAAGGGAATTTGAGTAAGAGGAATATTTTGCAGATTTGAATTGTGAGTTCCGTGGATTGGTACCTGAAACGGCCTCACATTTGACGTTTCGTTGTCCCTTTGCAATGGAGGTCTGGCGCTGATGTTATGGAGGACAGGCTAGGGTGTTACCTGCACATTCTGATAAAATGATTGAGAATAAATATGTATGCTGAAGATCCAATTTATTATTTTAAGTAAAAAATTATTTATTATTTTTTTATCATATTTATTATTTTATTAACTTGTTAATTTTTTAAAATTAGAAATATGTTATTATGATAGAGATTATGATAATAAAAAATAAGTATTTTATAATTTTAATCTGAATTATTCTTGATCGTAAGATTATTGTGAATAGAACATCAATAATTTGAAAAGATCAATATATATGTAATGGTCTTTATTGAATAAAGATTAATAAATCTCATTTATTAAATTACATACATAGATGATGTATGATATATATATGGATGTCATCATTGAAATGACTCAATCTAAAATTTAGAAATAGTTAATATTACATTGATATGTCACTAGGAAGTTCTCAAGAAGAAATATAATAATTTTCTTTGACTTGAGATTATGATAGTAATTAACAAGTTATTTATTATATTTTAACTTCGGACACCTAATGCCTTCATGCGCTAGCTCAATGAATATTTTATATGATTCAATGCTTGTAGAATTAATGATTAATCAACGAGTAATTCATCAATTCTAGGTAATGAATTTGAGCTCTACGATAGAATTAAGATCATAGTGAGAGCAATTCAATGAAAGAATCTTATTAGAGTTTGACAATAATATTATACTCTAAAGTTATGTCTGAGTTATAAATGATAGAAAGAAATATTATATTATTCTTGTATTGGTTCTTGAAAAAAAATATCACTTCATGTTATTGAGATTTAAGTGTTGTGAGATGCCTACCTTAATTGGTAAATTAATTATGATTAATTTACTATTGGTTTAGTATTGAACCTACAAAATCACGCAAACGAGTGTTTTTATCTTTACACAAGAAAATAATTTATTTGATAATTAAATTATAGAATTTAATTTAATCAAATAAATATTTTAGTTAAATATTATTATATTCTTTGCTAGCACAAAAATATAATTAATATATAAGAAAGGAATATTATTTTATAATGGTGAAAGTTGTTCATAAAACAAGAATAATATTCAATTGCTATGTATGAGGGATGAGAATAATTATTGTAATTAATCATGTGATTAATTATGAATTATTTTTATCTAACTTCTTAAAATAAAATAAAATATATGAGATAATATTTATTTTTCATAAAGATAAAAAGATATCAAATTATTTTAAATATTTTCTCTTTAGGTCCAAATTCATATCTCTTTAACATTATAAATAAAAGAGGCGCGCATTAAACAAAAACTAGAAAAGTTAAAATCTAGTTTTAGACCTAAAAAGTAATAAGAGAATTTGTTCTTTAGGCTTCCACTCATTTGAGAGTTGATACCAAACATTAGTATCCGCACAGTAGAGTCCTCATGATATTGAAAAAAATTATTACTTCAAGAACATCGAATGCAAAACGCTGCAAGTGTGAACCCTTGTATGTAAATATCAAAAACAAAGGTAATGTCAAGGGAAAAGACTCTACTATGGCATGGTGGTCGATGTGGTTAGCTATGATTTGGGCCTTGTGGCTGCATAGAAATGCAATTGTCTTCACGGATGAGCTGCGTGATGTAGACACGGTCTTTGACAACGCAAAACTTAGAGCATGGCAGTGGCTAGCTACGAGATATGGGGAATGGGTTTGAAGCTTCATTATATCTATGGAATGTACCGGAATGATCTAGTGAAGGAGATTAAGAAAAAGAGACTGCAGAGGTTGGTAGTAGGATGGTGCGTGAGACAACAATGACGCGAACAGCATGCATATTGAAGGCATGGAAAATTGGTTGTTAATTTGATGCTATGTTATATTGTAATTAATAGGAGATATGTATCTAACCTTGGAGGATAAACCCGCTTGTATTTTGGCTTTCTGGGAGATCATATCTTATGGTCTTTCTTAAGCTCTTATATATATAATTATCTTGGCAGTTCAGTAAAAAAACGATCACTTGTTGAGACTACTAGGGAATTCCGAAGGAGGGCCATGGCCCCCTCTTCTGGTTAAACCTTCTCACGTGTTCCTTATGTCTTGCTGCTGTGATTGCTTCTTTGGTCACTTGTTGAGATCATTCATGAATTCCAAAGGAAAGCATGCAATTGGCCCCCTCTTCGATCTTGTTAGACAGTCCTGTTTAATTTGCTGCGGCGTGTCACACAATCATAACTTCACATCGTTTAGTCAATTCTAGCTAATTTTTTTATCGTAGTTATAGTTGAATGAGTTGTTCAGTAAGTATATATTTTTGCAATTTTGATTAACTGATTGTGTCAATGTCTTAAATCCTTAACAACATCTGAATCCATTATTGCCTTTACTTATCAATTGTGTGTTAGGTAGCTTAATTGATAAACAAAAGCGGTTTGGGTAATTCTATGCTAGTACATTAAGTATCAATTAGTTGTGGAGAAGGATCGATAGTTCTTTTGGGATGTGGTTTTTTATCGGCATACATTAATGGTTAATATTGTTAATTTTGGGATGCATTTAATACACACTAAAGTACGGACAACTACAATAACATCAAGAACAAACAAATAATGTTTGAGTTAATGGCCAATTTTTTATCATGTGCTTTGTCTGGTGAACGATGTACAACACAAAGAAAAATGGAAATTTATTGTAATATATCCTCTTTAATATTATTTATTTTAATACAATTGATATTATTATTATATATTATAAATTCATATATAATATAATATAATGTAATATAACATAATATAAATGTTGCTTAATTACTACAATATATGGATTTGAAGGAATCATAAACATTGAAATGGGTATAGCCTTCCCCAAGGGGACCAAAGAGGAGGGAGAGGAGAAGGATCCAAAGAAGAGTTCAGTTTTTCTCCATTATCCGGGGAGGATTTATTTCCTCCAAAGTGTGGGAGAATAGGGAAATATTATTGTCTGTTGAGTATTAGTATTCGGGATAAAGAATTATTTCATAGTTTCTCAAGTAACAAAAAATTGAGTTTTTCTGTTGACCATTCATATTTGACATTGTTTTGTCCCAAGATTCTTTCTAAACCTAATGTAAAATAGTTATATTTGTAATGTTGTTCAGTACCACACTCTTAAGCAAATCACACGGATCATTAATTAGTTTACAAGGTGGTGAGGCTTAATGGTATTTACTATGTGCAACTCATGAAGCTTGGCAACGATTTAGCTTTACCACATTTTTTATATTATTTACTTGATTCTGACGGTTTAAAATTACCACAAAACAAATTTTAAACTTTAAATTAAAAATTAAATCTAGCAATAAAAAATTACCACATATTGCAAATCCATAATTCTTAATTTGTTTGGCACACACTGTGAAAAGAGATTAAAAAGAACAATTTTTAAATTTAAGGACTAAATAAATAAATTTAAATTTAGAGGAGAAAAAATTAAAATGATCCAAATTTAAAAGATTAAAACTATATTTAACCCTAACAAATAGCAATCATTTCAAAAAGTTAAGTTTCACTTTAATATAGATGGGAGCATGTAGGGCAACTCGGGATCATGTGGTGTTACTACAAGCCTCAAAGTCGAGCTAGCTACTAGCTATCCTTAATTACTGAAGTGATAGACATTTTATATAGTTATCTAGATAACTAGTTTCTTACTAATTTTGTAAATGTTTTGATTCTTAGTTTGGATGAGTCTTGATACTTTTGTGTAATTATCTAGATAATTTAGTTACTTAAATGTTTTGATACTTAATTTGGATTAGTTTTGATACTTGTATTGATATATTCTATAAAACAAACTTGATATGCATCATCATATTATTGATGTTGTATTATTGATAAATAGATAATTATTTATTATTGTAAATGTTTTGAAACTTTGTTTAGATGATTCTTGGTAATTTTTTAATAAATTTTATAAAACGAAGTTATTGTTAGTCAATTTGTATTAATAAATACAATGTATACTTTACTTGTTTATTACATAAAAAATTTATTAAAAAATAATAAAACAAATGTTGCATGAGATAACAAATCTGTCACTGAATTTACGCTATTAAATTAATTAACACCGGACACTAAATCAAATGGTAGGATCATTCGTTGAAATAGTCATCAATTATCAGTTGTTGAGGTCCAATCACTGAAACAGTCGTTGCTATTCAGTCATTGTAATAGTTGCTGTTCCCAGTTGCTGAAATAGCCACTGCTATTCAGTCACTGAAACAGTCACTAAGGACAATTAGTAGAAGATCAATCACTGAACCATGCGCAATAGAAGAGCGAATAAGGTTATAGCGACTCAAATGTTAGTCGCTGATCTATATAGCAACTGATTTGTCAGAAACTATTCACCTATTTTCTTGTAGTGCCATCATCTGTGATTGTAACTCAAAGATGATCATGGACATGATTTAAACAGACACCAATCCTCTTCATCACCACACACCAACATTTCACCTTATCCAGAATTTGGTGATGCATGATTGGACAGTTATGTTCATGCACACATTGAGTGAGGAAAATTCTTGCGGGGAGTGGTTAATTAGTCAAATATGGGTATTTTAAGAAATGAAAGACCAATTCATTCTATCAATAATTGGATCTAGTGTATCATAAGAAATTTATTTTTTCTATTGATTCTTCCGGATTGAGTACAAAATATTCACATTAAAAAATAATGATTAATTTTTGTTAGAAACCTTAAATACTCATAAAATAAGTCTTTTTTCTTTCATTTCATATTTAAATTAAAATTCAAACTCTAAATTACTTATTTAAAACAGATAAACAACAAACAGTTTCCTTTCGAGTTAAACCAATGTTGATTTTTTCTCACATACCTACTTCTTCTCCTGTTTCTTTAAAAGGAAAAAACCTGCAGCAAAGCAAACCAGGGTCCACGGGTCTTGGAAGAGGAAAAAGAAAAAGGTACGAACTACGGAAGAAATTAAAGGGCAATTAATAGGGACAATTAATTTTATTTTAGACTAGGTCCCACGATTTTTTTTATTGTAGGTCCCATGATTTTTATTCTCTCATATTAATTAGGGTAAGATTTTGACGTTAAACCTTGAGTTGTATTTATTTTATTTTTCTTCTCTTATTTTTTAAGAGGATTTTTCTGCTCTTTTCATTACTGCTATTATTGAAATTTGATTTCACATAGTTATTTTTCTAGTTAGGTTCCCACACACAGGATAAATTATTAGATAGTTCCAAATTATTATATTGTTTATGGTTGACCTAGCCAATCTTTATGTAAGATATATTCAAGTTTAATTTTTTAATTTACTAGAAGAAAAAAAATAGTAATACTCAATTATACATGCCGTCAAGATTAATTGAGAGTACATTAGTCCACATGCTGACATGCACCACTTATAAATTCTACAGGAGTGTTTGAGTTCTTGATATTTGGTATTCTCCTGTATCCTCATGTCCAAACATTTGCCTCTTATGTAATTTAAAGATGTTTTCTAACGGCTTTTGGGTTCCATAAGATCAAAACAGTTGCCATATAGTTAAGAAACAAGATTTCTTTCACCGGAAAATATATTATGAAAATTAAATTTGTTTCCTTTCTATCCTTGTTTAATTTTTACATTGTTACATGGTGTTTAAACAGTATTGACCTTGATCTGTGTTGGTAGTTGAGATTGAAAATCAACAACTTGCGTGAGAGTCCAGCGATGAGGAATAAGTAGTTGTACGTGAGTCCAACCTACCACTGTACTATTGATGGAGGAATGGTTGTTGAAGTGAGTAAAACCTCGTCAGTGAATTTAAATGCATGGACCATAAACTGCATCTAAATTATAATCTTTTACTCTATTCATCTATAAATAGTGTAATGTTAAACGATCAAATCCGTCACAGCCAGCATTCGAAAATCATGAGCTATATATACCTCTTAAATTTCTTCACCGTGATTAGTTTTGTGCCTTTCAGTCTCTTGAGGATCATGTGATCTGCAATGGTGATCCATTCTGGTGTATCAAATCAAATCATTGATGATATCCAAAGGTTTTTGGTTTAGAACAAGGAATACACGTTTAAAGCTTTGTTGTAGTTTATGATGAAATGTAATTAATAACCTGTTCATGTTTCTTTATTCTGTCCTTTTTTGATATATTTTTCATGAGTATAGTCTTCGTGTTATTCGATCGCCCTTTTATGAGAAAACTATATCTTCTACTAAAACTCAACCCATGTTCTTGTTTACTGCATAAACAAAAGAATTATTGTAAGCATACATCTTTCAAACATTATTATGTTAATTATCTTAAATTAGTAGTAAATTATCCCGATCAAACAAGAGAAGAAATTCGAGCAAAAACAGTATCAAGATTTTCATTTTTCTTGCTTATAAGACAGACTAAAGGAAGCAAATATGTGTGAATATAGTATAATTTTAACGGCATCTCCAAAACTCTTAGCCCTAAATAACATAATGCTATATATATGATTATTTGATACACTAGTATGGATCATTTTTGAGTCACGTCACAAAGCAAGGTGTTATGTTGTGTTCTTAGTATGTACATGGAAAGGGAATTAATCACATGTTGGAAAGAGCTTTTTGTAAGAAAAGGAAGGCTATAGAACCAACAAACTATAGGGATGATTACATCCAAATACTGCGCAGGGAGTAATTTTTTTATGTATTTCCATGCATGGAAGGACTAATTTACGAACTTGTTAAGGACTAATTAATTTACATCTTTCTTTTTTCAGGGGGAGGTAACACAGACAAATGTATTTGTTACTAGTCATATATATACTTTAGAGAACAATTATTTCACAACAATATTTCCTATACTAAGCTGAGAAGTACTTCTTATACACAAGATCATGAAACTGATTATTGAGCAGGATTCTACAGAAAATTTCTTCCAAATTCCTGTATCTTCCTTATAATCAGTCACGTGTGTAATGGATAGGGCTTACATCCTAGCAACATTCTCGATCGATATACCACGATGCATTATTGGAGGTGAGCAACCATGATGCATATAGGATAAAGCTTTGGCCACACCTTTAACAACATTCACCCTCATTTTCCAGTCTAATGCAGCTGCTTCTGTGCCATAGTATTTGATCCAAGCTCCCCTTCCAAGAACATATAAACAAACAACGAGAGCCGTGGATGTGAGCAAAATCCATAGAGCTTTATAATGTAACAGTGCCTGATTTCGGTCAAAGCTCGAATGAGATACTTGTCATTGAAATTTCTCCATCTGTTTCCAAATGAAATTTCTTCACTGCAAAAACCTGACCTGAAGGCAACTCAACCATGGAAATAGATCCTTGCCCTCTAACTCCAATGAGATACTTGTCATTGAAATTGTTGGTAGCTTCAATGATATTTTCGAACATAATTTTTCCATCATGGCCCCTTATGGAACACACTTCTTCAGATTGTGCCTTTTCTATAGCCTGGGCTCTTTTCTTTCTTGCTTTTTGAAAAAGAATATACATTGAAACCCCCATCCCACATAATAAAAGGACAACCAAGCAAGGAAACAATACCAGTAGAATGCCTTTGTGCCTCTTTTTAATGCGGTTGGCTTGTGCCTCTTTTGAATGCCTCTTCCACATTTCTTTTTGGTTTATTTCTTTACTTCCATGTTTATTTGGTTAAAATATTTTCATTACCATTTCCTACTTTGTTCTGCATTAAAATGTATTTATATATATATTGTGATTTCTAACTGTGCCTTGCATATATTTTTTGTCCTTGCATCTTGATGATTAAGGTTTTGGAAATGGAAAACTTAACAAGCCAACAAAGCTAGCTTGGATAATGTTGGTTGTTGATCTGGCAACAGATCGAGCAAAAGATATGCGCTAGGGAGAAATTCAGAGGTAATCATTGTTTAATTCATTGATGCTTCTATCACTGTATGCCTTACTAGATTGAACACCAGGAACTAGTTGAAATATTTATTGAAATGCATATAACAGAGAACTACAAATTATTGGTTGTTATTTATTTATTGCTATTCAAAATATATTTATTTGATAAAAGCTTTAATTGATTTATTATGAGGTGACTTGAAAATCTCTAATCCCATCAACAGTATTATGCATTTTCAATTAAAATAGAGTTAGTTCAACTAAGAAGCATGAACAGTTATAAATAGTGGCTATGTCATGTCATAACCATGTCATTACATTTTTTGATATTTTTTAGTTTTAGCTTTTTATTTGGATAATAGTTTACAAAAACATAAAAAAATATGTTTGGGGTTGTATATAACAACAAAATATTAAATACTCTTCATTATTAAATATTTTAAATTACTCGAGTACATGTTAAATATTTTTATCTTGTATTCACACACAAAATTTATATATACTTGGCTTAACGTTTCAGGTTCAAGTGGAAATCGAGAATGATGAGTGGATGTAATTATCTCCCACTGGTTCGCCATTTGTGGATGTGGTGCTGACAATTAGGAGGTACTTATTTATGATAGAAGAATTGTGCTATTACTGGTTACACACACATGCACATATATTACCTGATACACAATTAGGTAGGTTGGATAATTATCACCCGATACGATAATTATGTGAGACTTTGTAATTTTATAATTATGTGAGACTTTGTAATTTTAATTATTCATGTGATCTCTATAGTTTTATGTATATTTTAATCGTTATAGTTTTAAAATACTTTTTTTAATTTTTATAGTTTATATTTTAATTATTTTTTAGTCTATATAGTTTGAAAGTGATTTTTTTAGTCCTTATAATTTATATTTCAATTTTCTTTTAGTCCCTATAGTTTGAAAGTGATTTTTTTAGTTCCTATACTATGTATTTTAATTTTCTTTTAGTTCTTACTATCAAAATATGAGTAACATTATCAATTATAATTAACTGCAAAAATATTAACAAGTAATTCGTAACTAATTTATCACAAGATAATTTATAATAAAAAATATTTAATAATTTATAGCTAATTTGTATCTAATTATATTTATATATTTTTTATAATAAAGATTAAAAGATAATTAAAATAAAAATTATACGAACTAAAAAGATTATATTCAAACTATATGGACTAAAAGAGAATTAAGATACAAATTATAAGGACTAAAAAAATCACGGGACCAAAAAAGAATTAAAATATAAATTATAAAAAATAAAAAATCGCTTTCAAATTATAAGAACTAAAAAATATGAATCATGAAATTATAAATACCAAATAATTAATTCAACCTTATATTTATTAACCAAAATAGTTAGGTAATGAATAGTTGTTACTTTGATCCGTGTTACAGTTTTTACTAGCCATGATAATGGCCAGTGTACGGCCGAGTGAGAAATGGAAAACTGTTTTTAACAGCTCCTTAATGGCCACTAAATATTTCAGTTTTCCCGGCAATAAAACAGACCTTTACCAGCACTCTCAATAATTGCCGGTAATTGTTTTACCGAGCAGGATAAAGTGTCCATTAAATCGTCGGTGAATGTTTTACTACTATTTATATTGCTTCTAAAAGGTAAATTATTTGCCATTAAAAGTGTTTTAATTGTTGTAGTGTGCTCATCAAAATATCACTAGAAACTATAACAGGTAACACACCGTCAGCCCTGCATCTATGAAGTGCCAATCCCAACATATCTCCACTCCCTACCTTCGATTCTCACTAAAGTTGCTTCAAGCATATATTCGGTTGAAAAGACCAATCATAAAAAGAACAGTGGAACTTCTCTGCACTTTTCCGAGATCCAGTTCCATGACATCACTTAATCAGATCGAGCAGCTCCTCCACCCCCAGATGCTTGTTATTAAAAATTATAATGTCATTTCTGGCGAACCATATGGACGATATAACTGGCAACCATATAACTCTCCATACTTTTTTCATCTTTTTCCCCCTCGCACATCCCATATGTTGCCCAAAAATGATATTTAGCTTCCATTGGCAGAGACAATTCAAAACCAGTCCAGTAGTAACACCTTCATCCAGATATTATATGCAACATTACAGGAAAAAACAGATGTTGATATGACTCCTCACACAGTCACACACTGGTTACATAAAGGACAGAAGAGGTTCCCTTTTCTTCTACATCTAGCTCCTTCTTGAGTAATTATATTCATTTCCATCCCATGTTTCTCTCTATCCTGTTCTACCTTTTCCATCACATTACATATCATATCTATAATTTTCTGTCTACTGTTTTTATCTCCTCCTTCCACCCCAATCCATCCCAAAATGGGCTACTTTTTATGGCACTAATTTAAAAGTCAATCATTTTTACTTTTCTTTTATTCAAACCAACAACTTGTACATATGCATGCTCACACTACACCAAGGATTTCCCAGAAAAGAAAATGTACCAATTCATTCTCCCAATCGCCCTAGTATTTGAACCGGAAAATCTAGCTACTCTCGACCTCTAGTAACTTATACATGGTGTATTACAATGACAAAACAAACAAGCTTACAACAAAAGATAAAGGATAAAAGGTGTATAAAGAAGAAAACAAGAAAAACAAAATACTGAATTAGTTTAGTCCTTAGAGAAGTTGTCCAAGTCTATTCATAGGGAACTGGTTTGCTAAAGGTGATTTCCCTATCATAAGCTTCTTAGACACTTGATCCATGGTTGGGCGAGAACATGGATTTTCACTCAAGCAAGAAAGTGCCAAGCTTGCAACCAAAATGACATCCCCGGCAATTGATTTTTAAAGGTTGAGATGGTCTTTGGTCTAAAACATCAATGAGTAGTAGCAAATTATAAGTTACTGTTGCTGAAGTTGAAGATAACAATGAGGAAATCAGATCTCCTGGATGCTTCCCCATGATGATTTCTAAACAAAGCACTCCTAAACTGAATACATCACATTTCTCAGTCACTTCCATAGTCTGCGCAAGCTCTACAATAAATGAAAATTTACTCATAACCCAGTGTATAGGCTTTTGTATAAGCTACAAGTTCTAACTTATATTTTCTTAATGGATCATTTGGTATTTGCACATATCACTTTTTACTTAACTTTTTCATACGCTTAATTAGGGATTAGTCTAATGCCTTTACAAGTAAACAATGTTTAAACAAAATTAGAATGTAAACGTAGTGTAAATTAATTGCAAAAAAACTGATAATTTATATTTATATTTCTAAATATGAGGAAAAGGGGGTCCAACCTGGAGCTGCATACCCAAAGGTGCCTGCAAACGTGGTCCAATTGTTTGAACCAGGCTTTAGAATTTTAGCAGTCCCAAAATCAGAGACATGGGTTTCATATTGTGAATCCAAAAGAACATTCTTGCTCGATACATCACGGTGAATAATTGGAGGTGAGCAATCATGATGCAAATAGGATAAAGCATTGGCCACACCTTTAACAATATTCACCCGCTTTTCCCAGTCAAATGCAGCTGCTTTTGCGTCATTGATTAGTATTTGATCCAAGCTACAGCCTTCCAAGAACTTGTAAACCAAAAATGAGAACCATGAACGTGAGCAAAATCCACAAAGCTGTTGAAATATAAACTTGATTTGGGCCTAAATTAATTATTTGGTTCCTTGGACTTAGTTATTTTGAGCTTAAGTAATTATGGGTCATGTTTCTAAAGAATTCTTGTAGTGTTTGGAGTGTCTAGATACTTCTTATTATGGTTGTAATATTCTCTAGAATACTCTTTGGATCTCTAGAGTTGAGAACTCTCTAGAATTAGTGTGTCTAGAGTTCTCCTTAGAGTAGTATAAATAGAGATGTAATCCTACACATTTGTATCAAGCAAAAATACAAAGTTCTCTCCTCCATAAAGAATTCTCCTTCCTATCAAGTTTCTATTCAAAGTCTCCAATATTCCTAAACACTTTTCCTAAACATAAAAAGGCTTATTTCCTTTATAATGATACGGTGCCAGATTTCGGTCAAAGCTTGAATTTCATTTTGAAAAGCTTTAATATTGGGCTTCTCTCCATCTGTTTCCAAATAAAGTTTCTTCACTGCATAAACCTGACATGAAGACAACTCAGCCTTGTAAACAGTACCTTGCCCTCTGACTCGAATGAGATATCTGTAATCGAAGTTATTGGTTGCTTCAATGATATTCTCAAACATAAGTTTTCCATCATGACTCCATACGGAAAACACTTCTTCAGATAGTGCTTTTTCTGATTGTTCTTTCTCTTTCTTTTTTGGTTTATGACAAAAAATATACATTGAAACGCCCACCCCACACAACACTAATACTAGAGCACCCAAGATAATAAATAATGGCAGTAGAATGTCCTTGTGCCTCGTTTGATTGCGGTTGGTTGGGAAAAGCATCAAGCCAGTTACGTTGCCACACAACTTTTGTTACTTTTCAATGATTCAATTGGAGCATTAAGAAAGGCTTGATTTTTTGGAAGCGGCCCTTCTAACTGGTTGTATGATATATTCACCGAAATCAAATCTGACATGTCATCAAAAGTGGATGCAATTCTTCCAAAAGATTATTGCAAGAGAGATTCAACCATTGCAGTTGCTGCACCTTTCCAAGCTGTCTTGGTATTGTTCCACTCAACAAATTCCCACTAAGATCAAGAGATTCAAGAGCCTGAAAGTTGTGAAACTCAATGGTAATGCTACCATTTATTTTATCATTGCTCAAATTCAAGTTCCGTAACTTGGGTAATTCCACAACTTCTGTTGGTATTGTGCCACTCAACTGGTTATCACCAAGATCCAAATCTTCAAGATTTTGGAATGTTTCCAGAAAGATGGTTGGTACTTGGTTCTAATCTTAAGCTTAATTAACGATTTCATGTTGCCTAATTCGTTTGGAAGCTTTCCATTCAAGTGGTTGGAAGAAAGGTGAAGCCTTCCTAGCTTTGTTGCTTTAACAAGCTCGATTGGTATGCCACCTGAAATATTATTTTTGGAGATCTTCAACGTATGAAGATTGTGCTATATCTCCTTCCAATTGGTTTCCTTGCAGCCCAATAAGTCTAACAATACTGGAGCAATTCTTTAAACTTTTGGCACTGGACCCTGAAACGGTTACCAAAAGCTATAAAGTGCAGTAGTGACCCAGCAGAGCAAATTTGAGGTGGTAAATGGCCTGTGAAATCATTCTCAGATAGAAACAAGGCATACAAGTTGTGAAGGTTATTCAAGACATGCAGAATGCTGCCATTTAGTTTGTGGGTGGGCAGTTCTTAAACGATTAGCCTTTTCAAATTTCCAATTGAGGCAAAGATTGTTCACTTGGAGATTAAGGGTATCCAAATTGATCAAATTTCCTATAGAGGTAGGAATTGATCCAGAAAGATTGTTAATGCGTAAATACAAATAGGTGAGTTTTGTCAAGTTTCAATGGTGGAAGGAATGAATCCAGAAAGCTGGTTGCGATCAAGCCCAAGATCCTCTAAATTGGCCAAGTTTTCTATGGAAGCAGGAATTGATCCAGAAAATTTATTGGCATAAAGGTGGAGCAATATCAAGTTAGACAAGTTCCATATGGAAGATGGGACTAGACCAGATAGGAAATTATTGGCAAAATGTAAAATAAATTTAAATTTTTCATATTACCTGTTGTTTCAGGGATAGTAGCAGAGAGAGGGTTTTAAACAAACCGTTGGATGTATTTCTGAAACTTAATAGGGATTCGGATCCTCTCAGCAAAACTCTCTCCTGCAGCGGCACTCTAAGCCTTTGGATGTATCTCGCGGCTGATAATAAAAGTTGGCAAAATAAAACAATTTCTCTTCATAGTTCATTTGCTTTAAATATGGAGGGATCTTTTTTATTCTTAAGAATCCAATAAATTATTAACAATTTATAACAATTCACACATTCTTATTTAATCAATTGAATTAGACTTTCTTTTCTTAACTTATGTTTGCAAGGATGGCAAACTAGAAATGTGAATAAACATTAGACTAGGTCCATTTTTGTCCCTAATAATAATATTTAATATATAGGTATTAAATTTAATAATGATTACTTTTTAATTAATGGTAATATGTTTTTAATATAAATAAGTTCATATTAAAAAAGTTATACATTTAATAAATATATATTTTGTTTATGAATTTTAATAAATATTTAATAATATTATAAACCATTATTATATATTTTATTTAATAAATAAAATAATTAAAATGTATTTTACCATATTTCATATAATTAAAAAATAAGGTAATATATAGTTAATTAATATATGTTCTGACTTTTCCAGTTTTCATATAAGTTTTTGAAAAAAGTTTCATATGATTAAAAATAATTTTTTAATTATTATTCATAAAATGTCTGATTTTAAATTATTCTAATTCATAAAAATATTTTAAAATAATCAGTTTTTTAAAGAAGTGAGTATACTTGAGCACAAATATTATTTATATAAATATGTAACTAAACAGATTCTTCTTTATTTACTATTTTTTGTATTTATTAATAATGATGTATGACACACACATATATATATATATATATTAAAAAATTGTAATCTATTTTCTTATTTATTAGATTCAATTTAGTCTCATTTTTCTTCCATCAACTTTAAAATATTTTAAAGTTTAAAATGAAATTAAATTGAACACATCTTAAGAAATAAGAAACCAAATTCAACCTAATAAATAAACTAATGCACTAAAAAGTAATATAAATATTTTAATATATACTAAAATATGGATCATTTAATTACATTTTTATTATTGTTCAATTTTGATCAAATTTGACACACACAATTCTTGTAATATATAAATTTATTTCAATAATTGGATCAATAATCACATTTTACATCAAATTATAAAAATGATATAATAATTTTTAAAGTTACACGAGTGTAATTTGATCTCTCCTCTATTTAGAGGAGGGGTCAAACTATATCAATATAGTTTTTAACTGGATAATGTTCTTTTAATTCATCCTTGGATTGAAAATTAATTTCACATAAATCACATATAAAATTTTATATTAATTCAAAATTATTTATATCTTACTCATATAAATTAAAATTTACACGATATAAATATTTCAAAATATACTAAAATATAAATTATTTGATTACCTTCTTATTGTTCAATTTTGATAAAATTTGATAAACATAATCTTAATAATATGTAAATATAAATCAAATTTTGGATCAATATAGAACATATTTTATATCAAGTTATAAAAATTATGTAATAATAATTAAAGTTATATGAATGTAATTTGATTTTTTTTCTTTTTTATATCAATAAATATAATATATTTATTAATACTCATAAACAACATGTATTTGTTAAAGGTGTGATTATTAAAGAAAGAGGGACAGTGTCTATCACACGTAAAGCAAATGTGTTGAAGAACAATTTGATTTTATTAGCATCTATTATCACTTATCAGCATTGCGGGAGATGAATCCAACGGCTCAGCTTGCTGCTGCTGAGATGCTGAGTTCAAAGTCATTTTATTATATGAATCATTTAATCTAAGTCAAGATACCAATTGTAGAGGAAACTATCTGTCAACTTATTTAATTCAAAGGCGTTTTTGAAGGAAAATACTTAGATCATATCATCGATAATAAAGTTGTGAATACAAGTTGGAACATAATGAAAAACTTAGTGATTAACATAACATCTTCCTTCCCTAGCTAACGTATAGATTATAAGATTGGCTTGTCTCTTATTGAAACTTGCCTTTAGTTTACAAGATTTGACAAAATGGTTTTGCATTTAGAAATTATAACACTTAAATCAGAAGAATCAGATTGAGTTTTTAAGATTGTATCCACCAGAGATTTGCAATCTGTTTCGAACAGAATATTATGCAGGCCTAGATTTTTTGCCCAAGACATGGCATGATAAAGTGCCATCGCTTCCGCTTCCAGTGGTCGAATTCGTCTATGAAGAATTATGGATAGATGACTAATAGGACATAAGACCAAGTGAAATAAAGAGATTCAAAAAGTGTTGCTGCAAAAACCATCAACTACATTTTTGCAGTCCCGTTCGAAAATTATTCTGGGAGTGCACATCTCGTTTTGCAGTCAAATCATTGCTTGGTGAAGTCCCCAAGCCTCAGCTTCAACAGGTTCAGGATTACCATTGTTCAGGAATACGAAGAACCTACTTGATACCATTGATACATGATCTTTATTATTTGTCTTGTAGTGTTAACAAAATCATAACTGAAATAATTATAAAAAGGTTTTTTAAAGAATGTTTAATAATAATAAAAGATAAATCATGCACCTTAATCCATCAATAAAATCATGTTTTTTATTTGCTAAGAGATAGATTATGTTCTTTAATTCACACAAAATGTTTTTTTATAGAGACAGATCATATCTTTATTTACTTAGAGATAGGTCACGTTCTTTAATTGGAAAAAAAATATTGCCTTCCTTATTTTCTTTTTTTCTTATTTTTTTATCTATTTATTATACATCTTTAAATGAGATTTTAATTTAATTATTATTTTATTTATCAATTTTTTTTTTTCATTTTTCATTATTAACTAATGTGCGGGTAATGGGTAACCAATGGTGACGTATTTGTCCCGTTTCCACGCAATTTTCATTGAAAAGAAAAGAAGCACCGAGCGAAGCCAGCCAGGTTGTCTTCCGATTCCTTCGTGCGTGCGATTCTTCTGATATTCCAAGGCGACGCACCGACACCGGACCCATCTCCGGCGACATCTCACCGATCTCCGGCGAATCCCCGGTCCCCACTTTCTTCCCTCGAAATGAATCCCGAGTAGTACGTTCCTCTATTCCCTTTCCTTCGAATCATGTCTGATTTCAGCGAAGTTCGTTCCTTTTTCGCTTTTTTTATGTTCCCTGCCAAAAGGTTATGTAGGGTTGCAGTTAAATTGGTGAATATGGGTTGGGTTATGTTAGCATCAAATCTTTATTGGTGTGTAACCCTAGATTGATTGGTTTTCTTAGATTTTGACCCACTTGGCTTTTTTTCCTTTTATTTTTTGGGGATATTGAAATTTATTGTTTTTCAATCACGGGTTCACCAGCGAATACCGATCGTTTGTGTTTGTGTTTTTGTGATTGGTTTTAAAGTGAAGAGTTACCCTGATCTTGTCCCTTGTTGATTTCAAAGAGTTGAACTGCACATACTGTATGGTAGTTTGATTTGTGGTTTGCATGATTTGAGCAGGAGTTCATTGGGAGAATATCAAACTATTCTAAACATGAGATTAGAGGAAACATGAGAGGTTGTTTGCAAGGTTGTTACAGTGATGTGGGAGTTGACTTCCCCCATTGGAAGTATGGGATTTGGATTTGGTGATTATATGGTGTTGGGCTATTCTACTTAGATCAAGCAATAAGAGAAAAAGCTAATGATGTCTTGTGTTATATTGGTTTATAGATCTTAATGAATTGAGACTTTATGATTGGTTTTCTATTTAACTGTTATCTTAATGTTTGTGTGTGAAAGAGAAATGGTTGCTTCTGTGTTTGATTCACAGTCTATTATAAGAGACAGAGTTGATATACTGTGGTTATTCTTTGCAGTGATTATCTGTTCAAGCTCCTTCTTATTGGAGACTCTGGTGTTGGTAAATCATGCCTTCTTCTGAGATTTGCTGTAAGCTTTCAACTCCTTTTTATGCTAGTTGTTATTGTGACTACTACTGGATTTTGTTTCCTAAAGAATAATAATAGCATCCTTTAGGTCTGCTGTGATTGAATATGGCAATTAGTATCTGCGACATCTTAATAAATGATAGCTACATGTTTTATTCTCTGTTTGAGGTCTTGACTGTGTTTGAGTTCTGTAATATGAAAAAAAAAAAGTGAAACAATTAATAGCCTTATCACTGTGGACCATTTTGCCTCTCTCCCTATTTGTGTAGTAACGTATGCTTTCCCCAATTCCCCACACATAGAATGGTTGCTAATTTGCAATTTTATCATTAAGCTGTCCAATACAATCGCATGCTATAGTTATTCAAGAAAATATAATTAACTTTTGGTGGGTATTTTGATATGAACTCAATTTTAGAGTAGAAAATTTAGGGAGATCAAACTCCTGACTAGCATAGGTAGCCCTCTTTGAGACTGAAATTGCATAAAAAATGAAAGAAAGAAGATTACAAAGGATTTCAGCACTGCAGATGCACTAAATCCTCATTTATCCTTATTTCTAGTCAATCCTCTCCTGTTGGATTATGCTGAAAGTGACGAGGTTGTGTCTCCTATTGTTGGTTTTGTTGTGATCTGAACAAGTGAATTTGACCTTTGGAGAATGTCTAATTAAAAAATAAGGGTGAAAAAAAGGAATTATTAGGTTGTTTTAGTTCATTTACGTGAATTAAAAGGAAAGCCTATGGCTAGTGTCATAAAATATTTGTCTTTGACATGTAGTCTACTTTTTAGAGATTGTGTTTGGATTAACCTGATGATAATTTTTATTTTATGCTACAGGATGATTCGTACATAGAGAGCTACATAAGCACCATTGGAGTTGATTTTGTGAGTACAACTCTACAAATTATTATCTGAAACTGTTTGAAGCAATGTCTAAACTCACCATTTCATGTCAATTTGTGTAGAAAATACGTACTGTTGAGCAGGATGGAAAGACCATTAAACTACAGATCGTATGTATTTGATTGGCCTTTGTGTCTCTTTATCTATTGATACTTTGTCTCCAGTGAGCTGGACCTAACTTTTTTATTCTCTTTGTTGGTGAAATATTTTGCTTTAAGTGGATCACCAAAGGTCATGATTGTGTTGACATATAGTTTTCTTACCTTGATTTGTGATCTGTTTTTATATGTAGTGGGACACAGCCGGGCAAGAACGATTTAGGACAATCACCAGTAGCTACTATCGTGGGGCCCATGGGATCATTGTGGGTGATGATTTTCTTGGCATGGGCTTTTGGATATTGATTTCCCGTGTAGATGGATCCTTGCATGCTTTACTAACTGGTTCCTCTGGCAGATTGTTTATGATGTGACAGATGAAGAGAGCTTCAATAATGTGAAGCAGTGGCTCAGTGAAATTGATCGCTATGCAAGTGATAATGTTAACAAGCTTTTGGTTGGAAACAAGTGTGATCTGGAAGCAAATAGAGCTGTGTCATATGAAACAGCTAAAGTATAGCTTTGTTGCGCATCCCTTGAATTTTTCATTTTTTCATATAAAGTTTCAAACTTTTGTTCATGATTAGATCTGTTGGGTTATTAGGATTTTATTCATATTCCAGCTTCCCTTACCCCCATCTTTAATATTTGTTTTTTCTTTGACAGGCATTCGCAGATGAAATAGGCATACCTTTTATGGAAACAAGTGCAAAAGATGCTACAAATGTTGAACAGGCTTTCATGGCAATGGCTGCTTCAATCAAGGATAGGTATACATTCCGGTTTATAATTTAACAGTATATATTTAAGAAGATACAAAAGTTTAATGCAGCTGTGAGAAGCAAGCCCAGAAAAAATTGTTCCCAATTTACTCAATGAATAATTATACTGTGTATCTGATGTTGTCAGTTTCCTTAGCTGAGAAAAGTCAATTGTGAAAGAGTTACAAATGTTATTTTTTACTTATTCCTTGTGTTTTTCTTTATTGGAGTCCAGAATATATGCAAAGATATGGGTTAGTAGGCTTTTTCTATGTCTATTTTTTTGTGAAATTGAATGTGTCAAACATAGCAAAGTTTTTTCAGAATAAATATAAATACGTGATCGAGTCCAAACTTAGAATTTGCTGAAAAGTGAATAGACTCTTCTAGTTGAGGCAAAAGGGGTTAGTTATCCAATCTCTCACAACATTTTGGAAAGGAGAATAGAGTTATATATAGATCATATTCATATACTTTTTTTTGTCTACCAACTATTCCTTCTAAAAGCTAATATGATGGTATTTTATCTTGTGAATGTAGAATGGCAAGCCAACCTGCAAACAATGCAAGGCCTCCAACAGTGCAGATCAGGGGACAGCCAGTTGCACAGAAAGGTGGGTGCTGCTCTTCCTAACCACTAGTGACTCCGATCCATTTCATTTGGTTACCTATTTCATGTTAGATTTTTTTTTTATATAATATTTCACTAGTGGACCAGTGTCAGAATTTCTCTGTTGGTTTGGAACTGATCTAGATGATCCCATTCGTTGAATATACTTTATACTAAAAATGATATGGCTTGTGCAAAGTATAATACTCATTAATGCTAAATATATATTCCTATCTTTCCATTTGGGACTATTTTGTTTTTTATTCCCTCAAAATGTGCTGTCATAGAACTGCATAACCAATCTCTTGTTATACTCCACTTTGCATGTGTAAGAATTTTAAACTCACAAATATACAACTATGTTATGCAATCAACATTCTTTGATGGGAGATTAAATGAAACCAAACCATTTATGTTTATTATTTTCAAAACCCTGTCATTTGAAGCCCGTGGAATTTCAGTTCCAAACTTCCAACATGAGTTTGTTGGACTCATTTTACTTGCAAATGTACACTTTGGGGGATTAAATGGCATTATCGTGTCGTGAAGAAAGACAACAAACTGTGCAAATTCACTCACATGTAATTAAGTCATTGATCTTTTAAATAATTCCAAAGTTACTTTTATGTTTGAAGAGATTTTTTATATTATAAAAAATGTCTTAATTTAAATGCACAGCCCTTGCATAAACAGAGCACAATTTCTATTTTTTCAAGGTTTTTCTCTAAAACATTAAAGTATGACAAAAAGAATTTTTTTTAAATATTTTTCTAGTATAAAGAGGATGTCCTCCCAACTAAATGTGGTTTGATAAGGATGCATGTCCGTTTCAATTCATATTCTGGCGTCTCCTTTTGTGCCAAGCTCGGTTGTAGTCAAGTACTTTGCTCTTGAAAAATGTCACGAAAAAGAAAATAACATTTTTTTTTAGCGAATATTTATATTTGTCCTTTGGTGGTATATAGGATATTAATATTGTTTTTCGAAGATTTTGAACATCAAATTAATAGTAACTTGTGAATTTAGAGCAACGAATCAAGTTTGATGTTGCAAAGACTGAATTTATGTTCATATTATTGAGAGGCTGATCATTTTTATTTTATGAATTAGCACGATATATTGTGATGCATCTTCAAAAAGACTAATTTGGATTTTTAAAGATTCCAAACTCAACCTGTGCTTGTGTCATTTTTCCATTGAAGAAAGTCGCAGAGAGCAAAAATTTGACGGACAAATACGATGAAGGTGATTACAAATAACCCTTCAACGATAAGAAAATTTGTCAAATAGAAATTAGTCGAGATCATAGGTGGTAATCTAAGATTACTTAATTTATTTACCTATTTTTACTTTGAGCAGATAGAATAAATTATTTATACCTCGTCATTAAAAAAACAAATATATAAGATAGAATAAATTATTTATCCAACTTGAATGTGAGGGTATATGCTTCATATGAATATATATATATATATATATATATATATATGTTAATACAAAATTAATTACAAAACTAAACCCATTTCCAAAGGATGTAGAGAACTAGAATTGAGTATATAGAGGTGATTTACAATTACAACCTTATAAGTTTTTTTAACTTAACTCTAATCTTAAAGAAACTTATTTAAATAAGAATAAATGGTACTTGTTATGCAGTGTAAAAAAACTTTTACTATCATTTAATCTCAAACTATCATATATATAATAAATTTATTAACATTTGCTAGCTGTTAATAAACGTAAAAGCATTAATTCCAACAACTAAAAGTAAAATAAAATATAGGAGATCATGAACCAACCAAGTTTATGATTCGGTCACGCTTTAAGAACAAGCGAAGCTGTTAGCTGGTTTTGTCTTTCTTTGTTTACAAGTTAAACCAATTATCCATGGCAATTTATGTTACCTTTGCTAGCTGTATCCACAACAACAGCGTCTCGTCGAATCACAGTTTCGAGTTGCACCATAAAAGAAAGAAAACTTACTATTTGAAGAAAGCATTTCACCGCAATCCAATCAAATTTCTTCATCAACCTATCATGCAATGCCTTGGGTTTTTATTGTCT
This sequence comes from Glycine soja, assembly GCF_004193775.1. Taxonomy (NCBI): domain Eukaryota; kingdom Viridiplantae; phylum Streptophyta; class Magnoliopsida; order Fabales; family Fabaceae; genus Glycine; species Glycine soja. The sequence continues at coordinate 50,631,723 of NC_041019.1, read as the reverse complement.
TTCTCACTCTCTTATTTGGCACCGTAAAAGAGAATTGTTCCCTCTCACTATTGGGAAACGAATATGATTTTTGTCCCATTGGAAGTATGCTGATAGAGACTGAGGGTGGGGTAGTGCCTTTGTTCCAGGCAAGGCTCCTCCTAAGAAAGTCTGATACTGGTTCTAAGCTTTTCTGCATGCCTTTTATTCATTCATGCAACTCTTATATACTGTAATTATTTACATGCATAACTAACTCAATAAATTAATGATATTAACAACTTGTTAGTAACCAACCCAACAGATTTAACTAACTATTTACTATGCTTTATTGGCTGCAATAGCTTCTTCCTAACATATGCATTCGGTGACCACCCAAACGATGTGATTAACTGTCTATATAAATATGATATAATTTTGTTTCATAAGTGTTTGAAAAATATAGATCATACACATAATTAACTATAAACACGTAGATCACCTGATGTAATAATTCTAACTATCTTATCCAACTTCAACAAAATTTTCTCCCATGAAAAATGTCATGTCATTTAGATAAAAAAAAATTATAATATAATAAGAAAAAAGATTATACAGTCAGTGTAAAAAATTTTATAATCATACTACAAATAATAAATTTATTAACTTCTAAAATGAATAATTTAAACAATACCTTATGATTGAATACCAACTTTGTGAGTCCATAAACATTAAATTCAACTATATTTAGTTTTATTTATAACTGGTTAACGGTTAAAGTACTAGTCAAGCAAACTATTTTCCATTCCTCTGTTTCAAAAAACATTTGCCAGTTGGTCCTAAAACTTTAAGTCCTTAATTTTATCCTTTCAAAATGCTGAGCAAAACCAATAGAATTTTATAAAAAAAAAAAACTATCTAAAAAACTTAATTGAAATACACTTTTTCAACGATATTTGTACAACTAAAATTTTAGTAAGCATTACCTTCGAAATGTAGCCAACTAAATTGAAATTAAAATAAAATGCTAAATAATGCAGGGAAGCGTTTGGTACAGTTGGTTGGTTTATGTTTAGTGCATTAAAAAAATATCAGCACACAAGGTTTATAATACATATTGGTTATTAGAAACCTGAAATAATTCAAGATGCAGGTTACTCTTGTCAAACGCTTACAACATACCATTTTTAGGTAGTGCAAAGCAAGCAATCGCACAATGGCTAGGTCCAGCCAATTTTGCAATAAAAGAAAGAAACAATGATAGCTTCCTTAAATTTATTTTAATTTATTCTTGATTAGAATTGAGGATGAGAAACCAAAAATTGATGCAAAACTGAGATGTCTATCTATAAAGAAAAAGGGAACTCAACAACATCATTTATGTCTTACCCACACCATACTCCCCCAAAATATCAAACGCAGTAAAAGTAAAGCACAAGGGGGAACAGGCTTCAAGGGTACAGGACCGTATGAAGAACAACAACATAAATTTACACTTTCAAGGCATAAAATTAAATGAACCTTCCAATCCAGGAAATCCAATTACCATAGTTCTTTTCCTGATTAAGTTCAAATAAGAGAACCCAAAATTGAAAATAGGACAGGGATATGACAAAAGGGTTCTAGCAAGGCCTCACTTGGCACCCAAGTTTGGGAAATGCCCAGGATCTTCAATGGATGGAGCAGGTGCATTGTTGGTGGAACTTCCACGGTAAACACCTCCGCCTCCGCCTCCGCCTCCACCTCGTGAACCACGGCCACGACCCCTACCACGCCCTGGGTTATAGTATGCTTCCCCCTCAGCAGGCTTCAGAAACTCAGTGATGCTCACGGACTATGAATATGAAATCCAACAAACAAAATTAGTCAGCAAACAAAAGAAAATAAACAGGTTCAAAAGCAGACTAAAAAATTATAAAAATCAACAACTTGCTTAAAAACCTTCTAAAGAAGAGGAAAATATATTGCCTGACTAAAACATGCAAGTTAGACATTTGATACAACAGGAACAACAAAATTATGGACAAAAGAATAATAAACAGTGGAAGCAGGCCATGCAGACACAAGCAGAATATCTGAAGTCTCAGTTCAAAGCATGGTATAATCACAACATGTTCCTATCTTTAATTCACCCAATAGTAAAAAAAAAATAAGGAATAGAAGACAAGTAAGAACTAAGAACCAAGTCCAGAGAGCAGTAAATACAAAGAAATAGAACATGCACACACAAGCACACATGGGCCCCGCATGCATGAGGGTGCACACAAGTGTGTACATGTCTCTCTGAGTAACACATCCTAAAAGAATTAGCATTAATAAAAAATCTTGATCTACTAGTGTCAAAAACAACCCACAATTGAGTTTTAATTAGCATAAGAACTTCTTCATTGTCAAAAAATGACTAAACGCCACAACTCACAATAATAACATGAATTAAAAACAAAAAAAAACAATTAGGGATAAAGACACCTTCATGTCATCTGAAGAAGCCTAGGCTAACCAAAAATGGTAAAATTAGAAGTTAGCCGCATTTAGACTTGATTTCCTTAATAAATAATCATTTGTAAACATAATTAGATATTTAATAAACAGTATTCTATATTCCATTTAATTAAAATAAGTTCTAAAATTTTCAAAATCAATTTTTTTAACATTTACAATTATATAAAAAAAATCTTCGAATATTTTTTTAACTAAATTTTCTTAAATCTCACAAAATAGTTATCACCCATGAAATGTGTGATACTATTGTAATCAATCTTTCATAATAACAAGCAACTTTCAATGATTGAGCAGAAGAAAATGACAATCATGGAGCTATAAATTCAAAGTACCAAGGACAAGCAAATTCAATAAAGTCAAACCTTCTTGGATTTTTCTTCCTTCTCAAAAGCCTCTTTTCGCTTATCTTTATCAGATCCCTGGAAAGATGATGAATGTCAAAACATGTTAGCAGGTATTAGAAATATAATATGAACAGCATATAGTTAGAAGGGTAGATGATGATAAAAAAACATACACACCAGTTTAATGAATATGTCATGATTATCTTTCTTGCTTGATAAGGCCTGCATGGATTCAAACTCTTTAGTGTCCACCTTTCTCTCTTCAGTCTTGAGTGCTTGGAAGGCCTTCCTTCTCTCTTCCAACACTTTTTCATATTCCTCCAGAGTCATTTCCTAACAAATGAACAGAACAGCCCACTGGTCAATAAATTTCAAATGCAAAACACTAACATCACAAAGTATGTAATTAACCATGATTTAGGGTCCAATCAATTTGGAGAGATACAATCAGCAGACAATCCAAGACGGAACATGCCTCTTCTATTGGTACTTAAATCGTCAAAACACAGAAAAACCAGAGCATACAGCAACAGTTTAGGGTAAGTAGAAGCTTTAAATAGGCTTGAAATTCACCTTATCTTCAGGCTCTTTTTCTTCGGTTTCATTAGTAGGGCTGTCCTTGTTTCCATCAGCTACATCTTCTTCAACTGCAGGCTTCTCATCACCCAAATTCTTTTCCGTTTCATTCACAACCTCATCAGTTACCCTAATATAAATCAAGAGAGAAAATAAAAAAAATGAAAATAATTAAAAACAGAATTTCCATTGAAACAATGTAAATGTTACAACTATTAAAACAATAGAATACTAGATTTTAAAAAGAATTCTTACTGAGCAAGTTCATCAGTTTGGGTTCCCCAGTTACCTCGTCCTGAACCTTCACGTTTGAATTCATTTCTGCAAATAGACCAAGGGACTTCAATATTGATAGAAAGAGTAATTCATAAAGAAATTGTTCATCAAAGATAACATCACCCTCGTCCAGTCCCACTGCGACGATCAAATGCTCTTCGAGGTCGTCCGTCTTCACCTTCACCAGTTTCACCATTGCTGAAACCTCCACGACGACCACCACGGTAAGGAACTCGTGGTCCACCATAACTGCGTCTTTCAGAAGACTTCCCAGCATCTCCTTCTTCAAAAGGACCCTGATTATAAGGAGCTCTGCTGGTAGGGAATGAGTTCTCATCATTCGAGGAGTCACGACTAAACCCACGACCACGTCCAAATCCACGTCCCCCACCTCGTCCACCTCCACGGCCTCCACGAACTGGCTCGTTTCTGGCATCCCTCACTATCAACAAGATGGAAGCAGAAAATGTGAATACACAAGAACAGGAGGAACATCAATTGCAGAGCAATATATGGCACATAATCTCAGCTGGCAAGAAAACACACATTAACTTTTTTAACTTCAGTTATGTCTTGGCCAAATTACAAATTAGAACAAAGTTTTAAATGAAAAATGTGTTATCATATCACATTACCACACATTCTAATTGATTCGTGACTTATCACAGAATGTACTTTGCACAAAAAATCCTATCATATTATACCACCACAACTTCCCATGCATTACGCATCAAAACCCAATACCTCATATGAAAACTGAGAAAACATAGTTACCACTTAATACTATCTCCTTTCAATAAACAACAACCAACTTTAAACACGCAAGTGTCTATAAAATTTATTTTGGAATGATGTAATTTACGTTAGATGTTTTGATTCTAAAACCAAGTTAGTAGTAAAGCTCAGTATATAAATTATTTATCCATTGCAAAATATATTTAAAGTTGCTTCAATTCAAAATCAATTTTAGACCCAGAATCGATTACTCAATATGGAACCAAACATGTGAACATTGAATCCAAACTTACTATTCTGAATCATCTAACATGAATCCAAACACGCATACAACAACGCAACCATGATCAACTACATACGTAGACACAGAACCCACAAACCTTCCAATAATCATAATCATTCATATACATCAACAACAACAATGTCTTTGGATTAGCGTCGAGAGATCGGAGAAATTGCGCATTCCAATGCAAAAATCTCAAAGCAACTATGCTGTAGCTTTTGCTTCCCAAACACACAACGAGCATAAAAAACAAACATTTTTACTTAAGCAAACTCATCGAACCAAACAAACCCAAGAGTTACAAAGCCTCATACAGTGCATTAACAAACAAAAACAAATCAAAAACAGTCAGATTTTTCAAGTCAAACAGCAAACTGAAAAACAACAAAAACACAAAGCCGAAAAACAAAAGCAAAATAGAAAAGTTGAGAAATTGACCAGCCTGAGCCGGAGGAGGCGGCTTGGTAGGGAGCTGAGCCGGCTTGTTCTGCTGAGCCGGCGCCTTCTTGGGAGCCGCGGTGGCCGCCGAGGCCGCAGCCGCCGCCTTGAGTTGCTCGGCGGCGATGAGCTGAGAAGGGTCCTCAGCGTCGTCACCCAACAAATCAAAAGGGTTCGTGGTTGCCATCTCTCAGAATTTGTTTTCCCAACCCCAAAACGACACCGTACGTTCCAAAAACCCAAGGCCAGAACCACCCCTTAGAACTAAACCCGCAACGTCTCCATCAGAGATGAAAGAGAATAAGAAGATTGAAGGAACGGAGACGGTGAAAGAAAAACCTAAACCCTAGCCGCAATAGGAGAGAGAAGTAGAGTGAAAGAGTAAGAGAGTGAGAGAATATAATAGACAGACACGACAACCTAATCTTGAACAACTTCTCTAATTTATTCAGGACCTAGGAAGGAATGTATGTATGTGCTGCTCTCCCTTGCTTTACAAAACTTTATTATTGTTTCGTTGTTTAATAATTTAATTACCACCTCATGTTGTAAAAAAAATTATTAATTACCTAATTTTTTTAAGGTTGATTATTTATATTTATATTACTTTTTAAAAATATTCTACGTAGTTTAAAAAATGGTGTAAATCATAGATATCTTTTCAAAATCATTAATTAGACTCAAACAATTGTATATCAATTCATCCATGGTCGGTATTAATGCAATTTTGAAATAATTATTGAAAATAATTTTCCTTTCAAAAAATAATCTTTGCATATGATTAACTTTGAGAGGAAGAATTAGATACTAAAGATGTTTTTGAAGAGTATTAGTAAAATTAGCAAAGTGTAAAAGTAATAAGTATAACACAGAGAAAATCTTCTTAAATAAAGTTTTACGATTTTCAAATAAAAGTTGTTAAATTAATTTTAGTTATTTTTATTTTTATTTTATTCTAGTTATTGTAATTTTTATTATTAAAAATTAATTTTTTAAAATTAAGGAAAATAAATTGTCTTGATTTTTCAGCTAACATATTTAAACATAAATATAATATTTATGTATGTTGCATGTAAATATTACTATAAGTTAATCTAAAAAACATAGCACTAACTTTTAAATAGATTTCTCTCCATTATACTTTATATACTTTATAATATTATTATAAATATATATATATATATATCACTTTTAATTAAATATCTTTTATATATTTTTACTGTGATTTTTAAAATAAAACAAATTATCTAAATAGGCATTAAATATCTATTCATTAAAAAAATCATAAAGTCTAAAAAGTTAATTTAAATCACTCCTTTGATGTATAGATATTTAAAATATTATATATCGAAAAAAATATTTATAATATTGATTGTTTCACTTTATGCTTGCCCCTGAAACTTGTGCCTGGTTTCTGTTTATATTCAATCAATAATTCTCAGTTTGAACGGACAAGGACAAGCTGCTTCATTCTGAGCATGTAATATTTTAATTCACTAATTGTTAAGCAAAATAAAATAAAAGTATCTTAAAATTATGAAAGCCGTGGTTTAATTGAAATTGAACCCAACTAAGTTGGTTTTTTTTTTTTCGTTTTTTTTTCATTCGTCACACAATTCATTTAGTAAAGCTCCAAATACGTTAGTTTCATTTCATATAAACTATACCTTATATAAAAATCATATAAGCTAATACTCTTCAAATTATACAAATTTCCTTTATAAATAGTGATTAAATTAATTATGATACTAATTTATATCATAATTAATTCAATTACGATTAAAAAAAGTAACTTGAATCATCATTAAATAAAAAAAATATAATTTAATCTGCAATTAATTATATTACTATTAAAAAAGTAATATGTGTCATCATTAAAAATAATTTAAAAAATATAAAAGAGGTGTGAATAACAACTTCTAACATGTCACGCAAGCCCAATTGACACCAACAAGTGGGTACTACTATTGCTACAATAATTTTTGCTATTGGCATTACCATTTTTTGAATTTGAGATAAAAGACAAAACTGTCCCTAAGGCAGTTTCCCCCACCCCAACCCCTTCTCCTTCCCTTCCTCATCGGTCCAACCCCCAACCTCTTTCTCATTCTCCTCTTTCACTTAATTTTTGTGTGGATTTCCTAGCCAAGAAAGGTGCTTCTCAAGACCAAGATTTCACTATTTTAGTTTTTCCTCCTCTTTGCCTCAAAGTTAATGTCACGAGAGTTTTATTTCCTCGTTAAATCACAAATTACTGTTTTAATTACTTTAAAATAATTATTTTAAAAATTAAAAAAAATCATATATGATAAATAAGGATGGAATGATTATGTAAAAAATTTAATACTGTCACTCTATAGTCCTTTTTTCATACTATACCAAAAATATATACATAACTGTGTTACGGAATTAAACCTCCATATCTCTATTTGTTCCAATCAAAATATTTCTAAATAAAATAGTTGTTTCAATCAAAATATTTCTAAAACCTTTTAGACATAAAACACGTCACATGCATACAGCAACAATGTCCTTTTGTTATTAATAATTCTCCCTATAAATCTTCCGGTAACTTTCTGTAGGCCTTTGTCACAACAAAGCTAATAAATATGGGCCGAGTTTGTTATAAATTAAACCCAACTCCAACGATAAAGGAATTGCCAGCTAAAGATAAACGATGGGTTTCATTTTATCGTTAAAAAAAAAAATGCGATTGGATTAATATTTCTTGCAACTTCGGCTTAGGGTGTGTTTGATAGGAAGAGAAGAGATAGAGGAAAGTAAAGTAAGTAGATGAGAAAAAAATAAATGAGAAATAAAGTATAAGTAAAGGTTGTTTCCCTAAAGAAAAATATTTGAATTAAAATTATTTAATAAAAAAAATGAGACATAACAATGGGGTGGAATTAACTCTCCTCTTCCACTTCCCACAAATGATGGGAAGGATTCGGGTTGGGATTTACAAAAGATGGGAAAAAAATGAAAGGCATTTCTATTGGATTTTATCAGGTTAAAGGAAATTCAAAAAAACTAATCTCATATTTTTAAAATTTATTTATTCATATATTTTAAATAAATAATTGATCAAGTTATTAATTATATTTTAATTAAAAATATATATAAAAATTAATATACAACAAATAACGTAAAAACATTTAAGAACTAAATGATATTTTTATTTAAATATATAAGTTTTAAATTTGTTATTTAATTAGTATTATAATTATAATATTATTTATTTAATTATTTAAATAATAATTCTACATTTAAAATATTTTTAGAAATAAAATATGATAATAATATAATTAATAATTATATATAAATATATAATTATGTTATTAAGAATTATAAATATATAAGTAGTGGGGTGTATCCAAACAAGGTGAGGAGTGACACATCCAAATCCAAACTTTATATTTAAGTGTGTGTATGGAAATAAATAAAATGTGAAAGTAAAAATAAAATTGGATAGATATTTCCATATTTGATTTTTATTGACATACTTAAATTCTAAATTCTAAAGAGAAAATTTATCTTATTAAATTTACTTACATAAAACTCTGCATCTCAATTAATGTTTGAACCAAAAAGAGTCCATAAACATAATAAAAATCATTTGAAAAATAAGTCTCACAAACATTAAAAAATAATTTAATATTATATTTTTTATTTACTCGTTCGATTTATTTTTTAGTATATTTATAACTCTTTTTGACTTGAAAGTCAATTAGATTCTATAATTTTCATTTACGTCAAAATGATTCAAAATCATGTCCAAAATTAAAAATTATTATTATTTCAAAATGATAATTTTAACTCCGTTGAAAATATAAATAATTAAATTAAACTTATTAAAAGATAGCATATCAAACTAAATTCAATAAAAACATAAAAGAACTATAAATGTATTATAGCCTATTATTAAACAATATCTAATCATATACTTTGTCTATTTTGTAAAATATTTATTAACTTTTGTTGATAATTAATTATTATCAGAAAATTAACTAATTAGTTTTAGTGAAATTTTTGTTCCTAACTTTTTTTTTTTTTACCACAAGGCTTTTATGTAGGGTATACATTTAAATCTATTTTTTCAAATAAGAAGGAGCACTATTGATTTTTTTATATATAAAAAAGTTGCACTTAGACAGACATTATTGAATTCCCAAAGCCTTACAAATAAGTTATTTGCGCACTCTTTTCTATGCAACTTAAAAGTTTTATAATTTCATTAAAGATGTTACTTTCCGAGAAGCAATAAAAATCCTCATGACACAAAAGCATAGGTTTTTATATTATATAGTATAACAAAATGAAGATGTGTATTATTTGTATAGTATATTAGTTAAATAATTTTCGATTTTTTTATTATACCACTAGCTATAAAAGTATGGTATAAAATATTAAATAATATAATTTTAGATTTTTTTAAGTTTTATAATAATTAAAATAAAAATCATACTTTTCATGATTGATGAATGATCAGCAATATACTTTTAATGCTGTAAAAAAATTAAACTCGTAATATAAATTACGCAGTAATCGTTATTTATAACTATTTTTTGAAGTTTCTATAGTGTCGTGCATTAAATATCGTAAAATACAAAGCCAAACATCTAGCTAATTCATCTCATCCGCAATAAACTATACTTTTGTTTTCATTCTATTTTATACACATGTAGTAGTTATATCCAATAGCTAGAAATTGCGAGTATTTTCTTTGAAATTTATTTTTAGGAATATGTAATAACTTTTTTATTAATTATATACATTATACATATAGTATTTGTACATCTGGTTTTATCCTAAAAATAATAAATATTTTTTATTGAAATAATAATTAATAAAATTAAATATGATATATGATATATTTAATATATTTTATTATTATTTATTCTTTGTCCTCGCCAATCCGTTGTAATAAAATTGGCAACATTAAAATCTACGTTTCAAAGCTCCATACTTCCATAGCAAACTCCTTAATAAATATCCCCACATGTAAACAACTATAACTTTGTCTTTAAATGAGTATGTACATTCACTTACAATTATTGGTGTAGGTTCTCTCCCTCACCATGGAAAGTTTTGGATTTGAACGAAGTTCTAAAAGAAATATTATTTCATTTTCTATGACTTGGCCGTGTGGTTCAAATTAAGCTACGTTTCCATTTGTTTACCAAATTCTTGACCTTTTTTTTTCTTGTAGAGTATATCACTGCCGAACTCAAAAATGTGACTGCGTGTCGTAGAAAATGGCATGACTTACCTATCTGATTGCTTAGGTGAAATATTGCTGGATGGATTTATTCTTTCCACTAGTGTTCCTCTTCAGTGGTGCTTGTAGCCTAGGTTATTATCTGCAAAGTAGTTTGATGCTTATGTCAAATAAGATTGTATTAAAAAAAATCTGCAAGGTAAAAGTATGTGTACTAAGTTGAGGTTGCAACATTTATAGAGTTGGAGGTATACATGCTTTTTTTTTCAACACAGAATATTTATTGGCCGAGAGTTAAAGATTAATACATTAAGATATTAAGATTTTTTTAAGAAAATCATTTTTTCAACATGTTTTCTATTTTACATATAAATAAACATCAAGATCAAACTCTTTACTATATACTTAAAAGATAATTTTATCGACCAATCATAATATGTGTTTGAATTAGATTTTAATTCTACTAAAATTAATGCCAAAATAAGTTGAGGGTCAAAATAATAAATCATTCCTTCAATTTTATTGGGAAAAAAATCCTTCAATTTTATTGGGAAAAAAAATCCTTCAATTTTCCACCATGATTTTGAGATTAAAATTGATTTTAGGAAGTATCCAAACACACTAATAAGTATGCACGAGTCAAAGTTGGGTGATGCCCTAGCTAACATCTTAAAGAAGTAGTACGTTGGGACGGCAAAAACCTTGAAAAAAATTATACAAATACATACAACTACATTATAAATGTTTGGATGATGTCACTATTAAACATAATAAATATTAATCAATGTCTTTATAGGATACCGATTAAAGAAGTAAAAAAAAAATTATTAAGATGTAGAAAAAATGCACTTTCATATGATTTTTAGTAAAATATTTTTCTCACAAATTAAACAATGATTAACAAGACTCTTTAAATATTAATTGGTGTGAATGTCATGCAAAAGTATATTTAAGCATAAAAATTAACAAATGAAAATCGAAAGTTGTGTGTATTGCTAAATTTGCGACTCTAAAACACGCTTTTTTTAGGATAAAGTTTAGTGGTGACTCTTTAGTTTATTTTTTAAAAATGTTTCCGATTTTGTTTTTCAATCGCTATATAATTACCACTTATTCACAGTGATTAATTGGATATTTTTAAATAAAATAAATTCTGTAGTTGCTTAAACATTCCTCGAATTTTTGTTTGGTGGGTTAATTTATATTTTTATTTCATAGTAAGTCCTTTATAATTAAAAGTTTGATTATTGTATGAATTTACTTAAAGACTAAATTGCAAATTGGATGCATTTTTTATTTTAATTTTTTCAAGATATTTATATTTTTATTAATTCTCAAACCTTTTGTTTGCCTATTTATTAGTTGACAATTATTATACACTTTTTTCTTTAAGAAAATACCCTTCTTCTTAAAGGATACAAATTTGTTTTTTGTTACTTGTCCGGGGAAAAAATTGCAAAAGGCCAAAAATGGTGCATATGAAGTAGTAAAATAACATGACTTTCTATCTACATCAACTACCAAGGATAACATGGGTCCAAAATTGTATGATTGGCGAAATCGTTGAAGTTAGCTCCATTTCTTATGTATCGTCTTCACAAGACAAGGGTACTATTTGGGTGTGGGTATGGCAATAAATAAAATGTGAAAATGCCTGATTTGAGGTGAATGAAATGAAATATCATAAAGTGCGCCAATTATATGTCGATAAAAAGGAAATTACATGCACTCCATGTTTTCATATACTTCTTTAGAAATTTAAATATACTTTTTTTTTTGTGAAATTGATCCCATTGTCCATTATCATCGTTGTAGAATCATATATATTAAGACAGAAACTAAAATTTGAAGGATAAATATACATCCAATTCAGGCTTTGTAAGTAAAAGTAGGGTAATCAAAATTATAGAGCCGAAGATAGTTTTTATTACTAAAAAAGTATTTTTTTTTTCAAAGCACTAGCTATTTTATATTATTTTTTTAGATATCGATATAGAAACGATACAATGCTATTTTTTAATATTGAAGTGGACATTTTACATCATTATCTTATAATCAATCTAAAATATACATTCTAAGGCAATTGTCAATGTCGAATGCAGATTTTCTTGCATTAAATTTTTGTTAAAACTTCATAGACTTAAAAAGTCATAAAGGAATAATAATAATAATAATATTTGAAGGGAAGAAATAATTTCCTTGATAAATCATTTGCTCCATGTAGGAAATTTTCTTACACTTTGCTTTTATTTTTGTTTAACTTAATAGGAATGCCAACTCATTTCATCAAGTTATCACTTCTCTCTTTTGTTTGAATTGGTTTTCAAAATCATGTTCAAAATAGTATCTTATGTGTTATTTTTGTTGTTCTCCTAATAAGAATTAAAAATTCATCTCAATATAATTCATGAAATCTTTTAATACAGACTTTTATTATACAAATTAACGAGATAAAATTTTAATTCTAATTGAAAAATAGTACAAATAGTGCCTAAATCCTAAAGTATTGTATTAAGTTTTATCAATCTAATAACACATTTTATATGTACATTATCTATTTAATTAATTAATGTTCTTTTAATATTAAACATTTTTTTTGTATTTTAAAATTTATTTTTCTATAGCTTTTATATCTTCATTCAGGTGTAGAAAAGCTTATATACAATATGACTCAAACCTTTAAACTTAGAGATTTTTCTTGTGAGTTTTATGCATATTTTTCTATTATTTCTGTATTTTTCTCTATAAAATTTTCTGCATGTTCTGGCAAAAATATGATTATTTTTTCATATTTATTAAAAATCATGGATATTTTCTGCACGCTTAAACAGAACTTAAAATGTGACTTTTATGCATATTTTTTCTATTATTTTCTCCGTATTTTCTTACAAATTTTGTTTTTCATAAAAAATAATGGATTTTTTTTTTAAAATTAAAGATAAAAGTTTCAACTTTTTTATTCAATAGCAAATGTGGATTTGTCATATAAGAAAAACAAACTTGAGTAGCGTTATGAATAAAGTAAACATATTTTAACATCATAAAAGACAATTAGTTAAGAAAATAATTAATATTTAAAATTATTATTAAAATTTTAAAATAAACAATAGAAAATAATTTTATCAAATTATATTTAATTGAAATGTTATAGTTTTAATTATTTTAGCCCTCCAAACTTTTTTCTCATGCTCTACCAGACTACCACTACCAATTAATATTCTATATGTTTACCTAAAAGGCCACATTTCTAGAAATTCCATTAAGAATATTGTGGGTCTATCAATCTGACAAATATCATGCGGTTTCTAAATACTTCATTGGGTGTACGAACACAACTTATGAATTTGGCAAGACTTATGACCAATGTCCTACGCAAGTACACTGCAGCCATATCTAAGTTCCAAAAAAATAAAATAAAATACCGAGTTCATGATAAGTTGCATGTTGATTATTTTTTACAAAATAACTTAAACTAATAGCATTTGATTAAAAAAAAAAACTAAAAGCACGTACACTAAAATTGATTGTTAACTTTTTTTTTTTAAATGAAATATAATTACCAAATTAATAGTTTTTTATGTACTATATTTGTAATCTTTTAAAATACAAAAATAACTAACATTAGTTTTCATTTTACAAAGTACTACATCGCAGCCGAACTGTCCACTATAATACCTGAGTAGATCGACTTATGATATTTTTTTCGTGTTAGAGAGTAGACACGAATTAGATTGTAATAGATATATACATTTAGTGTACAGATTATTTTATTATTGATTAATAAAAAAGTAATTATTTTTGGTATGATTTATTTAAAAATAATTATTATATGATAATCTATGAGTGAGTGATAATGTAAAATATCTTTATATTATTAGTATATGTATTTATTTATTTACGGTGAATGTGTGTTATTTATTCTTTTATTTATAGTGAGTGATGATGACCTACTAACTTCTATAATTCCAAACTTTATTAAGAAGATCTTAATAAGAAAAGGGAATGGACCAATATGCTGGGCATAAAGTGCTTGTCTTTAATGCCAACTTTTCTCAAGATATTAATTGCTATTTGCTACACTCATAAAGTTATACTACCAACATAAAAAAGAATACAAAAATAAATAGTATCTAACGTGTATCTTTTTTTAGCCTTGTGACCTAAAGTGCCTACAATTATTAAAAAAAAAAACCTTTCAAAAAATAATAGAAGGGTAATGTTACATTTTCTCACAATACTTTTTAAATTTTATTTTACTCTTTATTTCATTATATCATCATTTAGTTTATCTTACACTTCATTTTTTGTCTGCTTGTCTCTCTCTCTCATAAGTTGGAAGACTTGTGAACAATAATTAGAGTAATATACATTTTTCTTCATTGACATGTATTATTTTCTTCTAAGACATGCATGCACTTATTGATCAACTCATTGATAAAATCATTTGAATCTACCCAAATTAAATGTAACTTTTTTCGTCTTTTATATTTTAGTGTTTTTATGTTTTGGTCCTGTAAGTTTTAAAAATCTCACTTACATCCTTTACGTTTTCAAATGGTATTGCTTTGATAATTTTTTCAGTTTTTTTTATTAACATTGTTAGTATTTTAATTTTAAAATAATTAATTTAATATAATAGGGGCTAGCTAAACTTTGCCACTATATGTAAATTAGTCATTATAATATTCCCAAAAGATGATTTTATCAAAACAAAACCAGATAAAATATAACCTTCTAACAAGACAAAAATAATAAAACCTCATTCCAATATTTGGGAAATTCACATTACCCTTCACAATTTATTCTCACTAGCCACAAACAATTTGAGTTTGATATGAACCATTATTTTTAGTTTGAACTTGATTCTATTTAAACTCATGAACAACTCGGTTTGGCTTAGTTATACTGGATTTAAAATTATAATCATTTATATATTTTTATTTATTTATTTTATGTAGAAATAAAATCAATATGGAATTAATAAAGATTAACTATATCAATTTAATAATATAAAATATTTTACTGTATAAATTTGGTAAATCTATAATTATTATACATGCTTTTATTTATTAATTTCATACAAAAAATATATTAGATTAACTAAAAATAATTATAGGAATGCAATAATATAAAATAAAATATTTAATATATGATAAATAGATAGATCTAGATATAAGTAGATAGATTTATATAACAAATTGATTCATGAATCAATCAAATTGAATTATATGTAATTCAAGTTTAACTCATTTATTTAATGAATTTAACTTTAAACTCAAATTCAATTCATGAATCAATTTCAATAAGTTAATTGTTGAATCTAATCTCGAACTATGAGTTGGTTTGATTAATTACCAGCCCTAGCCGTGACAATGCATGCAAGGGTTCTTTTGCAACAAATTTACAATGACAACACAAATTTCTAAGGGAAAATACAGAGTGAGGGTAAGGAAAATAGGGTTAGATGTAAAGATTGCAAGACAACTTTTAGCACTAGTTGGGTTAAAAGCAAAAAAGGCCCAACCAATAAAAGATCCAAGCAGCCAAACTTAGAAACTCAATTTTATTTGTAAAACTTTTTAATTACAAAAACCCATAGCCATTTTCCATCTCTTGGGGCGCTATATATATATATATATAAAGAAATATTGGAGCCTTATGACAGACCTAAAAAGTACTCACTTTCTATATTGATTGACTTTACATCTCTTGAAATGGATTTAGAAAATTAAAATTAACTAATGTGAAGATAATTTTTTGCACTAGTGTCTAAAATCTGGTTGCTTATTAGGCATAAGTTAAATGATATCCAATGTCTTCAATGAATTAGTGAGAACCTTCCAGAAAACTCGTGGATATCATATGAAGTCCCAGTCAAATGAAGAAGCTAAATACTATATAATTTCAGGGTCCTGCTAGCAACTTGATTATAGAAATATGTTAGAAGTTTTTATTCAAAAAATACTCGAGATGCGTTAAAAATCAACGTGAACATATGTTAATAATATTTTATATTGATGGTTATTCAAGTTGGTCTATGAGGGGTGACTATCATGAATATCTGTTTAGTCCTCACAAATTAGTAGCTTCAATCTTTTTTATTAAAAATAAATTTTAGTGTAAAAAGTATATGTTTGTTTTGTTTTTTTATTCTTAAAGCACTTTAAATAATAAAAAAATACCATCTAAAGTATTTCAAAGACAAAAAATAAATATAATTTGAAAGAGTTAAAAGCCTATTTTTTTTTATAAGGACAAAAAAAATAGAATTATAAAGACTAAAAAAGTATTTAAACTCATTTTCATTATATGTTAACCATGTTATATGTAAAAGGAATAAATGATGAATCAATCAAAACATGAATCACTTGATACAAAATTGTTTCAACTTAGTAGCTTTGAATTCTAGCTTTAAGCATGTAATTAAGCTAAATATTTAGAGAATTTTTTTTGTTACCCATAGCTTTCTGTATAAAAAAAATATTGCAATCTCTATTAACATGAATAAATGAAGATGTTATGACAGGTTCATAGAGCAAGGAATTATTTTCCATTTGGGATGTTTCATGTATAGTTTTAAAAATCCAATATCAACCCAATGAATCACTAATTGATATAAGTGATTTAAATATATATATATATATATATATATATATATATATATCACTCATATGTACAATAAATTATAGTAGCTCAATGGTTGAACCAAAAATTTGGTCTAGTTAAATCGAATTGATGACATTTCTGATCTGATTCTCAAACCACTTGGCTACCAATTTCTGATTCGATGGACTGGGTTGTCAGTTTAGTTTTTAAAATTATGGTTTCATGTGCATATAAAGTAAAAATAATATACCTAATATAAGATTGAATAAATATATTTAGACACCTCTCGAGATGTAACTGTAAATATCTTGAGAGAGAGAGAAAAAAATGAAAGATAAGGAATCAATAAATTTAAATATTTTTTTCCTTGTAATTGAGTGTTTTATTATTTTAAATTTTTATAATTTTTTTATTTTTAGATGTCCTTACAAATAATGTTTATTTTATTTTTTGTCCTTATGAGACTTTAGATAACGTTTTTTCACTACCTAAAGTGTTATCTAAAATGCTTTAAAGATTAAAAATAAAATAACATAATTTATGAGAATTAAAAAAATAATTTTACAAAAATGAAAAATAAAAATTATTAAGTTGTAAAAATTAAAAAGATATTTCAACCTAATAAATACATTAATAACGTGATGTCACAATAAAAAGAGAAAAAAAATGAAGAATGTCAATACTTTATTGGGATGGCTAGAATGTCCAAAAATCATAGTACTATTAAAATTTAACTTATAAAGTAACATGTATGCATGTGTGTACAAGTAACTAGTTCTAATTGTATTATTCTCAATAATACTGAATCTTGGTGTAAAGGCAACTTGAGTGAGATTGCGATTTGATTGATATTTTAAAGCTAAGAGACAAGTAAAAGACAATAACTCTCAGCACTACCATTGTGGAAAGAGGGGGAGAAGAGAAGAGAGTGATTTATGCTCTAGTGCCAAAGTTTCTTTTTTCGTGAAAATTTACTGTATTTAAATGACAATAACCGAGCAATTAACGTGCCTAAAATTTGAACCACAATTTTAAATTGTCTATCATAATTTTTAAATATGAAATAATCATAAACATTAAAAAGATTGTAGCTTTACAAAATATATATATATATATATATATATATATATGAGATCAAATATATAATATTAACAATTATTACGTCATTTTATAACTTTCAATTATATAATATTTTTTTAAAACTTAGATTAAATTGAAAAATTTATTTTACATATATAAAATTTTATATTAATTCAAAATCATTTAATATCTCTTTCAAACAGATTTAAATTGAAATAATATAAATATTTAAAAATCTATTAATATATATATATATATATATAAATTATTTAATTATTTTCTTATTATTATTTAATTTTGACAAAAATTAAAACAAACGATCTTAATAATATATAGATATAATTCAACAATTAGATCAATAAAAAATATATTTTATATCAACTTATAAAAATTATTAATATATATATATATATATATATATATATATATTTAAAAAATGTATATATTTTTTTACCCGGACATTTGCCACTAATTTCCTTAGCGCAACAAGGCTGGATGTTTTGCAAACGTGTCCATAGACAAATGGCTCTACGTAATGAAGATGTAAAAGGTTTTGTCGATATGATAAAAATATATAGCAAAAGAAAAGAAAAATTTCACGTACCATCACGCATACACTTTCTATCTCTATGCAAACTTGCACTCATCATAAAGGCGACCCACTCTATTCGCTAAATGCACTTATGCACCATTCTCATTCTCAACGCTTCTTTTTTCACACCTATAAAATTCCCTCCCAATTCCCCCCTTCCAAACCACACCAACACAACACTCATAACCCTCTCTCTCTTTCTCCTCTCACTCACTAGTGCCACTAATGAGAACTCTTCACAACTACACTCCAACCCTCACTAGACCACAGTGCACAACCCTCGTTCAATCCACCAAACCCCTACAAAAGATGGAGAAAATGATGAACATGCCCCAGTTGCGATCATCTTCGTTGCCGCCATTGTCCAAGAAAGTTGGGAAGAGATGGAAGGAGTACCAAGGAATGAACAATTGGGACGGTTTATTGGACCCATTGGACGAGAACCTTCGCGCTGAGATTCTTCGCTATGGCCATTTCGTTGAGGCAGCGTATAAGTCCTTTGAATTCGACCCTTCTTCCCCAAACTACGCCACATGCAAGTTCCCAAAGAACACACTCTTTGAAAAGTCTGGGTTACACAACACAGGTTACAAGGTAACAAAACACCTACGTGCAACCTCGGGGATCAAACTACCTAGCTGGGTAGACAAAGCACCAAGTTGGGTCGCAGCACAATCGAGCTACGTTGGATACGTAGCAGTGTGTAACGACAAAGAAGAGATCAAACGACTTGGTCGAAGAGACATAGTTGTGGCGTACAGAGGAACGACAACATGTTTAGAATGGCTCGAAAATCTTCGAGCCACTCTGACACATGTTTCAGTTCCGTCGATCACAACGGAGACCACAACAGAACCATGCAGCATGGAAGAAAATGGAGCGATGGTAGAAAGTGGGTTCTTGAGTTTGTACACGTCAACAGTTAGTAACAACAAATCATTTATGAGTTTGCAAGATATGGTTAGGAAAGAGATTGGTCGGATTCGTAAAACTTACCAAGGAGAGAATTTGAGTTTGACCATAACGGGGCATAGTTTGGGGGCGGCATTGGCCACTCTCACGGCGTATGACATAAAGAACAGTTTCCTCCAGCCGCCGCCGCTGGTGACCGTGATCTCCTTCGGGGGTCCACGCGTCGGGAACCGTAGCTTTCGGCGGCGGCTGGAGGAGCAAGGGACCAAGGTGTTGCGCATAGTGAACTCCGATGATGTTATAACCAAGGTGCCCGGGTTTGTGTTCGATGACGTGGACAAAACTGAGGATGTTGCGGCATGCAATGGCAGTGTCCAAGTGGCGAAGTTTCAGAGATGGATTCGAAAACGAGCGGAAGAAGTTCAGTGGCTATTGTACTCTGAGGTTGGAAAGGAGTTACGTCTTTGTAGCAGGGATTCTCCGTACCTCAGGGGTGTCAACATTGCCACGTCTCACGATTTGAACACCTACCTGCACCTTGTTGACGGCTTTGTCAGTTCCACTTGTCCCTTTAGAGCCACTGCTAAGAGGTTCCTTCAGCATTGAGTTTGATAAATATTGATTTAACAGTCAAAAACAGTTAGAAAGTAAAATGTGTTTATGGTTGGTTTAATTTGTTTTAAATCAACGATAAATATGTTTTTATTCTACCACTTTTTATATACTATTTTTTTCATTTTTGAAAGAATGAGTTTGTAAATACCAGCGCAAATCTTAGCATGGAAAGAATCATGAGAAAAAGAGAAAGAGCCCCGGAAATTAGTTACTAGTAATTATGTGAAAAATCAGTGTTTGATCTGTCAGTTTTGATATAACATGGCTTTATTTTTTTTTTTTGGAATGTACTATTCGATGACTTTATTATTATTTATTTATTTTTACACGTATGCTTATTCTTTTGTCCTTTATATTATCGGTACCGAACTTATTACCAACAATTGATTGCAGAAAGTTATAGACTTGTGCCGCAGAATTTTAATGTATTATTTCATATATCATGTAATTGCTATTTTGCATATAATTTTAATATCTCGCGTAAGAAAATAACATAGCACAAAAATATCAAAAGAGTGGCGTGCAACAAATTGGCTCAAAAAAGAAAAAGCTGGTTTTAGCAACTAATACAATAGTTTTACAAAACTAACGTTGTAAGTGAGTGAAGAATGGGTAACCAAGGCCCCATAGATGGCCCCGGCCAATTGGTCTATTTTTTAGTTCTATGTATAGAGAGAAAGCGTGCTTTCCACCATTGAGGTTCGCAATGTCCACATCAAGTTGCTAACGAAAGCTACTTCCAATATGTGAAGGTAAATAATGCAAACATGTTTCCGTGTAAGGAATACATTTGAATAATCTTTGCTAAGAAAAACAAGTGCTCTTACCTATAAGGAAAGCAAGGGCACAAGAAACATTCCCTAAAATTTTACAACATTATGCATTTTCAATTCCAGATACTTCATCAACCCTACATATTTGAGTTAGATACTTCTTTGATATTTTTCATTCCAATATCTTTGTTAATGATCATGCCATTGCCACCCTTTGTACCCGTCTCAATCATATCATATCATATCCAAGAAGTGGGAAAAGAGTGTTGCCATTGCATAGTTTTAATTTTAATTTGGTCCTAGCTAGTTGAGATATATGGTTACAACTACGTCACTGTTTCCAGAATAAACAACAAACAAATGGAAATAAAAACCTAGGATTAGTCGTCGTTTCGTGTAGTTCAAATCATTAATTCTTCTCCAAAGGCAGTGCGCATGAAATGAAAGCACCACTCCTAGGCAATAATCTATGGGTCTAAAAGAATGGGTCAATTTTTAAGTAGTCAAAATGATATGAATGGAATTCTAGCTTCAGCATTATATGCAACGGTAATTGGTAAGTCTATATTGATCACATACATTGCATATATTAAAAAATTGAAGTCAAAAAGTGGTTGAAAAATTTAGTTACAAAGGAAAAGTAGTTTTCATTTGTTAACAAACTGATAGTTAGGTCAGTCCCTTTCGTTTTGATAATAACTTGTCAAACCGAATCTTAGGTTAATGCGAAAAGATATATATGATTGTAATATACAATTTATAAAAAATCAAATTAAATCTATTTTGAAGTTGTGACTGTAATATATAATTTATAAAGAAGAAAAACAGAAGAAAGAAATATGATAAATATAAGGAGTGATATGATAAACTCATAAAAGTAAGAAAGAAACACAAAAAATTAATGTAAGATGAATATAAAATTAAAATGTGAAAAATCAAGGTAAAAAAAAAGAATTAAACTTATATACATATTATGCGCTTCCTAAGTGTAATTAGTATATCAAATACTATATTAAATAAAATAACAACTAAGATATCAATACACGGTTAAGGTGCATCTTGCAATCTTTAGGATATGTATGCAGGTTCCACTTGTCAACACGTGTTAGGGTATACCTGTAACCAGATAATTAAGTAAGATATGTCTGTGGAATTTGTAAGAGAGTCAACCAGAGAAAGTCACGAAAAATAACGAGTAGCCTAAAATAGAAGAAAGTCAATGATTTGTATTTTATAGATATCAAAAGATTAATTTGGCGATATAGACTTGGGCTCAGGATCAATTCGATGGGCGTGGATAAGTTTTCCTAAATACAAATAGATCAATTATCATAAATTTTTAGTTTAACTAGTAATGAATTCCAACCCTAAATATTTAGGTGTGTTACACGAAAAAATTTCATAATAGTTATATTCAGTTTGAATATATGCTTTAGTCTATATTTAGTTTAACGTTGAAAGGTTTAAAATAGTAGTTGAATAAAAAATTATAAATTTTTACTTATCATAAAATATGTATAAGAATGTGTGCTCATTTATCTTAACGTTAAACTAAACACAATCTTATTCGTTAAATCCTCGAGTTCTTTAACCGTTTATTCCTTTCCTTCGAAGTTTTGAATCTTTGACATATATACTCTAGAGTGTTAAATTTGCACATACAAGAGTGTTAGGTTGTTGCGCACAATGATATATAATCAAGTCTTGGTATACATCTAGCTATTCTTCCTAACCACTATCTTATCATTATTTCTTTTCTATGACGTCGTTCCTTCATAGCTCTTGAAGCAATGATGGAACTCCTTTTCTTTTTGCCATCGTCAAGTGGTTCCGTACGTTCTGGGACATCGTGTATCTATTTCTTATTTAGATAATCTAATAACAATGTTTTCCCACTATTTTGACATTCGATCGACATCAAGATATATCTGAGAATCGCAATAAGCAGCCATTCAATTGGTGGCTAGACAATAGACAACGGCATAAAAATAATTGAAAGTACATAAATGAATGTAAAAAAAAAAAAAAAGAGAACTCTTTGACAATTACTAGCTAGGCTGCTATTCAGAAAGAAAAAAAAAGCTGCTTTCTCGGAGGAATATATTACTAACAATTTAGTTTTATTATATATTTGAATATTAGAGGGTCTTTAGCTTATTCACCGAAAAAAGAGGGTCTTTAGCGTATATTAAATGAGATAAAGATTGTACCCCAAAAAAAAGGAAGATAAAGATAAGGGTGACTTCACGCCCCCTCTAAGTGTATAAAAGAAATGAAAAGTCATAAAACATGACATATGATGCGGTGGTGAAGAGATAGAGGGAAGTGTACATGAGTATAAAAATTAAAGTGTGAAGAATCCAGGACTATATTAAAAAAAAAAAAGTCTATAATTGAAGCGTATGCAATCTAGCACACATACCAAACGAACGGAAGAGGTTTTGTGGTTAACATTGTTTTCTTTCCCATTTGAACTGTTTATGTTATTGTCCTATGATTTACAGGTTTTATCGTGGTATTAGTACTAAGGACAATATATGTGCATCTCATGAGACTTAATAAATTTACCCTAGATATATGCTCTCTCTTTTTTTACATCGCTTTGACATTTTTGGATTTATATATATAGTCACATTAAAAAAACAAAAAAAAGTCTATATTAAGCAGAAATACATAAAAAAGGACATTTTCTTCCTTTTTTACATTATTTTGACATCTTTGAATTTATATAATTACATATAAAAACAAAAAAAATGTCTATATTAAGAAAAATAATTTAGATTGTGTCCCTCTTAAAGTGCTTGCATTATCTTGGACCTGAAAAGAGTGCCACTCAAGTTAATGCATGTAAAAGAAAAACATTGTCTCAAGTGCAAGGTATAGTCTTCACCTATTTTCATCTTGTTTGGTAATAAATCGAATTTGGAATGCACTCAATATGCATGACTTGGTTAATTTGAGATTTTGTCTAATAAAATTTTCGCTTTTGATTATGCTCAATTTAACTCTGTCTTAAGGGAAAATATATGTTTTGGTCGCGCACTGTGATATGATTTACTTAGATCATGCGTAACAATATTATTTTTCAACGTGTAATGTGTTCCTTTAACTTCAATACTACTCTAGACTCGATTAAGGTTAAATCAAGAACATAGTTTAAGGTCACAATGTGTAGTGTTTAATTTTTTTTATTGGTGTATTGACTTTGTAGTTTGTTTTTCTTTATCTCTCTAATTTGACCTTATAAGACTTTTTGTTCATGAGTTGGAGTACCGTACCGCATGTAATTTTTTTTTAATAATACTCTGCTTATAAAAGAAAAAAAAAACAAGATATATATAAACTGTTATGTTGTTACATAAATAAGAAGATCATGTAAAATTTTGTAAAATTTCTGAGTATAATCTGCCTTAATAATAACAAAGGTGAATGACAATATGGCACTGTTTGATCTCATGTGCTCACAGATTGTATTTGGTGGCATTTCATGGCCAGGGCTTGCTTTGGCTTTAGACCATGGGTTTGTGACAGCTTTTACTATGATAGACACTTGCAATTGATGGTTTAAATCTCTCCTCTTGTACGGGCCAAAAACTGAAAAAGGATTAAAAAAAAAGATGCATATGGGATGGCCAAATAAATCTATATTCTTATAAGGACAGCAAATGGGTCCTAAAATGAAAGATATCACAGCTGTATGATTGGCTAAATCACTGAAGATGTTGGTCCCATCTCATTTATATTCACTAGACAAGGTCATCAAATGGGACCAAAGAGAGATCAAAATGTTCTATGATTGGCTAAATCACCCAAAGTAAGTCCATCCCATCTCATATATCTTCACTAGACAATTTGGGTGTGGCTTTTGGCATGAGAGTATTTGTCAGCAAGTTAAACGTGAAACGGCCTAATTTGAAGTGAATGAAGTGTAGTATTATGTTGAGCTCCTACAAAAGTTGATGAAAGGGAAATTCCATGCAATTCATGTTTTAGCCAATTCTATTGAACAATATCAATTTAAATTTATTTGCATGAGCTGTTGAATTCACTGCCCATTATAAAAACAGTACTTCTAATTGGTGGAGACAATTGATCCCAGATTTACTAAATATTCAAAAAAATACTCACAATATGAAAAGTTTTTAATTAGATTTTGACTATATATATATATATATATATAACACGTGTGTGTGTGTGAAGATTTAAAAAAATATTTAAATACATTTTTGAATTGAGTGGAATGTTGCACTTTTAATTAATGTTTTTATTTTATTATTTTACATCAAATTTTAATAATAAAATATATTATTATGATATTAATTAACAATAAAACATATTGAAAATGAATATGCTACATTTAATTAAAATGTGAGCAATAAGTCAAATTATATATATCCATTAAATATGGATATATAACATAAAAGTTGTTATGTGTGCAAAAAATAGGTTTTAGTAAAAAAAAAAAAGTAATTGAAAGAAAAAAAATTCTATAAAAGTGGTTAGCCAAATTCTGTTGTAGAAATTTATCATTAATAAAGTTAGTACATGTTTCACTCCTATGGTAACCAAAATAAATTTTAATATAAATTTTTTCATAAAAGTAAATGTGAACTCAAATAATCTAATAGTCTAGTCAAATTTTATCTATTATTATCCTTATCTTTTATTTGTCTTGAGATACATGTGAAACACGTGCAAAGCTGCAGCTTTTCATTTTTTTCCCAAGGAAATAAACTGCAAATATATGGTTTTAATTGTAAACAAGTTAATAACCTTTTTGTATACTTATGTTTTGACTTATTATATATTGAAAGACATCAATCCAATGTGTTATGCCCATCATGTATATGTTAAATATGTGTAGTGTGCAGATCATGGTTGCTATATATAGCCTCCGACTGAGTGGACAGTTTAATTAAAAACTTAGTAAATAAAAAATTATAATGTAAGTATTTATCTATAAATTGTTTTTATTATTAAAGAAAAATTCATTTAATTAATTTATATATTTTGTAAGTTTTTTTTTATAAATGATCTTAAAAATGTTTTATATTAAAATACAGTGAACACAACAATTGTAAACATATCATAAGTTTTCTTAAACACTTATACAAGTATTTATCTCATAAAATAATCCAAATAAATTATAAATGAACTCTTTCAAGGATACTCATAAAATTGTAGATTATAATTGTCCCAAACAAATGTACTATGCCTTAAAAGTTTTTTTAAGAAAAAAGTTTTCTAAGAAACTACATAGGTTGCCAAAGACAATATTAGGATTATTTTAGGCTAGGGAGTTATGTTAGAAGATTTAAAGAACTTAGTGGGTATTTGGCTTTAATTATTTTAACAATTAATCTAAATGTAATCGATTATATGAAATAAGTTTTGTGTTTGAACCTGTAAAAAAAAGTTGTGTTTGAATGTTAAGGAAGTAACTTTAAAATAACTTATTTCATATAAATTACTTAAAAATGATTTTATAGTAACTTTGCAAAAAAAAAACTATTTGTATAATTATGAAGTTTTTACAAAAGAAGAACACGTGTTTTGGTAATCAATTATGAAGTTAGTATCAAAAGTTTGTGGGGTCTATAGTTGCATTGCAAGCATCCATTACATCATTCTCTTGAAAGATTGATGGATCAAAATCACATTAAATTTGGGTTAGACTCACAATTTGCAATTCCTCTGACACAGCTGTTACATGATCCAGTTTTTGATTAAGGGTATGGGACCGGAGGTTTTATTTTTCTAATTTGAACTTTCATTAAAAAAGAAAAAACTGATAAATTATGTTTTCAAAGTATTTAATTTAAACTAATGCTATAGAAACATGCAATGCCTCGTGTGGCAACGATGGAGTCGATCGTCGTTGATCAACCACAAAAAGTTTATCAAACTCCTAATCCATAAATCTACTGTAGTTCAAGCTGATCAATTTATCTTATGAAGAACGTGGAATTATACTCTAAGCCTTCTTCAGAAACTTCTCTTGAAACTAAAGGTGGCAAAATAATTTATTTGGCTACGATCCATTTTGTCTATCCATGAAAAATTTAATCCCATTTATTCGTTGTTTTCCCTTTTATAAAAAAAAAACTTGAATAAGATTAGATGGGATCATATGATTAAATGAAGAATATTTATCTATCATACCTTATTTTCAAATGGGAAGTGTGAATATGTGATGTTGGCCGCTTAAACGTTCGGTCTGACTATGTTGGTGAAGTATTGAGGTGTAGCAGAGTTAGAGTAGTCCTCTAGCGTCATTTTCCGTGGATGGTCTTTTATCATGATACGCTCTTCAGAGAAAGGATGTGGACTTGTCACAAGGAGGGAAAGGATGATTCAGATGATGGTCTTTTCTCTCCTTGATTAATCTGCACCTCTTGTTGCTTCCTCCTTTTTTTTTCAACATTGTTCCTTCTGCAAGTTGCTTCGATCCCTAGATTTAAGGGAATAAGGTTTTCCCCGACAGATGTACCTCGTATACAAGAAAGAGAAACACTACCATGCAGGTTATCAAGGTAAAAGAATTAAAACAGAATTTAAATAAAGAATAAAAGAATAAAGAAAGATTGCTTTTAGATTGGGACATATGAACAACCAAGTATGAAGGACAAAGTCCTCGGCAACAGCGTCAAAAACTTATTAACTAGTTGACAAGTATATCGATTTATCACAAGTAGTAAAGTTTAAAATGGAAGTCCGAGTGTCGAATCCACATGAACTTTGTTTGTACTTGCGTTGATGAATACCTAATTTGTAAGCAAGAGATGAAGAATTACAATAGAAGAAAGAAAGAATTTGAAATTTAAAAAGGTTAGAGCAATAAAATAAACCTGATTAAATGCAAAAGATAACTTCAGAATTTAAATATGTTGGGACCTAACATGCCTAACCACCCTTGATGTAATATTAATGTATTTCTCTATTTAATGTCTTCCTAATTTCCACTCACATCTACTAAGATACTCAACCCTGATCCCTCACGATGAAGACCCTAATTTATCTATTCTCTCTCCCAAATCCCTTTACAAAGATTGAATAGTAAATCACATGAAGTATGGAGATGTATGCAGAGGCAAAACAAAGTTACTATATCCCTAGCAATGAATTGTTTAGATACCCTTTCTCAGTTCTTTAGAAATTATCATTTCCCAATGTATATGGATGACCAGACCATATAATAAAGATGAAGAGCAAAAAAGAGGCAATAGAAATAGAAATTGCATTTAATAGATAATAAAAGCAGTTACTTTACAAAAGTGTTGGCTGCTAGATTCCCAATAGAGGGGGTTTAGCCTCTCATAGCCATGAGAGGTTTTACACTTTAGAGGCTAATGTGGATGGAAGAAGGGGTTGGATGATTAGAAGACATTAAGGGAGGAATGGCTAGAGAATGAGGGTTTCTTCCATGGGATAGGCTTAAGCTTTGGATATCTTGAATAGAGAGTTATGAGACTCGGTGTGTTTTTCCCTTCTGCCTCCTCCTCCTTTTATAGGTCCAAGGTAGTTTACTTTTCACACTGACTTCGCACTAAGCGTGCATCTTTTGGGCTTAGCGAGGTGATCACACGCTTAGCGCTGAATGTCGCGTTAAGTACACCTTTGAAGTTTTTCGCATTAAGCATGGGCTTGCCCGTTAAGCGAGGATGTGCGTTAAGTCTGGCCTATGTGCTAAGTGAGTTGTCTAATTCTTGCAACTTTTCTTCAAGACTTTTTCTTTTAGTTTTTGCATCAATTTTCCACTAAAGTCCTTAAAATCTTCTTCTTTTAACTTTTGCTGATAAAAAAAATTACAAAGATATTAATTTATTCATTATTTCATTAAAAACAACAGTAAAACGAAGAAATTGAAATCATTCATACAAAAATTAACTATCAAATTAACTCAAATTTCGCAGTTATCAGTAACCGGTGGCTTCAAGGTTCTTTCTCAATCAGAACCTCTTTATTTCTCACTATAACCTTTGTAACTCTTCAGATGGGGAGAAGAAAAATTATGTGTGACGGTTCAATATATTGAGGATTATAGTCTTCTTATAGTGTGTTAACCTAATATGATTCTCATTATTCCCTAACGCACTTATATTGACATATGTTTATTTAAGTCATATTATCTGATTTAGTTGTCTAATAGACTCACTTAATTTGATCACATAAAATAAAATCCACTAATAACAAATAACTAATATAATTATCTTATAATATTAACCTACATTAATTATTAAAATAAAAAATTTCAACAATAAATATTTCTCAATGTATTAGAAATATTCACTACTATATTTTTTATATTAATATATTCATGTAAGAACGAAAAACATTTTTTAATAAGCAAAAATCATTTTATGCATAAGCTTATTTATAAAAATTTTCTCATATCAACATTGCTAAAAGATGAATTTTATTGATATATAAGCTAATTTTAACTTTCCGTTACAAGAAAGAATCATATTTACAATGATTTTTTTCAATAAAAATTAAGTTGTTGGTAAAGATTGATATTTGGTAATGACATTTGATTTTCATCGAGGTAAGATTTTTATTTATTTATTTTGGTAACATGGTTAGTATTGCAGGAAAATTTATCAATGCCACTATGAAAAGAATTTTTTTATGTTGTTGCTTGTTGTAGAAAAAGTACTATTTAATGTTAACAATTATTGCAGTCGCTGTGAAAAGTCGATTTTATATGCTAATGCACTTATCATTGTTGAGAAAAATACTACTTAATACTATAATATCAACAATGTTCGCAGTGGTGGGTTCGATCACCACAGACGGTTTCTAATTGAATGCTAACAAACATTTGTCAAGACACTTTTTACAAGTCTCAACTAAAGTTTTGCATCAAGTTAAATTCGTAAAATGGGTTATTACATTTATTTTCAGATGTAAACCATTCACCAGACGAATAAATGGAGATGATATATTTATATTGCCAAACTAATTGGGTCAGCCCAACTTGCAAAGTACAAGCCTTTCAAGATTTTGTATAAGAGAAGACAAAAAATATATATAGATAAAACTTATTTTACAAGTACTCCTATAAATGCCGTCTTAGCTCAGTGGTAGAGCGCGTGGCTTTTAACCACGTGGTCGTGGGTTCGATCCCCACAGACGGCGCTTTTATAATTATTTATATGAAGATTTAGTGCATAGGTGTCGAGTGCAAGGCCATTAATATGAGATATTAATATAACAATTGAAATTTTCTGTTACATTAACTATCTAATTTTCTTTTTTTTACATTCCAAAAAGTATTTGTAAGTACTAGTACTCTTTAAATTTGAGTATATATCCCACTATAGTAATTTTCCAAGCGATTTATTGCTTAGTTATTATTCAAAAATCCATTTATTTTATTTTTATTCAACGTGACAAAGAAAACATAACAGATTTATTCAAATTAATAGGGATAAAATTATAATAGTAAAAATATGATAGTATACTACATTTTTAACAACTCAACCATGCTATTTATTTATTTATCATTTAAAAGTTCCCCTCAATTTTTTTTTGAAACAATTGTGACTATAATGGTTTCAAAACTTATATACATGCTAATTAATTCCAATACTTAATAAATTAAATAAATTAAAAAAAATATTAGTTAAATTAAGTTTTTTACTATCCACACACTACAATAAAACATATTATCACAAGCTAAGAAATCTAGAAGTATAATAACAAATTTTAAAAATAATCTTGAACAAAACACAAAATAGCTATCTCAGCCCGAACCGTAGTAAACCAGAGTGACTCATAGGTTTTGATCCATTTTGACCACTATAGCTATCTCTCAAATTAGAACACAAAATATTATATAAATAGAAAATGGCCCATGTGCTGAATAACCTGTGTAGTGTGTTAGAATTTCCATGCAATCCATGTTTTTATCAATTGCTTTAGAAATATTATGTTAAAATTTTAGATGAATATTATTTTTCATGGTGGATGGTGATCATCATCTACCTGATTCATCTCATGCATGTGATACACGGACAAAAGAAACTTCTTCTCATGCCATTTCGAAGCAAAATAAACAAGTTTCAATATATACCCTTTAAATGAATCAAGTGAAATGATCTACGAATAATTTTTGTTTAAAAAATTAGTTCAGTGAAATAGATTCATATAAAACCTTGCATTACTCTTGTTATGAGAGTATACAAAAGAGAAATCTTTTTATAAGATATTTTTTACAACACTCTTATGAGATTGCTTAACGGTTTTTTAAGGAAAAAAAATGATAAAAATAATTTTTTACCAAGATTTTTTTTATAGAGTAGTTTTTTATATTTGTCCATTGTAATTAAACTCTAGGATGAGAGAGCGGTCCTTAGCAATTTATTGCACCCAATAACCACCTTAAATTCATTTTAATTTTATTTAGAATAGTATTTCTCTCCTCGTGTGCTTATAATGTTTAAAGAAAAACGTTAGTATTTATAAATGCAGGGTTTGACTTTTTAATCATTGTGAATTTTAATGGTTAGTATTTATAAATTTTGAGAAAATGGCAGGTTTGCTTGAATTGGATTTGATTTTATACAGTTACACCGCTTGCTAACAGGTTTCCTTACACTATATTAGTAAAAACATAAAATAAAATAAAATAATCCAGGTCGATTCTATTTTTAATAAGTTTCAAGCATCAAATTTAATTTGCAAATAAATTAAATTATAATATCCATTATCAATTTCAATAATCAGATTTAATTTCTAATTATATTATTAAATTGATAAAATTAAATTCAAATCAAATTATTAATTCATTTTTAAAATTTTTAACAACTATAAATAAATCCAACCTAAAGTATATATATATTCAATTTAGGCGTACGATTGGAGTATAATGTGTGGAGTTTATTTGAGGTATTTCTCCCCCAACTAAAATAAAACTTTTAAAAACCATTTAAACCTCATTTGCCTTGACCTAAGTCAAACCCATGTGGGGTTGGTTCTTTTTTTCGGAGCCAGCACGTGAAGTTCTATCGTTGTTAAACTCATGTTTTTGAGAAGGAAAATAGGTTCGCCGTAGTTTGAATTTCGAGTTAGGCTCAAATTTTGAATCCTTTGTGCCTGGACTGGAAATAGGGTCCAAGTCAAAAAGTTGAATTCAATAGGCACAGAAAATAGCAATGTAATGGTACATAACACAGATACGGCTCCAATTACAAGGGGGGGAAATGTTATACGTGTATCCTTAGAAATACACAATTCTTGTAAATGATTAACAGAAGTTTATAGTGTTGTGAATAATAAACAAGTGTGAAAGTTTTTGTGTTTTCTGCGTACTAATAAGACATTTTCTTCTCTTTCTTTACAATTGTATGATAAGGATATCCCCAACTCAACTTTTCCGTTGACACAGATTAAGTTCCAGTTTGACAATATTCTCCTAATTAATTAAGGCTCATCCCACATCAGATTGATATATATAAGGGTTTCTGATTTTAATCCGAATACTCAGCAGAGAGAAACGATTTTGCTTTGTTAACCAGGCTAATCCCTCAGTTGTATAAACAAAATTTAATCCCTATTGTCGTTAATCGTCACCCTTATGACAAGAATTAGAAAAGAGAAATTATACTTATATAACAAACAAATTTCACAACAAAATATACAATGAGAGAAAAAGAGAGAAGAAAAATAAATTTAAATTTAAAATATAATAAATGATAAAGTGAAGGAAAGAAATAAACACAAAATATAATGTTATATTAATAGAATATTTTAATAAAATAAATCTTACACACTTTACGATTAAAAAAGTCCACTTTTAACTCTTTGATAATTGTTTTTAAAGTATTACATTAAAACGATTCATCTTTTAATTCCAATAAGTCAAAGAGGCAAACGTGTTAGGAAATAGTTTCTAACATGATAATTGCTTCAGTATTTTATATCGTATAAATAAATTTCATATTAATTACTTTTTCTTCTCCTATTATAATTGTCATACATTTTAACTTTTACAATATAAAATTAATTATTATTATTTTACTTATATCTCTTATATATTAATGATGAATAATAAAATCTATAAATGAATTAATGATGATATAAAGTTAATATTATAATTTTTTTTTTGTCTGTGTACAACATAATTTAGGATGACTATTATCTTGAGACTGAAGGAGTAGCAATTTAAAATGTGAATTGTACTTAAAAGCATAAAATGATGATTATAGGTATGAAAAAGAATTTTTACCATCAAGTGTGGATCAACTAGTATATGAGTTAGTTTAGTTTAATTAATGATGTTAAGTTTAAATCTTACAATATGTAGTTGCATTAAATATCCAAATGAATAATTTTGTCAGTTAAGTTCTATCCAACTTAAATAAAATTATTTATTGGGCGATAATATAGTCTGTATAAAAAAGATATTATTAGAATTTTAATAATTTCATAAGTAATTTATTATAAATCGATGTACATATATTTTATTAAAGTTTGAGTTAATAACATGAGTTTGTAGAAAAGATCCTATATTTTATTTCTATAGAATATACTTTTAGGAAAAACTGAAACCTTAAATGTGACTAAGTTCTAAATCTAGTAATTATGATTATTTTTAGTAAAAAAATAAAGTCCTACTGTTAAATTTTCAATAAATAACTACCGCTTTAAAGAATTATTAATATAATTTTATCTTTATTATGAATAAGTTTGACCTAGATTAAGCCTAATTAGATTTGATTTATAATCTCATGGCTTAAGCTTGTGAACTATTTAGTCTGTTGCTAACCTTTTTTCGGTCTAATTTGACCTTTATATAAATCTGACCCGAATTATTAACTTATTCAAAGGCGTATTTAACATTAAAACTTTAAATAGATTGATGGATCTATCTTTAAACATGATAATTTATTTACAGGCTAATGAGTCTATCTGCAAGAAATTCAACAAATTTACAGGCTAATCAGCCTATCACTATAAGCCAATAGACTGATGGGTTAATTAGTCTTTCGTACTAGAAATAGTTAAATCACAAAATTAAATTACATTTATAGCCATTAAAAGAGGTGGCAAATTGAATCGAGTACAATAAACGATCAACCCAAATAAATAATCCATAAATAATAGTGAACTTAGCTCTTGAAATATGCCAAAAAAAATCGGGCCAATTTGACCTGGCCCAATGTCCTTTTCAATTGTTAAATTTTCCTTTTTTATAATGTGATTAGTGATGATAAACAATAATTCAAATGATATAATTGTCATGCTCAAAGTTTGTCACTTTTGGACAAAACAAATCTCTTCCCGCAGGGCTGATCCTTCACCTATTGCACGAATGTGAAACTCAGGTTGTGTACTTTGGAACACAATTTCAGGGTAGGGCAATAACGGGTACCTCATTGACCCATCAATTTTAAAATTTTAGAACACAACAATCCTACAAGAATAATATGAGAAATGTGGGACACCAAACAACAAAACAGAATATGGTTAAAATCCTTATTGGTACAAGCTGAAATCCCTTTTATTGTATGGGACTGTACTTAGATAATGTATTTGTTACTGGTGCTGGTCCACTTCTGTAGTAGACAATAAGTGTAAGTATAATGTTTGTATATAGCCACAATGTTGCCAACATTGTGCACCAAAAACAAAACATGCTGAAAATGTTCAGGACTCATGAGGAAACACCTGCACCATGCATGCAAAAAATTAATCTCGCTCATAAGATTATGAATCCCTAAATACGAACGACCTTTGTTCAAATTCATTGCATGCATAAGTTAAAACACATTTGCATAAATATTAGGTCAACAACCTAGGACGCTGACTGAAGATCAAAAGGCACGTTTATTGTAATTGTGAGTCATGAAACGATCCTGCATGAAAATAACATCACATAACGAAAGTTTGACACCCAAATGGAACACAATAAAACCGTAGTCGCCGCAATTAATGAGGCTCCCAAAACTGGGTGCATACATTTTATATTTTAGTTTCACGAACTTGTTTAGCTACGAATTATAATTTCAAGTAAAAAGATTTTAAAATCTGTAAATCTTGTATTTCAAATTATATATTTAAAACATAAAAAGGATTAATCCAATGAAGAAAATGTATGACGCATTAGGGTCCATAAATTGAATCCTAAATATATTTTTAACATCCATTGGTATAAATATTTTCCGATACAAAAAATTAAAAAAGACACCACTCCAAATATTTTAAATAGAAATTTAGAATCTAATAGAATTCAAATGAAATAAAAGCTCGTTGTTTTCACGAAAAATATTGTCTAGGTGTAAACTTCTATCATGCAAATTGCAAAACACGTTGTTTTTAATAGAATGATCATCCCTTAAAATTTCACCATTCGTTATATCCCGAACCGAACATATACCTAACACTCAAAGCAAGATGAATATAACGTGAAGATAGAGCAAGTTAGATGCCATATATATATATATATATATATATATATATATATATATATATATATATATATATATCATAGATACGTAGTGGATTGGGACAAAGCAGAGAGCAGGGGCGGTGCGCTTGCTTAAGCCGCAACCACGTGGTTTTAGCCAAAGAAAGGTGGTCGGTGGTGTTCTAAGCAAAACATAATTCAGTTCTAAGTTTTCATCATAGTGTGTTCATATTTGTGTTCAATTATTCACAACAAAATCTCATCCATTTTCAATCACAATATTTAGTTTTCTTCTCTATAGGTTGAGGCTGGATATAAATATAATCATGTATAGTCTAGTAGGTATACAATTAATTAATGAACTTGTCATGACGAATAAGAGAAGGCAATTAATAATGTTTTGGACGGAAAAAAATATTTTATAATTATAAAATGGCTGTTGTGTAATATTTAAGCCGTGATAATTGTTATGTATAAGTCTAGGCAATCTTTTCCACATGATTTTTGCAACATTTTATAAGAAAATAAAGCGAGGGTTGCATGATGCTGATAGTTAAAGCATTGAAATTAAAGAGTCCATTTGTTGACGCGGTTTTTTTTGGCCATACACGAGTCTTCTCCTTTTACTCTTTGAATGTAAAGCTAATTTTAATGCACACTTGAAGCATAGAGAAACGAGGGCTTTTGTTTTTGTTTTATATTGTGTACCTTTTTGAATGTAAGATTATTTCTTCCTTGATATTGATATATGAATTTATAAACATCTAATTGACATTTTTTTATTTACCTTATTTTGTTACATTACATCATATATTATATTAATTACTTAAAAATAGAAACATTTAATTCTGTTAATTGTTATAAACTTTTTAATATCATTTTTTTATTCCTGAGCATTAAAAGTATATATGAAGCACTTAAAACATCTATAATACTGCACTCTTTATTTGAATTCTTAACTCACTTGTATTAAGTTTTAATTTGCTCTTCTAAAAAAAGTTTTACTTTGCTTTATTAAATTGAAGAACTTTAATAACTTTCTAATTTAATAATAAAACTGTTTCAGAACTTTAAATAAATTTGACACTTTAACTATTCGTTCCCTCTCTCTAGATGTCTGGACTCAAGGGTGTTTATTATATCTTTTTGTTTGATATTGATATAGAGGTTCTCATTCTTTTATTCAAAACGCTATAATGGTGAAAAGAAAAACGGCATGAAAGCATTATGAATCATCTTGGCAGTTTTCTATTGGTGAGAAGACATATAAAGATATGAAGCGAAAGTTAACCGCAAACATAGATCATCACGCCATGCTATTCATCAATTTCCTTATACAGTATATTTGAGCTGCTGGTGCTTTATTTAAGAGGCTATTTAGTAGCTTTTGACCAATTATGAACTAGTTCTTCTGTTTCAAATTATATTGTTAAGTATGAAAAAATAATATATCTATATTGTTTAAGCTTTTATGTATATAACAAAATAATATTCTATGCCTAAAGTATTTGTATTGAAAAGAATGAAGTGTAATAAGGAAATATCAATTAAGTATTTACATGTGACATTAATCATCATATTGTTGTAGAATAATGTTTTGTAGAGTTTTCTTAGGAGAATATTTTGTAGAGTTAAGAAAATAAGAAAAAAGAATTGAAATGAAATTCCCAATATATACCTTTCAGTTCCCTCTATAAACAGAAAATTAATTAAGGATACCTCTCAGTGTGCTATCACAAATATTTTGGAAATCACTTGTTGTATTTAATTATATGTTTAATGTTAAACTGGAGGGACATGTAATGTATATTTAGTTATATATGTCTCCAGAATGAGATGCAGGATCGTATATCAAAGTTCACGGCATCCACTGGGGGTTTATTGAACAATGTTAGAGGGCAAATGTGTCTTTTCATCAGTTAGTCGGAGCTAGGGAGACTATTAGACTATTAATGCCTTTGTTTGGAGCTGAATTCCATTTGTTTAATTGTTTTTAGATAATTATTTCTGTTAACTAGATGCAGAAGTTCATTCCTGCTTTTTTGCAGTTCAATGATGAAATCGGCATTCTAGACCACCGCTTCAAAGATCCAAATAAAAATATAAATAAATAAACAGCTCTGGATTTTGTATACCACATGAAATTGTACTCTCAGTTAGAAGCCATGCATCCACTATAGAATTAAGAAGGGTATTTGATGTTAACAACAGAATGGATTTTATCTTAAAAATGAGCTGATTTGATGGGAAGGAAATTACGCCTCCGGGTAATAAAAAAAAGAACAGTTCTCATATTATCAACATCTAGGTTTTTTCCTTCTAGTTTTCATATTATTCATTCAGCTTAATTCTAGCTTGCACAATTATACCATTTAATCAATTGTATACTAGAATATAGAATATATATTGAACTTATAGTCAACGAAATTTTTTGCAAAATAACCCAATATAAGACATTCAACAATGGAAAATTCGAGCTTTGCCTATGTGCCCCTCGCAACATTGCATTATCATACCAAAAATGCATAATATTAAGTCCGAAGAATGCTTCAATATCTTGAATTACAGGTCGTATTGATTTTTTTCGCAATAAAAAAGAAAAATAT
The DNA here is from genome assembly GCF_004193775.1 of Glycine soja. NCBI lineage: Eukaryota > Viridiplantae > Streptophyta > Magnoliopsida > Fabales > Fabaceae > Glycine > Glycine soja. The sequence goes on along the minus strand of NC_041019.1, from coordinate 50,593,799 downwards.
AATTCATTGGAAAGGGTTAGTTATTAATATGAAAATGTAATTATGTAAAGCTCATCACAGCAGGTGCCAAATCTTAAGCAGTATACATTTTACAGAACTAGATAAAATTCCATGGCTCACATCTGACGCAAAAACCGTTAAACAAATCTCGCCTGTTTACAATATTGTTGATAGCAAAAGCAATTTCACGTGTATAGGATAGGACTGTTTTAAGAAACACCAAGCTACTTTTGCTGATAACAAAAAAAACCAAGCTGTTTCAACTAAAAAATGAGATAGGATTTTCATCAGTTCAACTTTTCATCCAGCCATATAGGCCTAGTATACCTATATATAAATTGCTTATTTTTTGTAAACATTACAAATTACTAAGATCAGATATAAAATAAATATTATTCTTCCATCTGCACACATCTCAGTTTTAAGGCATATATATTTTCATTGCTTATATATGCTGGAGAACTTTTAAATATTAATAACAGAATTCCATGAAATAATTAATCGATTAGTGGGTTGTATGCCAACTTTTCTTTCTAACAGGCCCTTCTTGTAATCGAGTTTGCACTCTATTATATATGCAATTGTTCATGTTGCAATAGTGTTTTGTTCAATCATGTAGTTGCGATAGCTTAGCTTGCTGACTCAAAGCTTGTTGTTCTGTGGTCACCTTGTTTCCTTCACAAACATATATATCTTGCGGATTAAGGAAAGAAAAGAAAAGAAAACTAGAGGAGCATAAGCAGAACAAGTACTGCTTCTCTAAATTGTAATAATATCAAGCATACTGTAACTTTTAAATCAAAGAAAAATTTGTTCTAATTAATTCACCAAAATAAGAATAATATATAGGTTGAATTTTGAAGAGCTAAAATTTTATATAAACCTTAAAAATCCAGTCCTCATTATACAAATCATTTGCTTTAATATTATTGTTATTAAAGGATAAAGTTACAAAATCTTACTCTCAAAAAATCTAATTTCCTTGAATGATCACACTTTATACAAGGATCACAACCTATAATCTTATTTTCTATTACCTTTTCACACTGGAATATTTAGTTTCTTTTGTTTATTTAGTCTTAATAATTGGTTGTACAATAGTGTCAAAGATTTTTCGTTTTCGGTTTTAAAATGAACCAAAAATTGAGTGGAGTGGATTCTAATATGATATGTTTCATCATTTGTAGGTAGAAAACTTACAACTTCAATTTTTTTTTTCTGAGAAGCAATTGACAACTTTAATGATCTGATTGAACGGGATCCTTCTTTCTCTACTTGTATGAATGTTGATTGAAGTGCCCCTAGTTAATAACTTTCATATTTTGCTGACCAAACCTTAAGCATGAAATTCCTTTTATAGATAGCCTCCCAGCTTACCTTTCCATGATAAAAAAAAGGTAAAAATAAATAAATTAGTTAAGACATTAATGAATGGTCATGCAACCTTTATACGATTCCCTCTTCCTGTAATATCTTTTCTAGTTGCATTAAAAATTGTAACCCTAACTCAAGAACTAGGTTAAAATATTAGTTACAACCTTTTTAAGGGTGTTACTAATAAGTATACTTATAACATCGGTTAATAAACTAAGAAAAAATATTTATTATATAAATTATGAGAGAATATGAAAAAGATTATGGCTAACGTAATTTTTTATCTCCCAATAAAAATATTGTTATTTGAAGCTTCTTCACCAATATCTTTCGGATACCTAGCATTTGTCCTCTTTTAGTTAGCAGCACTGGCGGCCTCTAATTTGTTTTTTCTTTCTATTTTGACCTTCGAACAACTGAACGAAAGGAACATAAATATAGTATTACCGTGAACATATATACACAAGCAAATTAAAAGGAAATAATAGATTTAACCCAAGGGCATATTACCCAAATTAAGCGTAAAAACCTCCCTCTGTAAGATGAAGGACTACGCCACTCTGGCGTGTCACCTTTCAAACGACAAACAATTTGGTGATTTTAATTAATTACCTGACTAAGATAAGAGATATATGTTATAAGTATAAAGAGGACCCATTTCAACGTACGTCCGATAAGCCCATCACACGTTGGTTCATGGTACTGTCTATAACTACCGCGCGATTGGATTTTCTTAGCATACGTGTTTAGTTTTGCGTCCAAGAAACCAGGACGTGAGTAATTAACGTGCAATTTAGAAACTATATGTAGAAGCTTTTTTGTGTTAGTGTGAGAATACGTGATTTTGGAAGAAGCCTCAGGATTCAATGCACGAAATGATCGTTTGATAAAATGTTTCAGTTGAGATACATATTTTGATATTTCTTTAAATATGCATTAAGTTTCTTTTCGGGCAAAGTTTGATAGAAAAAAATAGATAAGAAATAAGGTGAATAGAAATAGAAAATATAAAAATAAAATAAATAGAAACAAAAAAAAACTATGTTTGGTAAGACTCTAGGAAAATTTATAAGTTCGTTTATAAGTTATCAAACATGAACTTAATTTTTATAAACTACTTTAAGAAGTTTATTTTCATAACTACTTGAATTTGCTTATAAAAAATATGTTAATTTATAAGTTATATATTTTTTAAAATTTTATTCTTATTATTTTATTTAAAATTTCATGTTAAAAAAGCAAAGAGATATAAAAAAAGATAGAGAAAATTTAATTAATAAAACAAATGAGAGAATAAAAAATGTAAAGTGAATATAAAAAAATAGATGTAAATGAAACTTGTAAACATTATTTTGTTCCAAGTTAAATTTCAACCTTAGGTCTGGTGAGGTAGGCATGACGACTTTTTTTTCTTCATGTTACAGCTGCATGCTGCAATAGGCATGATAATTCTCTTTGTTACTAGGGAATCTTGCAGGGACTGTCCCATTTGGGACACTGCGGTCGGGGGAAAATTTCTTGCGGGAACGGGAATGAGAATGAAGCCCCCCGCAATTAATTCGAGGACGGGGATGGAGATTATATTTCCCGTTCCACGGGCTAGGGTTCTTGTATCCCCGCGTATATAGAATTTTACTTATATGCTTTCATAACTTATAATATGTATAACATAAATATAAGGGTTAATATAATATTTTACTAGTAAAAAAAATACAAATAAAATTATCATATATATAAGTAATATCTCATAAGTCACAAAAATACAAAAACATTATCCAAATCTTAAAATGCCGCAATAGTTGACAATGGAATTTTGCTCTTCTCTATTAAAGCAATTAATTTATTTTAATAATTGCATAATTATGTCATTAGATTCCTTAAAATCAAAAATAGAATTTTGCTCAATAGTTGAGGATGCGAACACAAGTCACACAACAATCCCAACGGTATGAAAATTTTATTATATTAATTCATGACTTTTTTATATTTTCTAAACACATATTTACATGTTTCATTGTGTAGGTTTGATGTTGAAGATGTTTCATTGCACTTGGATGAAAATATGAAGACTTGATTCAGTATGATGAAGTTAATTTATTGTATGAAGACTTGTAATGTTAGACTAGTTTTATTATTTTTATTGTGTAATACTGTAACATTAATGTGTACTTGGATATTTCTTAGATGCTTTTATGTTTGTGTGATTTTATTATTATTATTATTATTGATTTATTTTGGTATTTTTAGTCATGTTTTAAACTTAGAATTAAACCTTAAATTTATTATTGTTGAAAAATTGAGATAAAACAAAAAAAATATATTCTTTTTATAATTTTTGACATTTTTTAATATAAAACGAGGGTTTTTCGAGTTCTTGCGGGAAGTCGAAAAATGAGAACGAGACAAAAAATATCTCTACCATGGAAATAGGGAACAAGGTAAGGTTCGAGACGGAGAGCAGCGGAGTACTCCCTGCCCCCGTCCCGTGCAGGTGTCATGCCTATGCTGCAAGCACTTAGATTAAAAAAATACTATATTAATAATTAATGAAAATAATAATAAGAGAAAAGAGTAGTATACTCATTGAATATTGAAGCGCGCGATTAATCCATAGTAGAATAAATCAGATACATCCCTGTCTTGCTTTGACATAATATCATAATTTTATATATAGTCTAGCTAGGGAGGGCCCTTAATTATTGTCTTTGGAAATCATTCACAAGTTAGTAGAGTCCTCTTATTGATAAAACAATAATTGAAATTATCATGACCATGGATATATTTGAGGCATGGAGAGATCCACTGGTTATTACGAACATATATTGATTGCTATTAAATTATTTTAAAAGGACCAATAATTACTACTAATATCTAAACATCTTTTGATCCGAAACAGTCAACATTTTCTATCTATAGTCTCTCTCTCTCTCTCTCATTTATTCATTACCTTTTACATCCAAGGGTTCACAGCCATTGACAAATTTTTTTGCGATTAACGTAAGATTAATAATTCTGTAAAAAAAAAAGTAAGATTAATAATCATTAATAAAGAAATTAATTAAAATTTTCACTACGCCAATCTATATTGATATTGATGGATCTTTATTACTCGAATCATTGTGAATAATTAAATACAATCAACGGCAATATTTGATTAGAAAGAGGCGGAGACAAGATCCATTTTTTTTATCAACCCTAATGATTAGGTTTGAGGTTTAGTCACACAATTAAACTCATTTCCTTCTGCACAATTCAAACATATGTTCTCAACTAAATTATAGTCGTTTTCTATTTCACGCTCATAAGATTTCGACAACATTAATTGAAGTGAGAATAGGTTTCATCAGGTCAGACTTTACAAGGCCTATGCTTAGTCTACGATAAATTTTTGAGACTTAAGTCTGACCTATAGCCTATCAAAGACTTTTATTTAGGTTCGGTCTGGTTTTTTTAAAAGCCTAGTTTGACCTAATAACCTTTTTAAAAACTTTCTTCACATTAAATCTTTAATATTTTTTTGCTCTAGAGTTGAAACCTAATAGGAAGTTAAAGGAAAATGAAATAAAAATAAAAAAACCAATAAAAATAATAAGGAATATAAAGGGATACATGACTCACACCTAAATTGTAATTAAAATCTTACTTGATTATAGAAATGAAAGTTATGGAGTAATCAAAGTCTGCTAGTTTAAAAAAAATTAATTATACCTAAAAAATAATAAAGTATATATATATATATATATATATATATATATATATATATATATATATATTTAGGCCGACCTATCAAATTTATAAGAGTTTGTAATAAGTGTAAGTCTGATTTATTTAATTTAATAGGTTTTTAAAAAAGTCTGAGCCTAACCTTTTAATTATATAGATTAATCCAGGTCAAGTTTTATATAGATTAGGTCACAAATTCTTGTAGGCCAGTCTGACCTATTTCTATCCCTAAACATTAATAAGAAAAAGAAAAGGTATCGCAATAGTCACCGACAACAAGCCACAAGGCATGATCGTATGAGAACCTGAGAGTCAGTTGACGGCGTTAATTGTAGCGCGTATCTGTTGCTTTGATTCTTGTTAATTTTCTCTCTGTTAGAGCGTTTATCGCTAGTCATCGTTTGTTGACAGCCACACTCCAGAAAGGCAACATATTGGTGGCTGAAAAAGTTGACCTTTCTTGCACTAGAGCACAAACCAATACCATACCATAGAGAGTATATATACACTTATTGGTGTAATCAAAGCTATTTGGAACCTTTTATTTAATTAATCTTTTTTCTACCGGAACAGTTTATTTTGAGATATTCCAATAACTACTTTATATTCAAACTTGAAATTGAATCCTAAGCCTTAGTTTAAAAAAAACATATTTCAATTTATAATCTTTTTTTCAATCTTATATTTCTCACGCTAAAAGGTGTGATGTAGAAATAACATAACTTTGCCTCCTAGCTACTGTATACATGTCCTTGTCATTCTTTCTCCTATGTCCTCTTCTCTGTACAAGGAACACTATTTTTGCCGCTTATAAAAACCCCTTCCGTCCTAATATGTGTTCCAACCAATTAGGAGTTTAGGACATTCTCCCTTCTCACTTCTCATTCTCTCTTGCTCCCTCTTTCAGTGTCATTCTCTAAACCCACACTACAACAATGAAGTTCACAATAAAAACACCACACCCTCTCCCTTCACCCCAATCTAACACCCTCCTCAAACCTCGCTGCATAATAACCACAACCCAGACATCCAAACCAACCAACAATAAAATCCTACACTTTTCTAATGACACACGACAAGCCGCATTACATTTAGAGAAAATGATAAACTTAGAAGAACATAATAATTATAGCAATTATTTTCCGTCCATGCAATCATCAAAACTTGGCAAGAGGTGGAAGGAGTACCATGGCATGAGCAATTGGGACGGTTTGCTAGACCCATTAGACGACAACTTACGTGCTGAAATCCTAAGATACGGTCATTTCGTGGAAACCGTTTACAAATCCTTCGAGTTTGACCCTTCTTCACCCAACTATGCAAACTCGAGGTTCCCCAGAAAAGATCTTTTAGAACGGTGTGGTTTACATAACACTGGCTACAAGGTAACCAAATACCTACGTGCAACCTCGGGTATTCAGCTACCTAGTTGGGTGGACAAAGCACCAACATGGGTGGCAAAACAAACGAGCTATGTTGGATACGTAGCGGTGTGTCATGACAAGGAAGAGATCAAAAGGCTTGGTCGGCGCGATGTTGTGGTGGCATATAGAGGAACCACCACATGCTTGGAATGGTTAGAGAATTTTCGTGCATCTCTCACCAACCTCCCTATTCCATGCAACACCAAAAGGGCCTTTGAAAAAAATGGGGTCATGGACAGAAGTGGGGCCATGGTGGAAAGCGGGTTCTTGAGTCTCTACACCTCATCACTTCCCAGAAAGACGTTTAGGTCTTTACAAGAAATGGTGAGGCGAGAGATTTCAAGGATCCTCGAGACCTACCGGGGGGAACAATTGAGTCTGACCGTCACCGGTCATAGTCTTGGGGCAGCATTAGCCACGCTCACGGCCTATGATGTCAAGACCGCTTTCCCTGGACTGCCGGTGACGGTCATCTCCTTTGGTGGGCCCCGCGTTGGGGACCCGAGGTTCCGGAGGATGCTTGAGAGGCAAGGGACCAAGGTCTTGCGGATAGTGAACTCCGACGATGTCATCACCAAGGTTCCGGGGTTTGTGTTTGATGATGGCTTGGCCAGCGATGGAGGGGTCCACGTGCCGGGATTTCCGAGATGGATACAGAAGAGGGTGGAGGAGGCACAGTTAGTGTATGCGGAGGTTGGGAGGGAACTACGCTTATGTAGCAAGGATTCTCCGTACCTAGGAAACACGAATGTTGCCACGTGCCACGAGCTGACCACGTATCTGCACCTCGTTGATGGCTTTGTCAGCTCCACGTGTCCCTTCAGAGCCTCCGCAAAGAGGTTCCTCCAGCGTTGACAGCCACCGTAGTGTGGTGCTCTAACCCAAACCATTAACAGAAAAGAAAAGTTTTAATGGGCAAATGTAAATTATTAGGCTGTAGTTGTGTAAACTGTAGCACAACCATCGTGATTGTTGTTAGTTTTTTTTTTTTTTTTTGGAAAGGCTTGATTGTTGTTAGTGATAGTGATAGGATTAATATATTTATACACTTAACTTCTCTTCTGGTTTGTGACCAGTTCCAATCCAAAAACAAATTTAAACAAGGAAAGATAGTGTGTATATATAATGATTCTCCATCTTACTTTTACATAGCGGTGAGCCTTCTTTTGTTTTTTAAAGGCAAAGTGTAATCTCATATATTAATGGACACCAAGATTGTATAAGAGATGCAACTGTAAATATACAATTAAAAAGTGTCTGTTCACTATACAAAGTAGTGTGACATCATATATCCAAAAAGTAATTCATAGAAATATCTAAAACTATGTAAATTCAAATAAAGCAAGGGGTTAATATACACCATGAAGAGAAGAAAATCACTGATTTGTTCCTTCTCTTGTACAGGAACCACTGCCATGAGGTGATCTTAATGTCTTCCAAAACACTTATTTCTCATGTGCTCTGGGACTATTCAGATTTGGTACGGGATATTTAGATGGTTGGGAGTAGATATTGTACTTCCTCAGGAAATTAATCAGTTATATGACCAATTTGATTTGCTTATTCGTGGAAGGAAATGTCGCAGATGAAAGCATATATTTGATTTGGCACGCCACATGTTGGTGCATATGGAAAATAAGGAATAATATTGCATTTCGGGAAAGACTTTTTGATGGGGCAAAACTAGTTTGGAAGCTGTGGGTAACATCTTCCCTTTAATCACTTCTTCTCTTTATTTCGCATCTTCCTTTGCTGTCGAAGAAGACGAAGATGGAGAGAGTGGCAGATGAAAAGAACAAAACAAGGGTCCTAGGGTTTGTGACCAAATTGAATGAGAGAGAGAGAGTCACACAGAGGTTAAAAAGCAAGAACACTTCCAATGAAGATGGTCACACAAGAAGCTTCTAAATTTTGAATCTGAACATACCTTTTATGTAGTTGTTCGCAGGTAGATAGTCTATCTAGTAATAATCTACATGAAAATACAAGTACCTTGGAGGGCGCTTTGCTTTCCCAAAATTTGGTTTGAGTTCTGGGTGAAAAGTTTTGCAGTTGTGTAGAGAGGGATATGAACTGGTTATATGTTGTTGCCACGGTAAATCCTTTTCCTGCATCTAGTAACTAAATCCACTTATCTGTCACAAGTGGTTTCAGCCCCACATGTTTGATCAAACTCTTCAATTGTGAAAAAATTTACCTACTCCTAGACAAAGTTCTGAGCCAAGCCCATTGCCAATTTATGATCTCACCATCATAATTAATAGAAGAGAGAAACACATACACTCATTTAAAACAATAATTAATAGAATAGATGAACTCTTAGGCCCCATTTGAAAGTTTTCTATCGCGCATTACACATGTAAATCGCAAACCCACTCCAACCCTAGTTGTCACCAATCCCAACCCTAATTAATATAGCATAGTAGAGTGATATTGGGGCCAACTACTATTTGAGAGTCGTTTTTTTTTCTTTCAAATTTACCATTTAGGAAAAAATTTAAATTAATACTTCGAAAGAAATAAGTCGTAAAATAACCAATGACTTATAAATTGAAAGCTATAGACTGGATTATGACTTTTTTTTATTTTTCCATTGAAGTCATAAAAAATTTTGACTTTAATTTTTTATTTTTTTTAAACACAACTTTAAAATTGAAAGATTTTCTTTTCACATGATTTTAAAGTTATAAAGGAATTTTTTCATTGAAGTCGTAAATTATTTAAAGTTGTAATGTATTTTTTAAAAAAATCATAAATAATTTTTTATTTTAATTATTTAATTAATCAGTGTATGTTTTCTTTTTTAGTTTTATTTAATATATTTTTTGTATTTTTTACTAATGTTAAAGATTATTATTTTTCTTGTAAATTAAAAAATAATGTAAAAAAATTAAATTTAAATAAAAATATTAAAATGTACTACATATTTATTTAACAAAAATATTAAAATATTTTGTTACTAATACTAAAATAATATTAACTTATAATTTATCACATAATATTAAAATTTACTATATATGTAATTGCTTATAATATCGTTCACTTAGTGGAAATAAATCGTGTTATTCAAATCAAAACATTGGTTGTAGACATACTATTTTTTAAATTAATATTATTTGATAAATTATAAGTTAATAATATTTTTTAATATTATTAACAAAAGATTTTAATATTTTTTTAACAAATATGTAGTGCATTTTAATATTTTTATTTAAATTTAAGTTATTTTGTATTATATTTTTAATTTTTTTAAAAAATAATCCTTAACATTAGTACAAAAATATAGAAAATATTAAATATAAAAAATATATTAAATAAAAAATATAAATAAATATTAAATAAAATATTATAAAAAAGTAATAAAAAAATATTAAGTAAAAATAAAAAAACACATACATTAATTCATTACATAATTAAAATAAAAAACTATTTACCATTTTAAAAAAATATGCTAAAAAAATCTGTTACAACTTTCAAGTTGTATAAAAAAAAAACTTACGATTTCGTAAGAGAACAAAAATACAAAAGGAAAAAAACTCTTAAAACTTTGAAGTTATAAGATTAAAAACATATAAAAAACTCTTACGACTTTTAAAGTGTGTTAAAAAAAAATTAAAGTTGTAAATTTTTTTATAACTTCAATAAAAAAATCATAACAGAATTTATAACTTTTAATTCAGAAATAATAAGTTATCATACAATTTATTCCTTTTTAAGATCTTAATTTAAATTTTATTTCCTTTGAGATATTATTTTAAATTTTATCCCAATTGATAAATTTGAAAAGAAATACTCCTTTTAATCGTTTTCCCGTGATATTAACACCACACGTAAGATGGTAAAAAAAAGTTCGTCATTAACACCAATGATCTACACTCATTAAATGTCATAAAAGAAAAAGTTCCTCATTGGTTTTTCTCCCTCCCGTCCATATAAATATATTAAAAAAAATACGTGAGCGGCATAACCCTCAGCCTACGTCAATATATAAAAAAGGTTGAGCATTTCATTTGTTAGCTCTAGCAATAAATATTATTATGCAAGAAAATGTTTGATGAATATAGTAAAATTTATGATACGATAAAAAAAAATGTTGATATAATGTTTAAAATAAAAAATAATTCATGTATTATCATTTTATTATACATTCATACATACCACATCATTTATCTAATTTAATCGTTTTTATCTCTTCTTTTTGTTTTTACTCTTTATCTGTTTTTACCCTAGCTGCACCAAGGATATGGACAGTCTTTGCCTTGTGTTGTATGTCATGTTGGTACTAAATACACTGTCAATATAATGCCTGGCGCATGGACATGGCTGCAGTCATAAAAAAATGACCGAATATATATATATATATATATATATATATATAATCAAATAGTAAAATTAACTATACTAAAAAAATTGAAGCCTTCTGGAAGCCTTGTAATTGAGAATCTTGGTAGTAGGCGTTATATCCATCTCTGGCTAGGTGTCTAGGACGGCGTTCAGGTCAAGTTGGAAAACAAGAACGTACACTTATTTTGGGTACATGCATGTGCACAGATAAAAAGTTGAGAAATAAAAAAGAAAAAATAACACGAAAGTGATAAATACAATAAGTAATGGGTAATATGTATGATTGAAAAGAAAGAAAAATAAATGAGTAAAAAATAGAAAAAAATGAATATATTTATTATTACTTAGGTCAAACAATATTATATTTTCACCCCATTTAGGGTAGATTAAAGTGAAAAAAAGAGAAAGATAAAAAAGAAGAAAAATTATAAATCTAATAAGTCGTATATGCAATAAATGAAAAATATAATTAAAATGAGGTAAAGCATATATATCTTTAGAATTAGAAAATTGATTGGCAAACATTTTAATGCTAATTTACAGGTAAAAAATAATAATAATAAAAGCTAAGAGAAGAAAATGTAAATATGATAAATAAATGATATATATGGAACAAAAGAAAATAAAAGTAAAAAGTAAAACAAATATTTGTAAGTTGTTTTAGGTGTCTATATATGAGAAATTACTGCACGATTACAAAGTATTATAGTTTCAACTAATTGTGCATAACACCTAATTAAATACAATTAATTTTTTTATAAATTAAAAATCTAAGTACACGTTGTAAGAAAAATAATCAAAATCATAATAAATACATAATAATTCATGATCATGTAATAAGTTTTCGTCCACTAAATATAATATAATTCTTTCTTATAAATTTATAATTCAGTAGCCTACACATTCTGACACCCCTAAGCTAAAGGCACCTGTTGGCATGCTACGAACGAGTAGGAGTGGCTTTAAACTTTATGGTTCACAAGGTTGTTTGGGACCTAGTCTGTGCATGGCACGGTCATATTCACATATATCTGGAAGGGATTGCGTGGTATGAAAAAATTTGAGTTTTAGTCTTAAATTTTTGTTCCAACGGTAAAAGTTTTTTTAACTTTTTTGTATTAAAGTTTTAAGAATATGTCTAATCATCAAAACTTAAGATACTCAATTTGAATATCTTAAAACATATTAAATTATTTATTATTCTTAAGAAATTTTAAAGATAAATTATTTATATAAAATATTCATTTCAAAATTTAAGAAACCCACAATGTTAATTGAATTTCTCTAACAACAAAAGAAAATAAAAAATTATTTTTTATCTTAAAAAACTCATCAAACATCTTTCATTATAGATGAACTTAATCTCTAAATTTTTGTTTGACCGGTTAATGTTAAACTTTTTTTCATTAAAGTTTTTAGTGCTTACAATTTTAAAAAATTCAATTTTTAGTTGTTAACATTATACAAAATAAATAAAAATAATAAATTTAAAATTTTATTTAAATTTAAACGGAAATTTTTAAAATTTTATGAACCTTCATCAATCAAATAAGAGTTTAGCCACTAAATGAATTTAAAAAAATGTTTAGGTACTCAAAACTTAGTTAAACAAAAAAAAAATATTTTATCTGGTTTTCAGATTATTATCTAATTCTGTCATAAAAAGTTTATCTAACTAATTTAGTTTTAAATTTAAATACGACTTAATTATACAATTTAGGTTAAGTTAATTTTAATTATTGTTTTTAGAAAATCATAAATAAGTCTTTAAACACTTGAGTTGGTTTTTAATTTTTTAGGTTAAGTATATTGTTTCATATGAAAATTATTACAAACGTAAGACTAATATATGGCTTATTTTATGTTTAAAATTACCGAAAGATTTGAAATTTCATTTAATATTAAAAACAAGTTATAAAAGAATGAGTAAAAGATGTTGGCTATGACATTATATCATATTTTATCTTTTACTCATTCTTTTATAGCTTGTTTTTAATATAAAATGAAAATTTTATCTAATAATAGATAACAAGATAGACACGGAAAAATTAACACTAATCCAAAAAAAATTGAACATTCAAATAATCAGACATAAATTTTATGGAGAAAACAAACATGAATGATAACATTATAAATATTTATTTATATTAATACAGCTGTTATGATAATTTTATAAAATGATATATATATATATAGAGAGAGAGAGAGAGAGATACATATAAATTAATTTTATTTTTATATTAGATTTATTTTAAAATTATGACCTGAAAACCAAAATCCAACAAAAAGTGAGTTTTATTATTTTTCTGTTTTTAACTTTTAATATTTAATTTAGTTGTTTGTATTGATTTGATTGGTCTAGGGATGCCCTAATTAAGGCCTAACCTGCAGTAACAAAAAGGAATGCCGAATGCCCTAACCTAGTTCTTCTTTCTAGTTCAAAGTAAAAGTTTTAGAATTCTAGGTTACATCCGTCTTAATTTGTTCGCGGCATGAGTCCATTGTCGTCCCGCTTTTTTATAATAAGCGTGTGTGTGTGTTCATGAAGAAATTAAGATAGGTCAGTTTTTTTTTTCTTCACATGGCATGTCACTGTTAATTATAAACATTATGAAAAATAACACTTTAAATAATCTTTGTGACACACATTCAAAATACTATATATGAAATGTCTTACGGTCAATATACTCAATAAACAATACATTCCGTCAAACATGTTAAAACTAAAGCAATTTCTTCAAGTACACAAGAGAAAAAGAAAATAATTTGCTTGAAAAAAATAGCTTCGGTATATTAAGAGTTGTTCAACAATTTCTTAACTACTGACTCATTTAAAATTAATTTTTCTTTAGAACGTATCAATTAAACTACGAAAGAATAATATTCACAAGAACTAAATAATAAGTAACGTAAGCTAACTAAAAAATGAAAAGATTCTTACTCAATCTAAACTTGAAGGGGTTAAGTAATATTGACAGAAAAGATAGTTATATTTTTTAAAATAAACGAAGAGTAGTTTACATAAAAATAAGTTTAATTTAATTTTTTTTATGATGAAAAACACTTTATAATAAGAAGCAAAGTTTTGTCAATACCATACACGTTTTCAGGTGACCAGAGGGTGCATCTGTAGAATTGTTAGTCAATATGGTGGCAAAAACGCGATGGTAGCAGCTGCGGGTCCGTAGAATTGTTTGTTTGAAGATGGAACAAAGCGACGGGGTTTGAATCCTTTGCATCTTTCTTGTTGAAATTTCTGAACTTGTGTTGAACTCTTTGACTACTTTTCTTTTAGGGTTCCTTTAGAAAAGAAAATAAAATTGAGAGAAAAAACACACATAATAATGTTTTTTTTTATTTGGTTGAGAGAAAATGAAAGAAAAATTTGAAGAAAAGTTGATTTCAGAAACAAAAAATTAAAATTTTCTTATCAATAAAAAAAGAAAATACAAGAACATTATTTCATTATAGTATTTTCTTTGAAGCAAATAATTTATTTAATGTCATTATTATCATAATTCTCATGTTAAATATTAAGTTTTCCTTAACAAAATTTGAGGGCCAACTATACTTTTAAAATCTTAAACATCATATCTAAATATTATAAAGAATTTTGATCATTAAAATTTCTAAATCTCTTTAAAAACTTTAAAACTAAATCTCTTTTCACCCTTCTACACCATTATAGTCTTATATATATTTTTTGTTTAATTTATATAATTTTGGTTTAATGTGAAATTTTAGTCGCTGATTAAATTTAATATATTTATTTTACAATTAAAAATAATAATTTAATTTTTGTATTTAGCCTTCTCAAAGGAAATGTTATAGCTCGACTGCTATCGCTTATCTTTGATAAAATATCATTAGTTTAGATTAAAAAGTTTAGTTTTGTTCCTATTATTTTAAAATTAATACCATTTTATCCTTTCATCAATTTTATACTTGCACAGTTAATGTTTTGCGCGCATTTTAAAATAATTAATTCTAATATAGTGACAATTTTAACTGCGAATATCTTAAATTTATCTTATTAAATTTTTAAATAGCCAAAATTAATTATTTTAAAATAATTTTAATATAATGGCAGCATTTTATTAAATTTTTAAAAATTAGTATTTTAGCTTTGCAGTGCAAAAGATAAATATTTATTTTATATAACTAAAATTTATAATTTATAATAAATAGATACCTCAATTCTAAATATATAAGTTATATTATAATTAAAATTTGTAATAAATAAATATTTTTAACATATAAATTATATTGTAGGTTTATGATATATAATTTATATTGTGATATTTTGTTGTTGATATTATTATTATTATTGATAATTTCTTTTGAAAATTTCAATTAAAGTTAGAATTGAAGATTTTCAAAAAATGTTATATTCAAACTGATAAGATGTTAAGATTTCATTTGGGATGATTTTTTTTTTAGTTTTAAAATTTTTAAAAATTAAAATCAGTTTTACTTTTGAGTCTTAGTTTACTTTTTGCTTTTAGTTTTTAAAAAGATGTTATAAATTGAAGATAAATAAAATGAGTCAACTTATCTTATCTTGCTCTGTTATGAAATAATATATGGTGGCAACAGAGGTAACAATGTGAAAGTGACAGTGGTGATAATGACGGTGATAGTGACGGTGATGACAATGGTAAGATGGAATCATGGCGACGATGATGGAATCATGATGATGACAGTAAAAACTTGGACTGACACGACTAGTTGGACTGATTCAACTGCGACTTGAAGGTTTGAATGGGTCGACTTGCCTATCAAATCAACCATTCATTGCACCTGGTGCAACCTAGTAGGACTTGATTGGGTTTGCAGTTAAACTGATGACCCTTTGACTCGGGCAGGGTCACGCTCAAGGTAGAAAACACGTTCGATCATGCAGGTCAATTAAGGTTGAATATAAAATTTTAATTTTTTCTAATAAAAATTCAGTCATGCAAGTCAATTAGTGCCTCACTAGTTCAACCATTGACCCACTAATTTTTAAAATTATGGATGGTGGTGGGAAGAAATATAGTGGCAACAACGACCACAACAATGATTGGGGTGGTGGCAACAATAATAGCAAAGAAATGGTGATGGTGATGGTGGGTGGAATAGTGGTAGTAGCGATGGCAACAACGATAGAAGTGGCGATGAAAATGGTGGTAGCAACAATGGTGGTGTGATGGTCATGGAGGTGGAAAGGTGAGGTGCGATGGTAGTGGTTGAATAATGGAATGGTGATCGGGCAATAGTGGTAGTGGCAATGCAATGGTTGTAACAACCATGCCTTTTGGGTTTTTCATTTAAATAAAATAAATAAATAGATCAATAAATTAATTAGGTCATCAATTCCCTCGTTATATAAATTAACTTTTAACCCAGATTAACTTTTACAAAAACATCTTCTATTCTTTTTTTTCTTCTCATGCACAAGAACCCTAACAGAGCAACCGAAGGAGGAGTTCTAGAGAGCACTAGAAACGTCACTATTGTTAACGAAGAACGCTTGAGCGACTACATCGAGATAAGGGATGAATTACTCACGCTTGGGTATTAGAATGAACATGTATATGAATCTCTAGAGGATCAATTTTAGGTTGTTTTTATAAATTTTTAATTCATGAACCCTTTTCAATTGAATATTTCATATGCTAAATTGAGTGTGATATCTATTATCATAAACTTCTATGATTTTGTTTGTTTAGTATATATTGACATAATATTTTTATTGAAGCTGGTGAATTGTCAAATTGTTATTACTTGATTTTTGTGTATATTAACGTTTATGATTTTTTTTTTTTTTGTTTTAAGCTTGTGCATTTACCACTATTTTCAAATTGTTAGTAAAATGATCACTTGAATTCAAGGTTTGGCCCAAACCATTGTATTCGCTTGGCTTGCAATCAAAATTTACTGTACCAGTTTGCTGAAATACAATATATTTCTCGCTTATGAAACTGACCACATACGGTTCTTTTGTATATATATATATATATATATATATATATATTCTAAAAACATATACAATAATATTAATAAATAAAATAAAGTTATAAAAGTTATTGCTTAATAGTGATTATTTTTGCTACATTTTAAATTAATTGTTGTAGAAGTTCTTTTTAATTGAAAATAATATAGTTCGATTTAATTTATACATGTTTTGCGCCATGTAAATATTACTACTAAGTGATATGTGTATGATTATTGAGATGTGAAATTGTTTTATTGAGATTATGAAATTGTGATTGAGATTATGTGTAAGTGGTAACCATTTGGTATGTAATGAATTGTGAATTACACGGGTGTTGAGATGTTGTATGTATTGAGTTGTGAGCTATGAATTATACAATTACACAATTGTAAGACCCTTTAAGGAAGACGAGTTAATACGCGATGAGTTGTGATGGGCTCCACGGTGGGAACCCGACGAGTTTAATCACTTGGGGCACGATGAGTTAAAATAATTTTAAAAAATAATTGAGATTTTGTAAACAATTGAGTAGTTGTGTGTATTACATAATTCATATGTAGAGTCTGTGTGTTAAAATATTTTATAGGTTAAACGTGAATCAGGAGGGAGAGGCTCAAATGAACTCCTCGGAGTCTAGGCCTTGGGGGCAAATACACTCGGTTTAAGTGCTTCTTTAAGCATGTGTTGATCCCACATGGTTGGAGCATTCTCGCAGTGACCCTAACTGGTCTCCCTATGATTTCACTTAGTGAGAGTGACTTGACTTATCCATTGTGAGGCATGTCCCGTCATGTACTCCTATGCGTCCGACGAGATTTTTTACTAAAAAATGGTATCACATTACATGTAGACAAATGTGATAACTCATTTCCGATGAAAAGTCTCGTCAGAAAAAGTCTCGTCAGACGCCTAGGAGTACATGCAATACTTAAATTAATCTCGGTGAAAAACCTCATTGCATGTAATACTTATTTAAATGTGTTTTAAAAATTTCAATTAATTTTGTATTCTTATCCTTTTATTATATATATGTGTGGGGGGGGGGGGGCGGTGGGAGGGGGTAAAGGGTGTCACAGTGGTAGAGGTGACAATGACAATGGTGTGGTGGCGGTGATGGAGGCAGGGGCAAAGGCGATGGTGGTGATTAGAATGTGTTTTTAAAAATTAAAAATCAAATTCCGCATTCTTATTAAAATCATATACACTTATTAAAACTAAACTTTTTAAAATTTTCAATTAATTCTGCATTCTTATCCTTTTATTATTTTATTATATATATATGTGTGTGGGGGGGGGGGGTGGGGGGGGGGAGGGGGTAAAGGGTGTTACAGTGGTAGAGGTGACAATGACGATGGTGTGGTGGCGGTGATGGAAGCATGGGCAAAGGCGATGATAATGGTTGTGATTAGCATGCGTTTTTAAAAATTAAAAATCAAATTTACATAACTTTTTTTTTATAATAATTTTAAAACTATTTTATAATTGAGTTAAAAACCAATTCTGTTTCATTTTTACAGATCATATTTTTGTTTTGAAAATTATATTTGAGAACTGAAAATAAAAAAACTCACAATCATCCCAAATAAAGTTAAACTGTTCAATTGATGTTAAAATTATACTATCATATTTCAAATGCATGTTTGGAGTGTATTTAAATTTTGAAAATAATATATATATATATATATATATATATATATATATTTAAAACTAATTTTTGATGATATTTGGTTACAACTTATAAAATCGTTTGACTGATATTAAAAACATAAATGGAGATATATCATGCATTTAAGGAGTGTGAAGTTCATTATTTCATAAGAGAAGATTATTCAAATGAAAAGGAATGTGAGAGACTGAAACAATAAGAGTACATATACACTTATTAAATTTACTTACATATGAGGATACAAGGGATTATAAACCTTTAGTACGTAATGTATTTTCTTTCAGTTATATAATATATTTTTATCAACAAAGTTCGAATTTTGAAACCTTGCATAAATTTTTTTAGCCTAATTCCAGTCAAAGGAATGTAATGTTGGTAACAATTTTTAGAAGAAGGGGGTAAGCCCCCCCCCCCCCCACACACACACACACACATGGACTTTTGTTTACTTGGTCGTGTCTACGTACGTTGTAATTTTTGTTCACCAACACGAAACGCGTTGTCTGCCTCGTACACTTCATCAAAGACGACTTAGTTGGTAAAATCTGCTGTCTTAAATTGTCGATCGATCTCAGTATGAATGAGCTGTAAACAAAGTTTTCCTGCAAAGTCAATTTCTGGAGACGAATTTACAATGTTTTCCATTTAACAAATGGATATGCAATCTTTTAAGAGGCAAAAATCGCCGCAGCTTCTGAAAGCAGGAAGATAATAAATTAATAAGTACTCGTGGGTTGAATTAATTGTGCAATAAAACTACCACTTTGTCTATGAATGGTGTACGTGCCCTTGTCTTCTCTTTTACAGCACACTTTTTCTCCGCAACCAATTACAAAAGAATATTAATATATGGACCATGCATACCTTATTTGTCGACTTAACTTAAAAGTTAAAAGATGATCACACCACTGGCAATTAGACTATACACCAGAAGAGAATTTAATGTAAAAAGTGTAACCACCAAATACCCGTGTTGACAATATTTTTTGTTAAACTATAATAGAAGTTTGTCAACTCATGCATTTAATTTGCTATTGAAAATTGGTTTCTGTTGTAGCTAGGATTGCTAATTAGGCTTCAATGTATAATGTATACTTAAAAATTCTTTATATATATATATATCATACCTTAATTAGTAACTATAAAATCATATTTATCCTGTAATTCCTATATATAAGTGCTAGCCGAGCCTTTGTAGAGATGTAAATTGATTCTTGAGCTCTCCTATTACTATGTTTGTTAGATTAGACTTCTAATCCGTACGAAACTATAAATCGTGTATCGCGTGTATATCTAGAAAGGATTCTTGTTCAAATTTTTCAATCAGTTTTATAATTTCAACATCTAAGAGTTGACATTATATGTAATACTATATGAAATTTCTTCTATATTTCTCTGACTTTTTATCCTTTTCATATATATACATCTTAAAATACATCTCCAGGTCAAAATGAGCGACATTTTACTCTCCATTTTTTAGGTTTTGAAATACATTTTCCTTTTCCAATCCGATAGGTGCTTCTTTGAAAGTGCTTAATCTTTTTAGTTTGTCGTGTAGCTTTCTCGTTGGCTCAACGGTTGGTGTTCAAGAAAATTTTCTTTTGTCAATCTTAAAAAAGATTTTAAATAAATAATTGGCACTTTAATCGCGTTTTCCAATCGTACGAAATGTAGAGAGTGAGAGTGTATCTCGGACAAGGTATTTTTGTGTGCAACAATCTCTATTCAGTCTTTAGTCTCTAATGCCACAAGCTTCTTACACGGTTTCTCATGCAATTTTTCTGGATAGTTTCTGACTGGATTGCACTTTCATATTGTGGAAATAACTTGTAAGTATTAAACGAAAATAATATAAATAGAAATATACGCGGACAAAACACGATATTTGACCGTGGATTAATCAATAATAATTAAATATATGTTTAATATTATATTGTAGTTGAATAATAAAATCATAAAAATCAAGTTAGATAAAATCATAAACAACGTAAACCAATCAAATTATATATTTTGTAAGATAAAACTGGTTGATTATCATTTTAATTAGAGTTTATTTGGATATAAAGTTATAAGTTCTTTTGAGAATTTCTCAACTAAATTTTTTTTTATATTTTTAGTAGAGAAATTCTTAAAAATACTTATGACTTATATTCACAGAGATTCTGACTCTTAAAATCTTTATATTTATAATAGAGAAACTGTTAAAAATACTTGGCAGCAAAACTCTTGTTAAAATATTAAGTTGTAATAGTGGTTATACCTAATTATTTCACTCCCCTAATTAAAAAAAACTAATTATATCACATCACTTCTTTTGAAAAGGAGTTTCCTTTAATTATTTAATTTTATTCTTTCTTACATCACTTAATGATTTATCCCATTAAAAGGGGTACAGATAGTTTGAAAATAATGTGACTGAACATTCTGTACGAGTTTGTAACCATCTTTTCCAAAGGATTTTTTAGGTATAGAAGAAATCAGCCTTCCGAACAATTTGATACAAGCCCAACTCACAATAGAAAAACAGAATGAGGATCATAGAGTTTCCAACCAAAGCAGCAAATAAGCCCACCAAAAGTGTACCTAAATTAAATGAGCCCATAAAGAAAAGTATTAGGCTGCTGTTTCCAAAGCATTATCACTACTGTTTCATGCATTTCCTATTGTGTTATGAATGCATGAAGCAATAATTGAAGTCTAGGAAGTTTTACCCAAAGTATTAAAGTACATCACACCGAAGAGCTCACCAAAAAAGAAAAAAAACACGGAAGGGTTATATGCAATCACTGATCAAGGTAGCTAGTCATCATTTAATTAATGCGATATAATACACTAATAAAAAGGGGAAGGATATCCGCATGAGATAGATTAGCAATAAGATATTATTCGCTTCAAGAAATTTATAAATTTAGAAGTGCAGTCATTTCTCTTGTTTTTCCATTCTTCTTAATCTAGAAGAAATATATCAATTTGGCTTATGGTCTTGGAAATTTTGGAAGATTTTCTTGAATTTGTAGTTGCTACATATCATAGGATATTTAGGTGAGTCCCAATAAGTAAGGACCATCTAGAAACAACGTTCTTCTAAGAAATTGAAGTTACTAAATGATCCAGAAAATTCATACAAACTGCATCAGATTAGTTTGAATTCACACTCTAGCTATTAATACATCTGCAATCTCCATAAGTCTATCTTGAACCAACACTAATATAGATATATATATATACACACACAGCATTGCACATGAAAATTGAAATTGCTTATTACCTCCACAAACAATTTTCGTATTCCATGAAATGGTATTCTAAAATATTCTCAAGCATCAATTATTACAGAATATGCATTATCTACCGATATATAAATCTGAGTATTGATAAACAAAAAGTGCAGCTGGTGGATGAAGCATACCAAATACACATCCAAGCACATATTAAGAATACGATACAACCCAAATTCTAATACATGACAGCAAATAGAGTAAGCCAAATTACCCCATTACAGAATGACGTGTATATTATGTGTCAATGCCATGTGACTGGTCATAGAAGGGGACATTATGTGACAATGTATCCTTCAACACAAAATCACCCTCATTCCAAAGTTTACCTGACTCACTCCACATTTGAAATCTCTACCATACAAAACCGCAATTTTCCAAATCAAATTCCAAATACATAATGGTATTCGTACCCGCTGACAAGGTAGTACAACTGTTCAACACAACACATTTAAATATATAAACACCTTTTAGGCGGCAACGATGTACTAGAGCAAATTATCTCAAAGAATAATATGACATATAAGAGATTCAACCAACAAGTTACTATGAATATTTCATACTGATGTCATGCTTACAAAAGAATATGAGATTCAAAATTCATATATACCTAGTGCAACATTGTTGTTGTGCACGTCTATATACATTCCACGTATAACTTTTTTTTTGAAAGGCTACATTCCATGTACATAATCGGTCACTATAAAAGTAGTGAAACTTAAATTTTAGATGCAAAAACAACGAAATGAAGGACGAGAAAACGAATAAAACGAGGAACAAATTGATGGCCAAAGTATAACTTTATATATGGACATTATATTGCATTTCCCCTATAACATATGCATGAACCAAATACTAAAGAACCGACCGTACCGGAGCTAAAAATTCACTAAGGGACCACTGAATCAGTTACGGAAAGAGATAAAAGAGAGGTTCTAGGCCTCTATCGCGCGCCTTTGGCATGCACATGGCGGTCTCTTCCAATAACTTCTTTTCAGCAAAAGTGAATGCGAGTCCTTTGATTCTTGAAAATATCCTTAAGCCATGCAAATGGCCAAGCCAAAACTATCTTAATCTTTTTTCATCACTATTATTCACGGCAGAAGAGGACAACAGGATACATGCATGAGGTAAAATGGCAGTGCTCCTTTGATCTTGTATTCTGATTCAAAAGCTTATAAATGTTGTTTAAGTAAAAGCTTATATTTAAGATAGAGATAAAACACTATGCATTTACACATCCAATCATAATCACAAACTATTATGTGTATCATTGATTTTCAGGTGAAAAAATATTTTTAATATAAAAAAATTGCTGGATCAAGATCTTTGTTTTTATTTTGATCATTTTACTGTTATCCATTGAATTTACATTGAAATGTATGTACAACATTTCTAACTCCATTCCAAACATGTATATTATACACGATAAGTTTATTTATTTTTACAATAATTATTTTAAAAATTATATAAATATAATATGTGATTGGATTACAGAGTAAATCTAGTAATTATTTTACATTGTTAATGCCTAGTGTATATATAACTATTTTCTAAAGCCATATGATCTGCATCAACGTCTATTTTATATATTTTAATTCATAAGGGTCAATTTGGTAGTCAAATTAAATAGGATAGAATAACTCTCGTCATGTTTTTAATCAAATGTTGGAAGTTCTCTTATTTACATAATTAACTATCTAATTTGATAAAAAAAAATATTACCTGATTTGATGGAAAAAAAGTAATATTGTCATTTACACAGAGTTATTGATTTTTTTTAAGAAAATATTTTGCAATAAAATTTATTTTATTCTCTCTTAAATTTTAACTTTAATTGCTATAAAGTTTAGTTTTCTTTGCCAATATGGTAGATTTGTATAGGATTGTTGTGCAAATGCTTCTTATTGATGTGCGGGACTATACTCGATCCCTTCACACATATTACAATGAAGATGCATAAGACTGCAAATTAAGGTGAACTAACAATATTTATAATGTATGATTATTTAATGAGTTATTTATCTTAAATTTATGAGTATTATAATGTCACAGATTTAAAAATTTTACATAAGAATTGACTTCAATACTAAAATTATTAAAATGAGTATTTAATTTGAGTCATGCTAATTTTTGAAATTGAAAAATAATTATTTAATTAATAAGAATAAATTAAACAATGACTATTTATATAAACAACACTCACTTAGGCAAGCGCTCTCAAATAATTTGTTCCTATAATAAAAATTTGTTAAGTAATTCATGAAGCACTCATTAAAAATATCCTAAGAGTGTCTGCAATTAAGAATAGCTCAACATTTCGTGATAATTGTAAAAATAATAATGATAAAAATAACATCAATAGGTACCATGACACCTGTGATGATAATACCATAAGTGTAAACATGAGTCTTTTGAAAAAAAAAATGAAAAGATTAATTAATCTTTTTATAACTAAAAAAATTTATGTAAATTAAAAATTAATTCAACTCTTTTATTTAAACACATTTTATTTTAAAAATCTACATATAAAAACCAAAAGATGAAAATATGCAATGCTCAAACAGACCCTATTGTCCAAGAAGGATAAGAAAAAATAGAAACAACCATTTACTTTGCCTGTTGGATAATGTGTCAATCAGCTTCCACCTGGAAAAGTTATGTGAACTAGCAGATGCAAATAAAGCATTAGTTCCATCCAAATTCCTTTAGTTTATGTGGTCCACCACACGCATGATCTTTGGATAAGTGGCATCTTGATTCGCAGATTAGCTTCAAAATGGCCAACCTCTCTACCTTATATATTTGCGTTGTTATCCTAATCCTACCCTTACCAGATCTTTTCACTTCCACCTAATCAAATCCAAATCCCGGTTGTTTTCGGTTGCTTACTTCATCATTAAAAGTATAATTTCTAAATGAAAATGATATCTAAAGCCTTACCATCTTGAAAAGTTGCTTTGCTCAATATTTTGTGGGTCCGAAATCGTCCAATAAGATGGCTAAGAATCTGGATTATGCTATAGATGAAACTAAAAGAACTGAGAATGTACGGTTAAAATGAGCTGTCGAAAAGAGAAACTCAAATTAAAATATTTATGATACAACAACTTATTGGAATCAATTAGCGAATATTTATATTTATACAAAAATATTTTACTAAAGTCACATAAAAAACTTTTATCATTCTTTTTTCTTATATTGATTAGTTTTTGAAATCGAATTCTACTTTAAAAGATATATATATATATATATATATATATATATATATATATATAAAATAGTAGGAACGTACGTACTACGTAGGAAAAGATACATGCATGCCTCCACTCTTTCGGAAAATAGTAATAATATAATTAACGCTAAAAGGTGCTGATAACGGAGGACAAGATGCTGCGTAAGCATACGTTAAGTTGAAACAAATATAATTTATCAAATGGAGTAAACCATTGCGTTCGATTCTTTTCTATCCATTAACAACTAACGCCACCGTGTTTTTTAAGATCTGTGCTCATTAAGAAAAACAAAGCAACTTGCTGAAACCTTTTATCCACATACATATATGGTTAGTTAACCTTAATCCCCATTGCTCAAGCAGATATTAAATATTCTTTGTGAGCACTGAGCAGCCCTCATATGTTTATGTACTGAAAGATCAATATTACTTGTTAGTGATAAAGACTACGTAAGGGATAAGAATGAACATAGCTGCAGGAATATTCTTGGTTTTTTTTAGTACTGCACAATTAATTCTGTATTTATGTCTCTCTTTAGTCTTTTTCGGCTTTCCATCATGCATATATCTAATATTTACTTTAAATTTATTGGTATCTTTTTTTTTTTACTCTTCCTGAATTTTATATTTCATACATTCTTTTAATTAAAAAATGTCTGACAAAATTACTTCTTTAATTCGATAACATAAGGAAACAAATTTACGCGTCGTCAATTATTTTTTCAAAGCAATTTCTAGGAAGTTGACATAACCATGGGAAATGGCTTTATTAAAAGTTCAAGTTATGCAAATTTAATTAAACTACATATGGTTATAAGTTGCATGAAGAGTCTAGTATACTTAAACTGTCAGATATAGAGTGCATTTAATTAAATACACTTATATAATAAGCTTTTATTAAATGAGGCTTTATTCATAAACTTAACTATAAAACTTACTGTTGTAAAAAAATATAAAACTTAATGAACTAAAATAAAAACAACACATTTTACTTAATTTCTTCATAAAATTACACATTAAAATATAATAAAAAATTAAAAAAGGTAATGAATAATTTTTATAAGCAAAAAAAAGAATTTTAAATATTCCCATTATGTATGAGTAATTTTACCATTTCTTAATAAACTTCCGCTATAATTTTGAAAACAATAGTATACTTCTTTTTTGAAGAAAAACATAATAGTATATTTTTTCAATTGTGTATAAACGTTAAATTACAATAACCAGTTTCCTAAAATCAAATTGATTAAAAGACAGATTCTAAAGTATGTAAGAAAACAAATACGAAGTGTTCCAGTTGATTAAAATTTTAAATAAAAAGTGCTATTATAATGTTTTTTTTTTCCTTTTCCAGAGATATTTCAGCGTGTTTTAAAAAGTATAAATTAAATAATTTATATATTTTCATTTTCTAATATCTAATTATGATCATTTTTAGTTAGTTTAAAATATATTATTTTTATCAAGAAAACCATAAGAAATGCCCCAAGGTCTCATCCCCCTCTCCATTGTATAGTCCAATATTAACGTAAATGATTAGGGTAGAAATAAGTCAAATCAGGTACCTAAACCTAACATGCTTCAAAATTTTGTGGCCAAGCTTGGCATGGCCTATCTTCATAGCTTGTTTATTGAGGTTTAAAATTAGTCAATGAACATTTTCTTAAATAAATTAGTAGGGTTACAGGCTACAGAATCTATCACTCAATAGACCAATAAATTTATAAATAATAAATTATCACTAAACATATCAGTGAACTTATAGCTAACGTACCGCGGTACTATCACAGTAAAAACCCTTAAAATTCACAGAAACGTATTATATGTTATAGATATTGAAAATTTAAAACTAGCTCAAATTAAAAACTTAATGTTTTTGTTGTTAATATAATAATATAAATATTATACATGTCTAAATATGTTTAAGATTTCTAATGAATTAATAAATTTTATTTTAGTTTCTTAATATATTTTTTATTTTATGTTAAGTCTCTAATAAAATAAAAAATTATTAATTTTTTATTTTTTTTATTTTTTTTAATCCTTCTAATATTTTTAATTTTGTCCCTAAAATATGAACATCATTGTTATTAATCCATATTAAATATTTATCAAAGGAGCTAATACAAAATGAACAAAATATTATAAAAATAGATATATTTAAAGAATTAAGACAAAATAAGAATTAAAAATAAAATTTTATTTTATTAAGAACTCAACAAAAAAAATTATTAGTGACTTAATAAAATTTATTAATTTACCAGAGACTCAATATAATTAAGTTTATTATATATTAATTATTAATATTTCAATTATAAATTATATTATTTCTAAATAAGTCCGTCTATTAAGCCCTCTGGACTTTTCCATAAGCCCATAGTTTAGCCTACTTTCCTATAAATTTTTTTGTTAAAAAAAGTCTGAATTCTTCACTGAATAGATTAAGTCAAATCAGATTTATCTTTAAATAATCTAGGTTGTAAGTAAGTTTTGACGAGGAAGAGCATATTGTATTTTCTTTCCTAAATGTAATAAATAGAAATAAAAAAATTCTAAAAATATTATATGCATTTTGGTGGAGATTTTATCAATTTGGTGCATTCCACAAAATAATTTTTCAATTCATGAAAATTGACTGTAAAAAGAAAAATATAAGGGGTATGACATACAACAATAAGCTTTACGATTAAATTTTTGTATAGGGTTTAACTTCGGTTAATTATTTTATCAATTTTAGCTAAAAAATTAACTTTTAAATATTAATTGGTATTAGTTTCCATTTTGTTTTTTAAGTAACGCTAATGCTTGAGACATATACTTTGACGCTTGAGTCTTGAGCAGTCCACTATTCTCTCATAGTCTCATGACTTTCACCTAACGCGGCTAGCCCCTATGCCAAAAGCGCAGTCAGATACTTTTCAATTTATTTATTTTTTATATTACCTTATGTCTTTCTTTATAGTTATGGAATAATTTGGAGAATTTTTCTTTCGGTGTCCTTTTTCAATAGAAAATACATAAAATATACCATTTGCTTTTCCATCTCATTTCGATCTATTATTTTCTTTCTTTTTCATACATCACTAACTATATTCACTGTTTTGTTTTTTCACATTTTCTTTTCTTTTCTTCTAAACCCACCTTATGTGAACATTTCTGATTATCTTTCAAAAAAAAATAAAGAAAAATTGTAAATAACTTTATGCGAAAAGAAAATCCGTGACCGAGTAGCAAGACTAGTGACACACACGTACCTCCTTTAGGCTGGGCAGAATTTAAAACATTTATGTTTTCAGTACAAGGATATATATATTATATATAAATCAAAGTCGTTTTTAGGTCCCACTAGCTGCATCAAAATCTTCTTAAACTTTCATGTCCAACTCTCAATCATTTCTTTATTCCCATCAATCACTTCACTCACCCATAGTCACGCAGCCATTTTTCAGTTACCCAAATCACAAACCTCTCTCCCGAGATCCCTTTTCCACCACCGTCCATTTCCTTCACTTTCTCCTCGTATAAATGCCATGCAAACCCCAAACATTAGTTGTGAGAAAAAAAACACGCACACACACCTATACAGACAAGTGAAGAATATATCCCAATTACACAACACAAGTGTCTCTATAGCAATGACACTCTCTATAAGCCCAACCACCCAACCACACACTTCACCTTGTTCCGTCTCCAAACCCAACGTTAACCCAACTTTCTCACACGCCACCACCCCAAGCTTACCCTTCAACAAGTCCCAACTCGCTTGGGATCGCATCAAGCATGACTCAGTGCAATGCAACTCGCCCAAGCTCGGCCACAAGTGGACACAATACCAAGGAATCAACCAATGGGATGGTTTGCTAGACCCTCTCGACGACAACCTACGCATGGAAATCCTAAGATACGGCCAATTCGTCGAATCCACCTATCGCGCATTCGACTTCGACACCAATTCTCCCACTTACGCCACATGTCGCTACCCGAAAACATCGCTACTCGCTCGAACCGGACCGAGAAAATCCGGTTACCGAGTAACGAAGAACTTACATGCAACATGTGGGGTAGAATTACCCAACTGGGTTTCCTCTTTGTCTCAGCTGCCACGTGTTCAATCTAGTTGGATTGGTTACGTGGCAGTATGCGAAGACAGGGAGGAAATCGCACGTCTGGGGAGACGCGATGTGGTAATTGCTCTAAGGGGAACTGCCACGTGTCTCGAGTGGTTGGAGAATCTTCGTGTAACCTTGACGAAATTGCCCAGCCATATGGGCTGTGGATACGAAGACTGCATGGTGGAAAACGGTTTTTTGAGTCTCTATGTCTCCAAAACGGGCGCGTGTCCGAGTTTGCAAGACATGGTTCGCGAAGAGGTGGCGAGAGTGATCGAATCGTACGGCGATGAGCCACTCAGCATAACTATAACCGGGCACAGCCTTGGAGCCGCACTCGCGATTCTCAGCGCGTACGATATAACCGCCACGTTGAAGAACGCGCCGATGGTCACTGTGGTTTCCTTCGGTGCGCCCCGCGTGGGCAACGAAAAGTTCAGGAGTCAGTTGGAGAAGAGTGGGACCCGCATACTAAGAATCGTAAACTCCGATGATGTCATCACAAAAGTTCCTGGACTCGTGGTTCGAGATGATGACGTGGCGTGCAGTGGCGGTGTCCACGCGGCGGGATTCCAGAGTTGGTTCCGTAAGGTTGTTGATGACATGCAGCTTGTGTACGCTGACGTTGGACAAGAGTTGAGAGTGAGTAGCAGGGAATCGCAGTATCTGAAGAAAGGAGATGTCGCCACGTGTCATGATCTCAAGACGTATCTTCATCTGGTGAATGGTTTTGTTAGTTCCTCGTGTCCGTACACGACCAAAACGACACAGTATCCAGCGGAAGCTTGGCTATGATTTTTATTTTGGTCTTTTAAATCACGACGCTGTGTATAACTCTCACAGTATCAGCCTATTTTAACTGTGAATAATTAATTATGACTAATTTAATATCTATTCTTTCTCAAGAGCATGAAAAGTTACGTAACTGTCTCTATTTCTTCTCGCCTACTAAGCACAGCGTTAGTATGATTTTGCTCAGATTAATGAAATAAGGTAGAATGGAAATTAAAGAATGAAGTGAATCAATTGTTATAAAGTAATTTTAAGTTAACTAATGATTTTTAGTTAAAATATAAGATATACAGTTATATTTAATATTTAATATTGGATATGAGAGTTAGTTACTCATAATAATGGTATAAGACTCAAATATCTGTGATTTAGAAAGAAAAAAATGGAATCATACTCTATTTTATTTAGTTGAATTTAAACCTTCACATGCGTCTTCCAGCTGCATTAGTCACTCACTCTCAAATCTCATCGGATTATGATTTCCATAAAGAGACATTGTACAGAGTACTGCACTACTGTCTACTATTTATCACTATGACATGATGCACAGAAAATTTGATGCAAACTTGTTTGTTTTTTCTCCTTCATGGTCACTGTATACGACTTTATTTGTGGCACGTACAATTTCAAGTCAATGTAACACTTGTTAGTGCCTATCATATATTCTTGAGTCAATTAATTTACTGCATTGGTATTCAAGTTAATGATATAATTTGAGTTTTGATAGAGTTAGAATATGACCTTTTCTGTATTATTCCTCTTATTTATAATGTTGTTGTGCATGAGATGGGTAATTCTCTGTCTGATGAGTTAGTGAGATAGGTAATTACCTATCATTTATTAAGGATAGTTGTGATATGTTAAGTTGTGCTGGTATTATCTTTTCTCGGATAGCACAACAACACTTGTCATTTTATTTCAAGTAACGACTGATGAAAATTCATTTCATTACATAAAATCTTAATTATAAAATAATAACTTTATTTCAATCCATGTCATATAATCATATTCCTCAGTGAGATATATCCAACTTCAACCCAATTTTAATTTATAGATTACTTAATTATCTCATTTCTTTGAAGAAAAATATATCTTTCAGACTGAAGCACCGATTTGGCTGCATCATGGATTGTATGTTAATTTTGATCACTCCTGTTTGTCTTTTACTTTGTTTACACTTCTTTAAATTTCTCTCTTTTTTTTCCTTGTTATGTGTGGAGTGGCTAAAAATATTAACCACGTGTATAACATGTAATATAAGAGTGGTGTAAAAACAATGATATGGCAAATAATTTTTTATCCCCGATGGAGAAGAAGTTGACCCAATTGTAAAAGTGTTAAACAGGGTCATCTTGGAGTGCGAAGATAACTTATATTTGACTCAATATACTTTTTATGCTTTTTTATTTTGTTTTTCATCAACAAAAAGACTATATATGTCTTTTATTTTCTTAACAATTTTAATGTGCTCGTTCAAAATATTTATAGAAAAAAGTTATTCCCATTTGCACGTTAATCACGATTCGATACATCTATAACGCATTTAACTATTGGAATTTATGTTTATTTTGAGATGATTGATGGCCAAATATTTGTAAATGTTCTTAACATAGATTGTGACTTGAGAAATATAACCTCCTCTGGAAAAATACTCATGGACAAATTTTAATTTACTATTTGCTTTCTGTTGGTTTTAAATTGTTTAGATTGAGTTGCATAATCAGTTCTGGTAAAACGAATTGAAATTCTGTAATTAGTTAAATTTTTATTTTATTAATTTTAAAACCATTATTTTCCATCCTTATTTTTTAAAAATATCCAAATTCCAGTCATTAAAACTAACACTTTTTCTCCCTCTATAAAGTTTTAAGTTTGTATATTTCAAAAAAATTAACTACACAGCAAGCAGTCTTTATATTTATGAATGAAAGTTACTATTAATTAATTAATTCCAATGGGGTCGGTACTGGTGATTGGACTGATGGTATAAGCCAAGTTCCTTGTTTGTTATGCAAGTTATGATTGGTCACAGTAATGGAATTGACCTGGGAATGATAGTGACAAAATTAAGTGAGAAGGTAATGATGATAATGCTGAAAGAGGTCCAGAGGAGGGTAACGTATACAATAGGTTTGAGCTAAACTCATAAAAAAATATGGATATCTGCTTTTCAATTTGAATGCAGTTTGAAGTTAATGACTTTTATTAACTGAACACAATTAATAAACATTTTTAAATAAAACAGATTTAATATATTAAGTGTCAACATTTAATATATCGTTTGGTTCCGTAACAAATCAAATTATCATCATTAGAAATGATATACATGTACTTGACGAAATCATGGACTTGACGTTACGAATTACCAATAATAGTCTGGAAAAAGGGAGGAAAAGAATGAACATGCAGCCGTACGACCCATCTACGCATAAACAATTTGCACGCCATAGAAACCCTTAGTATTTATTATTATTGTTTTTTTTTACTTGCATGACCTTTTCTTTTATCTCTTTCTTCATATTTTTTTCACATCTTTAGTTTTTTTTTTCTCTTTTATGTTTTTAACTCTCTTCTTTTCACTACATCCCAAAAATTGAGTATATGTGTAACATTTTCTATTTTCCTCACAGTGATATAACCGACTCTTCAAATTGGGATGTTTCTCTAAATTAATATATATATATATATATATATATAGAGAGAGAGAGAGAGAGAGAGAGAGAACTTCTAACTTTGATTAGTTAGTGTGTATGTCTCTTTGTGTGTTGATTGTTACTAATAGCCATTGTTTCCATATATAATTAAGCAGACTCTCTTTCGCTTTAAACTAATCAAGAAAATCAAACAAAATAAATTCACAATATGCCAAAGAAGTAGATATGTCACCAACTCTCTTTTTGGGTATGATCATAAATATAAAAATATAAATTTCTTTCAATGATGTTTATGTTGTTTTCATGTTATATTTTCCTTTTGTCCAATTATTTAAGTTGAACATTTTAGCAAATGAATAAATACCAGCGTGTTTTAGATTTTCTTTTATGGCAAAAGAATATATGAGAAAGGGTACGTAGGTGCAACGAACATTGTTTTTTTTTTTTTTCCTTTTGTTTGAAAGAGTTATAACAATGAAATCCATTTACATTCATATAATGATGAGTTCTATTTTTTTGGAAAGATCGTTGAGGGTACTCTTGACAGAAAAATTGCTAATTAAACACCGTACCTGAATCATACATGGGATATGCAACGAACATTGCTTGTTTCTTTTTGAAAGAGCATTTACCATCAAACATCAAATAAGTTCATGAGATTTTTCTTTTTATTCTATTTGTTGGAAAGATCAATGCATGAGTGTTTGACATTCTAGGCAATGAAAAAGGTGGGGAGTAATCATCTACTGCAAAAGAAATGAAACGCAGATAAAGAGTTATTCTATTGACTTTTACCGAGATAAAGACAAATAAATTGAATATACATTAGAACAAAACGATCCAAAGATTATACAGATATAAAATTTTATGATTAAAGCTGATAACTCAAAAAAAAATAAGTAATACTAATATTATTTAAATTAACTCTTTTCTTCTTATTTTCTCTTTATTCTTTATATATATAAAAAAAACACATTAAACGAGTAAACTCGCAAGAGTTTGAAGAAAGGAAAGGATTGGAATTAAACGCGGACGGTTGAGTGGGTGTGTATCTAGAGTCATTATGGGAGGAAATCTTAGCACAAGTTATTGAAGTTGCTCCATAGAAGGATAAAATTCACCCAAGAAATGATGCAGAGTCATATTCAAGGAATAAAAACAATGTGTAACATGCCACAATTGATAGACAGATATGGGATAAGATGACTTTCAAAAAGAAGTGGCTAAATTTTGCTGTACCAAAATATTTTCAGTGGACTTGGTCGTACAATATTCCATTGTGCATATTCTTCCCCTCAATCATTGTCAGAATATCGTGGCACTTATTACCGGCCAATTGAACAGAAGATAATTTTGTTATAGGCAATACATTTATATGCTTTTGATTCATGCAAATTTGTATCTTTTTTTTTTAATTTT
Organism: Glycine soja; assembly: GCF_004193775.1. Taxonomy (NCBI): domain Eukaryota; kingdom Viridiplantae; phylum Streptophyta; class Magnoliopsida; order Fabales; family Fabaceae; genus Glycine; species Glycine soja. The sequence goes on along the minus strand of NC_041019.1, from coordinate 50,559,804 downwards.
GATTTCTGCAAAAGAAATTATTTATTTTTAGTCTTTATAAATTTGTATTTTTTTAATTTTAGTTTTCATTTTTTCATTTTTAATCTCTTTAAATTTTTGTTTTTCTAATTTTAGTTCATATAAGTGCAAACATACGGAAATGAAAAAAAATAAAAACCTTAAAAAGATTAAAATTAAAAAAATAAATAAAAACTTATAGAAATCAAAATTAAAAAATATAAACTTATCAAACTAAAAATAATAAAAACACTTACAGGAGAACCAACATTAAAAAATAAATTTATAGAAATAAAAAATATATTTAATCCTCAATAATAATTTTAGCGTTTGTTTTGAAAAGCATATATATATATAAAAGAACTACTAGTAATAAAGTACATTAATAACCAATGTAGAGTCTTCATAATCCATGTTATCCTACTAATCCATCCTTGTCCAAAGCAAATTCTAATATTTTCAAATTTTAAAAATTAAACTTAATGTATTTTGAAGAATTCAAGTATATTTTAATTGTCTCAAATTGGTTTGATGCTTTTTTAAAATTTACACTTTTCATAACAATTATATATTAATAATAAAACTTCATCACTTAATTAACATATCATTGATTCGAACAGATTTGATCTCTAATTTTTTAAACAAAGTTTTACATTGAAGTTTTGTGAATAAAAAAAAACTATTTTAAAAAAATTAGTTTATACACAAGAAAAATAATAGTCACACCAATTTCATTTAATTACCAAAAATGAAACACCTAAAAAATTTGTTCACGAATCAGAATTAGATTCGAAGGTCGACTATGAATTGTTTATTCGAAAAATTGAGTCCATTATACCATTGAACCTTCTTGCATCCACACTGAGGCGGTTAACGTTTTTTTAATTTTATAAATTAAAAAATCCAATATTTATTTTACTCCATTTAAAATGAACAGATAAAAAATATGAAAATTTAATTTTGATTTGATACGTTAGAAATCATCCATGTGCATATATCTCGAAGGATAATAGAAACTCAAAAGCCAACATTAATGTTATTTCTATACAATAAGGTTAAAATGTAATTTTCATTATTTTTTAAAATTTATAATTTTTATCATCCTATTTTACAAATAGAAACATTTAGTTCTATTACATTTTTAATATTCATAATTTTAGTCTCCCTATTTTAAAATAGAAACATTTAATCTTTCTATTTTGTAAAATATACAATTTTGGTCCTTTCACCAAATTTGAAAAATATTATTAGTAAGAAATTAATTTAATGTAACTCAAAGTTAATGACATAAAATAAAATTATTTGTTTAATCTACATAATTAACATTAATTTCTTAATGTCTAACACTTTCAGTTTAATGGAAAAACCAAAATAGTAAATTTTAGACAAGTGAAAGATTAATAATCTTTATTTTAAAATAAGAGGATCAAAATTTCAGATTTTAAAAAAATAAGGTAACCAAAAATCCATTTAAGCCAAAAAAAATTTAAATGATTAATTTTAGTATATTTTATTTTTTAAAGATTTTTTTCAATTATTTCTTATTATATTTTATTGTTTTAAAATTTCATTTATTTTAATTTTGAATTTTTTTTTTATTTTTTTTGTATATTTCCCAATGATTATGTTTATTTAAAATACAATTTTTAATAAATTAAAAATGAACAAGCTATTTAGATTGAAAACTTGTATCACTTCTTTTAAAAGAAACAATATTTTAGTTTTTCAGAACCTTTTTTACATTTTAAAGGTATGTTTATTTTTTGTTGTTATTTGTTTGAATTTTTTTATCTCTCATCGTGCTATTTATAAATGAATTTTGTTATATTTTTTCAGTTTTTATTTTTATATTTTTATCATCCTATAACAAACTATTTAAAATTAACCCCCCCCCCCCCTACAGATTAATTCTACAAACAATTAAATGTTATGAGAGAAAGGAATTAATTCAAGATGAGAGATCAAATTGCACTAATGTAATTTTAATAAATATTATATTATTTTATAACTTGATATAGAATGTGATTTTTATTGAATCAAATATTCAATAATATTTATATATTACCAAGATTGTTCGTGTCAAAATTTATCAAAATTGAACAATAATAAGAAGATAATAAATGTATCATATTTTAGTATATTACGAAAAGTTTATATGATGTTGATTTTAATCTGTGTAAATGAGATAGTAAATAATTTTGAATTCATATATGAAATTTTATATATATGATTTATGTGAAATAAATTTTCAATCCAAAAGAAAATATTATTCAATTGAAAGTGATTAAATTATGTGACATTTGGACAAAATTACATGGATGTAATTTGATCTCTCCTCTCAATTTAATCATTCATTAAACTCTAAACATTGATAAAGCATCCAAATGAAAGTAGATTATTTCTAATAACATCAAATAAATTAAAGAAAGTATATTTACTTCTCATAGATTTAAATGATGAAAATCAATAAATTGCATCTTGACCAACAAAGATTAGATACCCAATGTGGTGTTTGAAAATAAGTAGTCCTAGACTAAAAATAATCCATTAAAGTCAATCCTTATATAATCATCTTTATTAATATCCCCCCCCCCCTGCTTTTCTTTGCTCATTCCAAAACAATTCTTTTTCATTCCTTTTGTTTTATCTCAAGTTTGCTTATTCATTTTTTTTCTTGATTTTCCTATATTTTTTTATCCTTTTTTCTTACTTTGCTTTTGATATTATTTTGAAATCTCTTCTCTCCAACTTTGAAATGAATTTCTTCTTTAAAAATCCCAATTGAACTAAACATATTTTATCCAAAATAAATTGTTATTCATTTATATTAAAACTTTTGCTTATGTTGCCTTTGCAAGTTTGTATCCAGATTAACAAGCCATTTTCCCTTTCTTCTCCTCCTTTCTCTCTCTCTCTCTCTTTTTCTTTTCATAGGTATGAAATCAAAATTTGAAAATTATATATGATGTGTTTTTGTTTTTTAGTTTTAAAATTTAATTTAGAAAATATTTTTCAAAAATTAATTTTCAAAGAGTAGAAACATTTGGGAGTACAACAAAAGAATAAGTAGTAGAAAATTGGAAGTAAAAAATAAAATAATTTAAAAGAATTATAGTTTTTATTTTAAATACTTAAAAGATATATTAATTTTGAAATCAATTCTAAAGCAACAAAACACATAAAAGGTTGAGCTTCCCTTCCCTTGTTAGGTTCCAAGCTTGGATTTCCTTAAATAGAGAGAAGGAAAGGAGGGCACTTTTAGTCAGAAGGAGAAGCTTTTTTTCAACAATCACTCTCTCACTACAAAGGCACAAAATACTCCTAAAGAAACCTCAATTAGATTTTGAACCAAACATCTCTCATTTGCCCGGGTTAGCTCATAGAAGGATGAAGGAAAAGTCAAAAAGGAAAAAACTTGCTATTACAATTGAGTCACCAAGAACCCAATGGTTAAGGAAAACAATTAGATTGTGAGGAGGCTCCACAATCTTCTATAGAGGAATGGGGGTGATTGAAAGAGATCAGAGAATGACTTGGGGAGGAAGAGTGTTTTTCAGATTTTGTGCCTTGGGGCAAGGTTTTAGGAAGGTTTAAGGGCTTTTCTTCAAGGTTCTACTAACCACATCCCTTCCTCACAACTCTCTCTGAGGCCCAAAAAAACAGCCCAACACAATACATTTAATTTCTCCTGTAATTTAATTAATTTCACTTAGTCATGCATTAAGAAAATTACAGTGTTATAATTTAAATTAGATCGGTTTTCAACATAGGGTCTGAAATTTAATATAATCTAATCTAATATGAAAATCACCATTTTCTGGTTTAGTTTTTTTTTTTTGCTTGTTGATTATTAGTAATTCAGTTTGATTATCGTGATTTTTATTAGATTAAATTAGAATAGTTGATAAATACCCCACCCCTAAGAAAGAGAAAAGAGAATAGACTAACATGTTTCAAAATTGAAGAGTATAAGATTAACTAATGCAAAAAATATATTTTTTTCATTAAAAACTTTTCCTTTTACTTTTTTTAAACTTTTCTAACATTGTTGACTTGTTGTCCTCATTCCTTCAAATTTCTTCCTCCTTTTGGTAGCCTTTTTTTTTCTTTTCTATTTATCTCTACATCAGTTCAATTTGTCTTTCTCTGCTTCAACTCCATTTATATTAGACAAGCTTTAACATGTCTTCCCATTCCAAGAATTGAAGTCATAAATTCTAGTCATTCTTAAGGAAGACTTGCGACATTCAATACACCAAATATCACAACAAGTACAAAATTTCTTTCAACAATTCTTTCTGAGGTTACATTCATATGCATGGTGCCAACACCTGAATAAAACAAAAATAAGTACAATAGCAACACGATGGATTTCCAACATTATCATCACCCAAGATACCTAACTCCAAATGAGTTGGACCGAGGCTGATTGAGCTACTACCAACTCTTGGCTGTTGTTTTCTGTACTTCCCAAGTTACTTCCTACACTCTTTCCGGAATGATTTTTTTTTTGCCTTCCAGATTCGTCATTCCCTGAAGCCAAAAAGGAATTGCATTCTGGAATGTAATTTTACAGTTTGCATTGGTCATTCTGAGAGACAAAAAAAGGAGTGCAGGAAGCAACTGGTAAGTGCAGAAAGCAATAGTGACATATTTCAAGTGTTTATTTATTTCAATCAAAGACAAGATTCGAGAGACTCCAGTTTCCATTTGATCGCACTATATAGGCTTTGGGGTACTGAATAATATAGTCCTACCATTATAATTAAGAAATAATGTACTCAAATAAGATATAACAAGTAGAGCTTTGCCAAATAAACAAACCGATTAAGCAGAGTCTTGACCCCGAATAACTCGTAACTGGTTGTAAGGATGCCACTAATAACCAACCAATGCCATGTGTTTTCTTGAAGGATTTATGCTATTTTACAAGTCCAAGTCACACATATACAAATAACAACATACAGTTTATCACAGAAATATATAACAAATGCATACCAAAGTTCATGCATGCATACATTATTGTTCAATGAGGAGAGATTTGTTAGAGAAAAACACCTCTATACAATTGGTTCTATTCAGGGTTACTTCATCTTGATTAGTCTCAAATTTCACTATCCTTAGGAATAGACAGAGTGTTAATATTGGCCCCAACAAAATTGTTGTTGGCCTTTCAATCAAAAAGAAATTACCAAACTATCTTTCTCCACCCCACCCTAGCCTGTACTCACGCTGCTAGTTTTTTTTTTTCTTGTCGTTTTCATGGTCAAATGGAACCATAATTTTGTTGTGAAATTTCGCAAAGCAAAATCACAATTTCATTATTTTTTGTGTTGTTGATGCACGGTGGAATTGTGATTCCATTTATGCGAAATTTCACACTTTTATTGTATATTTTTTCTTCAAAAAAATACTAAATGGAAGTGTGATTTCGTTGTATACATTATACCACGGCGTCATACTTCTGTCTAGTATTTCTTTTGGAGAAAAAAATGTACATTGGAATTATACTTCCGTTGTAATGTCATGTTTTAACCCCCCCTCCCTTCTACAACAAAATCATGATTTTGTTGAATATTTTTTCCTCTTTGAAAAATGTTATGACATCGTATTTTCGCTGCACAAAGAAGGTGAGTTTTCTATAGAACAAAATCATGATTCCATTGCGCATTGCACAATTAAATCACAATTTCATTACGCAGAAAATTTGTACCCCTTTTGTGCAACAGAAATACAATGCTATAATGTTTTTGGTAGAGGGATAATCTTGAAATTTGGAGGATTTTAGGAAACAATAGCAACTCCCTATTTAAGTATTCAGGTTAATTAAACATGTATTCAGATAACTATTAATGAGAGCTTATTTTTACGATATATGTTTAATTGTAAAACTAAAATAAGTTTTTAAAGAACTTTGATAAGCTTTCCTGCAAAACTTATAAAAAGAATCATAAACTATCTTCATAAAACTAAAGTTCTGTTAAATGATTGCCAATTCGTAAACAATGATCTAAATTAACAAACATGAGCACTAATTTGGCGTTCCCCACAAATGTCTACTAACAATGTATTTGGATTGATGACGATAGAACAAACAAGCTCTCTGGGTTGCTTTAAAACTTTCCAAACGACGTCTTATACTATAATGATGTCGTGCCTTGTCACAATTTCTTTATCCTCATTCTCAACCTCGTTTCTCATGTGACAATGCAAAATAAGATGACATCGTAATTGTTGTCATTGTCAACCTCGTGTATGTCGTGATAATGCATGTTAGTCTAAGAATTTAATACCTGTAATATATCAAAAATTAATTCATATAATGCTATGGAACATTCTAAATAACAATAATAGGCACTTGAAGGAATAACACAACAAATGACATAAGCTTAATGAGAAATATCTAGATTTTGTATTGAGACTCTAGATCATGGATTATCTATAAGAATTCTTGTATTAGACAAGGGCCTTACACTCTGAATATGACGTGTATCATTCCCAACTGAAATGGAAGTCTGCTAACTGTGTCTAAACCGAAATATAACATGATAATGTAGCTTTCATCTCTTGTAAAATTAACTGAAGATGGAAAATACAATACAAAGTAGATTGAGGAATCCAAACTTAAAAGAACTCAAAGTCCAGATATTTACCCCCAGACTTCATGTCATTATTATTACCCACCATCCTCTTACTACTATTGTTGTTGTTGTTGTTGCCAACCCCAACAGTATCAACTGGTTCAAACTTTGCCGGTGGATCACATTCAACTGGTCTTGGAACTTCGGGTGGTGTGCTGCACCTAATCAATGCCCAGTTCACGCCTTCAAAGAAGGGGTGTTGTTTGATCTCAGTCGCGCCTCTCTTCACCCCGAGACGGTGCTGCGGCTCCTTCACCAGCAAGCCCCGGATCAGATCACGGCTGGCATAACTCGTGGCCGGCGATTCAGGAAATCTGAGCTGCTGGCCCACTACATTGAACAGTGTTGCACGGTTTCCTGATCCTTTGAAAGGAGTTTTACCATATAATAGCTCATGCAAGAAAATTCCAAATGTCCACCAATCAACTGCACTTCCATGACCTTCTCCTTTGATGATTTCAGGGGCAAGGTATTCGTGAGTGCCAACAAAAGACATCGACCGAGCTGTTGTTGGTTCTGCAACAAGCTCAGGAAGCGTGCTGGATGGCAAGCCAGGATCGCCTTTAGGCTTTCGTGACTTCTTATTTTTCTGAGCAAAGAGGCGAGGCATAAAACATGAAGGCTGGATGCATACTGATGAAGGCTCGATACATGCCGGCTGGACACAGAATGCACCACCACCTCGTTTTGAGGGGTCGCTGTCAAAATTTCTAATAAGGGTAGGTGAAACAGCACATCTGAGAGAAAGATCGAAATCTGAGAGCATTATGTGACCATCATCTCGGACCAGTACATTTTCAGGTTTAAGGTCTCGATACACAACTCCAAGCATGTGAAGATATTCAAGTGCCAACAGGACCTCTGCAGCATAAAAGCTACATACAGAGAATGGCAAGAATTTTATTACTTGACATGGGAAACAAAAAGTACATTTTCCAAAACACACCATGTATGTAGAAAATTACATATTTGTCAATTCAACTATATAATAAATAGGATTGTTTTGACATCTCCCTCTTGTTTCAGATTTTAAAGAGAAGCCACTCTCCATGTTATTAAACCACCCAGCATTTCTTGTAAAGCCCCCGACATAAAAATGTTAGAATCCCAAAAAGTCTTGCATCAGTACTTGGATTTCAATCTAAATTGGTTACGCATAAGAAATTTTCCATGACTTAACAGCCTCAATAAACACGTAGACATGTGATTTCATGGATGTCTCAACTCTGAATTGATCAATTAATTTTGACCATTAAATAATGCAGCTGTATTTCACCAAGTGAGACAAGGCTTTGTTGTTGTATTTCACCATGCACAATTTGAGCATATATTTAAGATCAATATGTGTTGGCTTCTGACATTATCATAGCCATTTTCAGACAGTTGTTTTAGCCCTTGATTAGACTAACCAAAAACCAATTATTGGCTTATAATCTCTTCCACGACTGGCATTTTCAATCCAAACAAACCCTTTTTTTTTCCTTTTCATCCTTAAATAATCCTTGATGACTCCATCTAGTTGATATTTATAGCACCATAACCCTTATAAAAATGTGAGGAATCAAACAATGTTCCTCTACTTCATAATTGTTAGGAAATATATAATCATCATGTGTAGTACCATCAATAACGCAAGTTATGTACAGAATAAGAAATTAGAAAAAAATGTTCCTCTACTTCATAATGGTTAAGAAAAATAGCTCATACTCGTAAAATTTTAGAATCTCTCTCCTTCTGGTGCAAGAGTTTAAGAAACATTACATAAGCAAGAAGTCACAAAAGCAGCTCAATTAAACATCCATACTTCCTTCTTTTGTTCATCTTCTTTAACTTAAAGAAAAAATTCTCCGCAAAACTCATAATTGTAAAGGTGTGGAACATAAAAAACATCATCTATGGAATGCATGTAAAGGAAAAGCATTTACATCACACTTGAATATGTTAATCAGATATGAACACATAAAGATCACAGACTAGGAAAAGGTGAACTTCATACTGGAAAGCAATTAAAAAATAGTTTTGGTAAATTACTGCATATTGCAAAATACAAACATACCGTGCAGCATACTCTGAGAAATGTTTCCCAGGTTGCCGTTGCCTTAAAGTGTGTAGATCACCCCCAGGACAGTATTCCATTACCAAACAGCAGAATCTGTCAGTCTCAAAATGTGTATACAAAGTAGGTAGAAATGGATGATCCAGCAACTGCAATATCTCTCTTTCTGTCTGTGCCCTAGTCAGCTTATTTCTGCTTGCTAAGGATGCCTTGTCCATAACTTTCATTGCAAAAAAGCACCGAGTTGCACTCAGCTCTGAGAGATATACACTTCCAATATCACCACAACCAAGCCGTTTGAGTAACCTAAAATGACTCATGCCCAAAATTCCATCCCGGGCTCGGATGGCAAGGATAGCCTTCCACCTAGGATCATTTCCTTTGTGGGGCTTATTGGCACTGCCAGTAATGTTACTCCAGTTGCTGTCATCACTGAGGCCACTGCTGTCACTTGCTCGACTAGCACTAGTTTTTGCACTCTCAAGTGAATCCCCTCTTACACTTCCTTTAGTGCTATCACAATTCCTGTCCAAACTAAGCATTCCATCACTAGTAACTGCATCACTCCGGTATGTACTTGCACAACTATTAACAATGCTCATTGTTCTGACAACACTAGTACTATCAATACTACTATGAGGACTGACATTGCCACTTGGAGGCAATGATGCATCCCAAACACATTCTTTCTCATCAGAGTCTGGGGCAAGGGGAGAGTTCTCAGTATTCTGTGATGCACGAGCACCTGAAAATGGTGAGGATAAGTTACCCATCTCATTTGATTCCTCAGCCATGATTTCTGCAGGAGAAACAACAGCCAGGCTTGGTTTCTTTGCAAGAACACGAATTGAAAGATCTTCTAAGAAAGGACCCTTCAAGGACACGCTCTTCATTAAGCATCCAGCTTCAGATTTAGTTTGACCTATTGGTACAAAAACTGTTCTCATAAGATCAGTATCAACAGGTTCTGGGGGATGACTAGCACCAGCAAATGAACTTGGACCAGTTTCCACAAAAGAATCATTGCTACCCTTCAATTTCTCAATATCAGACACAAGTTCTACAGCTTCTGGTAAAGAGCCCTTTCCTTTCCATGTTCTTGTAGGCACAGGCACAGGGGAGGGAGGCTCTTGACAGCGTGTATCGAATCCCATATCCTCTCTTACCAAAACTATTCGTGCATTCGATAACTGAGCCACTTCTCTGATGGAGGCAAGACGTGCCATAGGGCCATCCCGTGATTTTGAAAACTGATTCCCTTCTCTTGCTGGAATCCCACACACACTCGAAACATCCTGCCCATTTAGTCTTTGACCAGCTTCTCTTATTGCAGCGGTGTGTCCATTAGATACCTCAACTAGAACAGGCAAGGACCGAGGAAGTACCTTTGGCTCTGCAACCCTCTCCATATCCCAATATCACATATCATTAAATGAAGGCTTCTAATTAAGAAAACGCTGCAAATAGAGCAAAGAATTAATTAAAAAGAAGCTTCACTCGATTTGAATTGTGAGCTTTTAATATATAACCAATTATCAATTAAGTTATGAATATAAAAAAACATCAATTAAAGACAGGATGTATTTCAAACAAGTGAAAAAGCCGGGAACTAAGTAACAGAAGAAGAATACGGAATGAAAGAATAAAGTAGCCATATTTTTCTTAGTAGTCACTAGTGATAGCTGCTGAAAGCACAAACACCATTATAAATTTAACCAACATAGAAACGACAAATGGAGAAAGCTCAATTAAAAAGATTGAAGTATCAGGCATCAGAAATCACAGACACAATCAACTTCAAAACATTGTGTAAAATTTATTCCCCAATTCTGAGCATAGCACTGCACACAAAAGAGCTTAAATTATTAAAGTTTGAAAATTGACTTGAAATGGGCAAACATACAACATAGTTAATCGGAGCAAATATCATTAAATGGTGAAAATTGAAATGGATGCTAGCAGATATAATCAGTCAAAGCCTCACCAACCCGTCAATCAGACAACCTCAAAGTACAAACCTTTGAGCAAGAAACCTCAACTTCAGAGGAAATAAGAAACATACAGAGAGAGAGAGCGAGAGAGAGGAGAGGAACAAAAAAAAAAAAAACAAGGCAACAAGAGCTCGAGAAATGCCAAAATGCAAAAACTCCCTACATTCTGTTTTGTCTCCATTGGAAAATTATCACCTTAAACACTTCAAACAAAACAAAGAGGGAACAAACTGATGAAACAAAGGGAGATCTAGACACCCAAAAGGAGAATAAGAAGGAAAAAACAAAGCAGCATAATAGAAAGAAGGAACAGAGACCCACCATTGAAATGAAGAAGAGAAAAAATGGGTATCCCTTGGTTTCCCTTCTTCTTCACTAAGTTGTCTTTTTTCAGAACTCAACTCAGAGCTTCTTCAGTGTTCCCTCCAGACTGGAAAACACACACAATAGTACAATACTCTCTCTCTCTCTCTCTCTCTCTCTCCCTCTCTCTTCACATAGAAGGTGTGAAACCAAACCACAATGGGGAGAGAAGATTGGAAGATGAAGCAAGCAAGAACAGAAAAACAAAAAAGCTTGAAGAGGAGTGCTTTTCTTTTCGTTTCTCTCACTAGAAGTGAGTTAGTTTCTCTGTCTAGGGAAGGAGCTGTGACTGACTGGGGAACTAAAGTGGTGTTGGAGAGAGATAGATAGTTATGGTTAGCTTTTGCTTTCTCCTTTTTTGATTTTTGGTATTTGAATGATAGCAGTAGTACTGTGATTGTTGTACACTTTGTTCAGCGGGACAGAGAGAAAAAGTGGGGCCATGCATGTTCCTTCTTTGAGCTACACTGCTTTTCAAAGGTGGGACTGAATGAAAGAAAGAAAGTGAATGCCCAACTCTAACCTATTTATGTTTTTTTTTTTAGGATCTGGTTTTTTAGAGTGTGGTATTGGCACGTGCCAATCACTCGCGTCAATTGGCTTAATTTTCTTTTCTTTTTCCTCTGATGAGTAGTAGTAGTTAATTAGATATATTGGGATGCACCATAAAATTAGTCATTTTAAAAGTACTATGCAACTATTTTATTCTCATATTGATTATGATTTATAATTAAATATAATATAAAATTATTTTATATTATTAAACTCTTTATTTAATTAGATTTTTAACTCAAATTTTGTGCTGTACTAAAATAGTTTAGTTTTAACATATTATTATAAATATTTTTTATGTTTAACAAAATTGTCTCTCATTAAATTAAAAAATACTTCATTATTGTTGCTAAACACACAAATTAATTAATATGAAATTATTTTAGGTTAATCAATAAGATTAAATTTTAATCTTAAACATATATACTACTATATTTAGAAGAAACAAATTTATCATCCATAATTATCTAATCCAGCTTTATCGTTATTGTATTATTTCAAAGATACTTATAGATAAAAAAACACCCCAATGATTGAAAACTGATTTAATATAATTATTATTATTTTTGAAAGAGAGTTAGATATAATTATTAGGATTTCCAAGTACTCAAACACTAAATTAGTGCTCTAGCTAAAATAGCTTATTTTAACTTAATCCGGCAATAACTGACTAATATAATTATATGTTTAGTACAAATAATTTCTTTAGAAAATAATTTTTCGTTGATTAATTTTATTTTGAAAACAACAAATATTAAATAATTAAACAAGTTGTTCTCAAATGTCCACTAAAATTTAAATATACAAATGATATAATTAACAAATAGTTCGTGTACTATACGCATACTTTTAAATTTAGATAGAATTTAAAAATGTACGATACAATTTTTAAATTATAAATAACTATAAATAATGAATTTAAATAAATAATTAAAACTATAAATAAATTTAGACATTCAAATAAATTTAAAATGTTGGAATAAATAGTTTATAAAAAAATCATTTAAGAGCTCAAAGATAACATGTTTTTGGTTCGTGTAAAATTTTTGAAGTTTGGTATTAATTCCTCTAAAGGAAATTATTTTTTTTTCGTCTGTATAATTTTTAAAATGCATCACTTTTAATCTCTCAAGCATTATCTAAACCACTTTTCATTCCTCTATAAAATATTATCTAAACTACTTTCACAATAAAAAAAGTGGTGCATTTTAAAATTAAAAGATAAAAGATAGGTAATTTTTTTTAGAGAGACTAAAATTAAACTTAAAAAAATTTGAGGGACCAAAATATATTTTGTAAAAATAGATAAACAATTTATGTGTTTAAATTAAGATATTATAAATAATGTTAAACAATCCATTTATTGAGGAGGTTCTAGAGATTTTGTCTAGTGAGTTAAACGGTTGCTGTTGGATGTTATTTATTTTGGTCAAGATGGATATTGGGATGCTGAAGAGCTGAGGTTTTAAATCCTCTCCTTGGCTTAGGTTCGTTGCTGCCCATGGATACTTTTTGGGAATCATGTTCTTTTGTTGATGTCCTTAATCTCTTTTCTTTTGTCTTATTTCTAACTCTTAATTAACAAATATTATAGATTATTATAAGGTACTGATGAGAGCAAATTTATCCCTAAAATTATGATGGCTGTTTGTATTGGGTTCACTCTTCAACAACGTAGAAAAGACATTTTGCTTGTTTATGAGACTCACCTTATACTTCATGAGTTGTTGCTTTAGAATGTAATAAGAGTTTGATGTGAAGAATTAACTCGTTTCTCTCAAAAATAAAGTAAAATGTATTAAAGTGGTTAGTATGAATAAAAGAAATCCCATTGAGTTGAAATAAGCTAAGCAATAATATTTATAATAAGAAGGACTTACATGTCTAATATCATAAGATTTTGGAATAGATACAATATCAAATTTATTTGTTCAATTTGTTCATGTCTAATAATAATAATAATAACTCCTCAATGTTTTACCTCAATCACTATTTCCCAATATTGATATCGCTAAAAATGTGGGGGTTGGGCTCATATTCTCCAGCAAGATGTGTGCGTTGAAGCAAGTATATTTACAAATTTTAATTTATAAATTTAAATATTAAAAGTAAATCTATAGTAAATTTTAGTAAAAACAACAACAACCACAACAACAACTCAAACACACGTTATAATTTATTGCATCTACTCAAACTAGAATTTAAAGATTAATTTTAGTTCAAATTAACAAAACATGTTAATACAATAATCAAAAGTGGTTTACACTAGGCATAAGTGTTCAAGGATATGAGTATATTAGAGATCTAATTTAATTCAATTATATTGAATTAAATTTTTTAAGTATTCTGCTTGAATCTTATTTAATTTAATTATGATTTGATTATAAAGGGGTTGAATAACGGATTTTATTTTAATTTGACTAAACTCATACTATATAATTAAATTTATTATTATATACAAATCAATTCACAAATACAAAACACATTAATTTTTACCTCACATAATTTATTAAATTATTAAATTAAATCACTCATTATTTTTTCTTTTTTAAGTTGTTTTTATTTATATCTTGATTTATTTATATTTCTCATGTTAATATAATATTTTATTTTTATCTAAAATAAAAAATATTGTATTAACATTGAAATTATTAATTCTATTAATCAAATATCATCATAATTTAATATTTTTAGGATATTTAATCATTATATACTTATAAAATTTTAAATAAAAATAAATTATTGTTTTAAAATATTTTTTTCTTAAATATTCAAACTCAATTAACCAAACCCATGTAGATAATCATGTTGGATTAAGTTGGATCTATTAAAAAAATTGCACCACAAATTTAATCAAATTTAACATGTAAAATTTTGATCAGATTTAATAATAAATTTAATTAAATTCAATCCAATTCATCAGGCAACATCCCTAATTATAGGTGAAAGGCACACAAAGATGGTCTAATGTGGGTTAAATAACCTTATAATTGTATTTTCTGAAACAAAATCTTAAGCGAAAAAAGTGTAACTTGAAATCAAAATAAAACAGGCCCAATAATCGATTACAATCGAGGCTGACAAAACTAGATGGGGTAGTACCAAATTAGGTGATGAGAAAATAGATGCAGTGGATTGAAACCCCACCATGTGAGTTACGTTACACCCGTCATTTTTGTTGTACACTGACAATGTAGGTTGGTGTGTTATGTAAAAAATAAAAAATGTCAAATATGAAATTTGAAAAGAAACCATTTTTAATGCATATTTATTGCGTACGTGTTTCCTTATGCTTATTTAAAAATATATTTATTGTTCTGTACTTTTTTTTTTTATTCTAACGCCGTTATTTAAACCATAAGTCGTAAATCATTAATTTAAGATTAAATTATGCTGACACTCTTACATATAATGCTCTTGCTCATTCCGTATTAGAATTCTAAGTTATTTTACATAAAAAAAAATTATAACTAAAAAAACTGAAATTATACTTATTATATTGACATTATATTAAAAAATTAAAATAAAACTTATTAAGAGTATTAAAGAAAAAATAATTAATATCACGTTAAAAAGTTAACATAACACTTATTTAAAACAATTTTTTCTTTAAATGTAACACTTATTTTGAGATGAAAAAAATATTTTTTTTTAACATTTATGACAACCTTACTCAAAGGAGGATATAATAATACTTTTAAATGATTAATGAATGGATATAATATATAAAAAATACTGATATAACATTTTTCAATCAAACATATTCAAATAAAAACTAATTTTAATTGTAATTGATTATTCATATAATTGATTATTAAAATAATCTAATTTTCGAAACTCTTTGAATCCTACACCTTGGAGGATAGAAAAATAGGAGAGATTTGTATAATTTTACCAAAGTTTAGGGAGTATTGGTGTATTTGATTCTAAACTTAAAATAAATTCTGCAATTATGTCTTTCTCTCTCTCTCTCTCTCTCTATTATGAGAGTTTAGTATTTTTTTTTATTACATGGAAAGTTTAGTTTTAAAAATTAAAATTTCACTACTATTATTTTGTCTCCATAATTTAATTATTTAAGTAGAAAGTAATTAAATAATATAGTTATTTGCAATAATTTTAAGAATAATTTTATAAAATATTACAACCACATATGAATTTAATTAAGTAACTTTCTTAATAAATATGAATTAGTTATAAGTGTCTTGTAATTAGGAACAGAAAAACTACATATATAATTCAATTCAATTATTTTTTTTAGGTAAGGATATTTAATTCAAATATATGAAAATTAACGTAATGCTTATTGTTAAAACATATGAAAATAATATTCATTTGATTATATTATTTAATTTCCAAAAAAATGTAACATAAATAATTTAGGTAATATAGTAATTATAATTTAATGTTATACAAACAAAACTGTATTTTATACCAAATTATTGATATTGCAAAAAAAATCAATTTACATAATTTTTTTTCTTCTATCTTCTAAAGGCAAAACATAACTTATATTCTATTATTAGCTTTGCGAGACGAAATTCACATTTAAGTTCACACGCGTTGGCACGCACACACCTAGCTTATTAGTAGCCTTATAAATGTGGGAATCAATTTCTAAGTTAATGATTTTTATAGATTAACGCCTAAAGAGATCAATACTTTCATTGAAACAAAAGAGTTAGGTACAAGAAATGTAACAAAACAAATCACGCTCACCCATAGATCAATAACCCCTCCTTTTTCCTTCGAGTAATGAGTCACACTATGATGGCATGCAATTTCCTTATTCATTCTCCTTTAATTTCTTTAATTTTGTTCTTATACTAAAAAGAAAATTGAAACCAGGAATCAACAACAAGAATAACTTGATTAGAATAATTGATGTCCTAAAGGTAAAAATTTAGGGAGTAAACAAATGATGAGTGGCAGAGCACGTACCATGATGTTTACACAAAAAGATGCGATGTGAAGTCCACCAAAGTGGCTGCATGGTGTTGCCATGCTTAAATTTTAATTCCAAATCCCTCTTTGAGGGAATTCTTTTTCTGTACCACAATAAAGTTGGCCTTATTACTTTGACCGTAGTGTCTTTTTTTTTGTTGTACGTAGAATTACAGACGCTTAATTGATGAATGACTATAGCATGAAAACGAACATGGAGGGTCGTTATTTGCCATAGGAAGAAAAACAAAGTGTTTAGAGAATTAGCCACAAATTTTATCTCAAAATAATATAGTTAACTTTCAAAAAGTTATGTTAGTTTTAAAACCCTTTTACAATGAATTGGGGATCATATTTAATGAAAGTATTATTTTTTATTAATAATTCTATGGTCGAATTTTTTTCAGTGACAATTTTTTTAAATGTCATATAAATTGTTCTGACATGAATTTTAATTTTTCTTCCAGTAGTGTGTTTGATTGTACATCTTAAATCACTAGACACACATCCATTCAAAGCTACAAAAGAATAACTTTCATGTTATTTCATTATTTGATGTGAAAATGTGACAGAAAATGTTAGTTTCATCCAGTTCAGGCTAACCAAAAGGTAGAACAATTATGTCCCTTATAATTTTAGGAGAATGAACATGATCTTCAATGATGTCTCTAGTACTGTTCCACATCAAGGAAAGTGTAATTGCAAGGACTTCAATGTTAAAATCAGTATACGTCAGAATGATCACATGAGGTAGAGTGATAGTGTACCTTTTAAGAGACTAAATTTAGAGTTTTAATATCCTTTTATCTTTACTCAGTCACTATAATAATGAAGAACAAGCTATTAAGCCTTTGTTAGGCCGTATAATATTCTAGAAAAAGTATAAATTCACATATCAAACATTTACTACAATTAATTTAGTGAATCGAACAATCCAAGTAACCGAAATTGATAAAGTTAAAAATCATGAATCTCAAGTAATGGAATGTGAATTTTAATTATAGAAGTAACTAACTATATTAATTGAAGGAATAGGATCACGCTGATCTATATATATACCTTATTTATAAAGCCAAGGCTATACACAATTAAGTAGCAATTACAAGTACAGCTTGCTAACCTAACCTAACTATATGCTAATCAACTAACTCTAACGGCTACGCGGCAATTCGATTACTACTAGCGCATACACTAAACAGCCAATAAACAACCTTTATTTGTCTGGTTTCTATTAATATTTCCATTATGTTTTAGTAGATTTTACAATATTATTATCCAATCAAATATCAAATATGTATATTTTAAATTATCTGGTAAATATTTTCTCTTTTATTATTTGGATAAAAGATAATTATTACTTTTATTTTATAATCAGAAAGAAATTAAAAATATAGTAATTATATAAACTATTTTTTTAATATGATGATATAAATAAATAATTTTGTTATTTTAGTAAAATTTCAATTTTCTCTCTCTCTATTTTTCTTTCTCTACTTAAAAAGAATCTTCTTTTAAAACTATTTTAATCTCTTTTCCCCCCTCACTTTCCCTTCTCTTATTGTTTTTCTTCTCAATTTCTCTGTCCCAAAATTGCAGAAGATTTTCACGGCTTGTGACACCTCCTTCCACCTTCGTCAGCTCTCCAAATAATAGAATTCCCCTCTAATCATTACTGTGCTAAATGGAATTCCTCCAAGTATGATCGAGTATCATTTCTATTTCCGTAAATAGTAATCTGCTAATTACTTTGTATTGCCACTTATGGTGGACAATATAGATTCTCTTCCCATTGTTGGGGAAGGAATTATATATTGCAACACAGTGTTCAAAATTCAATTGTTTATTTAGAGGTTTTTTTCCAAACCTTTTTCCGAACAAGAAAATATCCTTCCCTAACTCAATTCAATCCATAGTTAATTTTGATAAATTGAATTTTAGAAACTAAGCTAGATGTATTTTAAGGATAGATTTGAATTATACTTCAAGTTGTCTCAGCTTCATCTAATATCCTATATTGTTTTAAAAGTATAGTTTTTTTAAAACAATTGTATATGTATTAATATTAAAATTTCTTAAAACTTAGTAAATAATATTTTATATAACAAGATATTTTATTTATATTAATATTATATTCTAAAAATATATCTTAATTATATATATATATATATATATATATATATAATTTTATAATTTAACTATATATAATTAACATTGGTATATCATGTCATCAGATCAAGTGAGCCTTCACCCATCTATTACTGGGTTTTCATAGAGTAGAATTCAAATTAGATCAGAAAAATGATATAAAAAGAACAAATTACTAGTACATCAGAAAAATGTTGACTTGTGTGGTATGGTGGTGCAAGGAGCTGGATGGTTCTGGTGGTTGAGCTTGGCCTTTTGTTACCTATGGTAGCGATGGGTCTATGGTTGTGGGGCCCAACTTCGTTGAGGATGCGATGGTTATGGAAGGACAACAATGGTTACAAGTTGTGTTATGCAAAGCTAGAACCTCTTGTCCCTTTTATCATCGTAATGCAAAGGAAGAGAAGCCTCAACTAAAAGTGTGTAAGACCAACTTTTATGTGACATGTCTATGTTTTCATTCAGCAGCATTACTTTGTTCATGAGTATGAAGACATGTGTGTTTGTGGACAATACCATTAATTTGTAGTGAGATATGGGATGAAATTGAGATATTCTCGAGTTAAATTTTAATTCTCTAATATTTGTTCCCAATGTTGATACTCAACAAATGATTTAAAGTGAAGAAAAGAGCTTGGAGTAAGTAATTCCAAGGGAATTTTAGAGTAAGCATCAAGGAACGAAATTCAGTAACTTGATGTATTTGATGATTTTATAGGGGTTAGACCCCAAATGTCAGTGTACTTGAGTTCTATGGAGAAGTGTACATTGTATCAAAGTTTTGAAATGGCTTGCAACTGGTGGAATTTTCTCATATAGCATGAGACACAGACAAATATGATTTAATTACACATCGTATAAGACTGAAGTACATTTTATACAACTTTAGTTGAAGGATAACCTAATCGTAGATGTCTTAATCTAAGTTTTTATGATGTATTGACTTTTTTGAGATTTTTTTTTTATCTAACCAAAGATATTTTTTTGAAATTTCTTATTTAATATTTATTTAATCTTCTTTCATCAAGTCAATCTATATTAAGATAAAATGGTATCTTATAACTCAATATCGAAAATCAAATCTCAAACTTTAATAAAGAAAAAAAATCATATTTTGAGCTAGAATTCTTTTTTACTTAATGAAATATTAATTTTATTGATAACTATTAAAAAAATTATTTGTCTTATATTTTTTTTACATAAGAGGACTTAAATCTAAAACTCATTTAAAGAATCTAAGTTTAGTTTTATTCGGACAAATGATATAGTAGTATTTTCTGAGAGGGATATAAGCTGAGGTAAAGACATGATCCTAAGACCGAAACCAAAGAAAATCGGATTCCATCCTTAAGTGTACCTTGGAGGATGATCTCCTTATTCTATATATGTTTTAACAACACAATGATATATTAGGATGGGACTCAAAGAACACAGCATTCGATATCTTCTGCAAATTTTGACAATAAGTTTTTATGATCACTGGAACATGGAGTAAATTATTAAGGACAAAATGACTAGAAAGATAAGGATTAGAAAACTTGGAAAGTCATACATGTTTAATAGACAAATCTGAACCGTTATAGTGACATGATGTGTTCTTCCTGAATGAGGGTACCACAATGGGTCAATAATAGTGGCAGGTGTAGCTACCATTGTATGGTCGGTAATTCTGAACTTCGTACTCACTGTTGCTGGCTTGATCGAATAGGACCATTGAAGTCACCATCAAATCTATACCAAAAATTATCTGCACTGTGACCAAATTTACCACATAGTTGACTCTGGTTCATTTTGGATCCAATCTTTGTCTTTCCCCTTTTATTTTTTACTAAAGATATATCCTTTAACCGATAAATGGCGACTAATTCTTTCGAAACCTAAAAATCACTTTAAGTTTTGTCTTTCTTAATAAATTTTTCTCCATTTATATAATCAGAGACACAAACGTTTAACAACGTATTTAAAAATCTAACTATTTACCAAATTAAATGTGCTGAAATCTGCCACTACCGTTTTGAACATTTTCCTCGAAAACCTGATATATACTTACCATGCACGTCCTGCAGACTTCTGTAAACGAATTATATTGGTACAATTGTTCTTTCTATGCCGACAATGGTGCTTCGATGAGTTAGTCATCTAAAATCTTTAATTACCTGATGGTTTTTCTTCTCGAAAACTTGATGTGTTATTAGTACCATAAAGTATTACGTGATAAATTTTATTTTGATAATTTTTGTTATTTTTTTTATACTTTTATGTCACTTTAAATAAATTTATTATAAATATAATAGTTGCTACTCTTTCTCGAAACTTTCTTATTTATCTAATTTCTTAAAAACTAGTATTCTTTTAAAAAAATTACTAAATTATATCAAAATATTATATTTTTTAAAAATGTATGTATTACTTATTAAGGATACGTACGTGTAACTATTGTCATTTTTAGAAAAAAAAATTTCGATAATACAATTTCTTTAATATGATTTGATATTAACTATATGTACATAGTAAGATTCATCAAATAAATTAATTTATTATCTATTAAAAGTGAAATGATATAACAAATAAATGAAATGCTAAAATTATTGGGTTGTAAACTCTAATCGTTAATTATACATCTCATATATAAAGTTAAAATATAAATTAAGACGACTGTAATGATTTATATTGTATTAAATTCTACATATAAATTATGGCTAGCTATGACTATATATAAAACTTTGAAACAGCACCCATGACTGGTGACTAGATAACAAAACAAAGAGAATAGCTACTGACATTAATCATATACATAAGGTTGAGGCTGCTGAAGCACCTACACTTGAAATTTATGCCTAGTAGCAACTAGATTTTATAACAACAATATATTTAATGAATATGAGTGAAGGTGAAAAGGACATTGGACAGAAGTGGACGTATGCACGTGCATGATGGCACGGTCAAGTGGCAATGCAGATTTGCAGTCAATAATTGAGATATAAGAAAAGGAATAGGAACAAATCAGAGAGTGAGAAACATATGGATATGGTGAAAGAAGAACAAGAAGACCAAGAAGAAACCAAACGAGTGCCCAGCTTCTTCAATTTTCGTCTGCAAAAACTGGTCCCCTGCATGCTGTATGCTGTTGCCGCTTCATCACTTTATTCTAACTAATTAAATCACCAATCAATTAATATTACATAAATTTGTTTCATCTATATATAAAAAAAACGGATATTATTAGTCAAAGTGAGAATCGGTAGAACCGGTGATAATTTGGTGTTGAACTGGTCCTTTTCAATTTTTTTAATCTAATTTAAAATATTTTTAAAATAAATAAAAACACATACTTAAATATTCAACGTAAGTATCAATTATTTTCTCAATTATTAATTTTTACCTTATAAAATATATAATTTAATCATTTATATTAATTTATAATTTTTTAGATCCTAATTTTTAATAATTATATATTAGTTTATTATTAAAAATATTTAAAAATATAAAATAGATTCACGTTCAACTAAGGTTGAATTATTGAACTTTGAATTCATGGTTCAATCACCGAACTAATTTTAAAAATATTGATTTAAATATTTGCGAAGAAAGTTATTGAAGGTACCAATAAAGGAATTGGATATCATGATTTTTTAGTTTTGTAAAAACGGATAAAAGAAGAATTTTAGGAAAATTATTTTAAAAAAACACATAATAAACATCCTTAACAAGTTACCATTTTATTTCTAAACAAAAAACAAGTAACTACCTTATGGGTGTTATATCTAATTTTTCTAAGTACACCCATTTCTCCATCACATTTTTTATTTACACTATATAATAATAGATGAAATTGATAGTAAATTATCTTGAAATACAATGTCACGTCAAGAAAAATGCATAATATAACATATAATATTGATAGAAAACAATATTATATACTGAATATGGGTAAGGACGAGGTTCAAATTTTGGGTTTAAATAACAAAATGAAAATAAAATTTTAAAGACTAATGACAAACATGGGATAGATAAGGGTTTAAAAGATTAAATTTTGGGCTTAAATAGCAAGTACCATTTTTCTTTTTGCCTCAAGGGCCAAATTAAAGGTTTTCAACTCCGAGAAGCCCAAACCCTCCACCAGGTGCAAAATGAAATTTTTAGCAAATAATGACCTCCATTTTATGTCACGTTTTATTTTCTTTCTTTCTATCCTTTTTATGAATGGGGCAAGTCTTCCCTCTTTATATCTATCAGGACATATAAAATGCTCTTTATAGCATATATAGTATATAATATATAATATATAATATATAATTGTTTAAATAAGTTATTTATCTTAATTTTATGAATCTTATAATTCTACATAAATTTAAATATTTAACATAAAAGTTCATTCTACTCAATCCAATGTTAAGGTTAATAAAATGAGTATTTAATTTAATTGTGTGGAAGCTATAAAACTTGAAAAATACATTATTTAAGGAATAAATTTGGTTAAACAATTATAATTATATAAACAATTCCATATCATTTATTTTAATAAAAAATAAAATTAAATAATATTACTTAAAGTTAAATAACTCATAGTTAGTCAAAATCCTCAATGTCATAGCAGAATAGTAGTTAAAGTGGCAGTTATGATGCTAAGAGGCTAACTTTTTTGGTGTATAGTATTTATATGACCAGAATATGAATTGGATTATAGAAAGAATACACGTTGCGTTCAAATGATGTATTCCAATCCCATGAAGGCACTCATAGTGATGAAAATTATTAGTTCATGCTTTTTTATCATTGAAAAAAAGAGTGTGTGGTTTGCACTTGGTTGCTCCTTGCTTTTTGAAAAGTTAGGAAATTAGAGTTCTGAAAGTGAAGGTTGGACTTAGGGTATTAGGAAAAGGAAGACGAAAGTATTCAAAGATTTTGGCTCTTGTTTCCTTTTTTTTTAATATGAAATTTGGTCCCCTGAGGGGACTTTTCTCTCAGGCCCTGTTCTCGAATATTTACCAGTTATAATTAATGACGCATTCAATATGTAAGATAGGTTAACTTCTTTGTTTGTTTTTTTTTTAATTTTTTTTATCAGCAACTCCTTTGTTTTCTTTTAATAAAAAATATTTACTTTATTTTTCTTGGTTGAGTAAAAGAAGAACAAAGATCGATAGTTGTGGTAATCGTTATCATGAGGAAAGTAAAAGTATTTAAAAATAAGAATTATCATCAAAGTTTGTTGAAATAAAACATATTTTAAAAAATTAAACAAAACAAATAAAATCTGTGAAAATCATGTAATTAGTTCCCCCATACATTTAATTATATTTTTCATGCATATATTAAGCTAATTAGTGTTAGGCATGACAACGGGCGGATTCAAAGCAAGTTTAGTTCTCTCATCCCTATATGCAGTTGTGAGGAATATAATAGACAATTTTTTTTTATGGAACTATATAATAGACCAATTTCATTAAAGCCAAATTGTTAACATTGCAAGTCCTATAAACCCTTGTGCAGTGGTCAAAATGTGACTGCCAAGAGCACAAGAATTGTGATAATTAACTTTTGCAAACATCATTCTGCTACCAATATGAAATTCCCAACAACAGAAATTTTGCATCATGGCCGAGACAGTGCAGCTTTCCCCTCCTTGGCACTCTTTGTAGCAGAGATCGATCTCCTTGCAACACACCAAAATACCAACATTCCAACAACACAAGCAACACATTCAAATCAGTGAAAATTATAAGAGCAAGTTAGTTTCATTTGATGTTCCCTTGACCCCAAATACGTTTCTGTGCATAACATGAACTTGTATTCATGTGCAAGGTTATTCAAAAAACGAAAATGATAAAAGCTAGGTTCCAAATTAAATATATTGCACGACTTTTACGAATCAAACCTACTAGAGTTCTATTGGAAATAACTTTTAACTTCTCCCTCCTAAATAGTCATGCATCTTTTCTTCTGTCAAGTTTTATTTCATTATTTTGGTGTCAATTACTATATAGCATAATTGTTCAAAAAACCATAATAATGGCAAAGAGATACTTAGGAGAAGCTATATATATATATAAGATGTGCGCATAGACATAAGCATAAACTTCATATTTCATTTCTATGTAACAAAGGCGCACTAATCCAAATATCCAAATAATTCTAATGAAAATATGCAAAAAAAATAAATTCTCAGACCTTGGCTGCATTCAAGGTAGGAACTGGGGTTTGGGCATTCAGTGAGAACAAGAGACATAACATTACTCCATGAGTGAAAATCTTCACCCACTGCAGTGTACACACTCTCCAGCTTTGGATTTTCACGATCCTTCAAGAAAATACCTTCCTTTGAGTGAAAATATTGCATATGTTCGCAATGAGGGTGAAAATGTTATCAGTGAACTAATAAAACAAAAACCGTACAACACTTTCACAGCGGAAGCGAAAATGAGAGAGAGAAAAATTACTCTCAATACTCACGCACTTAACAGAGGAAAGAGGCTTTGATTTCACTCAAGCGCACTACATAGAGAGCCTTTTATAGGCAACACGTAAACCCTTAATAATCACATGCCTATGTATCCACATAAAAGTGAATTAATTGGAAACCTAACTACAAGATATCGGAGGAGGATTTACTACATAGCAACCATGTAATAGCTAAGTACGTAAAAACTTAACACCTACAAGTTTAAAACGTAAGGTTGGTGTTGTCATGCCTCGGGTGCAAAAAATAACCTGTTGCTTGATTTAATTACCAACAGAAAAGCCAACTAGTTCATATTGTTGATACTAACTTCTCTATCAATATAGTAACGATTGTTTGACCATTTTTGTCCTTCCTCAAAATTCACAAGTTCATGAACTTTATATTCCGAACTTGTCGCCCATTGCATATCCCATAGTATATATCATGATTTCCTCTTAGAACCAAATAATCATAAGGAATGCGCATGTCCATTACTCACCACGTGGAATCCCTTCCAATGAAGGGATCACACAAGAAATCGATCCTTTATTGAGTGATTATTTTTTTTACAGTAAAAAATTTCAAACACCTAATTTACAATTTTTTTTATTATACTATATTGTCAATCAAATCAATCATTTTTTTCTCTCTCTCAAAGTTATAAACAATTCATGGTTGTCCAACAAATATTTTTCATCTTTTATCCACTCACAAACTTTTCATCATAGATAAGAATGTTCCTAAATGCACCAAGTTGACATTACAGTTCCACGTGGGACGGTAACGTTAGAAGCACCCCATTTACCTGTCTCGGAGGAAAACATGTTCACTTGAAAGCTTTCAGCCATAGCCATGGAGATGTGTGCACGACCCAAAACCTTGAACGAGAGTGGTCACACATGAAATCTACACGTGCCGATTCTAGTTCATGACGCTTACGTAATGGTGGCAAAACAACGAATTGTTTTGTAAAAGGGTTGCACACGAAATAGTGAATGTAACAATGGCTGAGTGCTGCATAGGATAAGATCGTGGTGCGTGGTTTTCACTCTAACTCGATCACGATCTTGAGGCTAAGAAAAAGGGAGAAAATTCAACCCTTTTAGTATATTAGTTTCTTTTTATTGGAATCCATGGAGAAAAGCATCTTCTTATATATCGTAATTAGAACCCGAACGAAAGTGAAAGAGGAGGAATTGAACAATGTGTGCGTTTCAAACACACGAGGGGATAATTGGTGATGAGTTAGACGTGAGTGAAGGTAGCGTAGATCAGAAATCGCACTTTGGAAATTTGTTAAGGGATTTGCATTGAAGAAGAAGTGAAGGTTAATCGGTGAAGAATTTCAAAAAGTAGGTCTTCGCTCAGTTCCTTCTATGGTTGTGGGTTTTGAATAAATGGTAAATTATGCTGACGTTGAAGCCTAATCCGTGCTTCGTGCTTCTATATATAATAGGGTTATTAGCTAGTGATTGAATTTGTTTAAGTTACCAAATTTCTGAGTTTTGATTGATATATTAGCTACTTAAGTGATTAAATTTGTTTCAATTTCTGATTTCTAAAAAGAATGCTAGCTATATACATACGAAAATGTTATAAGCAATAAATTGATTTAAAATTAAAAAAAATAATTACACATGACATTCTTAACAGCAAAAATAGAAACAATTTGATTGAAATATTCACTTAATAAAAGATATGAATAAATTGATTTGAAAATTAAAAAAAGTTACGCATAACATTCTTAACAGCAAAAATGGAAACAATTTGATTGAATTTTTTACTTAATAAAAGATATAAATCTAAACATTATAATATGCTTTAAAATACAATTAATATGTGGATTTCATTATCCAATTATAATCTTGGATTTCATAGAATTTGTTCAATTTCTCAATCTATACTTATATTAATTTATTTCTCTATACTCTATATTATACACACAAGAAAATATTTATCTTTATCTTTTTATATATATAAATAAAAATAAGAGTATATATGTAATTTAAATTTTCCGCTCATAACATTATGGTAAATATATAATTTTCATTTTCTCGCTCATTTTAAAGCTAAGAAAGTATACTAACAATGTCTAATTGAGACATTGGATCGGAGATTTTCTTTCTCGAAGTTGTGTATCCTAGATATTTAATCTAATTTTACTTTATATTTGATATGACCTTATATATGATCTAAAAAAAATAGATGTTAAATATATATATATATATATATATATATATATATAAGAAAAAGAGAGAGAGAAAAACACCTTTGAGGTACTAAATATATATCTTATGGAAAGAATTAGGCAAATTTTACTTATATCATATTTATTCAAATCTAAATTTGTAGTAAAGAGGTGAAATTATAAGAGCAAAGATTCAATGTTCCCTTGATTCCCAAAGGCTACAATACATGTCAGCATGAAACTGTATTTATGTGCAAGGTTATTCAAAAAAACGAAAATGGTAAAAGGTGGAAATTATACTGCACATTTGATACGAATCAAACTTGTTAGAATTGAGTAATTGATATTGTTATACATTAAACTCTCTCATAAACAAATATAATTTTTTTCACTCTTAATTACTTCCTATCATTTCATATCATATATCGTATTTGTACAGTTGTATTTCACTTTTTTTTCTTCTCTAGAGTCAATTAACAATTAGAAATAACTTTTAACTTGTCTCTCTTCCTAAGTAGCCAGGCATGCATTTTTTATTTTCTTAAGTTTGATTTCATTATTTTGGTGTGATGTACTATAGCTAGCATATACTGTTTAGAAAAACTTAACAATAATTAAAAATAAAGGCAAAAGCGATACGTTGGAGATGCAACATAAGAGCACATAAACTGATAAACACAAGTACAAACATTCCAACTAGCTATGACCTTTCTCTGGAACAAAGGTGCACTAATCCAAATATCCAAACAACCCTCTTATGAAAATAAACAAATAATCAATTGGTTAAACTTTGATTACAAATATAATAAGATCCCATACAAAATAATCATTCTCAGAGCTTGGCTGCATTCAAGGTAGGAAGGGGTTGGCCATTCAGGTAGAGGAAGGGACATAACACTACCCCATGCGTGTATATATTCGTCATCAGCTGCAGTGTAGATAGATTCCAGTTTCAATTCTTGATATTTATAATCACACAAGAAAATACAGGTCTTTGATTTTGAATAAAGGTATATCATAAATTTGCAATGAGGGTGAATAGCGAACAACTTCATATCCTTCATACTAACTTCTCTCAGAATGTAAGCACGCCATAAACCTTCCTCAAAATTCATGAAATAAACTGCACATACTGAATTTAAGCTTGATAATGCACAGGTCTTTAACTCTCCCATTGCATATCCCAGTACACACATCCCATTGCAATGCAGTATCAATTGTCTGTATGTGACTCGCCCAATCAATTGCTCCTGGGTGTTATTTTTCGCGCTTCTTCTATCACTTGTCTATTTGTGACTTGTGCATTGTCTATCGGTTAAATATAACATACAAATTGTAAATAATTTATCGTATGTTAAAAGTGTAAAACATACACAAATGTGTAATTTAATAGTATAACTGTATCTATATTTTTGCAGTAAAAAAACTGTATATTTTAAATAACATGTTCATGTGTTAAAATAAAATATTGCAATGTATACATGTGTATTTTAATATTATAAATTCATTTAATATGTTAAAAAATACAAGTATATACATTAAAATAAAAATAAATAAAATATCAATTAAATTTTTAACTATGTAAGATTTAATATTCTTAATTTACTTAAAAGAGATTGAATGGGTCTCTACCAAGAAAGAAAAAAGCGTTTGAATAGAACCCTTCGCGTGGGATAAAATTTCCCATTTCCCATTTCCCTGTACCACAAGGATAATTGGCCATTTAAAGAAAGGAAAAAAAAGTAATAATAAAGCATGGATGAATCTGGATCTGAATGTGAAAGGTAAGTGAGGGGAGTTTCCATATGGAGAATGTCTACCTGATAGAGGAGCACATTTCCAATTGAACAAAAACCATAATAAGATATGTATATAATAATAAATATCAATAGTAGGGAAGATCATGACTTTGCATTTTGCAACTTGCACATATCTATTCTTCCACACATGCCATGTGCTGGGTGGAACTTTCCACTTTCAATTGAGGCCCGTTCGTGTCCATTCATGTCCATATTAGCTGTCAGCCTCAACTAGCACACTCACCTCCTTTTGAGGAAATGAAGATAAAGGGAAATTGACGTTGTGAAAATATTTCACAGGAACTAAGTCATCTGATTCTGACCCACTAAGTGTTTTAATATCCTGAACTATTTAGTGCACATATGAAAAACAAGTTAATAGTTATTGGTTAAAATTCATGTGAATCATTTCCGATTAATTGACTGAATAAATTTTTAGACCAAAAATATACACAATTATACAAGTTTAATGAATCATCCAAATTCCAAATATCTCCTTGGTCCCCACACAACACAATAAGATACACAAGTATACATACAACCTCAATGGGTAAAGGGGTAAAGAAAAAGTGAAAAACAAACATATACACACAATTTATAGGGGGGAAGAATTCATAAATGGAACATGAAAGCACAATGCGTATAATTTATTGATATACTAAAAATTGCAATCCTCTGATACAATAAACCAAGAAATTTCCCTGTACAATAAGAAAATTCCCTTTTCCATCAAAATAGGTGGAACCCCAAAATTCTTCATATTTACATTTCAAAATATAACTCAAAATAGTGAGAGCAATAAGAGCTTGCCGCCAAAAAATCCCCCAGCCCTTATGAAGAACTTAGATCCCATGCAGAACAAATGAATTACCTCACCTACTTGATGGCATATGAACGGGTACACACTGATTCAAGAGCCTCTGTGAACAAGGAAGAGAAACTGGTCAGTGCCTGAAACACTCCAGGCAAGCCCGTTTGCAAATTGTTGAGGGTCATGGCTCTTGTTACCTCCACAGCTTTTGAATGCCTCAGCATTTCATCTTCAACACGCCTTTGGCAGGTTGCCAGTTCCAGTTTTTTCTCAGCAAGTGGGTCGCGTGCATCCAAAACTTGTCCATTGTCAGGTGCAGAATCAGGAAGGCTAATGCCTACCATAGAATATGAGCTGTAGAACTTCCTCTCAAGGTTTCTCAGAGAGGAAGCCTTTTTCTCAAGTTCCTTGGATGCAGTCTCGGTTCGTTTTTTGATCTTCAGCTCTTCCACTTGCTTGGAAGATATCACGTGGACAACATTGATAAAGCTCTTGATGGCTTCAGATGCAACAGTGTCAGGGACACGGTCAAGTGCAAGTTTCCATTCATCGAAAAATTGGTATGTATCAGAGGTTTCCCTACTGTTGATGTTATCATTGTGGACTGGAACAAGGCTGAGCTTGAACCAGCCATGCAAGGACAGGATGAAATCACGCTGAAATTTTATAAGGCGACAAAAACTGGAGTGCCAAGCTGACACAGCTGATTCAAGGTCCCGAGTTGCCTGCCTGTGGAGTTCAGAAGTGGAGTCACCTCTTGATGATCTGTTCACAAGGCCACGGACTTGCTGCACTATATTGCTTTGAATTTCATGGTAGTGGTGCATTGATCTCCACATGTACATGAATCTACATTTAACAAAAATATCACAAATTCACAAACATAACAAGACAACGCCGTTATCTGTGAACAGGCCATCCCCATTTTAAATTCAAATTCAAATACATAAGAGATAAGTAATTGCTGCACAGAAACAAATTCTTAAGGTA
Source organism: Glycine soja (assembly GCF_004193775.1). Taxonomy (NCBI): domain Eukaryota; kingdom Viridiplantae; phylum Streptophyta; class Magnoliopsida; order Fabales; family Fabaceae; genus Glycine; species Glycine soja. The sequence goes on along the minus strand of NC_041019.1, from coordinate 50,528,885 downwards.
AAATTCTGGCAACTCCGTACTTAGATGTTTCAAAAGGGAGCAAACAAAATCTCAGCTTCAGTACAAAATAAGCAAACACTATCGAATGATACATAATTCCATTCCCATCCTCAGAGTTGCAATTGTCAAGACTTATTATTCTCATTCCATGATCCTATTTTTTATATGCATTGACTCTGCTCAATAATCTTCTACTATGAAGATTTACCCCGAATGTGGAAACATTTGCCATCACGAGGTTAAGGTAGTTGACAATGACAGCAAAGTTTATATCATTCATATCAAGCTCATAAAATTTCACACTAAATCAAGATCACTTTTCTATGACATTAAATGTTTAAAAATTAAGGTATAATATAATTTTAAATTTTCTAGAATTTTAAATGCAAAATCTGTAGTCTGTTTGGATGAAGTATTTAAAACAAGAAAAATAATTTAAACAGGAATTTAAAATTCTTTAAGATAAAATTTGGTGTTTGGATATTTTATTTGGAAGATTTTAAAATTCAAGAAATTTTAAACAAAAATTTCAATTAACTAAAATTAAGGAATTCTAATTTCTGACTAAAAGGAGAGAATTTGAAAATTCTCGCTATTCTCGTTCACTCATTCCTAAGACCTTTCCTCACACTCTCGCTCGACCCTCTCTCACACTCTCTCGCTCGATCCTCACACACTCTCACTAGTCTCACCTTCACTATCACTTTCGCAGTTCCGTTGCTCTCTATAGTTTGTTAATTTCTCATCTTTGCTTTTTTTTCTTCTCTAATCTAGGATTAACATGGCTCTTCCTCTTCACAGATCGATCCGGTTGCCGACGGTGGTGCTGCATCGACGAGCAGAGACAGCATCAGATTTCACTCCATTGTTTACTTAGTAAAAATCATTCTCTTCATCTTCAAAACCCAAATCCAATGAAACCCACTCCAGATCTTGTAGATCTCGCAACCTCAAAAAGGGCAAGAGAGCTGAAGTTGACAAGCTGGCTGCACTGGAAGCTGCTGAGCTGCTATCCTCGAATCGGAGTCAGGTGAACTCGCAAGCCGTGGAGGCAAAATCAAGTGCAGTGAAGGAGCAGGATAGTTACGAGGAGGTGGCAAACCTTTTGAAGACAAAGGGGACCTTTGTTTGTTAATTTTGTTTGTGCAGAGGAGATGTTTGTGTTGTGCCTGCAAACGCAAGAATGATGAATAGTATTGTGCAGACTACTTGCACAGGTTAGTTTGAATTTGATTCAAGTTTGAGGGTTGTGTTGTTACCAAAAAAAAATATAAAGTTTGTGCTTAAGAAATATTATTGATTCAAGTTTGAATTTTGAAATGAAAGAATTTCAATTGAAGCATTTAAAATTCTTAAAATTTAAAATTCTTAGAATTTAAAATTGTCTCATCCAAACACACTCTTAGTTATATTTCAACGGTGTATTACCATAATCAATTTTTATAAAAAGTTATTTGAGCGGCAGAAGTGTGACAAATCTTACACTATCAATTGATCCCCACCTAGCATAAAGTTAAATTACAACTACAAGAATCAGTAACAACCAAAGAGCCTTCATCAGAATCATATTATATATACACACCTATGGTTTCATATCAGTAACAATAAAGTAAAACAGATTAATATCAGTAACATCAATCATTTTTTACAACATATAGAACCCACCAGTCAAAATAGCTTGAATCAGTTAACGAGGGTTATACCACCCTACAATAGTTGCTTTAACATACCAAACTCCATCAATAAATTATTTTTGCACAAAGGGAGCCTAAAAGAGACAAAATAACATTTTGACAGGTAAAGTGGTGGGCCAAGGTTTGATAATAAGAGGTAGGCAGTAGTTGGACAGTTTGGTACAAAGAAGCACATGCAATTACACAGAGATGATAAAGCAAGTTGCATACGAGGGCAGTAAGCCATAATGTTTTCAACTACCACTCAAGATTTTCTTGACCCATACTAGGCAGCATATTCACACGAGATGAATGACGGGAATTTGAAAGAAAAAAAAGAAGCATTTCAATTGTTTACAGGTAAACTTAAAACTTCTTTCAGAGGGTTGGTTATTTGATACAGCTCAAAGCCTTCACATTCCAAAGGATCTGCATTTACAAAATTGGGAGTAAATATCCTATGTGCAAGCCACAGCATGATCCTAAATTATGGCCACACAACAAGCTGCACAGTATTCAAAGTGCATTTGATCATGAAGTCTCAAATATCACATTTAATTTGTAAATGGACACAAAAATATCTAAACACATTGAATTTTCATTAGTCCAAAATACTAGACAACTTTGGGACCCAATGAATTTATTAAAGTTCATTTATTTACAGTAGTACAAATGGGCAGATCAGTGGGCTCCCATATGCCAGATTTATTGTCAAATTGAATTGATTGTTGATCAACAAAGTTCTTCACTTCTTTGTTGATTAATGATGTAATGATCTAATCTCATTGTACTAGAACTTGATTATTTAGCTATTCCCCACATTTAGAGCTACCAAAACAGTAAAGCTATTGCAGAAGAAGAGACATACCCATGAATGAGATCAACAAGCTGAGGGACAAGATCAGAGTCCCTAAGGCCAATAGTGGCAGTTGAGGTGGTAGACACAGCCTGAGATGTAACAGCTATTAGTGACTGCAGCCTATTTATGGAAGCCTTGGTTTTGAATATCTTAGCTTCATCCTCTCCTTTGTATTCCTGAGTCTGCAGCGCTGATAATTTCTTTTCATGTTCAATCTTCACACCTTCTCTAGCCTAAATTCAAGCACAATTTGTAGAAAGTGTTAGCATAGCACACCTCGTTTCCAAACCACATGGTTTTAGGCTTTTAGCTAAAAATAAATGCAACAGAACCACCTGACTTCAGTTTGGTAAAAAAGCAGTCAAGTTGGACACACAACATTTATGGTGATTTCAAACATTCATAACAATATCCTAGGCATTACTTTTTTTCTTCTTTTTGTGCCGTATGCCCAAAGAAACGTGTGCCTTTTTCAGTAAGTAAACCTACACACACAAGTGTATGTGACAGAAAATGTTTGCCCTTCATACACAGTTTGCAGACAACAAAAAATAGTAAGATAGACCCAATTGTGTGTAAACAATAAATCACATGTAGGACAAAATATGAAGAAACAGGCAAGTGCTAAGTAACTCAAATCTGTTAATTACTTTGTTCTTCATTCCTTCATTGCTATTTTTCCCTTCTAGTCAGTTTGTCTCATTGGGGTAAAGAGTTAAAGGGTGAAGGGTACTTTAGTCATTTCACACAATAAATCATCATTATCATATTAACACCTCCAAATTTACCAAAATTCATGCCAAAATGAGGAAATTATCTTCTTAGGCTAACCGTAAGACCTAACATACACTTAAATCATTACTCGACATGTGTAAAAAGCATTTTCTGGATAAGTATGTTCCTATCATGGAGCATTATTTGTACCACAATAATAAAGGTTGGTCCCAACAACCGAGGCTATTTTGGTCAATTCATAAGGAGAAAAAAAGGAAAAAGAGGTCATTTTCACTATTAACAGTCAAATTCTGCTGTGACCTTACGCTACCAAAGCCCAACATAACCTACTCCGCATACCCTCACTCGTTTTCCTTTTTCCCTTCACCTTTTTATCGTCTCGAAAAATATAATTAAATTCTCTTAAAAGGGAACCGTCATATTATCCCAAATAACAAGAAACAAAACACCCCAAAAGAAAAAAATGAAGCTAAAATTACCTTAACCTCCTCGTAGAGCTTCTTCTCCCACGCCAAAAGGCGTTCCAAAGTGGAGCAGAGACTCTTTGGACCGCCCGGTTCATCCAGCGAACCGGTGTCGAGCCGGTACTTAACCGCCAGCGGCGGTTTCGAGGTCCAACTCGAGCTTAAGTTGCTCAATATGCTACTCGAGTGATACACAGTTTCTGCAAAATCAAAATCAAAATTCAATTCAAACCTACCCACAATTTCCAATCCACTGTTTCAAAATCAAAAAGCATAATCTTCATCCGAAATTGACGCGAAGAAGAAAAAATAAACTCCCCCAATAATCAATCTCAAACCCCAATTAAATAATAAATACTTTCAACACCCCATAAGACAAATTAAAATTGCGCAATTTAAACATGAAAAAAATAAATAAAAAGAATTTCTCAAAAGGCTGCTTTCTCGATTAAAACTAGTGTTTTGTAATAAAACTTTGCATTAGGAAAAAACTTAAATGCAATTTCATAGATACCTTTGATACTATTCTCCAACTAAAATTAAAGTTTCACCATGACAATCTATGTTATGCAGATTCTTGGGGATGAAATTCCAATTCTGCTATATCTAAGTTTTGATAGCAAAAGTAATGCATAAGCTATATCAAGATAAGATAAAACTCAGATTCTGATAGAAGAACACTAGCAGCAAAAACAAGTGTGTTGAGAAATTTCAAAAAGGGGAATTTGGTTGAAAACATACTCCTCAATTGCTTGAAGCTCCGATCAAGCTGCGCCCTACTGATCTCAAGCATCTCAGAAACCTGATCCCCAGCGGAAGCCGCGTTATCGAAATTCTCCTTAATAGCCTCCACGATTTCCCTCAAGTCCCTATGTCTCACCACCATCTTCATCTCCGCCGCCGCCACCGACGACGCCGCATCGAATCGCTTCGCGCCACCGCCACCGCCAACGCCAACCACCGACTCTGCCCGCACCGACGACCCGAAATTCGACCGGGTTCCGATCTCGGAGCGCGATTCCACATCCCCCTCCACCCCATCATCATCAGAGGAACTCGTGGTACTGTAATGATCCCCCCACTCACTACACTGAACCTCTTCCCTCTCAGTTTCAGTATACTCCTCTGGAAGATGATGAGAATCAGTTTTCTCATTCTCGGTCTCGAGTTTTCCGTCGAAGAAATCGTATTCAGATCTCTCGGAATCGGTGTCGTGGATTTGGGGATTGGTGCGTTGTTGTGTCTTGTGAGAGTAGTGCGAAGGTGTTTGAGTTTTGTGAGAGTAGTGAGAAGGTGTTTGAGTTTGCGTGTGTGAGAATTTTTGTGGTTGTTCGGGGAAGTAATCGGAAGCGGGAGGGGGTGGAGGAGGGTAGAAATTTTCCCAGTTCCAAACGGAGGAGGTTTGGGAAGGGGTGGAGGAGTAGGTGGAATGTGCGGTGGGGAAGAAGCTTGAAGGAAAATTTGACACGTGGCTTCTTGGGGTGGAGGAGGGGCTTGAGTCGGAGAGGATGTGCGGGAGCTTCGGCGGCGGCGGTTTGCGGCGGCGGGGGTTGGTGGTGGCGAGTTTTGGCGGTGGCGGAGGAGAAGGTGAAGGGTTGAACAACGGTGGTGGTGGAGGAGAAGGAGACGGAGAAGGCTGGTGTTGGGGGGGTGGGGGGTGGTGTTGGGAGTTGTTGAGGAAGACGGCGGGAGTGTGGTCGGAGACGGAGAGGGGTTCGCCGGCGGAGAAGGTGGAGAGGGCGGAGCCGGTGAGGCGGAGGGACCGGCAGTAGTCGGAGTGGGCAGCAGCGAGGTGGTGGCGCGCGTAGACCGCCTCCTTCATGAGGCGGCGCCGCTCCTTGCACCGCCGCACCGTGTCCTCGTTTTCCAGCTTCGACGCCGTGCAACCCATGGGTGGTGGTGGTGGCGCGTGGGGGAACTGAAAGTGAAAAAACAAAGTGTTTTGAGTTTTAACTAAGTGAAGGGAGTTAGTGAGACTGAGAGTGAGAGGGTCATAGTGTTGTTGGCCTTTGGAGTTGCGTTTTAGGGACGAACAAGTGCCGGTTTATTAGTTGTTTTCTGTTTTGTTTGTATTGTCTTGGGAATTTATTTATTCAAGGTATAACTAATCAGTGTCCTAATTATATTAATTAAAGAATTTTTAAAAATATTTATTGTATAAATTATAAGAGAGTTAAAAAAAATTAGAATAACATAACTTTTCATCTTTTAATAAAAAAAATATTTTAAATTCTTTAATTATATTCTTAGAATGGTGATTAATATTTATCCTTTATTTATTAACAACCACTGTTTTTTTTTTTAGAAAAGAAAGTCATTCAAAGGTAATGATGGGGTTTAATACTGGTTCAATGCTGTAATTAATTGTTTTGGGGTGGTCGGTCTATTTTTTTAATTGAAAATTTTTAACTGATGATGTGGAAAGGGTTACATTATTACAGTTTAAAAGGATGCAGGGATTTGGGTTTGCTGTGTTCTTATTACATGTAGAGGTACAGTTAAATAAGTAATATTTTTAGAATTGGACAGCTAATTAGGTGAAAATGTTAGTTTTTAATTTTCATAAGGGCATATGATAATCAGATTAATCCAGTGTTAGAATTGGACAGCTAATTACAGTCTAGAATCCTAGTATGGAATCATATATGATAATAAGATTAATTTGATGATTAAAATTTATGATTCAATGTGGATTACCTATCAAGGTGGTTTATTGCAATTTCATCCAAAAATACTAAATAAACTTAGTATAAAAAAGAAGAAAAAACATATTAGAATGATATTTTATATATATATATATATATATATATATATATATATATATATATATATATACTGTAAAGATTATAATGAGTAAGAGATAATTTTATTTGAATTAAATAAAATTATTATAAGTAGTAAAAATAAATTCTTTAAAATTTTAGTATAATTAAATACCTAAGGATTAAGGTTCAAACTTAAGATTTTGTGTTTGATAAAATATTTTAATTAATTTTTAATTTTTTTTATTAGCAAAAAAAATTGTTTAATTACTTGATAAATCAATTTTTTAGCAATTTTTTGAAACATTACTTATACTAACCTTTTTTTAGATGGTTGAAGTAATATTTTTAAAATGTTACTTTCTAACATTTTATATTTATTCTCTTTTTATCTTTGAATATTTATTGGATTTCTTTTAAAAAAATTAATATGTAAGAAAAAAAATATTATTATTTTTTTAGTTACTTCAACACAGATAATATTATTAAATACTTATAATTTAATAAGATAAATTTCAAATTTTAATTACATTTTAGTTACTAATTAATTTTTCAGTTTACAATTAAGAAGTTTTATGAAACATATCCTATCCTAGTTAAATTAAAATAATTACATATCAATCCATATGTTCAATAATAAGAATAAGAATGTAAATTTAAAGCATAGGAGTAAACTTTGAATTATTTACCATCTTCATAAGAAAATAATAAACGTGTTCTGGATTTGATAAAAGCTAGTTTATCTTGTTCTAAAATACACATTGGTTCAAAGGTTATAAGAGCAAATAATTCAAAGTCCATAACAAAACTCAGTTATAAAGTAAACCGGTAGCATTATTTTACTTCTCCCCTTTTCTTTTATAAGAGCAAATAATTCAAAGTTCATAACTTTTATGCTGGATTACAAGATGCAATCTGTCAAAATGTCATTTCATTTTGTTCACTAACCCGTGTGGAGGGAGTTGATATATACTTGGATGGATTTTATTAGAACAAAAGCTGTGCAATTATTATTAGTTAATAAAAAAAAGTTGATTGCCCTAGTTGTTCGTTGAGCATTATCTTCATATTTTCATAATCCAATTAAGATATGGTTCAATAACAAACTACATGTTAGCTTTCTCAAAGAAAAATAAAAACTATGAAATTGTTGAATGCCTTTCGAATCCCATGTGTCGGAGATGGCTTGTTACATCAGAAAGTCAGCTATACATTGAATATTTTTAATCAAATTTAGTTTTCATTCAAATGTCTTGCATAATTTGCTTTTTTATTTCAAGCTGTCAGAGATTATTATTAAAAACAAGACGCATCAACGCCAAATATTTTTTTAATCGAGTTTAAGTAAGAAAAGAAAACGATAAGTGAACATTCAAACTTGAGTTGATATGCAAAGAGATTATATATATATATATATATATATATATATATATATATATATATATATATATATATATATATATAAGTAAAATAAGTAGTAATAGAATATAATAAAAAAATGGCATGCAAATAATTGAGTATCCACAAATCAATTCTAACTAAAAATAACACCCTCATTGAAACTAAATATAAGCAAAAAAAAATATTTTTCCACTTAAATATAAATAAATTTGAACTACTTTCATCTTTGTTAATGATATCATTCCAAAAATATATTTTAACTAATTATGATTATAATTTTAATAACTCATTTTTATTCTTAATATCATGTTCTAATAAAATGCCATTAGAATAATTAAATTATATCAACCAGTTTTCTTAATTCCCATATAAAAATTAATTAAATTTATTTATATTTAGATCTAGATGTATTTCTTATAATAGCATTGAGTGAGCAATCTCTTAAATATGTAAAAAAAAAAAATGTTTTGCACTTTGGACATCTCCAATGTTTTGCACTTTGGAAATCAATGGCTTCTCAACTCGCTAAGTGAGTTATCCAATTTGCGAAATCTCCATTTCCTTCTTGGTGCATTCACACCCTACAAAAACCATTCAAAGATTAATAAAATTGGTAAAAAAAAAAAAAAACTTCAAGAGTCTAAAAACTACAGACACACTAAAACCTAACTTATTGGAATCAAACTAAGCATCAAATAAGAAGAAATAAGATAAGTATTGTGAAAAAATGTGCAAAATCTAAGTATGCGCAACAATTAACAAGGATGCACCAGAAAAACTCTAAAGTAATTCAAGAAGAAACTATGCATTATTGGTGCTCTTAAATGAGTATTTACAAAATTAACTTGCAATGACTTAAATTTCATAAGTTTATTGTCATTTGTTACAAAATTAACTTGAAATGACTTAAATTTTAAACCCTCTATTATTAGTTTGATCCTTTGATTTCGTTCATCTGGTTATTTTGAAAGGCCTTTAATTGGACGTTTGCACATTGTCCTTGAAAACCAAGGCATCAATTAATTTTTTCCACAAAATCTAGTCATCAAATTTGTTTTCTTTCAAAATAAAACGATAGATGCATTCGACTCCCATGAAAAGGCAAGAAATTTCTTAGGTTATAAGACAAAATAGTTACAAATCACTCAAAATCTTTATAGTAATCCTTCCCATTTTCCACCTATAGGAAGGCAACTTGTATCGCTATCGTGATTGCTTGGCAACCACATCCAACGAAACACCTTTATTTGTTTGATAATATTACTTCTCACCAACAATACAACAAAGGTGCCTTACTGTTCTAAGCTGTAGAGTCCCACATGTCTTGTGTAATTCATTTCTCTATAGGATGCTGCGGAATTTTCTGATCTCACTTTTGATACTTGTTCAGCTTGAGGACATTATGATAAAAGAAAATGACATTTTAAGGTTCCTTTTCATACTAGAAATTATCGTGTTTTGGGCCTTCATTTTAGACATATTTTAGGTCAGAATAATGGAGTAATATAGAGGCATATTACAAAGGGATATACACGTACGCTACAAGGCCAGTAAACTAGGGATGATAAAACTTAGCTTCAGCTTATTATCTTCCATTTTTTTTTATTATCACAGCATTATTATTATGAAATATTCATCACTGAAGTCTTAATTTTTTTTTAATACATAAAACTCAAATTCAAATCATAACTTAAAAAAATTGAATCATATTATATCACTTTACCAACAACTTATTGGTTATTATTATTATTATTATTATTATTATTATTATTATTATTATACGATCATTAGTGACATATTTTATAACACATTTTTATTATTTATTAAAATTTATTCGAATAATATTGAAACTATGAATGAAATTTATAGAAAAAAGAGTGAGACTCATTTATTTGTAAATCTAATAAATTTTAATTAATAATGTGTATTTATAAAAAAAAATTGTTGATGATATTTCTCTTAAAATAATAAAGAGTATCCTATATGAAAAAAAGCAATAAACAAAAAAAAGAAAGAAACAGGAAAGGGGACAATAAAGAAAATTTGAAGCAGGTGGAAAGTGTGAAATCAAGACCAACATCCACAACATAAAGTCAAAAGATTTTCTCGTACTCCTTAAGATGAATTAAGCATATGATTCCATATATAAGTTTAATCCTTATGTGGATAAAGTTGGAAGCCAAAAGTAATAACGTTTGTTGTTGAAGCTAGGCTTCACTTTCACTTCTTAAAACAACCTCTTGACTACGATTTTTCACGTTCAACTTTCTCTCATTGTTTTCCCACTTTTTTTTTTTTTTTTTTATCATCTCATTTCATCAAAAGATGAAATACGTGCACGACAAAGCATAGCAAGGCAGAAGGCTGAAGTGTTAGGCAACAACATGCATGAATATTCCACCAATAAGGTGAACCTTTTTGTAGTAAAGCAAACGATAAAAAAGAGAGTGAGAGAGGTGAAAGGCAGAAAATTCAAAACTAGTGAAAGAACCTTTCTTACTTATCCCCATCTTTCCTACTCACAAAATCTTGTTGCACCCCTACCTTTCACTTCAAGACATATGACATGCACACCTTTTTTTTTTCCCCCTTTTGTATATTTAATGCTTTAAAACTTATTTAAAATAATAAAAAAAAGGTATCATTGTTTTTGGCCTTCTACCGTTAATGTTAACTGTGCAAATTAAAGGGACTTTCTTTCTTCTTGGACTCCAATGGGAATAAGCTAGCATGGAACCCCACAGCTTTAGTCGCTTGGAAGAGTATCCAATTCTTCACAAATTTCAGTACAAGTGACAGTGACTTGAAATTCTTTAACCAAAATTTTAGATTTTAATCTTGTGAGTGAAAAGAATTCCATAATTAGAAAAAAAGACTTTAATAATTAGTAAATTTTTTGACAGATTAAATATTTGGGACCAACAGTCATAATTACATAAAAAGAGAAAAAAATATAAAGAAAGAGGAAGGAAATTTGCCTTAATTTCATTTCATCCTTAATTAATAATTACAGCTACTTTCTTCCTCCATTATAGTCATTGACTCATTCAATAAAAAGCTCCCTTGACCAATTCCACCCCCATCTTATTGCATTGCCTAGAGGCCCTCCCACACACAGCATACAGCTTGTTTGAAGGTCATCATCATTTGCATTTGCAGGCTAACTTCATTCTCTACTACATAGAGCTTGGGCACTGCTTTAAGATCTAATTTGGCTATTTTTTTTTTCTTTTTGTATTTGAGTAATTAGTGTGAGATTTTTTAATTTTTGATGGATTTGATGTATTGGTTGAGGATTGAGGAATTTTCAAGTGATCACCTTTTGTGTTATCCGTTTGAATTATGATTTCTTAAAATATTTTTTAATGTTTCAAAATCTAATACATATTTCCTAAAAAAGAAATAGATGGATATCCATATACCCATGTGGGTGTGGATTGAGTAAAGAACGGATTTCATGCGTGAGAGCAAGTAGGAGGAGGGGTGCTAGTACTAGCTCTGCTTAATTACTATACCTAATCAGCACAAAAATGCACTGGCCTTAAGTATATTTATTTATTTTTCTCAATTCAGAAATTCATTCTGTTAATTTAACAAATAAATTAATGGAGAGACTGAACCTAAATCAAGGTCAAAATGTGTTCTCTTCTCTGTTACTGACTTATACTTAATTTAATACAAGAGTTTATTGAATCAATTCGTATAATTTAAAAAATAATTAGGATGAAATGAAAGTTTAAGATACCTATCTAAAAAGGATAAACTTCAGCAATTTTTCTCTTTATTTTTAGATAGGTAGCCCTTCTATTAGACTTGTCAAAACATGTCATACTATTTTCAAATCGCATTAAATGTGGCCTAATATGATATGGGTCAATGTTTTGTCAACCCATTTCAGTGTACTATGGGTTGAAAGATTAGGCGCTATATAGGAGGATGGTTCTTTTTAATACCAAAGTCCCATAAAAAAATAGCAAATGAAAATATTTAAGAAATTTAATTAACCTAGCCAATATACATTTATTAATTGGGCCTCAATTCTTCAAATGAAAGATAGTGGTATGCTATTAGTTGATAAGTTAAAGAGTAAATCAAGATAATTAAAAGAAAAATGAATTACAAAGATAAGTTTTGCAGGAAGGTCTTTTAAAGGTAAAGCCACTTTGTTAGTAGCTCACTCTGGTCTTTTAAAAATAAAAGGAAACACTCTTCCATCTTCCAAAAAATTTTTGGACCAAGAAATGCAGTAAAAAGATTATTAACGTGTAAATTTCTCGTGGGATGAGATGGAGTAAAAAAATTGGAAAGAAGAAAATAAAAAGTATGAGGCAAAAAGATGAGGATATGGTGGTCTTTATTGAGACAGGGGTACTAGGGTGAGTAAGCAAAACGTGAAGCTTACAGACTCCACCACCACCCCACGCCACTCATCCAACTATTCTTTTACCTTATATCCAAAAGTTTCAAGAATTAATAAGTCATAAAGTGATATTGAATTCCCTCTTTTTAAATAAGATTTTAGATTTGAGTTTTATAAACTATTTTATACTAATAATATGATTATTTTTTTTCAAGAATTTGTTTTCAATTACTATGCTAATTACTACATAATAAAGTTTTGTGCTTCACTTTTTCTTTTCTTTTTTTTAATCTAAAATAGCCGATATTGAATTTTTTTTATTATTAAAGGTTAATTTAAATGAGATGTTTTATTGAGTTTGAAACTTTCTTAATCTTGAGTCGGATGGGAGGAAACAATTGGTTTTGGAAAGGAAAATTCTATTATATTAGATTGTCTTCAATTTTTGTTTGTTTGTTTGTTACACCATGGATATAGAACTCACCTTTTTTTTTCTTCCTTTGTACATCAAAAAACAATAATCTTTATAAAATGTCGCCTCAGTAGAAAAAAAAAAAGGTAATTAAAAAACCCCTACTTTCTTCTTGTTCATATATTTAAACTATGAAATCATATCCTGGAAACTGGAAAATGACAATATTGTTTAAATAAAAAATATTTACACTACATTAGGACTAACCTCCCAACGAAAATTTGGCTCTTTATTTGACAATGAGTATACATAAACCTAATATGAAAAGATTTAAATATAAACAATTTGATTTTGCTGTATCATTAGCGTAATGTTTTTAGTATATTACTCAATTATTTTTTATAAAAGATAATTTCTTATAGACCTATGACTGCGAGATATCAATGCAAGAAAATGGACCAGTTTCTGAAACATAAAACAAAACAAACAAAATCTTGTTGTACAAATTAATTCAACATACAGTATGTGGTGGCCATATCTGTCACACAATTTAGTGCAGGGACCTTTAAACATGGCATTGAAAACTTCCTGAAAGTACTTTGGGAAGATATATGCTTCTCTACTTTGGAGATATTCATAAGTAATACGAACTATCACCTCATTTATTTTTTATCTACACAAATTATTACTAGTATTTTATAAGTGAGAAAAAAAATAGATACTATGCATTGGATCGGGTTAAATTGGGCTTAACACACTTTAGGCCAACATTTTGTCAGCCCATTTCGATTTACTGTGAACTAAAATTCTTTTTTTCTTAATGTAATAAATTTAAGTTCTTGAAAAAATAATTTAACAAAAATTAAGAAATTAGACGAGCACATTTTTTAATCGAGCTTTAACTCTTTTAATAAAAAAAGTGATAAACGTTAGTTGATTTTTTTGGTAATATTATAATCTAGGTGGTATTTTATAAAACAAAAAATAATTATATTTCAGGTGATCATAAGTCTTAACTGTTTATAAACTCAATCAACATCAAACTAAACAAAAGTCAGGTTTTGATTTTGTTATTCTAGCTTTCATAGTCGATTGGGTGCATTAAATTCAACCTTGAATTAGACATATTTTGACAAGATTAATTTTTATGGTACTTTATAATTTTATACTACCTCTTGTCCTTACTACTTTTAATTACTACCTAAACATATGTATGCTGATTAATTAATTATAGATAATGCTATTAACAACCACAAATGTGGCATTCAATTCAAGACTATGATTTAAGTACAAGTGTTCATGAATACGGCTCATTTGTAAATTTAAATTGACTCAAATCAATATAAACATTTTGAGTTTAATCATTTATGTATTTGGATCAAAATCGAATTAAATCGATCAAAATCATTTATGTACGAGTTGTGTTACAAGTTTAGATTTATAGATCTGATCAAAACCGAACCGAATCGATCAAATTTTTTAGAATTGTTTGATTTGACTTTAAATATTACTAATATTAAGACTCCAAGTGTTGACACTACTAGTGTTGAAACTTCTTAAGGTATTACTTTCTTGTACATTATTATTTGTTTAACTTTTTTTTTCATAATTATTTTTTCTGCCGGTGTTTAAAATATTAATTGATCATATTTTATTCATTTGTTTCAACAAATTTAGTTACAATAAAGCTTATTGTAAGAAATAATTGTGATTCAGATTATTATTATAGTAAATCTTGTTGAAGAACATTTTATTTGTATTAGTTTATTTTAAAATATTATATTAATGGTATTTAATGAATCAATTTTATTACTTTTGGACATTTGAAAATATTGTGTTAATTGTATTGAATATTTGGATGAATTATGATATAAAATAATAAAGATCAAATTTAAATGAATAACCCATTAGTCTGAACCTAATAAACCGTTAATAAATGAGTTGGGCTAAATTTTTAAAAAAAATTATGAAAACTAAACCAAACTAAATCAATCAAATTTGACTAAGTTAAATCTTCAATTACATCAAAACCGGTCCTCAAACACGGCTAATTTCAAGTTTGAATATTTTCAAGACTGAGATTTTGAGTTTGAATACTCTCCCGCTGCTTTATTCATACATTCATTATATCTCTTAAAACACAAACATATTTTGACATTGGCATGAAAGTTTATTTTATTAGTTGTTGTCGAACCTATATGATATCATCAGGTTATTACGAGAGCATTTACAAATATTCGGTCCTATAAATAATTTTACATTCTTCAAGATATCCAATTTACATGTGAGAGAGAATCAGGTTTAAAGATGTCACATTTTTTAATGATACACTAAGAAATAAATAATGTATATAAATGAAAAATCATCAACAACAAGTATTCTTTTATATGAGTGATAATGAATTCAGTTTTTAAATAATTTTATCAAGTTTGCATCTTATGAATAAAAAAAATACTCAAAATAAAAGATTTCATTGAAAATGCTCAACTCAATTTTTAGAATTCAAATTCTAAAACAATTTCTACCTGCAACCAAATCATTCTAAAAACGAGCTCTGAAGAAATTACTTAAAAGCTGCACTAATAAATCATTCTCCATAATTATAGGCGTTATTGAGCCAGCAGGCAGGGCATGAAAAGCTGATATGAAAGGGCAACTATGGTGGTGGGGCAACACACAGCAATCCAGAGAAAATGATGCATATGTTTACTTCTAAAAAGCCACACACGGGACCCCTTATTTCAACCCCACCTCCACATTAAGGTCCATCTTTCTGAATGCCACTATTTATATAAATTCCACACCAACTAATTTTTCTTCTAGTGGACCCAATTTATCTATACTTGTTCACGTACACATGCCTCCCTTACTTGTATTTCATTATTATTTCTAAGAAAATAATTGTGTGTATTTCTCAATGTCATAAATAAATAAAACCATTTAAAGGAAGATGCTGACTTAGGGATGAGCATCATGTAGGAAAGATACTACTAATTGGCATCGTTGTGTGGTTAGAGTAGCGTACGTCATGCAAATATCCATAATTTGACCTATTATTAATCGATTATAAAGACAACGACAAAACTTGTTTATGCTACCTCTACGTACAACTTTTCGCAAATGTAATCATGTTGCATGATTGCGGCACTAGTTTCATAATCTTTTAGTTTAAATTATTACTCCCTCATTTAAATACTAATTATTGTATAAGAAAAATAAATTTATCTTAAAATGATTATTATTTTAACTTTTTAATGTAATATTAATTTTTTTATAATATTAATAATATGGATTAAAAAAATTAAAAATAAATTAATAATTATAAGATTAATTTTGTAAAATTATTTTTATTGATTTAAAATAATTTAGAACGATAGTTATTATAAAACGGAAGGAAGTGGTATATATGTGTTTGTGTTAAAAATTATTTAATAATGAACATAAAAAAGAAGCTATTTAACAATCTGAGAGTCAGTATAGATGGGAGCCAAAGGGACGAAAATCCTCATAGAAATAAAAATTGAATTTAGTCCCCTGGAATTCATTTTGATACAACATTAGTTGTTTGCTCTATTATATGTACAATTTTATGTTTGTACTTATTTAGTTAGAGCCTTGCTTAGTTGCCTTCTGTTTATACTTTGTATGCAATGGCTGACTTTCGATCGATAATAGTGCCTTATTAGTGTGATTGAATCAATCCTAATCCAAATCCAGCTACAATAGTTAAAATAATAGTTTATATATTCACGCACAAAAAAGTAGTTAATTGTATATACTAAATAGTTTATGTTCTAAGCAGTATAATCATTTTCTTACATTATTATCCATGAATTGTTGTATATAGTAAAATTACTTATTTTTGTTATAAATATTTTACAAGCCTTGTAAAATAATTTTTACTAATTAACAGTACAAATTATTTTACAGTGGTAATGTACTAAAGTTAAATACAACTAAAAATACGCATACTTTATTATTCTACCTAGTTTCACGTTAAGAACTCATCCTAAACTATTTAAATTGTATTTAATAATTCTAAAATGTGGTGGAAAAAATAGAGTAATGATTTACAACAGTCCCATGGTACAAGATTTTTGTGTGCATATCATAATCCGATAGAAACCCAAGAAAGGGTAATTGAATTGTACGTCTGTACAATTGAACAGTAAAGGGCACTGATCTGAGACAGTACTAATAAACAATGCACCATTGCTGCAAATGACGAACGATAAAATTTTACACCATTGTTGCTAAGAAATTGTTAAAAACTGATTTGGGTATAGATAACATGTATCTTTATAGAAGACAAACTAAAATTGAATAAAATTATCATGAATGATAAAATTTTATTTTCAAACATTTAACACAATTGAGTACACACACCTTAAACTCGATATTTCCAATTAAACTAAAATAATTTCTTACTAATTAATTCATGTGATAAATGATTATTAAAACCTATGCTCCTAAACAAAAGCAGGGGTGAAAAAAATTATTGTTTTTGGTCAAATGGGGTGCAAAAAAATTCTATACTTCACCATTGTCTTCTGCTTCATCTGCTATAAATCACGTTTTGACCAACCCATCAAACGAAAGGAGGTACCATATCTCATACAAAACACAGCCATTGATCAGGCTCAGCCATATATTCCAATACAACACCTTTAGTTCAACCCGAGAAAGAGGAAACAAAAAGGGGCATGCAAAAGAATGCCAAAATATTGATGTTTTAAAAACTGACCTAATATTAAACAAATAAAAGTACTAGTTGATAATTTATTGATTCATCTATGATTGAATATTAATCAAATCAATAGTAATTAAATTTATATATTATTAACATTATATACTATTTCAAACAATAAAATAGTATAAACTATACTATTAAGATAAAAATTATAAATTAATATAAATAACTAAATTATATATTTTATAAGATAAAAGAATTAATAATTACCAAGACAATTTATACCGATGTGTAATTCTTAAATATGTACTTTTATTTATATTAAAAATGTTTTAGATTCTGTAAAAAAAAAGTTTTAAATTAAAAATAATATTCTAAAAAATACCTCTTCAAACTGATTTTCACAAGTAGCTCACTCTATTCTTTACCAATTCTCATTGATTCCAGTTCAGTGTTTAAAGCAATGCAAAGCATAGAAAAACCGTATGTGTTGAAAAGCAGAAACAATACACACTATGTTCATATTTCTTTCACATGGACATCCCCACACAGGCCTAGAGTATAATGTGACTTTAACAGTTGGTGCTGTGTGGGAGCCACCACGTTTTCTTTGCCAAACAGCTAGCAGAAAATGGGAAGTATCTATGCTTTGTGTCAAACAAACAATTTCTCAAGGGATCTATACAAAAATACTAATCATCCATATGCTTGAATTCTCATACAATAACCAACAAGTTGCTTTACTGAGAAAACCTTTTTCACCAGACAACATCCCCTGCAGTGAGCTGGCAGGTGCCACCGTCATACTTGCTGTATTAACAGTTACAGCCAAGGACGATACTTAGCAAGAGTGATATATAATATAAATATATATGCTATTGGAGTGTATCCCCGTGTTTCATGAGGAAGGAAGCCCACTGTTTTCATTAACAAAACCAAAATCCCCAAAAAGACCCTGCATCATGGATGAAAAATCAGAGTCAATGCTAGTCCACTATAGTTCCTCAAAACCATAAGTACAAAAAGAAATAGGATATATGGAATAAATATAGTCCCAGCCACCACAATCATATTATATTTTCATGTTTGGAATCATCTTCAGAAACAGAATCCTATTCCCCACCTCATCCTTATTCCAAATTATTATCTTGTCATCACTCATCATGATGATAATCTAAGATTGCTAGAAATGGTACAGTAAAAGTAATGTGGTCTCTAATTTCAATTCAATGCAGGCAAGATATTATAAAGAATACACATGGTCACTTTATTCATGGATTGATTTAAATGATGTGCTGTCCTATACTCCTATTCCCTTTCCATACAATAAATGAAGAAACTTTTATTAATTTGCTGCATACGACAGAACAAGTATGATCAAGATCATACCATGGCATCATTGATTGCATAAGCCACACAGTAGTGCTCCTGAAAATCAATAGAAAGAAAAGAAAATTAATATTGTAATAGTGGAATAAACAAAAGAGGAACTCTTCATAATGGATGACAAGCAGCACATTGGTAAATTGTGGGTCATGTAACCACCAATTACTTGCATTCAACTGACGATTGGTTACATCATGAATTCTTATTTACTTTTAGTCTCTGACCAATGAATAAAAAAAAAAAAGAGAAGAAATAAGAACAAACAATTCACATCCCCACTTGAAATGAGAGACGATAAACAATGGCCTAGACCCCCGCCCCCATTCAAGGCCCCAGCAAAATGAGAGTAGCAGTATTCAGACACTTTTTATAGCAAACAATTAACAACAGAACAATAATAAAAAGCTGACTTGCCTGCATCATGTACCACTCTTCAAATTCATCAAACAATTCCAGCCGTTCAATCCTAAACGATAAAGTATTACAAATTAGTATCTTTAGAGAAAATTTACTAAAGAAACAGGCCACCAACCATAAAGTAGATAGAAAGAACAGAGGGGATGGAGAATCAGGGAAGAAAGAACTGCCTTTCATATGAAGATATGAACTTTAGTATCTAATAGAAATCAAACAGTTCCATCATATGACAATCACAAGATATTGATAGAACGTAGTACCTTCTACAGATTAAAATGCTATAGGAATACAAAACCAGGAAAAATGCTTCCTTAAAAGAGAAGCCAAGAAATCGAAGCACCAAGAAAAAGCAATTATTACCGATGCTTACTTAGGCAGAGCTGATGTGGGACCACTACCCTTCCCACCCTAAGAAATTTGGTTTTTCTATCATTATGTTTCTACACCATGACTTTTACAGCAATAGAAGTTATAGAACCTAATCAAAATAATCTTTTTGTGCATAATATATTATTATACTGTTGAACCAGACACAACAAAAGGACCATGATGACTACAGAAGGGTACCATAAATTTGTTTTATAAAATTTACTCTACTTTAATCTCTGCAGGCCCCAAGGTTATTGCTGTTGCAAACAACTAGTATCATCCTAGTTTAAGATAAATTAGCCTGTTGTTATTATTCAGCTTATTGCCTTTAGCATTAAAACATCAGAAAACACTAAAGAATTTGTAAATTTAATGCATAAACTTCCAGATCTAATTCAGCAACAGAAAAAAAGAAGAAAAAATACCTGCGTCTTTCTTGGGCATCAATAAAATCATTATAAACTCTCATCATGTCCCAGGCAACAGACTTCTGATACCCAGAAAAAATAAAAGGCATAAGAATATTAATATGTTAGTGATAGAATAAATACACATTAATACTACACGATGAACCATATCTGATGATGTTGATAGTAATTATGATAGCAAGAATGTAGACTCTGAACCATTTCTAGTTTAGTCTGCTATGTTCTTAGACTATTCATGCCTAGATGACTCTCCATCATTATTTAGAAGGTTTTCCAGAAATGTAAATTGAATCACATACCAGATGCATGGTAATATTTAAAAAAATAAATAAACACAAAAACTTCTTTTCTAGCAAAAATTACATGATCTACCTGCCATCCTTGGTCCAGAAATAATTTTTCCTTTGCAAGTAAAGTTGGCGTAGCATAAATACCCAACAGATCACAACCTCGATACTGATGCAAAACAGGAAAGTCAAATCATATTATGATTTCATTTCATATACATCAATGTATTTAGACACAACTTTTATGCACCAGAGATGGATATCTTTAATAGAAATAAATTAAACAGTTCTTTTTTCAACTCAAACCAGAAACTTTTCCTCATAAACAATGGATGCATGACTTTCCATTATAGGATAGCTCCAAGCAAAAATGACTGACAAACTCAAAGCAATGCACTAAAATAAAATAAAAAATTGAAAATAGTTCTAATTTTACACAGTATGATGCTCTTGCAGTAAAATGGGACATTTTTATGGAAGCAGTTTTTCTAGTCATTGAAAAATTATGTCAGGTAAAAGGAAGTCCACGAGGCACAAATTTGGGGAAAAAAAGTAAAAATTCATTTCATTAGACATTATATTCTTATCCATGAAAAACACAATGTTTATTGGCCAAAATATGCATTGTATTAACCCTCAATCTGAAATTCAAGGTAGAGTGGTTATAAACAAAGACTAAGAAATTTTCCACTCCAAATTTTCAGTCAAAGTAAAAGTTTGTGAGGCTCAATTCATATGACTCAAGTAATACCTTTTTTTACACTCCCTTTCTATCTTCCCTTTCCCCTTCTTTATAATACTCAAGTAATACCAAACGGGATTGTAGTTCACTACTCACTATCACTCAGATATCTGGGAATGAAAGTTCCAATTTGATAAATGATCCCAGAATAGAATGAAAGTGACTAATATACTCATTCTGCATGAAGACAGATCATAAAACCCAAAACTTTACATAAGTGCCATCGCCTGAATGGAAAGAATCCTGGGGTGTAAAAAAAAAGTGTCCTAGGGAAATAAACTTCAAAAGACTAATCTGTGTAGCAGTGATTGCTGGGTAAGAAATAAAATTGATGTTACAAAGAGCAGATAATAAGATATCCTTCTAGAAGAAACTAAAAACCAAAATTAACAGGAAAAGAAAATCCAGTAAGAATACCATTATGGGCACAAAAATAGTATAATGAACAAAAACAAATGTACAACAATTAGAAATTCCATTTTTGAGATAAGACATTTCCAATGGTAAGGGTAATCTGAAATGAACCAATTGAAATCCAAAAACCACAGTATAAAACAATTTTTTTACATCCATACCTCCAAATTCCGTATCATTTGTTGTCCAAAAGCATCATCTGGGTGGATCTGTTAGCAAAAAACCATATAATGCAAAGGTCCTATTTTCTTCA
The DNA here is from genome assembly GCF_004193775.1 of Glycine soja. NCBI lineage: Eukaryota > Viridiplantae > Streptophyta > Magnoliopsida > Fabales > Fabaceae > Glycine > Glycine soja. The sequence continues at coordinate 50,507,233 of NC_041019.1, read as the reverse complement.
CATAAAAGTAGAAAAAGAAACTTTGAAGGCTCTAACCTGCTCATAAAGAAAAAATATTGCTGTTGAAAATGTTTGGGAAGCCCAACCAACAATTGCACGAGTTGAATCAGGATCCAAGTAGATCAGAACACATTCTGCAATTATAAAAGTTGGCAGACTGATAACAATATCAGAATAAATCAAATCAATTTATCAAGATTTGGTCATGAAAGAAATGGAGTTTAATTTAAACCAAATGCACATTCACCTTTATATACACACACACACACACATATGATGAGGAAGGATCAAATTACACTGGTGTAAATTTGACAACTATTACACCATTTTATAACTTTCAGACTAGATAATGTTTTCTTAAAACTCATTATTGGATTGAAAGTTTTTTTTACATAGATCACATATGCAATATTTCATATTAATCTAAAATCATTTGTTACCTCGTTCATATAATTAAAATCGACGCAATATAAACATTTCAAAATATACTAAAATATAGATTATTTGATTATCTTCTTGTTGTTCAATTTTGACACAGAATATGTGGATATAATTTAACGGTTGGATCAACAAAAATCACATTCTATATCAAGTTATAAAAATGGTGTAATAGTTGTCAAAAATTACACAGGTGTAATTTGATCCCTCTCTTATATGTAGGTATAAAGTAGCTAAAGATTAATCAACAAGTAATAAGCATTAAATCCTCCAGCATGTGAATCTGTTTAGCAGATATAAGAACAGAATTCAATAACTATATATAAACAGTAAGCACATGAAGCCATACAAAGAAAATGGAAATTAAGAATTCTTATGCTTAAACTTGATTTCTTCCCGTCATTTTCCATTATGTTAAATATGTAATTATAAATTGTGTCTTAGAAAGTGAGTTTGGGCCTAACTTAACCCCAGAAATTATCCCATATGGTGAGGTTGTCCTCCACTTCTATACTATATTTTGGCACTATTTCTAGTCGATGTGGGGGTTTTCCCAATATAAAAGGAGCATATTATCACTTTCCAATTATAAAATTAAGATGTATTTCCTTCAAAATCATTTTAAAACTTCTAGCTGCATATTCTGTTGTAAGCTGTGTAAAGAAACACAATAATGCTGTTCGTTGTCCAATTATTAAAATCAGAATTATTGTCTTTTAATGAAAACTATTAGTCATGAAATTAACTAGAGAATAAAAAGAACAGAAGCACAGGATAAGATATCGTTACTATCTTTAAAAACCCTTTTTGAATTAGAATTTTCTGATTCTAAGAGGTTTCAAAATTATTCTTCTATTTTCCTAGAAGTGATTGATGCCTTCTAACAAATAAATTATATGTGAATGGTAACAGAATTTCACAACTGTACACAAAAGAATGAGAGATAGAAAGAGAGGTGACTCCCAATACATACCTTGGATCCAAACCAGCATGAGTAATAATAGCACTTAATTGTTGCACATCACGCAAATCTGCAGGGAGTAGTTTATAGTGAGCACTGAACACTTCTCCTTTTTCTGGCAAAGAATGAAACATTACAATTTACTAGCATTAGTTTAGATCAGCAGTAATCATGCATGTTAGTTTTCAGAATTAATGTCCAACAATCACAGCAAAAAGATCAAATTGATTTTATTCTACAATGCTACAAGTCAAATGAATTCTGAGATTAGGCCTAGTGGCAGAATCAAAGTTTCTCTAATCTTTTGACACTCAGCTTTCAGTTTAACCAAGCAAAACTTTTGATGAAGTTTTAATGCATACATTTGAAGGGCCACAGATTAAAGTATCATGAGATTTATTTTCTCAATTTATACTGAGATTACTTGATGGGTCTAGATCCCAGTTCCAGCTTTACTCACAAATATTCAGATAATTAATTTAGGCACTTTCAAACATAGCAAGCAATCATTAAATAAAATGTTTTAAGAATTTATAAATAATTCATTCTATCTTTTAAGAAACTATAATACCCTCTAAAGTATCATCATCACTCCTCACAACCCAGCTTCACATCCATTTACTACATCTAAAATGCCCAAAATTAATTCTTAACACTAGCATATGCATTTAAATGGTGGAACAGATTTTATTAACGGACATAAAGACTGTCACTTTTTGGTAAAGTTGTAAAGTTGTGCTTTGGTGACTTGTTGGTCATGGGTTCGAATCCGAAAACAGCCTCTTTGCATATGCAAGGGTAAGGCTGCGTACAACATCCCTCCCCCATACCTTCGCATAGCGAAGAGCCTCTGGGCAATGGGGTACGAAGTTTTTTTTTTTTTTATAAAGACTGTCACTTTTTTTATAACATTCTGTATGGCTAGATTAATATGTCAAATGACATGGAACAATAACATATTCCTTAAAATTTGTAATCGAAGCTTTCAATGTCATACGTGCGTAGACACCATGTGTAGGGCTAGAGGAATAATAGAAGGTAAAATTTTGGGAAGATTTGGAGGAGGAAAATCCACAGGAATAAAAGATTTTCATAGGGAGGTGATCTGAACAGAGTTGCCGGGGGAATGATGGTCCATGCCATAGCACCTACTATCACTAGTCCCTTTTCCATTTGTTTCTATTTTTTATGAACATCAGCTTTTCATGTTTGCAAGCAGAATTGACTGGGCCTCTGATTATGCCATTGAAATCCACTTTGGGGGAATTACTTGACATGCTTGGCTCTGATCCTGGTATAAAAGATTGCTGCAGGAATCTTAGATAAAGCCACAACAAACCAGAAATTTCACTTAGCATCAATATGCTTTTTCCTTTCTCTATTGTTCGGCTAAACAATCGATGAGGGAAGGGGCTGCAACACTAGAGGGACTAGATGTGTAGAGTCTGAAAACTTTAAATATACTCTTAAATAATGTTTGCACTCTTGAACAATGCACCACCACAAAAGGAAAGGATCATAAAAAAATGAGAATAAAAACCAGTGGAGAACATCCCTTCGGTTTAAAGCATCAGACTCAGTATTGCTTACCTCTTGATATGGCTGCTGTCTCGTCAACTTTATTCCTCAATGGGCTGCAAGTTTCAATAAGTGCTGCCTTTTTACTAGTTACCTAGATTACAAATACAATAGTGGTTTAACTTTCATTATCAATAATGGCAATAAAGCTAAAGATTTAAAAACTATAAACAGCTTTGTTCCTCTTCATTTTGAAATTAGATAAGTATTTGGTTAAACTCAATCTTATTAATCATGACAAAGCATCTATAAATCAATCCAACTCAAAACCCATAACCAACAAGATGAAAGGCTGCATTGGCAACTAAAACCTTTAAAAGGTATTCAAATTTCTACCTCCTTAAAATCCACTTCCACATATAAATAAGGTGCTTTCCCCTCATCCTGCCAAGAAAAGATATTAACATTTAAGTTACAGCTGTAAGTAGGCACACATCACAGATTAGTGAAACTAAGAAATAAGATTACAAGGAGAATTGGAATTAGTGGTAACAAAGTACAAAGTTTCAGACTTTCTGTTCACATGCACAATCCCATCTAAACAATAGGATGGAGGCTACCAGAAGATGGCATCAGGCTCAAATGAAGCTACATATAAAATATATTTTGCATCTTTAATGTGCATGGGTTAATTGGTGAAAGAAGGAACCAATTTTCCTCACCAACCGGCAAAAATAGTCCTATAACAACCTGATTAAAAATAATAGGAAAAAATGTGCACATAAGCTTTTGGCAAGTTGTACAACTGATTCAGTTTAGGTGAACAACAAAGAACAAGAACAGAACCAGGAGAGAAAGCAAAAGTCTCGGTCACAAAAATTTCACAAGGCATGGATACTGGATAGAGTCTTACATATCTATATACACAACAACAACAATAGCCTTATCCCACTAATTCAAATATTCTACCACTCACTTGAATTTATTAAGAGTTAATCAGTAATTTAACATTATTATTCAGCCACAATTCCAATCATGCACCTACTCACCCTTTGTCCATTTTTCTTAAACTTAAATAACCAATCCACACAATTTTGCTAGGAAGTTACATTCCACCTCCAAAAAAAAAAGATTTTGAGCTAAAAACACATTTGAGCTGAAGTTACAAAATAATCCTTGCTCCCAATGTCTTTGTAAAGTGTTGCACAAGAAATGATATTCTGTCTCATAAAGATTAAGATTAAAACAAACAGCAGCCAGCAGGCAATTAGCACAGGAGCACCAACAAGTACTACAGAATGAAAAGTGCTCTCATAGCATGTCAAAACACAAAATAAATTTTCACCAAGATTGAAATGCAAAATCTTTGGATGAATATGAATTTCAATCCAAACCTTCACTCAATCCACATGGCTCCACAACATAACAAATCTATATTTTTATAGGCAAAAGTAGATTGGCTCTTAAGTACAACTTGTGCAGTACATATAAGAACTCACAAGGAAACCCAAGCACCTGCAACTGAAAATATGTTGTGTCAAAACCTGCTCCAAGTGATAATATCTGCTTCTTTATAGGGGGATCTTCATCTGACTTCTTCTCAACATCAAGAAACTGATATAGAAGTTTCCGAATAGCAGCCCAGCGAGCAAAGTAACCTATATACTCACAAACAATTCAAAAAGCACCAAGTAACTACTAAGTTGAAGTGCCGGTACTTAAACAAGTCAATTCCTTAAAGAAGGTGAATCCTACCTCGATTAATTATTGGAGATCTCCTAACAGGTCTTCTCACGAACAAATGAATGTAATCATCTTTCATGTATCCCTTTTTCACACATGACCTACAACCAGTTTATGGAGATTAAAAATTCATCATACAATACTAATCACCAAAAAAAGAATTATTAATTGTATAAAAATGACATTATAATTCATTTAAACTCTGATAAAAGCTGAATACAAGATGAAATTTTGAAACAAAAAATAAGAAAGAAGGAGCTAGTTTTTGGGGTAGAGTTAAGCCCAAACCCAGATTCTAAGATGGTATCGAAACCTATCCTAGATCCATTCAAAGGATCACCCACCATGTTATCTACACACCAAGCCCAAGAGTGTTGGGTGAGGAGTATTGAAAAAAACCCAAGTTCCACATTGGTTAGAGATGAGGGCAAGATAGAGTATATAAGTGAGGGGCAACTCTCACCTTATGAGTTAACTTTTGGGGTTGAGTTAGACCCAAACTCACATTCTAAGAAAAAAATCAAGTATCAACATTACCAAACCAATGTTACATGGATTGTCATATGTACATGGTGCATGCCTTTTCCCAGTACACAGAACAGAGGGATAGACTGAATCAGATTGCTATCCGGGATCAAAATTCATTTAGAATTGAATCAGTATGCATGAACTTCAATCAGTATTATTATTATGAGAACTGGGATGGAAAAAAATTTGGATAGTGATAGTCTCATTTTTCCATTTTAGAAACCAGGTGCACCTTGTCTCTTCTATCTGTCAACTTTGCAGCTGGCTGCTATGGGAGGTTTTTCAATTCGTTGAGTCATCAACCCACATTGTAGTATTTACCAATACCATAAAGTATACAAAACTGAAATGTAATCATGGTTTTAAATTGCAGTCCGCAACTGCATCGTGACCGCATCAGCTGCATTTTCCCTCAATTGCCTGCAACACGAAGGGTTTTTTGACCAGCACAACCGCAATTTAAAACCATGAATGTAATTTTTCCAGCCAATGTTTCCTCAAAACCATGTTTTAACTTTCAAGCATGGAATCATGGCATGCCATGACTAAACAACATTCTCTTTACATTTGTTGCATTTCATCAGAAACCAAAAGCATTTTATTCCACTAAAGAGCCATTCAGTACTACTGAGACAAGATTCAGCTACATTAGTGCTTATGCTAAACCACACTGGAATCCCCAAAAGGAACCATCTAAGTTAACTAACCTTCTACAATATTCATTTTACATGTGTGAATGCAACCAAAGCAAGTAATACAGAAGTAGAACAAAAAATATATAAAAAATGTTAAAATTTCCAGAAAGAATAAATGACGGAAAATTCACTACTTTTAAAAATCTAAAATAATAGCACAAGAAAAAAATAGGTGGAAGGATGAAGCAATTTAGCAATTACCATAAATTAATCAAATCAGACCAAAATATCTCATTTTATAATTCAATTTTGCAGTGGTCTAAGACACAAAAAGAGAGAGAGAGAGAGAGAGGAGATGTTCGAACAATTTGCTGGCGGAGGCGTCATCGTTGGTGGCTTGCACCGCTGCAGTGTTGCTGTGTGAATCTTCCATCAAACGTGATCGAACTCTCGCTTGTTAGGTTTTGCAATGGAGAAAGAGAATCGCAACACCACTAGGTTCTGGCGCCGAGAGAGAAAAAATACCCCACCACCTAAGCTCTGCAACTACATAAAAGAAAATTGCAAATATTTATATGATGAATAAAATATAATTATAATTTATTATAAATAAATACAAAAAGCAGTTTTAAATTCACAAATTATGTCAATTTTAAAATATATAATAAGTAAATATTTTTAAATATATAAATAATATTTGAAATTTTTAATAAATATTTATTTACTGACAATAATATTAATAAGAAATTGTCCAACCAGATACATAGACTAATCTTTAGAAGACAAATATCATCTCCCAATTTAAATTATAATATTTTAGTTATTTTTAAATTAAAATAAATAAACAATTACAGTTATCCTGTAATTTATCTGGGACTGGATTTATTGTTTGAATTTAATTTTGTTAATGTTGTATTGAAAAATGATGTTAATTTCTCTAAATATGTAAAAAATTGATTTTAATTTTTTTTTTAAATATGAAACATAAGAATTCATGTAACACTATTATTATTATTATTAATTGTAAAATTTGTTTTACAACTTATTATATAAATAACATTTTTCTTAACAATACGATCCTCTAATTCTAATGGAAGAACAATAGAATAATTCTGTTCAAAAAATACCAGTTAAGTAACAGTAGGTAATTATTCGTTTAAACACATTCAATTATTTCAGATATTAAACACTTTATACATTTTACCTTCACTAAATACTTGTATTAAGTACAACTACGTTTGATTTAATTGTTTTGATTTCCTTGAAAGGCGAGCCATTTTTTATTTGAATATTTGCAGCATCAGTAGTGAGTAATTAGCAAAAAAAAGATTAACAGCATGAATGGGATGGTATATAAGGAGAACTATAGAGGCAAAGAAGAGAGTAGTGATGAGCGCGAAATTGAAACGCTAAAGATGGAGAAGAAGCAATCGGAGGTGATGGAGCAGTTGGTGAAGCAAGCCTCTGCTTCCCCCAACGCTAACGCACTCACTTCCATCCTCGTCCAAGCCACTTCTCACCCCAACGTCTTCTCTTTCTCTCAATTTCTCGCCCTCCCTAACCTTCTACAGGTTCTTCTTTCCTCATCCTCTCTCTACGCTTCTTCTCAAATATAAGGATTTAACATCTCCACTAATGAAATGACGATGGATCAAACATATAAGTGAACTTGATACTCCACTTATAAAAAAAATAAAAATAAATTTAAGGCCATGTTTATGGATCTTATCTATGGGGCTCTACACTTTAAAGGCTTTTCTTGATTTCTTTATCCAATCATGATCGTCTTTTATTATTATTATTATTATTATTATTATTATTATTAGTGCAGTATTTAGTTTCGGCGATTTCTGTTGCCGATTTTTTTGAGGTAACATGAAAAATTGTGAGTGAGCATGCTGTTTTTGCCAAATCAATTTTGTGAATAGTTCCTCAATTGGTCATGTATTCATGTTTTATGGCGAGCATTTTTATTATAATACGAAAGTTTATGCATGACATGAGAATTGAGAACGCTGTTTTTGCTGATTCAATTTTGTGAATCAGTTCCTGCATGTCTGCTGTAATTTTTTGAGTCGTGATTTTTTGCAGCTTGAAGCAACTGAGAATTCTACTTATCTTGATATGCTTCGGTTGTTTGCACACGGAACATGGAGTGATTACAAGAGTAAGCCTATAGATTCACCTTTTATGTTTTGTTTTTTTTTTTCTCCATACATTTATATCCAGTAGGTGTTTTCCTGCCTTCATTGATTGTTTTTCTTTTCCAGTAGAATGTGGTTGATGTACTGGATGAGTATTTGTAGCAACCATCTGTTACTATGAGATGACATATTCATGGTGAATTATGACTTTTGAATTTATTATTCTTAATGCGACTGCTGGATGTTAGCAACATGAGATGGAAAGTTGTAAGTTTTAATTTCTGTAAGGAGGTTGATTGGGTGATTGAAAAATGAGGAGAACCTATAGGGTAAGTGGGTAACCATTTTATTGTTTTGGCTTTTTTAGTTGTTTTTATTTGTTTGCCTATAGTGACTATTGGTTTTAGATTTTTATTATTTGATTGTTTAAGAATTTCTGTGTCTTTTCTTTATATAAATAATGTATTGATTTTTTAATTTGTGCTACTTTCGTTGAGTTTATATTTTTTATTCTTGATATTAATTGGTAATTTTTTTTCATTAAAAATCTGCAGGACATTGTAGTTTATATATTACAGTTTTTTAACATCACTGCCATGTTTCTGCACTTGGCTGCAGCACCATCCACCATCAAATATGGTGTATTTTTAGCTCGTTGCCTTGAACTACTATTCATTATTGACATCACTAGTTTTATAATGCTTCTCGTAGCTATTGTAATATTACGGGTTTACTTAATTTAAAGTATGCATGCTGGAATAGAAGATTATTTTCATTTTGTGATTTCTCATAGCCCACTATTATTGTGCCCTATAATACAAGAAGCCTATAGACACCTCACATTATTTTCTACTTTGCAGTTTGCAACAATATAATAAGGAAAATTCGTACATTTATATTCATTTAATTATTTTTGTATTTTTTTCTTGTATCTTTGTTTCTTTACAACTTTGTACATAAATAAATAAATAAAATAACTGTGTTATTTAAAAGTTTAAGTTGCTTGTAGGTAATGCTGATTGCTTTCCTCAATTGATACCTGATCAGATCCTCAAGCTTAAGCAACTCACTGTTCTTACACTGGCTGAGACATACAAGGCATTACCTATTAGACCCGCTGTTATTGACTGTCTTGTATATATGTGTGTGTGTGTGTTATTTGAGTTTGGGTGAAAAATGAATTCTTTCTGCTCTGTCCTGTGGTTCTGCAATCCCACCCCTTTGCGATAGTGCAATGTCTTGAATCGAGGTGCTTATGCCCTGATTTGCATTTGTTAGATTGTCAACCAATGTGCATACAATTACTTGCTTGTAGTTCTTGTACAAATATAATATAAAAAATACGTCTTATAAGGAGGGTAAATTTCAGTGGAAGTGTGCTGCTTTTACATCTGGTACATTTTGAAACACTCACATCTTTTATTGGTGCTGTCCTTTTGCTTTTAGATCTGTTATGGGATAAGGTTTTCCATGGTGTTTGGCTCAGGGTTGTTTGAGAAATAAGTTCTCTTCTAATTACACTTTAGAGGATATCTTATCCTCCCTTTATCCCTCTTCTTCTTCTTGCTTGGAATCTATTCCTTGATTTTGTATAGGATTGTTTGGTCGAAGTCATTTTAATCAATAACACACTAAAGTTTCTTCCTGGTATTGCCGTTTGAGGCTGAGTGTCTTTATATTTTGACATTTGTAATCAATTTTTAAAAGTGCGTTTTATTTTTCTTTAGGTACTACCCTATAACCAACTGATGCAGGAGTTAGACATGACAAATGTTCGTGAACTTGAAGATTTTCTAATTAGTGAATGCATGTACTCGGTAGGGATCATTCTCTTCAAGAGAATATATTTCTGCTCAAACTCAAATGTGGCAAAATTAATGGAATGTGCATTTACACAATTGTTATTATGATTATTTGTTCATTGCTATTGTAATAAAATAATTCATTCAAAAAGAGAGGGGAGTTTGAGGGTATAATAACATCCAATCTTTCTAATGGAAGCAGGAGACAGAATATAATATATCTATTCTGCTGCTATTCAATTCTTGTGCAAGAAAACATCAGCAAAAACTGTAGTAAATTTCATAAATCACCCAAAATCTGCTAAAGGAAATAATGGAAATGTTTGGGGATTATTCTTACAAGATCTTTGCATATAAAGCAAATCATTTGTGTTAATACTATTTGGTATCACAATCCAAACAACAACTACTCTTAGGGATCTGGGAACATTGTTGTAATTATTGTGATTGATCTGTTAATGCTAATGCCTATAGATATTGAATAAAATGTTCTTTTATTTATTTATAATTTTCATTTAGTCCTCTGCTAACTCATTAATTTTTATTTGCTATAATGATAAAAATGCATTATAAATAAGAAATAAATTTTAAAATAAATATATTTATCATTAGTTTATGCCGCTTGTTTTTTTTTCTCTAATTTTTATTTGCTGGCTTTGTGCTATTTTCTTTTATAACATTTTTTAATAGTCATTATGCAGAAGAAGTTAGATTCTCAAATTAATAAATTGGTTTTCTAAGTTTTCTTGCTTTCATTAGGGAATAGTAAGAGGAAAGTTGGATCATCTGCGGCAATGCTTTCAGGTCCTAGCCCATCATCATGTGTTATTTTTTAAAAATTGTGCTTTGGATCCCTTTCTACCTTTTAATTTAACAAGTCCTCTATAAGGAATTTAATTGATCTTTGAGGGTCATTTCAGGTCCAGTTTGCAGCATGTAGGGACTTGAGGCATGCTCAACTAGGGAGTATGATACAAACACTCTCTAACTGGTAATGCATCTTTTTATCAAGTAGGAGCTTGAATAACCTGTACTCTTATGTCTGATTATTAGTAAATCAACTGCCTGTATGTGGAAAAAAGTACTTGGATTGCCTCGTGTGATGGTAAACATGGCTAGTGAGACTGGATAGTGGTAATATCAGTGTAAAATTGTAATTTCTTTGCCTCATTACTTCAGAGCTTTGAATTTTTGAACTATGGAATATTTTGAAAATAGGCTGTATTTAGTTTGCTCAGCATCCGAGCTCTATTGGAGTTGGTTTGATCTTCCAATTATCAACTTGTCTCAATTTTTTTATTTTATAGAAAGCTTTTGATTCTTAGGTTTTTGCTTTCCATTTCTGTTTGTCTTGTTTGTGGTTCAGAACTTTTCAAAATGGTATATATCTATGTTCTGCTATTTTTTAGGATTTGATCGAGTTTCTCTCCAAAATACTGTTGAAATTTAATTCATGACTTTGAAACATAGGTTGTCTACATCAGAAAATCTGCTTGTTTCAATTCAAGAGAAAATAAAATGGGCTGATGCTATGAGTGAAATTGAGAAGAAGCACAGGAAGGATGTGGAAGAGAAGGTACAAGAAGTAAAGTCTCTTATCAAGGTCGGTTGAATTTATTTTCTTCCTTTCTTTTAACAGCATCCCTCCCCCCTCCCCATTACAAATGAGAAAATGTCCAATAAAAAATTGCTTGTGTGCATATAATTCTGATCTTGTATATAACTTGTGGCTTTGTGCCAGAATAGATGTATCTACCCTTTGCTTCTGTGGGAATCACGATTATTTGGTGTAAAGGGTTTGTACTGATTATGTGGAAGTTTTCAATTTGCCTTTTGTGCATTTGTGTGTTTTGGGGTTGGTGTTGGATGATCTGGTGGATGAATAATGCAAGCTGGAATTCTTATGTCAGCACTATTTACCAACTTGAAATAAATATTATGCAAATTATCAACTTAAAATGATTAAAATATGAGGACTTTGATTATCTTCATGTGAAAAGTTTCATGTTCTTTCTTCCATCCTCTCTCCTATCCTTTCTAAACTCGAGAATTTATTGTTTGGAGTTATATCTGAGCTAATTAATGTGGTCACTTTGCTTTGAAGGAGTGGAAGCCAAATCCATATTGTCTTTCCTTTTAGCTCTCAGCAACTGATGCCTAGTACATTTTTTTTTTTATCTTAATTATGGCAATAACAGAATCCTACCAAGATACTGTATGTATACGATCATGGCCAAAAGCTATCATATCAACAATCTAGGAAAACTGCTATTAACAACTTCTGGATAGCTTCGGTGCTTTAATCTAACTCAATTAGCAAACTGAGGGTCAAACCATTAAGTGTGATACAGTAATACCCACATATCCTTCTATTATTTAACGTCCCACTTTTATTCTGGTGATTGCCTAGAAGCTAAATCATGATACATCCTTTTTTCATTTATGCTGATTGTCAGTACCTACTTGGGGCATTCATGGGTGGGATTCTGACAACTGAATCAGAAATAGTAAGAAAATATGGAAAATTTATTCAAATCAATCCCCTCATTGTAGCTCAATAGCAAGATGGATTCATAAACAGAAATGGTTATGAAAAATTGCTGAAAAAAGAAAATATGATTCAGGTATTCGAGACCTGGACTCTCCCATTTTCTTATTTATTCCAGCCTTCTCCTTATTAGAAATTATTGTCTACTGGATAGTTACAAACTCTTTCTTCACATTTATTCCTACCCTCTTTATTACAACTATTTTCCCACTAAACAGTTACAACTTATGACTCTAATATTCTATTACCACTCTTCCTCTTCCTGCTATAAACCTTCTCAATGGGTGATTTACTAACACATTCTTAATTTCGTATATTTGAATGGAACCAGTCAGTATCTGTTAAATATTACAAAATAATTTAATAGAATTTTCTTTGTTAATTGGCTGTTATCTTTTATTGTTGGGATATATTTGTCGATGTGTCTTTCTCATTTCATGGCAGAAGTTACACATTGTAAACAGGCCAACATTAACTTTGGGGGCAATGAGGATATTTGCTCTGAATCTCTTAGTGTGATGGATTATGAAGATTTTGGCCGACTGAAGAGGTATTTTGGGACAACTTTGTATATACCAGAGTCAAGTATTAAATTAATGGGTAAAATATATATTAGGTCCCTTAATTTTCAGTCAAAATTAATCTTAGTCCCAATATTTTAAAAACAAAGATTTTGGTTGTCACATTTTTATAATTGGTGAATTTCGTTTCGTCCCCCTTTGATGAACTTATGATACTAGGATGAGAGACAAAATTCACCAATTACAAAATGTACAAGGACCAAATATCATTACTTTTAAAGTATAGGAACTAAAATGAGGACGAGCCCTGGTGCTACGGTAAAGTTGCATATTTGTCGGTTGGTCATGGACTTGAATCCAGAACTAGTCTCTTTGTATATGTAAGGAGAAGGCTGTGAACTATTATCCTCTCCCATACCTTCGCGAAGCAAGGAGCTTGCACCAGGGTATGCTAATTTTTATAAGAACTAAGATTAATTTTGACCGAAAATTGTGAGACCTAAAACACATTTTAGCCTTGATTAATTATCTTCTATGATCAAACTAATCTTGAAATCACCTGACTGCAATACTAAAAATATATTTGCTTCTTGACTGGTCTACCATCTTCAATATGTGAATGAAACTGGGTTTTCTTGAATATTGCTATGTATAAATATTTAGCGACGTAAATCTCCACATACATTATAATAAGTGACTGTCCCTTTCTCCCCCTTCCCCTTTCTTTTGATCTGTATGGCATTGTAAAGAAAGTTGGATATGAATGTTTTCTGTAGCATATATTTCAAACTAGAATCTGATTGAGCTTGGGAAATTTGCAGGAGGCGGAAAATACTATTTTGAACATTGTAATAGATGAAGACGCCCATTGGATGGGTAATTTAGTAGCTTTAGCTTACCTGATTTTCACTTGGCATGCTGCAACTGACAATACAGCTTTTGGATCTCATCGATATTGAACTCCTGTCACACCACAATGAAAGATAAAAACAAGGGAAAAGAGGAGAAAACATGTTATTTCTTCAGGGTTGTACTTTGGAAATTGATGGTAATTGTTGAACCAATGTTAGTCATACATATTGAGTTGGCAAGAACAAGCTAAGATGGTAGTGTGTGATCTTTTCTTTTTTTGTTGGAAAATGATATGCTGTTTTTCAAATGGTAAAGTAATTTTAGCTGTTGATAAGAACAATTAATGATTAGTATTATGTGCACATGCATAATAAATCATGTACATGTTAGAATATTAATTGTTAATTTTCTAATTAACTATAGAGCTTATTTACTTTGCACTTATTTACTTTAGAAAGCCAAATTTTTTTAATACTAGATATAATCTAGGTAAAAGGGAATGCCTCCAGCATAATTGACCTGAACAAACTTTCGTGCTATAAGATCCATTTTAGGGTGTGACGAGGGGAGGGAAGATTTTGCCTTAGCACTATGTCTCTAAAGATTGTAATAACCTAGCATCCAATGACTTCTTTGGATAGGCTGTGCGAGTGACCAAAAAGAATGATATTTTCATAAGCCCTAACAAAACAATTACTTTTAACCCTTTTCAATAATTTATTTATTACTTGATGTATCAATTTAATTCAACCTGATTTAATTAATTAATTATGCTAATTTGGTCCAACTAAATTATATCGATTGAATTGTTATGAAATTGCATTTAATGTTGTACATTTTTCTTTTTATTGCAATGGTGATAATGAAGTTATAGCTTATAACTTCATATCTTATTTCATATATTATATTAAATAAAAGCTTCATGTATATTATCAAAATTCCTCACATTAAGTTGATCCTAATGAGTGTATTTAATGTTATATATCCTACGTGAAGAACATTGTATCCATTGTTACACATTAGCATGTTGTAGATACAATTTTATTGTACGTAAAACACTCAAAACTCTGTTTGTTTAAACTTATTTAAAAAATATTTTTTTTGATAAAATAGACATTTTTTGTGTTTGTTTTTTTTTAAAAAAAGAAGAAGCAATTTTCTTTTTCTTTTTAAGTAGAAAATCTTATTTGCATATTTACTTCTTAAAATAGTGTTGTTTTAAAAAAGCAAATTTCTTATTTTTTTCTTTTTCAATTTTAAACAAGTTGGTCAAGTGTTATTTATAAAGTACTAACACGTGAACGTGATGATACATACTTGTTTTTATTTTTTAATTAAGATTAATGCTAATTTATATGGTATTAGACATAACAACGGGTGGGGATGAATATGTGATTTTCATCTCCATTGAGGTTCATATATACCTGTCCCTCAGTCTATTATCTTAAAAACAAAAATTATGGCAAGGAAAACATAAAAATTAACTTTAAGAAAAAAAATTTGAATAAAAACAAATATATATTATTATTTATTTAAGGAAGTACAATAAGTATAAAATAAAAGGCTTCACGCTTCAGAAAGAATAGAGATCAAGTATAAAAGTTTAAAGATAATTAAGTAATATATAATATAAAATAATTATAATTTAATCATTATACGAGTTTGGGACGACCATACAAGTACGAAATATGTCCGTACATATTCATTCTCATACCCCTATCCATTTAAAAAAAATTGAATATTACTCATATTCATCTCCAATTAAAATGAATATTTTTCGTCAAAATTAAAACTATTTTGATATCCACAAAATACAGATTTATTTGTATGTCTATATCCTACCTTCGGCACAGCTATATATACTCCTAGACTAATGATTTTTTAAACTACAATTGTGCCACCATATCTAAATTCACCTAAACTAATTAATAGTCATGGATAGAATTTAATCATGAATTACTATTGTTAATATTTTTTAAGATAATTATTATAAAAATTAATAAATTTATCATATTTAATAAATTGTAATTGGACAATAATATGAAATTATTTTCTCCTTTAATTATATGACTTTTTTCTCATTGTTTATAAGTATTTTTTAAATATCCTTTATATTGTACTATTTTGGTCAAAATGTCCCTCATGTGTTTCTTCTTTCTCACGTTTTCACTCCACCATCTGCGGCTTCCTTGACTTACTATTTGGTGTGGCAAGATTGTGTTTGAGAGACAATAGTTTATGAGAACTTGCTCTTGTTTCTCCCAAGGTCAACAATTGCCACGTGAATGGATATGGCGAGCTGTACTCTCACATGCCAATTTACTGCATTGAAAGATTTTTTCTTTCACTAATTTATTTATAAAAATATATAATATCTAATTTAGCAATGGTTATAATATTTTAACAAAAGAGTTATACGTAGGGTACCATAATTATTTAATCATAAATTATCATATGATAAATTTATTAATTTTTAAGATAATTATTTTAAAATAATTTAAATGATAATTTATTATTTTTATAATAAATTTTTAAAGTCATATTTAAAATATATTTAATTGATTCACAATATAAAAATATTTAAATTGACAGTTACCAAAATTAAAATTCATAAGGTTTATATCATGCATACACAATTGTCAATGGTATGAAGAATAGTTTGTATTTTTTTTTTGCAACAAAAAAAATTGTGAATTTATTTTTTATTCATAAAAAATACATTTTTTATATTTGATAATAATCTTTCTCGTGTCACTATTATTATTATCATCATTATTATTATCATTATCATTATTATCATCTACTATCTTAAATATAAAGTTGATAAAATAGGACATTTATGGATCACCAAATAATAACCCTTCCCAAAACTTTTGGTTTCGGCGTAATTTAATTATAAAAAATAACTCAATGGCCTATAGACAGGATGAGAGTTACAGTTATATATATTATATTTTGATCATATTAATTAATACAAGATGTCCAAGTAGTTAACATAATCTTAAGTTTAAACCATATTAGATGTTGTGAGTTAAAAAAAGATTAGAAAAAAATTATGCACACACGTACATTTATAAATAATAAACAAATGCATTTATTTTACGAAAAAAATAGTGTATATATTTATAATGTAACACTGACATTTAATCAAGTTAGGCAAGTTTATTAATTTTTATAATATATTTTTAAAAATTATACTTATATTGATCAATAATAATGTATTGAAACTCTTTTGCAAATGTAATTTCAAAGTTTAATATAAAATAATTAAAAGGCACTTTCTTTAGAATGTTTCAAATACTATATCGACAGATGTTTTGTAGGACAATCAGTGGACTGTTAGTTAATTAAATAATCAGGATTACCCCAATCTATTTATTTGACGATTAAACATGTCATTTAAAAAAAACGTAAATGGGTTAATTTTATAAATTCATGTTGATTATAATAAATTGGTTCATAAAGATAATTTATAATTGGGTGGTAGTGTAAAAGCTTTTACACAACGTTAATGAAAATCAATTAAACTCAGAAATCAATGAGATCATCACCAAACTATAACAAAAATAAAATACAGTACACTGTTAATATTTATATAGCCGTTAGGAAAGATCTGGAGAACTTTGACTATTAATAATACTCGTGAATTGCTTCGATGTTGTTTATCAAACTGCAATTCTTCATACGACCGACAATGGTCTATGCGTGATATAAACCTTTTGATTTTTAATTTTGATAATTGTCAATTTAAATATTTTTATATTGGGAATCAATTAAAAATATTTTAAATATGACTTTAAAACAATCATCATAAAAGATGATATTAATGTAAATGGTGATTGAGGTGTTGGGATGATAGTGGTTATAACGATGCTAATAATAATAAAAAAGATTATTTTTAAAGATAGGGAGTGTCTCTTTTTAAAATTAAAAATTAAATTTACAAATTATTTTTTAAAATAATTTTAAAAATAAATGTAAAAATATTTTGAAATAAAGTTAAAAATTATTTTAATTGCATGTAAAAAACAAAATAAAAAATTCACAATCATTCCAAATGATGAGTAACTAATACTCTTATTTTTTTGTTAAATTTTGAAGTTAAGTTAAAACTAAGTGTGATTTATTTTTTCGTCTCTATTCATAAAACTATATAAGTCTTATCAATGTATGTCTTTTATTACAAATTAATTAAAATCGTTTGAACACTTATACTAATGCCTAACATAATAATTATTTTGCTAATAGGCCGACATAAGAAAAAGTTTTACCCAAATATACTATCTATAGGTAAAAATTATACCTACACTAAATTGTATATGTCACTATAGATGTGTCGGTATAAGTAACTTCTTTTGTAGTGAGTGCATAAGCAGGGATTTATTTGTTGATTTTTGGTGCCACTGGTACCTTATAATATAATTATTTGCCTTCCAAAAAAAAAACTTAGACCAATGTCTTAAGTAATAAAGACTTTGATTCCTTTTCATATGATTTCGGTTTGAATTCTATGTAGAGAGATATGCGCCATGGAGAGCTTTCCCATCTTACGTAAATGTATTCAATTGGACTACAACTAACTAAAATTCAAAGATACTTTCAGATATTAGCAGTTCAAAGTAAAAAAAAAAAAAAAGTACACTTTCCAAACAAAATGCCCCATTTGGAACTCGTTTTTTGTTTACTAAATATGCATTCATACAAACAGAACATGTTTTTCCAAATTTTCGTTTCCAGCACAAGTCAACAAGTCAACAACTCAACATGAATATATACATAAAATAATATAACATGGTCTGCAAATTAATGACTGAGCATGCATGTGTCGATCGAGAACAACATCACACATATAGTATACTATCTATTTATACATTGTGCATGCATGAGTTCCTTAGAACGTTGTAGTAACAACAACAAACTTATCTCCAAATTCAGACACTGTATACCTTCAGCAATATTAAGAAGATGGATAATTATTGTGATGCTACTACTGCTACTACTGAATCCGACATGACACTTTCGGACCTTATTCAACATTACATGCATGATGATGAAGCCAATGCTTTGAACAATAATGTGGAAGGTGCTAAAGCACAAAAAGAAGTTCCGAAATGGACGAGGTACAAAGGAGTGAGGCGTAGGGCACATGGAAAGTTTGCTGCTGAGATAACAGACCCAAACAAAAATGGTAGGGTTTGGCTTGGGACTTATGACACTGAAGAGGAAGCTGCTTTGGCCTATGACAATGCTGCTTTCAAGATCAGAGGCTCCAAAGCCAAGCTCAATTTTCCTCACCTCATTCCACCCAAGCTGCCATTGGATGCTTCAATTGCAAGTAGCCAGATGAGTGACCCTCCTTCTTCATCATCCACATTTGAGGATGGTTTAGAAGGATCCAAGAAAACGAAGGGGATAGCTGGTTTGCTAAATAAATTAGCCCATGAACGAAATAGAGTTTGAAGGTATGTTCTTATTTTGATCAAACGAAAGTTATATTAATTGCTACATTTATAATTGATAATATGAAACAATGTGATATAACAACTTACTGTATCAAAAAATAGGTGATGCGCTATATTATCATTCTATTACAAATCATTGTGTAATAAATTTGATGATATATTTTTATATATCAATAACAATTTTAAATTGACTAACATTGTAAAACTGTTTAATATCTTCTTTCTCCCCTTCCCCTTCTTTCTCATTTGTTGCAAAACGGTGAATATGTGATGTTAATATTAGTTAAAAAGAATTAACTGCTGGATATTGAACCCCAAGTGCTACTGGCCTACGACTATTAAACTTGTATGAAGATGATATCCTTGTTATTTCATGCACATACACTTAGCCTTGTAAAGAAAATTTTCTGTCAGCAGACTAGTTTTGACTCATTTGTGATGCCAATTTGACATTTGAAGCAAGTGGGACTGAGGGAGGAACGAGGGTGGCTTACAGTGGAAACTCAAGAACTTGCTTCACGTGTCCTATGATTTGTTACCGATGGTTCAGCACATTGGTGGTAGTATTTTTTGTGTTTGTTTTAGTATCTATCTTGAGAGGGAGAGCAAAAAGGCATGTGAGTTTTTTTTAATTGAATTTTAATCCCATCCATTAAAATTGTTTAATTGTGATATAAAGGTTAAAAATAATTATTTTCGTTTTCTCATTTTTAAAAAGTTTTCTCATTTGAAATATCCTTTGTGTATATATAATTATTACATTGAAAATTAAGTCTCCGGCATTGAAGCTAATCATATCACTTCCTTTAATTAATATTAAGCTAAAAAATAATGTTTCCTTGTAAAAGTAATTTATGAGTTATTGAGTTGTTTTAAGCTTTCTCCCAAACTAGTAGAGTCAACTTTTTTGTCTTTAAAATGTAACTTCTTTCTCTACGCCAATAATTCCATTCTGAGATCCCATTTTACACTTTCCTTTTTTTTTTTTTTTTCCTTTGAAGATGGGATGATGCTAGGATGATAATGTTTCCCACCATGAGAAATAATTTTGAGCGCTATGATATATTAATTTCTAAATGAAAGGCTAGGATATTTTCAATTTACAATAACTAGTTTTGAAACCAAAATTTTCACACACGCACACACACAATAGACTCATTCTACTTGTCATTGTGTAGAAAAAGATAACACTTTACTAGTATTGATGCAGGTGTTTTTACGTTAACGCACATTCTACCCGAGGGTTGTGAATTTTACAATACACAAGGAAAATTAGTTTTTTGTTGTTTATTGTAATACAATACACAATATAAACTAGCTAGTTTCCACTGTTACTACACAACAAAAACTTATTTGTATTGTGTATTACAAAGTGACACCTCCCTACATCAACTTACTACACAACAAAAACTTATTTTCTTAGGATAATTTGATCTAGATACACAATAAAAACAAGTTTCTAGTTTATATTTTCTCTACATATATTGTGAAAACCTGTTTTCATCAAAGATATTTTTGTAAGAAAAAAAAAACTGGGGTTAGAAGACCATACACGGGTGCAAAAATCATGGGCTTGTGTGTGTAATTTGGTACATGATTGACCATTGAGCTGTTTATTTTATTGAAGGATGTTATTTGGGCCGAGCATTTTGGGCTATGCAGACTAAGTTCAGGATATCTATAAATAAATAAAAAGTGGGTGTTGCTAGGTGCACCCAGCAGAATTGCTGGTGCACCCAGCATTTTATCACCTTTCCAATTTTGCCCCTTACACAATCTTACGGAAGAACTTCTTCTATAAGAGTTTTTCCCTCTTACAGAAGAACTTCTTTCATAAGAAGTTCTTTCCTCTTACAGAAGAAGTTCTTCTGTAAGTGACCTCCAGGTTATTAACTCAGCACTCTAACCAGCTAAGCTAATGAGTCAATTACGTTGTAAAATAAATAATGTTGCTATACATAACATTAAAATTTTTTATGTATATTTAATGCGCATGTAAATTTAAATAATAAATTTTGTGATAATTAATTTTGATATAAATCATACGGATTATTTAATCCGTATATTTTTTTTAAAATAAAAAATATTTACTATTATAAAATTTAATATATATTAAATTTTGTAATAGTAAAAAAAACTTAATGCACAAATGAGTAATTTAACATATTAATAATTATAAAAATAAATATTAAATTTAATATATATTTACTATTACAAAATTTAATATATATTAAATTTTGTAATAGTAAATATTTTTTTATTTTTAAAAAATATACGGAGTAAATAATTCGTATGATTTATATTAAAATTAATTGTTGCAAAATTTATTATTTAAATTTACATGCGCATTAAATATACATCGAAAATTTTAATATTATATATAACAACATTATTTATTTTACAACGTAATTGGCTCGTTAACTTAGTTGGTTCAAGTTTTGCTTAGACCATTAATTTTAAATTAATTTGTCAAAAATTTTTTTAAAAAAAATTAAAAAAAAACTCTTACGAAAGAAATTTTTTGGTAAAATTGTGTAAGGGGCAAAATTGGCAATATGATAAAATGTTGGATACACCTAACAACACCTATAAAAAGTTTAAGACAAAGCTTACGTTTCAATTAAGGAATGGGTTTGTACAAGTGGGGGTTAATGAGTTGAGTTTTTTTTTTTTTTGACTGGAAATGGATTGCGTTTTATTTGAATCATCATATTCTGGAAAATTAGATAATATAGTGATTTTCTTTCCTTTAAAAATTAAAAAAAATATTGAGTTTTTCATGTTATAACAAAAAAATAGCACTTTTAGTTTAATTCTTTATCAAATTATTTGACCAATGCAATTTTTTTTGTTTATTTACTTTGCCTTACCATGGGTGTCTTTTTTAATTGTATTATTGATGTCGACTTTTTATAACCGATCTCTCACAAATCAAAAAAGAAAACAAGTAAAAAGAACTGAAAATTATTTTTTCTTCTAAAAAACAAAGGATCTAGTTATGGAATTGTTAAAATTAAATCTCACTATATTTTAAATTATATCTAATGATATATGTGTGGTTATAACATGTCTTGTACCAAGTTTTTAGTTGATTAATGAGATAATACTCTTGAAAATACATAATGATATATCGTATGTATTCAAATAAAACTCAGTACAACTAACGCCTGACTTATATGAATAAAATTTGACGGAGTTCTTCCTCGTTTATTTTTTTCTTGGGTCGTTGAGAGGTTGATGATCATCTTTGTTCTATAC
The DNA here is from genome assembly GCF_004193775.1 of Glycine soja. Classification (NCBI taxonomy): domain Eukaryota; kingdom Viridiplantae; phylum Streptophyta; class Magnoliopsida; order Fabales; family Fabaceae; genus Glycine; species Glycine soja. Next base: position 50,484,823 of record NC_041019.1, on the reverse strand, counting down.
ATCATCATGTTTTATTTAAAAAGGAAAGAATTTTGTTGTGTTTATAATATATATATATATATATATATATATATATATATATATATATATATATATATATATATATATATATCAGACAAACTTTAGGTAGTTCTACGAAAGTGATTGCCATGTGGGTGGGCTGAAGTCTATCTGGTCACTTGCTAAAAGTTGTTATTCCCTTCATTTTTTTATAATTCATTTATCGATATGATTACGTTTTTTTATCACATATATGCATTTTTTTAATGTAACATATATTCATAGTCTAAATGTATATTCAGTCATGAGCGTGACGTATTGCGCCTGATAATAGCAAAGTTTCATCACTCAAACCCATGCCCGTTTAATATTTTAATTAATTTCTTTTATATACAATAATATTTAGCAACTTAATCCTGCCCATAAAATTTTCATTATATATGAGAGAGAATCTTGCTAAGTGGAATACAGGCTACAGCCTTTTTAACTTTAATATTTAAAAAAGTTGACATATTTGGTCTTTTTTTAATAAACAAATATCATTACAGATTTTCTAATTCCAACGGATACATGACAAGGGACCTAAAAATAAAATATTTGGATTAAGAAATAGTATTTATTACATTAAAAAGACAAAAGTCATATAATGCATACTCTTATTGGTAGTTAAAGTCATTTAATAGAAGACTAAAGTGAATTTTTTTCTCTAGTTAAAATTGAAGACAAATATAAAAAAACTTACAAAATTTCATATATTTTACTTAATCAATTAAATTAGACTCTCGCCCAGTCTAAAACGAGCCCATGAATACATATTAGAAAAATCATATCACGTTTTGCTTCTCAGTTTTTCTAATATAATATTTACAGATAGACCGGATAAAATAGAATTGAAGATAATATATTAATTAACAACGAGGCTATGGTGATCAGAGACTAGTGATGAAGGACAGCCTTTGAGTTGCTCCAAGGACAAAGGAATAATTAAATGATAAGGGTAACACTGGCTTACATTATGCCAAATTTATCTTATAACTAATAGGTTAATAAATAAAAAAAAAACAGTATGTAAAAAAGAAACCTCTTTTTTCCCTACCAGGCTACCATATTATATATCCTTGTCGTTGGTTCTCTTAACATTCTCAGCTTTGAATTCTTAGGCCTTTAGCCAATCATGACCACCACATACACCTGATAGAAAACTCTAGATAAGTATGGCCACTAATAATAGTGAAGAGTCAAATTAAGTATGCACATTAAATAAAGATCGGGAACCTAAAAGAAAAAAAAAAGATTATTTTTATATACAATATTCCATCTATATGCTAGGAATATCATGAAGGGAAAAAGACAATTTTTTTAAAAAAAATACTATATAACGAATATATGTGGTAGAATTGTCATATTTTAAAACCAAATCAGCTATCCACTCATTTGATTTGGCAATAGTAGAGGCTAAGCTCACCAGAAAAGAAAGGTAAGTAATAGATCTGACAATCAGGTAATGGACATTGAAATCGAGAATTACTAGCAAACACATGATGCACTAAACTCATACAATAGGTTTATTTTATGTAAATATTCACCTCTAAATTAATGTGATTATAATTAATCATGAGATATAAAAAACACTGGTGTAATATTTGTGCGAAATCTACTTTTTTTTTTTAATTAAAAAGCGAAATAAATGTGCATGCTGAAGGGCTCTAACTAAGAAAAAATATAACGATAATGGTTCTAGCCAAGGGCTATATATATTAACAAAAAATATTTTAGTAAATAATTATATCAGGTCTTTAAATAAAGCTAAAGACAAATTCTCAAATATTTAAACCGGAAATAGGCTAACTTATAAATAGTTAAGTTAAATACATGGTGGGTGTTTGGTTAGTTAGATGAGGTGCATGTGACTGATGATATAATCAAAATAATTCAATATTTAACGCCATAAACTTATTGTTAAAAGCTTATACAAATAGAGTTTTGCAATTAGTAATATTTAAAGTGAACAAACAGGTGACGACAAATATTGACACTTCAAAATTCAAAATTCAATAAGCACGATGCCAAAATCTATGGAACTTTCAAAGAAGCAACCATTACAATAATATTATTATAAACCACTACAGGATGATTCTACATCGGTTAGATAAGACGTGCCACAGTAGTTATCAGAAAAATGCAATTATTTAAACAAACTTCGATGCTATATATGATACACTGCACCATATAGTTCAAGGCACACACACATTGGTGTTTCCACCAAATACAGTGAGCAAAGTTAGCTGAAAATTAAAACATGGTTTCCGCCACCGTGGATTCCGATTTTGCATTCTTGGAATCTGTTCAACAATACCTACTTGGACATGATTCCATCAATCTCATGTCTGAAACCCACCAAGCTGCATCTCATGATCCATTTTCAGACCCTAATAAATGTGATGGTGATTCAGGGAACATTGCTTTCCGAAGTGAGGATGCAACGGCTGTGGTGGCGCGTGATCATGCGCCACCAACATGGAAGCATTACAGAGGGGTGAGGCGTAGACCGTGGGGAAAGTTTGCGGCCGAGATTAGGGATCCAAAGAAGAACGGAGCTAGGGTTTGGCTTGGCACGTATGATACCGAAGAGAAGGCGGCTTTGGCATATGACAAAGCCGCTTTCAAAATGCGAGGCCAAAAGGCCAAGCTGAATTTTCCTCATCTTATTGATTCTGACAATTCCGATGAATTGTCGGAGCCAGTAATGATGACAACTTCCAAGCGAAGTTTGTTAGAAATTTCATCACCGTCGTCCTCCTGTTCAGATGATAGCTCAGAATCACAAGGGACAAAGAGGAGGAAGAGCCTGGCTGAACTACTGAATAAATTAGCCAAGAATAGAAGCCAAGTCAAGGTGGAATGTTGAAGTGGCTAGAGGAATATGCATGTTGTACAATTTGATCAATCATTAATATGAGACTTCAACGATTGTAATGTAATCTGGTGTTCATAGAATTAATGCAATTTTGTTCACCATAATATTGTGCACTTTTCAAGTTTGATGAAATTATTTGCATACTATTGGTGAAGTTCAAGTTGTGATGTTTTACAATATGGGTGATAATCAATCCTGAAACATCAATAAAACCAAGAAATCTTCATAAAAAAACGATAGAGATATCATTATGCAATTAATACTTCTTTTTTTTTTTTGGTTAGCTCCACCCTCCGGTGGTTACAAAGCTATCTTCAGCAAGTGATGAAACATAGCCGACAGAGGAGATTGAGTGTACAAAAAGTAGAGGGGGAAGGTTTGGTAACATATGGTATGTATTGTTGGTGTTTGGAGGCTTAATTTGAGATTGAGTTTAAGTTGAAGAGAAGCAGGGGAAGAGGAAAGGTGATAAAAATCAACAATTAAAGAAGGAAAAAGGAAGTGATGGGAAAGAAAAAGGAAGAGAGTGGTGAGAATGAAATTAAAGGAATGCCTTTAATTTTCCCTTTTTGATCAAGTTGGTTTGATTGAATTAGTGTGTAAAATTTCCTAATTTAAACAAATTAACGTATTTTGTTTGGCTCATATTTGCACTTCTGTTTTTAAGCCTAAACCATTTTAATTGGAGCCCACTCCTATTCTCCGGCCCCACAACCAACCCTACCTTTGCATCGCCGCCAGCTACTGAGGGGAACCCTTGTCCTTCGTTTCCTACCTACTTTCATTTCTTTAATAATTACTTTTATCAAAATAGATATGTTTACTTAATTATAGTTATTTTGCATATGCCTGACTTTGAAGTTATATATTACACACCATTCTAATTTTGATAATTATTTGTATAATTTGATATAGAATATGATTATTATTTATCCCATCATTGAATTATACTTAAATATTATCAAAATTATTTGTATTAAATTTTGTCAAAATTGAACCATAAAAGGTAATTAAAATAATTCATATTTTAGTATATTTTAAAATGTTTATATTATGTTGATTTTAATCTATACGAAAGAGATAAAAAATGATTTTGGATTGATATGAAATTTTGTATATGTAATCTACGTGAAAGAGACTTTCAATTCAACATTGAATTTTAACAAAATATTATCCTATTGAAATTTATAAAATAATGTAATAGTTATCTTTATACCAATGTAAATTTGATCCTTCCTTATATATGAAAAGAAATCAAATTACACCGCGCTGGTGTAATTTTAAAAATTATTATATTCTTTTTATAAATTCATATAATGTACATTTTATTGATTCAATAGTTGAATTATATCCACATATTAATCAAGATCATTTATGTTAATTTTTGTCAAAATTGAACAATAACAAAAGGATAATCAAATAATTTATATTTTAATATATTTTAAAATATTTATATTGGGTCGATTTTAATATTTATAACCGAGATAACAAATAATTTTAGATTAATATATATATATGATTTATGTGAAAGGATTTTTTTTTAATTCGGCAGTGAATATAATTTTGATTAAGAAAATATTATTTAATTAAAAATTATAAAATACTATAATACTTTTTAGAGTTACTCCACTATAATTTGATTTTCTTTAATGTTGTGTAGGATTAATTTGGACACATAATCATGAGGACATTAATGGTGATAAACTAATAGAGTGAATAAACTTATAAAATTGAATTATAAAGTATGATTTATGATGCTTATATACAAGATCGAACTAACTAACTAATTTCGTGCCCAAACTTTTATTTTAACTAATATGACAAAATACTCAACTAACTTTTGTATCCTCTAATAAATGGTGACCAGGGAAATAGCTTTAAACATACAATTAGAAATATATATATATATATATATATATATATATATATATATATATAATTTGGATTATAATCTCCTGAGTTATTCGATTGCATCAAGACCTAAAACAGTTCATCTTATGCTACTTAAAAGAAATCAATAAACAGGTATAGTAAAATGAAAAGAAAAATCATCAACCTAGAGAAGGTGAAGAAGAAGAGTTTTTTCTCCCAAAAAATGAAAACCCAGTACACATTAAGTTTAGTCTGACACACTAATTAAGGTTTTGGTGCCCTCTAATTTTGGGTTTCTCGTACGTACTTCCAGCACTTAGGCGTTGCCTTCCTATAATGATTATGCTTGAAATACACTAAATAGTAAATACACCTTCAAATGAATGTTGGCCATTAAGATGGAAAAATATGACTAGAAGATTTAACTCGCAATTACAATTAAGCTGACTTAAATACAGATATACGAAAACAATTTTATTATTTGAACATAAAATATTTATAGTAACGTACGTATTTGACATTAATGTACGTAGTTATTTCTATCTCTCATATTTTTTTTATATTAAATATACTCTCTAATATAAAAATGTAATAACTTTTTGCTGTCCCAAATTTATGTTCTCCAAACATTTTTCATACAAAAATATTTTAAGCTATATTTTATATTTTCCATATGAAGTAAAAAAAAATTCACACAAAAACCATCTTTGAAACGGATAGGCTAGCATGCTTTTGACCTAGCTACAATACAAACATTATTCATGTTAAGAAATTAAAGTTATTTTAAGTATGTGTCTCCACTTTTTATTTTGTGATATATATATATATATATATATATATATATATATATATATATATATATATATATATATATATATATATGAGAATAAAATACAAAGCAATAATATAAAATATAAGTTTAATGTTTAAATAGTAGGACTCAACTTAGCTTGCTTGTTTCCCCCAAAAATATGAGGGTCATTTTTTTGCTTTTGGTAAGCGGGCCCAATTTCGCACTGAAACATTATGCAAAGCAGTAAATACTAAATATATAGAGGATGCTTTCTTTGATGCTAACATATCTGCTGAATATTGTACTTGAACCGTTAGCCCCTTATTTATTACTGTCTCGTTACTTTTCATATGTCATCTAAGGTTGTTTTTACAAATCAAGAAATATAATAATTTTTTAATTTTATTAAAATAATTGTGTGATTTTATTTTATCTTTTTTCATTTTATAATAAATGTATGTATGAGTTAATTAAAGATATGAGATAAAATAAGGATATAATTGATAAATAATAATTAATATGATCGATTTTAAATTTTACAAACAACTTACAAATAATTTTTTTTTCATAATCCGATAATTAAAGGCAAACGGAGTAAGTATACTTTAAAGCTTTTTTTAAAGGTTGTTGGGGGAATGAATTTATTAATTTGACATTGATGTATAATATATTAAGGGGTCATACTTATCCGACCGGTTGTGTTGCAGTCATGATCCGCGTCTTTTTTTTTTTTTTTTTGCTTTTTCTATATATATATATATATAAATTAATGCTACTGTCTCATTATTAGTTTTACATAGAGAATGAATTTTACCAACCCAACCATTCAATTATAACTATTGTGTCAAATTTTTTAAAAATTAAAATACAGTAATAAAAAAGTCATCAAATAATTTATATTTTAAAAATATATGTTATGTTGATTTTAGCTTATATGAATAGAGTATTAAATAATTTTATGTTGATATAAAATATTGTAAATATAATTTATTATTTGAAAGAAAGTGAGAATATCATTAAAAGTTATTGAATAATATAGTAATCGTGTAAATTATAATGATATAATTTGATTTATGTAGAACGAGATTAAAAAAATAGTCAATGATCTTATAAATACACAAATTTATAATTCTGAAAATATTAATTACTCTTATACTCATCAGTATAGGAATTTGGTTCAAGCTTTCCTCCTCTCCCAACTTCAAGAAATTAGTATATGATATTTCTTTCTATAAAAACTTCAATAATGACACATGTCTAAAAAAACTAAAACTATAATTTTTTTTGCCAAGAAACAAAAGATTAAAAATTTCACTCACAGAAGCACTTCATCAAAAAAAGAAATCACAGTAATCAGGCCTTGCTATTAATTTATTTAAGAAATTTTACAAATCGCACGTGACCACAACTGGTGTCGCTCCAAAATCCATTGAACTTGCATAGAAACAACCTTTAAACGAATATTTAAGGAAATAACCTAAGTACATGGTAGCACAGTTCAAGGCTCATTAAGTTGTTTCACAGCCAGCAAGCAAACTTCAGCTCAACACCCTCGTTCCCTTTCGGCTCCAAAACATGTCATCCACAACCACGGATTCAGATTGTTCATATTTGGAACAAATTCAACAATATCTCCTTCACAATGATTCAACAATTCTAACACCACCTCAAGCTTTTCCAAGCCCTAGCCATGATAGTAGTTCGGATGCAAGTGTCCACTTTGAGCACCCTTCGGAAGCGCATGACGTGAACGCGCCACCCAAATGGAGGCGCTACCGGGGTGTGAGGCGTAGGCCATGGGGGAAGTTCGCAGCAGAGATAAGAGATCCAAAGAAAAATGGTTCTAGGGTTTGGCTCGGAACTTATGTTAACGAGGAGGAAGCAGCTTTGGCTTACGACAAAGCTGCTTTCAACATGCGTGGCCAAAAGGCTAAGCTGAATTTTCCTCACCTCATTGGCTCTGCTGTGCAGCCGGAACCACCGTGTCTGGCGGTTTCTAAGAGGAGCTTACCAGAGTCTTCTCCCCCAACATCACCATATGATAGTTGTGAGTCAAAAGGGTCTAAGAGGAGGAAGAGCCTAGTTGATTTGCTCAATAACTTAGCCAAGAACAAAAGCCAAGCCAAGGTGGTAGAAATGGCCTTGGAGGCAAATGAGGTTGAGCAATGGGTGAATGAATTGAATGATTGCACTCTATTCTGGTGCTCCTAGTGTTGTTGTGTTTTTTTTTTAAAAATTTTGTTTGTGTAGTTCCAAGTTCTTTGTTTTTTTGCTGTGCCAACAATGCAGTTCCTAAATAAGTTTGTAATAATGATTTTTGCCCACCACGGAAGAAATTCAAGTGCTGATTTTAATTTGTTAACATTAATTATGAGATAGCTATAATTAATGAAACTAAGAATGTTGACATATTTCCAAAGAACAATTTCTTTGGCTATCTGATGGTATTAGTTGAAAAACATAGTTAAGCATGGTATAATTTAATTGAGTTATGATCACTTCAAATTTGGTCGAAGAAAATATTATTACAAAATTTTATTCAAAATATAAATATTAACAGTTGCTCAATATATATATGAAATTAAAAATCATGAGATAAATGGAAATTATGATTTGTTTTCTCCTCGAGATACATAATTTTCAAGTTGAACAATTTATTTCCAAGTAGAAGACCTTCTGAGTTAGTACTACTGTATATAGTTTTAAATGTTTGTTTGAAAGAAATGGAGATTAATCATTAATTTTCTTCCATATATTGAGTTTTAAAAAGTGAAGCAACAATTGATGTGTTGGTAAGCTCCTGATTACTAGCTTGTTCGAATTTTATCTGTTTTCTATGCTAACTATAATTAAAGTTAGGTTATGATCTAGGATATCCTTGCAAATCCCTAGATTTCGGCGCAGATGACTTTTCTATTAGCTGGAGTATGCACCCAAATGACTTTTTAAATCAATGTTTTAAAATCTGATAAAAAAATTAATGTTTTAGAAGGTAGACAGTAACAACAGGGTTGTACGTGTTTAGCAGAGGAAAAAATTATATATTAATATCTCAATAAAATGATGCATTGTGATTCAAAATTTTATTAAGAGAGAGACCTACTATAAAAGATCCATAATAAAAATGTAAATTACAAGGATCAACATGAACTGTGATTAAGAGATCCTACAGTTCAATTTTCAATGGGTAAATTTAAATCAGTAATTAGTATTTCAAATCATTTTATGGCATTCCTGCGAATAATGTTTGTAATTTGTTCTTTATTATAATCAAACAAAGAGCTGTAAGCTAACAGAAATATCAAGGGTTTGCTTAAAGCATGGTGATCGAAAACAAGAATATGGTATATGTGTGGTTAAAGTCATATACATTTGAATAGCATTGACTTTGTACATTAATTTCTTTATTACCCTCGGACATAAGAATCTTTTTTTTAGACGTTGAAAATATATTTTGCTTCAAATTTTGTTCATATGGAATTCATTTTACAACTTAACAATAACCTCGAAATTTTACTTCCATGTGTCTCCGCGTGTAACCATATATATTATGTTATATAAGAGTTTTCTGTTTTCAAAACCAAGGATCCTTGATGCTTATAAATCATGACTATACATCTGAGAATACGTGTAAATTAGTCGGCTAATAATTAATTTTATATAAACAAACTCCTGATTCGAATGGATTCCCCTTCAGAAAAGTATAAAAGGAAAGGTGTGTGCGCATGTGCTGTTAGTAAGTATAAAATGCCATTGCTCTGTCCCATATATAGATGTCATCAATAACTATATATTATACTAATAACACGTGAAAATGCCCCTTTCATTTTTCTATTCAAGTTTGAAGTTCAGTTGACAGGCTCAACTGCTATATTCCAATAATTTATGCGTGTTTTTGCACATCAGAATCTGCATAACAAGATTTGATTCCTTTTGTTATTGAGGAAATTAGTGCAACGCGTCAATTATTATATTGCTAGAATTTGGTTCTCAGCCAAAAACAAAATTGTTATCTCTGGTCAATTTGATTTTAGCCTTCAACATTTAGCAACACATGCAGTAAATTAAACAAACGACGAGGGGAAGGAAAAAATACTAGCAGATCATCAATTTTTCCTTTTATACTGGAGGTGAAGGATTTATGAGAGAGGGTAAAAATTGTTTTACGTATGGTGATTCAATTTTTCTTTTTCTATTTCATAAATTTCACTTATAAAGTTTAATGCAAATTGCGCAAGAGAAACTCTTAAAAATAAAAAATATTTTAATAAATAAAACAAATCAAAATTGGCAAAATTAAACTCGTAGATTAAAGCTATTTGGAAGAGTCTTTACTTTTAAAGAGAATGGAAAGAAGAAAAAAAAACAGACTAACCACTATCTAATTTCCTTCAAGTTTGAATGAAAGTAAAAAAAAATACTACATGCATTTATCTTCTTTTTTTTTTACACAAAATTCATTTATCTTAATTTGCGTAATTCAATTACATGTTTTGGCTTATTAATCACCGTTAAAATTGCAATCATAACATTTTTTACTTTAACTGATCAATTTTTATAAGGATTTAGTGACAAGAAAACTTTATAATAGTATAAATTGAAAAACGATAGACGTTAGACTGTATATAAGAAAATAAAGTATAATTTACCTTCTCTTTATAAAGAGGGCAAAATCGTATTCGACTAAAACAACAATATTATAAATGAGATAAACACTAATTAAATCATGAGACAGAAAGTGTGTTTGCATACAATTGGGTAGAGTGTCAATCAAGTATAATCCCATGTGAAGATTGAGAGTATACTCACAAATATATAACTAGTTGGCAGCCTGACTTCCCTCACTGATCAGACCGAGTGAAATTTTACAGAATTGCAAATAATTATAGGATAAAATCGTGGTTAATGTTTGGTATTATAGTAAACAACAAACTCGTTTTACAAGAAAGCCTCTAATAAGATAAATACTTATCATATTTCTAAGATCATAGTGAGATCTCCGTCAAAAACAAGTCACACTAATTAATATATATATATATATATATATATATATGGTACACCTACTTAGGTCATATAATTAATTTGTATGAGATTTCAAATTTAAACTTTAATGTGTGTACAAAACACATGAGAATTTTTTGTCAAAAAAACACACACACATTAGAAATGAAATCAATTAATTAATCTTGAGTATACTAAATTCAAGGTTACTTATCCCCTATGTTAAATAGGGAAGGCTGACATTCCTATGTTAACGAAGATCTCACAAGAGTACTGCCTATACTTATTTCATAAATAGGGTTGGGATGGATCATAATACCATCTCATTCATTCCTGCAAATTAATATATTTTTTGTTATAATATTTGATACATATTTTGTCTTTGTCTTTTTTAAAGTTGGGATAAAAATTTATATTTTATTATTATTTTATTAATATCTTGTGGTGAATAAGCCCATGATTAATGATAAAAAAATATGAAAAATAATTATAACATTTAAATAATGATTATTAGTGTGAATAGCATATTACATAATGAAAAATACTGAATCCTTATGGCTACTTTAATTTGAAAAAAAATTCTAATTCTAATTTTTATAAATAATTATAAAATATCATTTTTTTTTACTTCCCTTTAAAAGTTTAAATAAAAAAAATAAAAACAGGTGTACGGATTAAAGAATCTGTGACAAAGAAAGAAAAAATGGTCCAAAACACTTATTTTATTTATTTACAAATTTTGATCGAGTTTGAGATCTAAGAAAAACCAAGTTCTTTATCCCTTAAAATAACATGAATTAATTACTATGACACACCAAGATTATCAATTATATATTCATTATTATTTGGAAATACAATTTGAAGATTTCTATAGGAAAGAAAGAAAAAAAGAGAGGCATATTCAAGGTCATTTACTACCTTTAGACCATTAATCAAGTTGGTTCATCTAAAACTCTCAATTACTTAAGGCTCGCATAAAACATTTGTTATTAATTCAGATGAAAATTTTATTATGATTGTTTTTTTAATATATTTTTTGTCATTTTTAAATAAATTCATCATTAGCATGATAATTATTATCACTTTCCAATCTTATATTGGGTGACTGTTATAATTTTCGTAATAGTTCTATCTATTAGTAATTGTATTATTGATTACTTTTTTATTCTAACTATATATTTATCCATAACTTTGTTATCTATTTAACGTTTTAACTTTTAATTGGTCTATCTCTCCCCTTTTGGAATTTTATTTGAATCTAAAAAATTTAAACTTTGGATGAAGATGAATTGAAAACATATTATTTAAATCTTGAAAAGCCTTCAAGTTTTTAATTTTGGAGAATTTTGACAATAATGATCTTGACTAATTTTTAACATCGTAGGTATTGAAAGAAGTGCGAACAATACAAATTAATATCCTATTAAAAATATTAAATTATATCAAAAGGTTATATTCTTTTTTATTTCCAAATGAATAAAAAAAGATTGCATTCTTTTATGAATGCATGCATTCTTTATAAAATATTATTAATAATATTTGACCATTGATGAAAGATGTTTTCTAAATTAAATTTATTTAATCGTATATAAAATTATCTATATTGCAAGATGATTGAATATATTAGACATCTTATTTATCGAGAATCAAGTGTTTGAATTTTTTGATGATAAAACCTTGATTAATAATTTATAATTCAAAAGGCGAAAAGGATAAACTCAAGATGGATGACTTATTTAACTAAATGTCAAAAATCCATTTTGGTTAAAATCCTAAACATGACATTGACTTACTCTATCATTCATCTCACTGAAAAGTTGGTATTAAAGAACATAAACTCTTGGTATTGAAGTTACTTTTTATTTTGCTTCATTTAAATGCTAGATGCTTTTTTATATACATATATACAACAAGGATATTATTAGCCGATAGTTGAACACTAATCCTTTTTAAGGCATAAATATTTTAAGTAAATTTTACCTCAACAATTTTTTAAAGCATACAGCCTCTCCCATCAAGTAGGCTTCAGTGATAGATATACTTGAGTGCTAAAATTAATTTTTCATTTATTTAGATGGAATGGCAGAGCCGAATGGATAGACCTATTGTTGTTAGGAAGGGCATTTCTTTCAAGTCATGCTCATGGCTAACGTTGGATTTTTCATTGTTGACTAAAACAACATCAAAGCAGAATGATACTATTATAAAAGCTCTGGCTATGTGAGGGACTAGGGAAGGTCAAACCTATTCTGAGTCTACAATATGCAACCTTGCCTTAGCGTTTTATGACGCCATGAGACCTTACATGTTGCTAAAATTGAAATGCAACAATTGTGTACTTTATCCAAAATTATCACTTTCAAGAATTATATTATATATTGATAAGTTTGCTAAGGGTCGCTAGAAGAAATAGTAATATATTGTTGACTCAAAGTTGTCCTCTACTTTTATGGATTGAACTAATTTTCTTATGTGCTTATTTGCAAGTTTGAATTAATATCTATCAATTATTAAGTTTTTTTTGCCTGTTAGTAGGTTTGTTTGCTTTAATATAAATTTTTGGTAAGCATTTAGTTGAAGAGAAACTATGAGATGTTCATAGAGTATTGAATCTGGGTACCCATTAAAAAAATCATGTTTTAGGGTCAAAATGCTGGAAGAGGTATCATTTTCATTTGATCAAGCATCTTACAAATTTTTGGCTTCGAATTTTGAAAATCACCCTTTGGGAGAACTATTGGCTTAATTGCTACATATTTAATACTCAGATTTTCAAATCCTTAATGCTTATAGGCCACAAACCTCTCCACAAAGGTTTCAGTAATCTAAATATATCACCAAAATTTTCCACAAAGGCAAAACCCTGCAGATATTATTTTAATAGAATATCAAAATCAACAAAGATAACTCTGCCTATAGTCTAGTAACAAGTCCTAAATTCTGATAATGGAGGAAAATTGTATTAGATCCTTGATAGCCAACGAAAACGAAAACTCGTCAAAACCTCAAACAAGGATCACTCACGACATATTACGACATTAATAAGCTATACAATACATGTATGTACGAGGGTGCAACTCTTGGAAGTGAAACTCAAGACTTTCTTACAAGGATAGGTTTACACCATCACAATGCCACACGTGGAATCCAAGCTGGGTGGTTAAATACGAGGGAAAACATCAAGGATTATTTCTGACTGTAAACTACTTACTAAAATCAAGTTTCATGGCATGGTTATATAACTAGTTATACTTTATGGTAGCAAGAATATTGGGCTTTAAAAGGACAACACAAAAAAAAAAGTTGTAGGAGTAAAAAAGAAAACATTAAGATGAAGATGTGGACATATAAGAAAGGATAAAATATGGGATGCATATGAGAAGATATTGGTGTGACACCTATCAAAGAGAACAAGAAAGAAAACAGTTAAGGTAGTTTGAACTTTGAACATGTGCTAAGGAAGTCACTGCAGACACCAGGGAAAAGAGTATATTACATGGTTTTTAAACTTAAAAAGAGATAGAGAGAACAAGAAGGATATTAGAAGGAATTATTAAAATGAATCTCTTGATAAATACTATACCTAAGAATGTCATCATGTAATCCATGTAGTCAATTCTACCTAGTGAAATACGACTATTGTTTGTCAAAATCAATAAGGATGACAGCATTAACTTTATATTTTCTTTGTCCATCACTCTAATCCATCTTCGTATATACAGGATTCCTGGCAAGATTGAACACAACACAAACTTACAGAAAAATTGGGTATTTCTCTCCCTTCTTGGTTATTTTCTTCTTTATTGAATAAATTTAGTTCATAAAAAAATAAAGAAAGGAAGATACAATGTCTTGCATGTTAGCACAACAGAAGTAAATAAAATAAATAAATAAAAGAATAGCAACCTGGAATGGAGGTTGTAGACACTGTAATAGCAATGCTTTTTCTTTTTTATACAAACTGTAATAGCAATGCTATAAACAACTGGGAGAAAAATACAGGAAAAAAAGAGTGCTGGTAAAATAGATGTAATATATTATAATATACTTACTCTTCACATTTGACGTTACAAGAGATTGTGATACTGTTTGAAATCCACACTCCCTATGAAGAATTTCAGCAATATCCTCCTTTACATAAGCAAATCAGCTAGCACTTTCCTTAACAAATTTGCACACTGTACACCTGCCAGCAGAAGATGGTATGTTTGTCTTGAGACTCTTGACACTGGTACAACAACAGCATGTTACTGAGTTCTAATAAACTGCCACCTGTGGTCCAGTATCAGATTACCATTAATTGAACTGGCAAAGACCATATGAACAGTCATGACATGATATCTCTCTTCATTTGTTTTTCATCTGGTAGGAGATGCTTAGATTTTAGTAGTTGTATATATTACTGTAGACCAAAATTTTTCTTCAACATTGAATCAATTTTCGTACAGAATTGTTTCTGAATTTGCAAATCAGCACTGGAGTTGAACGAAATATGGTCTTCTTATTGATAGAAAGTGAGAGGTCGTTGTGATAAAGGGTGAGCGACACTTCCATTTAAACAAGCCAAAAGAGAGCGCCATTTCCCTATAATTCAATTGAGACAGCCATTTCCTAAATACATATTGGATTCACAGGTGACAAGCCAACAAGACTTTCCACATTATCAAAGTTAACTGTCTCATGCAGGATGTAGGTAATTATAATCATCAAAAGAATAATATAATAACCTTCCCATTACTGCTTACTTCTGTTCAACCACAGATGTCCATGCTTTGACACATCTGAGTGATAGGTAAGCTCATCCAAGGAAATCTGAAACTTGTAAAAAATCATGGACAAACTTAACTTGGCTGTTGCATCTGTTGTTCCAGTTATACAAACACAAGAAATCTGAAACTTGTAAGAAATCATGGACAAACTTAACTTGGCTGTTGCATCTGTTGTTCCACTTATACAAAAACAAGAAATAAGGGAAGGAAAACAGAAAACTAAATCAAATAAGCATTAAAAATTTGAAATGAAATTCACGAGGATTTCAAACTTTCTAGAACTTGAATGGGAAGAGGCAAATGTAAGGTTACCTGATAAATTACAGAATCTGTGCCATTCATAACCCCAAATGTTGATCACATTAACATAGTAATCGAATGCAGAATTAAGTATCAAGATGCCAAAATCTCACACCATCTCCAGCAAGTATATTTTTTACCCCAATGATCCGATAACAAAATCCAACTAGTTACTGATCCAGATGTAACCAGCCTTAGAAAGCGTCAAATCACATCATTAATTTTGTTACTTAGTGACTTTGATTGCTCAATGGTTTTCCTTGTATATTCTTGCGGACAAATCAGAAATAAGAGCATACTTATAGCTTTCATAGCATCCAATCATAAATGCCGCTATTGTTACATGATTGACATTAGGGTCCATGTCTAGTAACTTATGAAAGAACGGCGCTGCCATACCTACTTTCCTCTCACTACATAGCTTCCTGACCAGGGTATTAATATTAACTGTCCAGACCCAGGGTTTCTTTTCCAGCCTTTCAAGAACAACCATAGCAGGGCAACCATCATCTATCTTGCAATATTCATAAGCCAAAGTTACTTGAGTAACTTCACATGGAGTAAGTCCCTTTTCTATCATGGCATCATGCAACCGACCAGCCTCATCCAATTTTGACTGTTTGCACAGCCCACTTATAAGAGCACCATAAGTAATAGAATCCGGAGCACAACCATGGTCACTCATCCTATGGAAAAACTTGAAAGCGAAACTCAAATTACCTTATCAGCAATAACCACATATCATCGACATGTAAGTTTTGTTCGTAGGAACAAGTCCAAATCTCACAGCTTCCTCAAAAAAATCTCACTTTCTTTCATTCTTTTTTCCCTACAGAACACTGCAATCAATGTAGTGTATGAATGAAAGTCAGGTTGAATACCACTCTTGACCATCTTATTGAACAACACCAAGGCTTGCTTAATCTCCACCTGTTTGCAATGTTATGAGAATAGTATAAGTAACTTTATCAGCTTGCAACCCATTACCAAACCCACTCTTAAGCACCTTGTAAGCCTCTTATTACAAAGGCCGTCGACAATAGCATTATAGGTACAAACATTGGGACTGGAACCTTCCTCATTCATCAACTCATACACCCTTTCAAAATTCCCCGCTTTGCAGTGCCCATCAACGAGAGTCGTGTATGTGTTCGTGTTTGGCACTAATCCCTGCTCCTTCATCCGGCTCAGCAGCATTTCAGCACGGTTCATTTTCTCATCCCTGCAATACCCACTAATCATGGCAGTATACATAAGCACATTTGGTTTATGATTCTCGCTTCGAACAAGCATAAGAAACAATCTAAACGCCTTGTCGGTCCACCTTTTCTTACACAGACCATCAATCAAAGCCGTATGAGTGTACACATTCGGCTTCCACCCTCTCCCAACCATCTCCTCCAACATCTCAAACGCCTGTTTCATGCTACCCCTCTTGCACAACCCCTCAATCATACACGTGAAGTTAATCAAATTAGGCCCCAACCCCATCTCACAAAACCTCCGAAAATACTACAACGCCCTCACAAAACCTTTCTCGCAGAACTCCCTCACTATAAACTCAACGTCGCGTTATCAACCACAAAACCCCTCTCTCAATCATCGCACCCAACCACCTATCCGCCTCCAAAACATCACCCATTTTACAATAACCAACAACCATGACCTGTAGCTGACACAATTCGATTGCACCCCTCTCGCACACATTTCACCAAACAGGTTCTCTGCATACTCAACCAAACCCATTTCAGTCACAATCTTAACGACCCAGTTCAGCGTTTTGGTACTGGGAGCCAACCCAATGCCACCATTGAACCAGCATCGGAAGCGAGTGAAGCGACAACGGTGACGACATGGTCGTGGGTTAGGGAATTGAGGTCCACGTCGAGGTGGGGCGTTGGAGGGAAAAATCTTGTGTGGTTGTGATGGTGATCGTGGTGGTAAGAATCCTATACCAGTGAGCACACGCGTGTTACCGTGAACTGCACACATGATGATGATGATGATGTGGTGTGGGTGATTGTTTTTGTGCGGAGGATGAAGAGTGAGGTGAATTTGTGTGGAGAAGCATGAGTAATGAGAATGACATAGGACAACATGAAAAGAGTGTTCACTGCAACTCTGCAAATTTAAAGCCAAGTGTGGTGATTGAGGCCTCACAACGAAGCAGTGTGCTCTAGTCTTTAAACTCGTAAATGTCTCGTTTTTTAAATTTTGTTACATGAATTCTATGTAAACGACGAAGGTAAAAGAAAAAAGGTCAAAGTAAATTATTTGATAAGCACTTTTAATTTTAAAATTAATCACCAATAAATTTCAGCTTTCTCATCCCGTGAGAATCCTATTGTATTAGCATTCAAAATTGAACTAAAGGTTAAGGAACAATTAGAGATATTCACATATACCAGTGAAATTCTTAAATTTATGATAGACAACAAACCCAAAAATTGGGGACTTGAAGACTATTAAATACCATCCTAGTCTCAATTGACAAAAAATAATTTATGAGAAATCATTGTGAATTGAAAAAAAAAATTAAAAATTATATTAAATTTCATCAAGTTTTCTGACAAAAAATAGTAATTAACAAACAATACCATAATTACAAAAGAAAAAATATATATATATTTACTTTTGAAATATTCAATCTAAATATACAAACATTCCATGCACCTCGTCAAATGATAAAAAAAAAAGTTGCATGCACGTCGAGAATTGCAAAAAAAAAAATTAAAAATATCAATACATGACGGGTTATCATGAAGTTGTGACCTAATTTGAAAGTTTTTTTCACAATTGCAATGTTGCCAAAATTTGCTATTTCATTACCAAAAGCAAAAGCAAAATTTGCTCTTTAATGTGATTTCTCACAATTAATTTAAAGTTACGAGTTGTAACTTTTGTGTCTTTGATTAATTTAACGTGATTTATTACCTTCTCCTTGCATTTCCAAACACTTAAGAGGCGTGGTCTCGTTCGGGGAATAAAGGGAAGCCTCCTTTCCCATCCTATTGGTCAGTCACATTCACAGTAGTTTTAGATGTTATTTAACGCCACATGAATTTGTTTATGTTTGAGCAACAACAACAAACACTTGTTCAATGGCGTTTCTTGGACATTATAAATGCCTTTTCTAAAAAAACACTTGTTTAGCAACCTCCTCAGTATAACGAGTTTAAGCTTGCATGGTGCCGTAGCATCCAATGATCATAAAGTAGTTTGCAATGGAATAATTTGAGACTATCTAGATGCTCCCCTGTGGGTCTTCTCTCATAACATGGCTCATACTTTGTGATCATGGTGTAATTATGGGTCATTTTTCTTGGTTTTTAGTTGATTCTCTGAAGGAATTAAGTTACTTAAACTCATTATGGGTCAATTTTGAATTATATATAATGAATTTTGTTGCTCCAGTCATGGTAGTGAATTATTATGATATATTTTACAAATCTAATCAAGTTACAGATATATTTGAGAAAAGAGGTTTATTCATAAACAATATGATTTATATTTCTAAGGAAACTCAAGTCTGGATTCAAATCCAATTGCTTGCTGATCATTCTTAATTATCCACTTTTGTTATATTTTTTAGTTTGAGTTTTTAGCCTCATTTTATATATATAAAATTCATAATTTAGAGAGTCATCATTACCTTCTTAATTAAATATTCTCACTATGATACTTTTTCACTCTTGATATGTATTTGGTATATTATCTTACATCAATCACAAAATTTTTCTCTTATGTCAAATTAAATCACATTTGTTTCCCATTACCTATTATCTCTTTCAATTTACTTTTCTTTAATTAACTCTATCTTTAAATTGCATTTCAATAATTTAAAAAAATACAGTTTATACCATAATTTAAATTATCTATTTAAATTTAAAATATAATTTAATGTTCAAAATATTCATTTATCATAAATTATATAGCATATAAATTATATAGCATATATTTATATTATATAAAAAATATTTATCTACTAAAAATTTAATGATATATACTGTATGTATATAAATTATACTATAATTGAAATTTGTAATAAAATAATTTGTATAGCATATAAATTATAATTTAAATTTATGAGATATTTTGTATTGTCATAAAAATAATAAATATTGTCCATTTTGTATTGTCATAAAAATAATAAATATTGTCCATATATGATTTTGGTACATATACTTAATAATTAACTTATAATAAAATAATTAATATTAATTTTTCTTTACTTATAATTTAGACGTAACGGTGCAAATCATTGTCTTCGTCTCACTCGTCTCTCTCTGACAATTTCCGAGTCCTTCTATATTCCAATGGCTTCTACAAAGGTGGGTTTGCTTCAATCTCTATGCAATGTTCCATATTTATCTCATTCGTACTAAAGCTTTGTTTTTTTCTTTGTATTACTGTGTGGGTTTCGTGTACCCTTGCTCTCAGGTCAACAATCGAGGTTCGCCTGGATCAAAAAGGTTTCGAAACGACGGTAAATATATGATCTTTATGGTGCTTTATACTGCAAGTAGCTTCTTTTTCTTTCTCCGTGTCTTGTTCTATTATCTGGGGTTGCAACAAAGGTCTTTTCTTGACTGCATGAAGAGGAATTAGCACTATTCCTTTTGTATTCTGGACCGTGTAAATTCAAATTTATGAGGTGAAATGTGTTTTTGGTTCGGCACACAATGTGGTGTAGTCAAAGGAGAGACTTTTTGTTTTCTGACAGAGCATACTTCAATGTGTAGAGCAGATTGTTGGTTATGGACATGTTACTTTATTTTTATTTTTTTATCGGCGAAATTATTTGTTTTTTTAGAATGTTAGTGGGAGAGATTCAACCCACGACCTCTCCTTCCCCCTTACTCCCTTCAACCATCAAGCCAACCTTATAACACCCTATGTTACTTGAATGTGGAACAGTGGAAGTGTGTAAATTGATTTTAACTTAGAAAAAAGTTTAATTCATCTGATTATTTTCTTCTTCTATGAAACTTGCTGAAAAGTTTATACAAATAGGACCATAGACTAGTGTCTCAGAACAAAGTGTGCTTCCTATGATGTTATTCATTTAGAGGTTGAAGCTTGGTTTTGTTGTCAAGGGGGAAACCTGAGAGCCTGTTTTATTGATTGGGAGAAGCTGTTTTACATTTAAAGGTGGATTTTGTTTGCCAAGGGAAGTTTTCTTGATGAGAGAGGTCAAAAAAGGGAAAAGAAAACATTCTCTTCCAAAATAAATGTAAAGGGGAAAACATTTGCACTAAAATGGCTTGCAATTTGATAGGCAATTTGATTTGACAGTGATTAAAGAGTGCGATGGGAATGACAATTGCAAACTACTTTGCTTGATTTGTTTTTGGTTTTAACCATGAAATCCATATTCCTTTGCATTGCTCTGTGTGCTAGTTAAATTGTTGCCATGCAGCGGAGTGTAAGAGAGACCTTCTTTTTAGCTTATCTGAAAAGCATTGATACTGCCCCTTTTGATGACCCTTATTTTCTCTCGGGGATGATCTCATGCATAGACCTAGTGAAAGTCTACATATTTACGTTAATGCAATGCTCCTGGCATATGAATTTTCAAATGTTTATGATGCTGATAGATTGTTCTTTTTTTCTTTATTGAAATCAGCTTCACGTAAAGATGGAGATTGGACCTGTCCTAATTGTGGGAACTTAAACTTTTCTTTTAGAACTGTTTGCAACCAGGGACGCTGTGGTGCCCCAAGACCACCCCTAACTCCAGTATGTGCATGCTTGTTTTAGATTGTCATTTGAGGTTCTCGTGTCTTGGTGAATGACTAATTTTATCTGAAAAGGCATGCAATGGGCAAACTCCTGAACTGGATATGTACAAATAGATGACCTATATGACCAAAATAATAAAAGAGAACCAACTTTGAATGAAACTACAGTGGACTCTATTTCATATTATGTTTCTTTTTTTCTTCTCAGTTTTTGAATTTTGTTTGTAGAAGCAAATATATTTATCTTATTTTTCTTGTAACTTGATTACTTGAATAGTGAAAGATCCAAATCTCCTGTAAATCTGTGATACTTCATATTATAGTTTCTTGCTGAAAAATTAAAGGGATGGGTATATATGTATAAATTAATATATCCAAGTATACGATGTTATTATGAACATAGATTTTCCTTAGTGTATAATTCTTGATTAAGATTAGCCCAAAGTGACAACAATGAATTAAAAATTTGTATAATTCTTGTGTTATGCTTGGTAAAACTTTTCATTTTTCATGGTGTTTGATTGACTGGGATCTGCAGCCTGCCCCAATTATAAGCCCGTATAGAAACAGTCATCCCTTCTACTATGGTGGTGTCGGCATTCCTCCTCCATCATATGGAATGCCAAGTCAGTTTGGATCCCCAATACCTCATCCTGGCATACAGTATGATTATGGTCTGTATGCTAGGGCTCGTGCTCCATACAGTCCATTGCCCATGTTCCCACCTGCAAGCTTTGGAGGTACTCTCCTAGTAATTGTATCAGCATTTTCGTGCCCATGCTAGCTAGAATTGTTTAAAGCATTATGATCATATTCAAGATTGGTATTGTATTCTTTGATACTTGTAAATGCCAATACTTTATTTATTAATTAACTATAGGAAAATTTGAAGTAGGAATGAGGTAACCAGGGTTCTAGAGTCTTATACAAATCTTTGAACACAACAAGAAAAAATGAAAATTAGGTGAAAATTTTGTAATTATTTGTGAAAACAGGAAATAAAAATAGGAAATGTCTTCTCAAATCAAACAGGCCCTTAATTTTAATGTTTTTAGGTAATTAGTTATAGTTATTGACTAGGATATTGTATTTGAACAACATTTGACTGGGATTTTGACTACTTATGCTATAAATGCCTCTTTAGTTGCCTATGTTATTTAGCTTTGATATTGATTGTTAAGACTATTGAGTTTTGAATCTAGAGGATTGTGTTTTTGTTCTTGTTCAAATCACAAAAATATCCAATTCATGTTGGTTCTTGGTTCATTCCGCATGGGTGTTTCTTTAGTTGTGCACCTATAATTATTTAAGTTACCATCGAATCAGGTATTAATTATGGTCCAAGGCCTAGAATTGATGGCTATGGCTATGGCTATGGTTTTCAAAGTCCTCCTCCTCCATGGGTTGAAGGATTAATAGCTGATAATTTTGCATCTCGAAAACGCAGAGGAGGTATTTTCAGGATCTGTTACTTTTTTATTTATCTGTATATCATGATATCTTTGTGTGTTGTTTCATATATCAATTCACCTTAAGAATTTTCTTGCTCTTTGATTGGTTGTCCTTTGCAAAAGGTTAGCTCAATAGTCTTTTAAAATATTGAACTTGGCTTGGTAAGGTTTTTGGGGAGCTTATAGGCTCCTTTGATTTGTTTATAAGCTACTTTGACCAAAATAGCTTGTGAAAAAGAAAAAATAAAACTTACAAATAAGTGTTGTTTGTTGAAGAATTTTAGTTTAAGAAGCAAATTTTGTGGACACAGAGGAAAGAAGTTTCGATGTAAATGCTCACTTTTCACCATATTTTATAAAGATATATTGAAAATATGTACTATAAACAAAAAAGGGTTTAGAAATCTATTGGAGTGTGAAATTTACTAATTACCTATTGTCTCAGCTACTACGTGCTCTTTGTAGTTCATACCTGATTGTCTATGGTCCATAATAAACTTTCAAAACTGAGGCTCTAATGTCTGTGAGTGAAATACGTTCAGCACCCGCGTGCCACACTCAGACAACATACAAAATCAAAGTGTATGTTACATTTTGCATTTATATGAAGCTTTACAGTAGAATCATTAACATGATATCTTAATTGTCTTAATACATTAAGCAAGAAAAAATAAATATGAAAGAAATAAACCATGTTGCATTGTCTATGCAGGACCAGATGGTTTATTTGAAGGGGACTGGATTTGTCCGAAGTGTGACAATGTTAACTTTTCCTTTAGAACCACTTGCAACATCAAACACTGTGGAGTTGTCAAACCTGTAAGTGTTTTCATCTTTGTTGCTGTTGCAATGCTCAAATGATCGCATTGCTCTTACATTCAAAATCGAGTTTATTTCTTCACTGCATTTATAAGCTTCAAATATAAAAGCCCAACAATGGAACTATTAAATATTAAAACATGATTCTGATATCAATGCTTTTTTCCCCTTCTTCTATATGTGTCAAATAATAGTCCCTGTTCTATGAGCCTAGGAAATGATGAATTTAGGGGGCAACCAGGGGTCTCAGCGCCCTACACCCTTCTCCCCTCTCCTCCTCCGCCTCCCTCCCTCCCTCAAGATGGTTTGTTTATTTGTTTAGTATAAAAAAAATATAGTATAATCATGTAACTATATAACTTCATATGGTCTATCTCAGCAAAAAAGAAAAAAAACTCCATATGGTCTTACGGTGTTTAAAATTACATTGCCTTACGGCACTTGTAAAGTTTTTGTATCTCAATCAATTGCGTACTATGATTTTAATTATAAATGACTGTATATACAATGTGAATGTTGCTTTTTTAAAAAAGTAAAAATATGAGATATTCTCAACTAATTAGACTTAGCTCAATGCCATACCCTTCAAGTTTTACCTGTTAGTCTGGATGATTTTTCTACTTAGCAACTTAATTTTTTACCATGTTATAGTGTGTACTTATGTTGCTTTTATCCCTTCTTTTAATAGATTTTTTTTAGGGTGGGGGTATTTTCTTTCCTTGTTTAGAATGTAACATTATTTACTGATTTTTACTTTTCCATGTTTTATTGAAGAACTCAAACAAACCAAATGCAGCAGTTGTTCCTGAAGGTAGTTGGACTTGTGAAAAATGCAGTAACCTCAACTATCCCTTTCGAAATGTATGCAACCGCAAAGACTGTAGAACTGAGAAAACAGTTTCTGCCTAGTGACATCTCTATATTGTAAATTGAGGCTTCAGTGCATTTGTCTCCTTTTATAAAAGAAAATTACTCTTAAGTGAACATGAATTAGATAGCCGGAAATCTTAAGGGATAGGTTTCCCCTACAGATAATTTTGCCTTGATTATTGATGGCAATTCTTTTTTGGTTAATTTAATATGACAATTTATATTGAACTGATTATTAGATGGTAAATAATATCTCTGGATATTTAGTTTTTATCAAGTTAAATGGCAGTGTAGTCGATTACTCGATTTTATATGGTGGAATAAAGTTCTTGTTGTCCTTGTCCTTGTTATATTAAAAATACTGACTGCATATATGCCTTGTGATTTTCTTTGAGCTAAATTTTGAAAATAACATCTTGATATGAATGGAATTAGGATGATACTTTCTTTCAAACCCCTTTTTCTGGTGTCACTTGCACAATTGCATGCTAGTTAGAAATTTGAGTAAATTACATGTCTTTCTCCTACATATTTTTTCTTTTGTTTTTTAAAACTTACACAAATTTTCTATAAATATTGTCTAAACATTTAACAATAATAAATCATGTATATTGATAATTTTGATTAGAAAAGGCTTTAAAATATTTTTATTCTCGTAAATACGAAAATATTCAGAATTTATTACTGCAAAAAATAATTAATTTTTGTACTTGAAAAATTTAAATTTGTAATTTTTTGTTTGAAGCTAAGTTTGGCTACATTCAAATCTATATGTATGGTGTTGTATTTTCAATTTTTTTACATTATCTTTTTTAGTCTTTTTTAATTAAAATTGTAAACGTACATGACTTTGTTACTTTCAAAAATGTTTTTTCAAAAGAAGAAAGATACGCATAATTTACTCTAAAAACTTATGTGTTGATCTTATAGTAATTTGTTATTGCGTTGATAATTTCTTGTATCGCTTTCTAAAGTCAGGTTATCGTTTTTTTTTTTAATTCTGATAAAATAGAAAATTATTACCAGATAATTGTTAAATTAACCTTGATAACATGTACTGGGAAAGTTAAGAAAACGCTTTACACAAATTAACGTGGGTTGATCCTACGCGTGTCTATATTCACGGATAAGAAGAGTTCAAAGAAATACAAAGAGAAATTAAAAATTAACAAGGTCCAGTACAGTATAATTAGTAGATGTCTGTTTTCTTTGAACATGTTTACGGGAGGAGTTTGAATCCTAATGTGCGTATTAAGAAAATTTTGTTAGAAGAGATAAAATTTATTTTGATGATTTTTATGCTTTAAAGATTAATCTTATAACTTATGATTACGAGTATATCTTATTTTTAATAAAAAAAGAGAGAGAGAAATATATAGTGGGCGTGTAAATTAAAACGACAAAATGTCATATTAAGATGACTGAAAATAACATACGATTACTACTTAGTTGCATTCAACCGTCGCCTCGTAGGATCTGTAAATCTACCATATATTAAAGTGTAAGTCGCCAATTACAAAAATATAATCCCTTGAAATATTTTCTATTTTAAGTTTTTAACTCTTTCCTTATATTTTCCTACAACAATGGTAAATTACAATCCTCGTTTTTGAAATATAAAAAACTTTTAACTCATTTAATGTCGATCCTAACTAATTTTGAGTATCTCTTTATTGATTTTAAGACTTTAGAAAGGTGAGATGAAATCGTAAATATCTCTATTATTCATTTCGGACTTCTACCCAAAATTTTGGCTTCCATAAATAAAATATTATTTTGAAAATTATAGTAATATTACATTGAGAATCACAGTAAGGTGTCTTAGTAAGTTATTTTTGTTTTATTCGACTCATCAATCCAAAATATGATATTAATTGCCTAATGCTTAGGGCGACTTTTTCACGAACTCTAGATTATTATGATAACATAAGAACAAACAATAATAATATTTGAATTAAGATAAAATAATAAATTATTTTGATATTAAAATCTAATTATAAATACCTTTTATAATTCACCAATGTTGTTGTTAGTATTGTGACCCTATCACCTTCCTTTGTGGTAGCAGTGATGATGTGATAATATTATTATAACAATAATAATCTTATAAAAGGGATTTATAATCTCTTACTATTATCTATTATCAGTAATTTTAATCTAAGACTATTTATTATTTGTTTTCATATTTTCACATTTCACATATCACAGTAATATATATATATATATATATATATATATATATATATATATATATATATATATATATATATATATATATATATAGTGTGTGTGTGTGAATGCCGATAGATTAATATAAGCTGCATTGTTCAAAAAAGTTATATTCTACTTTTAAGTATAGTCGCAAGCTATTCCACGCCAAGAATCAGATAAATAATCAATAGTTAAACAATGGATATTATATTAGTATTTGAAGTGTATAGAGAAAGTCATCCTTTTCTTTAACGGAAGTTATAGATACCATTAACCCACTTCCGTATCACCTCCTACCTTGTGTTGAGTTCTAAATCTTTGTTGAACTATACAGCTTTTGTGTTTTAAGCTTTGACAACAACAAAAAGAATTATTGCGATGAGCTTCATGGGAGGAAAAGGTCATTCATTAATATTCTCTTTCCCTACATATATAATAATATTGGTGATATACTAATGCCACATTTTGATTTTGCACCTTCAGGACTATCAACAACCCACTTGTTGAACTTGATAGTGAATACATTGTATAATAAATTTGTTGGGAAGGATATTAAGGAATTTGACGGATTCAAAGATGGCATTCTTGATACCTTCAAGTAAGTATGTAATTCAATTCCATTGAAAATGTTATCTTGTCTACCATTATTGCCTTTGAATGATAAGTAATTAAATGAAGACAATGAAAATGAAAGTTTCATAGGACTGTAATGATTAAGACTGTTATGATTTGGATATGGACTTCCATCATGGAAATATTTTTATGATTTAATCAGGACTATGATCTCCACTAATCTCTATATATATAACACAATTATATTTTTTTAATTAATGGGAAAAGGTCATATAATAGTTTCTCCTCATTGCTCATACGCATGGCATCATTTGTTAACATTGTTGTCCAAACTCTCAAACTTAAAGGTGGTTTATATTTGTCACTCATATTTGCTAATAAATTTAATGCAGCACTATCAACATGGCCTTACCCGGCAAGCATTATGTTGCACCATCATATAAGGATGTAAAGGTTAGTTATCCTCTGGGATAACGTGTACTTCATTTACATGAATCGTATTTATATTAAGTTAATTAAGGCTATAGTTTAATTTTTTTCATTAACATAATAGTATTAAATTCTCTGACAGAGAGACAAAATCCAATAACTACCATTTTGAACTTTGAAGGGTTTGATATTAATTCGGTCCAAAAGATGTTTAAAACTTCACCTTAGTTTCTAAAATATAAAAAAGTTACATGACGTTGATCCTTCTGTCACACGTTATAACACCACATGTTTATGGATAGGTTTTTCATCTTCCATCTTTAAACCAAGCTTCTAATTAGCTCTCTTCATTGGCAGACACCAATACACATCTCTCTTGTAAAACTAAATACAGGTCATGCTATCTTCTATCATAAGCTTATCACTATTATATCTCATAAACCGTATTCTAACTTCTCACCTCCACATAGATTAGTTATTGACACTCCACACTTATAACATAGTAAAAAAAATACATGAATTAGAACGTACACCTCTTGAAAACATGATTCTTGACTTAAATTTGAGTGTCTTGATCTGTCTTGCAAACATCTAATATTAATCTCTAATTAATGCACACGTGACACATGTATATTGGAAAAATAAGATCTTCCCTTCTTCTCAAGATTTGATAGTAATTAAACTATTGTCAAAAGGTTTATATTATAATCATGTATCCTAAAACACATTTACTGAAAAAGTGGAGAGGAAACCACCATTTCATGATACGTGTTAAAAGGGTTTATATTATACTCATTTACGAAGAGTTATAATATATATTTTAATCTATCATGGATGTAATATAAATAAAGGTTACACTATTCAAGTACACTTTTACATTTGATATCAAATATCCACCCATCACAAAAGAGCGTGATGTGGTAAAGATGCAATTAAGGGTCCAAAGTGCATACCTTAGTTGTTGTGCGAGATTGTCATTTATAGACGCAACTCAAGTGGGAATCTGGTCCAAGATGAATATCTAGTGCATATTTGATTTGCAGTTGAAAATGATGTAACACGTGTTTTAATGCAAATCTAATTGTTAAAAACAAAATGAATGTAAAAGTAAAGATCTTAATCGGTTGACAGTATTATTTTTACCTCAAACATAATTTTGGAATGGATTCCCAAATATGTTTCTATTCGGTTTGAACAAGGCCATATATATATATATATAGAATTTGAGGAGTGGTTGAACGATTGTGGCTTTTGAGTGAGATCAATGACAGGAGAATGTCTCATGTCCTTTGTTGTCCATAAGATGTGATGTGAATAATAGGATTCATTGCAAAATCTTTACCAAAAAACAAGAAAAAGTAGTAGGACTTCATTGTGTTCAACTTAAACAAGGAACAAGAGGAGATCCTAATTTCCTTGGGGGAAAAACTTCATACCAGATCATGTTTTTCATTCAAACTTTTGCATTAAGCTACAAGATTTTCAGCTTAATGTACTCAAACTTTCATTGTCCAGGACTTGTTCGAAAAATGGAAAGAAACCAATAAGGAAGACCAAAAGAAGATGTTCACTAAATTCATCAATGAGAATGTGAATCTCAACAAAGCAGATGAATCTATGTTAATCACTGCAATAGTGGCACCACCAGCAGCCATGATGGCTAAGAAAGCAGGACAAGTAGTGCCTCAACTTGCACTTATGAATGCCATACCTGATGTTGTGTTTGTGCCCTCTGCTACACTTTTGGCTCTCATTGCTATTAAGATCATAAAATTAACCTTCATTGGAAATACAACATCCAAGGATACAGAGTCAAATGTTCAACCTACACCTAAACAAAAACTTCCAACTACAACAGCATTTGAAAAAGAACCTCAAATTGCAACTGCACCTACAACTGAACAAGAACCTCAGCCTACAACTGCAATTGAAGCAGAACCTCAAATTGCAACTAAACAAGAACCTCAGACTACAACTACAATTGAAGAACCTCGAATTGCAACTGAACAAGAACCTCAGACTACAACAGCACCTGCTATTGAAGAAGAACCTCAAACTACAGCTTTAGCTGCAACTCCTGTTGAAGAAGAACCTCAAACTACAACCGCACCTTCATATATACCTCGACATGTCCACAAGGACAACATCATTTGCCCCTTATGTAATAAATACCACTGAGTAACTAACATTCAAATACCTTTACCTCAATATTAAGTATATATTATGAGTTTAATTCAAATGTGTGAATATGTTGTTTCTTTACATTTTTCAATCTCTATAGATCTTCTGATAGAATTCTCGATCATTAGATTACCAACTTGTGAACTGATTGTGTGTTTTGGTTGTTTAGGTGAAGAGCTAATTGCTAAGGCTAAGAAGGAAGCAAAAAGGTCTGATGCTGTAGCATTGAAGACTTAATGCCAAGCATTAAAAATGAAGTTGGAAGCCTCCTCAAGATGCCTAACGTCATGGTGCTTGAAACTAGCCAAAAATTTGTTCCCTGTACACATAGTGCTTGAGCATAGGAATTGTAATAGCATGGCATTAGGCTTGGAAAAGGAAAAAGAGTATGGCATACTCGGCAATTTTAGACTTTGTCATCTACCAATACATGTGATTAATTTGGATATATCATATTAAGATTACAATCAAATTTGTAAGATTAATTAAAAGATATAATAATCTTAAAATTTAATTTATGTAAAACAGAAAGCTATCTTTAAATCGGTGCCATATATCCATTTTCAAAAGTTTGAATAATCTTAAGGTAAAATTGTATTTTTGGTCCTTCAATTTATCTCCAATTTTGATTTTGGTCTCCCTTTAAAATTATTGACGAATTTTGTCTTCTTATTTCATCTAATCATGCAATCTTGGCCCCTGGACCTTGCTGTTACAAAGAAATATTGACTATCACTTGTCACGTTCTTATTGATTGACCAATGACAACTACAATGCATTTCATCTTTTGTGGATTCGACATCTAATTCTGGATTGGAAGACCAAGATTGCTTAATTGGATAAAATAGGAGGACAAAATTCGTCAATGATTTTAAAGGGGATCAAAATCAAAATTGGAGACAAATTGGGATACAAAAAATACAATTTTGCCTAATCTTAAATGTGAAAAAAAAAATTAAAAAAAAAAGAATTTGAAAGTGGTAAAAGTTATAAATAAAAAATTGTTATATCTAAAAACACGTTATTTATGAACAAAATCAGAAATAATATCTAATTTAACCTAAACATGCTTAAATTTAAAAATATACATAATATTTGTATTACACAAATATCTCGTTTATTTATAATTTTAAATCTTTTATCTCTTAAATATTATCATTCCTTATTTACATTTTTTGAGTGGTTCAATTGTCCTTGTATGGTCCCGTCTAAATCGAAATTGTCTCCATGAAAGATACCTATGTTTAGTTTCAGCACAACTTACTAATATTTCCATTCTTATTTTATCTTCCTCTGTCTTGATTTTATTTATCTGCAGAGTTTATGATCATGGGACAGTGAAATTGTGGGCTAGAGTAATCAAGAGCAGATAAAGACATGAATCATTCATATCAGCAAACCAACTTAAATGAAAGATCTAATTTCATGTTAATGAATTAGCTGGCCTTGATTATCTAGATGCTTGTTTCTCCGAAAGTTCATAATTGTGGACATATATAGTTTATATTTTTATATTATGCACACAAGATTTGTACACTACAATATCCAAGTAGAAACTCCACTCTCATGAGAATTTCCAATTACTAACTTCAATCTACAGAATTGAACTTCAGAGTTCAGGTCACTCTAACTCTTGTTAACCATCTTGAAATCCCTCAGTGCATGGCGATACAAAGCTACATACCATACTCAAGCTAAAATTCTTAGATCCACAAGGAGGTTGATGGCCAGAACTGGTAAAAATATGATCCCAGAACATTCTAAGAAGGAGAAAAAGAACTCCTTTGTAAATAATACCAATGTCAGTTTTTGTGTTTTTATTTTCAAGAAAAGGAACATTAAATATCAGGACCGATCTTTGAACTTAACCATAATTTTTGGTTCATTTATTATAAACTTAAAGCAGGAGATATAGATTTTCAGAAAAAAAATATATTGAAAATCTACAAATTACAGATGACATTATTAAACAAGACAACTATAAAATGTTTCAGAAGTAAGGAACAAAGCTTCTGAAGTAAGCAATTCAAATGAGACTGCAAGATAAAATTTAGCATCAGCAATTAAATTATTAACAGATAGAGAAATGTTTCTGCGGGAATAACAGGTTGACTTATTTCAATAATGTAGAATGTCAAGATCAGATAAGCTAGTAGTCTACTGGAGTCTATGCAGGTCAAATTTTTGAAGTGACTAAACAAAATTCAAAAAAATATGCAGGTTCAACTGTTTAATTGTAAGAAATTAGGAATTAGGAACTAAGAGAT
The DNA here is from genome assembly GCF_004193775.1 of Glycine soja. NCBI lineage: Eukaryota > Viridiplantae > Streptophyta > Magnoliopsida > Fabales > Fabaceae > Glycine > Glycine soja. Next base: position 50,452,629 of record NC_041019.1, on the reverse strand, counting down.
TCTAAAAGTACAAAAGGCGTAAATAGAAATTGTTTTCTTATATTTGAAGGTAGAAATGATGTATTTTGAGATTAAAGTCATGATTAAAGAGATCATATTTATGTAAGGATCTTAGTCGTCAGCGTTGGAACAATCACTAAAAGAGTGTTAGTAAGAAAAAAGGGTTGATGAACTCCAAGCAAATATTTCCTTAAACACTTGAATGACATAGGCATCAGATTTTTAACGGCGACCAATAGTTCTTAGAGAGTGTCTGTATAATTCAAATCATTTTCCTTCTGTTTCTTTTGGAGTGATCTATAACAACACATTTGTAAATAACGTGTTCAAGCTAAGAATTTTTCTTTTTGCTTCTTGTCATGCCATTGCTTGATATCGGCATTTACCATTTGTCTTGAATCCAGGATATGGTTCATATCCAACACAAGATTGGAGGACCTGCGAAAGGCAACAACATCAAATCCACCTTGTTTCAATTGTTAAAGAGACCAAGTCCACTTACCCTTAACAAAAAATTACCTCAAGCAACACAAAGGAAGGAGACAACAGAAAAGCTTGCACGTTTCTAGCAGGGGCAAATAAAGGTTAAAACATAATCGAAACAATGAACCAACTCATTGGGTTCAACAAAGTGAATGTGCTTAAGGATGAATTGTTTGGTATTATTTGAGTTTGATCTTTAGTGAAAATGATTCTTGATCAAGTTATATTTATTTTTCCGTCCAACTCGAATTTAATCAGAATATTTTTTTCTTGATAAACCAAAAGGACAAAAGAAGAAAAAAACAATGTAAAACCTCTCCATCATGCATAATAGTAATGGAAATAAATCCCTTATCTCAAGCACACCATGAACAATAAACTGAGGTAACGCCTAATAAAAAAATTTGTCCCTTTGAAAAAATTTGGATAATTAATTATTTTAGTCCTCAAAAAGTGTAAAGTAGGGATAGATTTATTTAAAAAAAATTTAAATTTAAATTTAGACTCTAAATGTTTAAGAATTATGACTGATTAATCCTATCATTAGATTTGTAAAATTATTTTCTCCTTCAATTATAATATTCAAAGATTAATTTGATAATAAATTATATTTTTCGGTGATTAATTTGATATTAAGTTAAAAAATTTAAAAATCAATTTATCAAAACTAATTTGATATATTTTTTTCACATAAATAAATTAAATTAAAATTTTCATCTCTTTTAAATTTGTCACTAGTCCACATTTTGATGTACCGAAATCACTATTTACCCATCATTTTTTTAAAACTTTTTTTGTCCTTGATAATTTTTTTAATTTATTTTTAGTCCCTCACATAAAATGTTTTTTTTTATTAAGTCTCTGAAATTTTCTTAGAAAACGAAGAGATGGGGTAGTTGATGAAGAGGAAGAAGGAACACTGATGGGAGAGGAGTCCCAACCACAACGAACCCTATGGAGCAACGCAGAGAGAACGTGCTTACACCTTCTCCAATGCAGAACAAAGAGCATCCCCACGCTTCTCCAAATCCACGCCTTCATCCTCCGACACTCTCTCCACAGCAACCTCAACCTCCTCACCGCTTTCGTCACAACTTGTGCCTCCCTCGCCGCCTCCGCCAAGCGCCCTCTCGCAATCATTAACCACGCGCGCCGCTTCTTCAATGCCACCCACACCCGCGACACCTTCCTCTGCAACTCCATGATCGCCGCCCACTTCGCCGCTCGCCAGTTTTCGCAACCCTTCACCCTCTTCCGAGACCTTCGCCGCCAAGCACCACCTTTTACGCCCGATGGGTACACCTTCACCGCGCTCGTGAAGGGTTGCGCGACGCGTGTGGCCACTGGTGAGGGCACGCTGCTTCATGGGATGGTTTTGAAAAATGGGGTTTGCTTTGATTTGTACGTGGCTACTGCGTTGGTTGATATGTATGTGAAGTTTGGGGTTTTAGGTAGTGCGAGGAAGGTATTTGATGAAATGTCTGTGAGAAGCAAGGTTTCGTGGACTGCTGTTATCGTGGGCTATGCGAGGTGTGGGGATATGAGTGAGGCTAGGAGGCTTTTTGATGAGATGGAGGATCGGGATATTGTGGCTTTTAACGCAATGATTGATGGGTATGTGAAGATGGGGTGTGTGGGTTTGGCGAGAGAGTTGTTTAATGAGATGAAGGAGAGAAATGTGGTTTCTTGGACTAGTATGGTTTCTGGGTATTGTGGGAATGGTGATGTTGAGAATGCTAAGTTGATGTTTGATCTTATGCCGGAGAAGAATGTGTTTACTTGGAATGCCATGATTGGGGGGTATTGCCAGAATAGAAGGTCTCATGACGCGTTGGAGTTGTTTCGTGAGATGCAGACAGCATCGGTGGAGCCAAATGAGGTGACTGTTGTGTGTGTTCTTCCTGCTGTGGCTGATTTGGGTGCTTTGGATTTGGGGAGATGGATTCACAGGTTTGCCCTAAGGAAGAAGCTTGATAGGTCTGCTCGCATTGGGACTGCTTTGATCGATATGTATGCGAAATGTGGTGAAATCACAAAAGCAAAATTGGCTTTTGAGGGGATGACTGAGAGGGAAACAGCTTCGTGGAATGCTTTGATAAATGGTTTTGCAGTTAATGGCTGTGTGAAGGAAGCGTTGGAGGTGTTTGCGAGGATGATTGAGGAAGGGTTTGGACCAAATGAGGTGACTATGATTGGCGTGTTATCTGCTTGCAACCATTGTGGTCTGGTAGAGGAAGGAAGAAGATGGTTCAATGCAATGGAGAGATTTGGAATTGCGCCTCAGGTTGAGCATTATGGTTGCATGGTTGACCTTCTTGGAAGGGCTGGATGCTTGGATGAGGCTGAAAATTTGATTCAGACCATGCCTTATGATGCTAATGGGATAATATTGAGTTCTTTTCTGTTTGCTTGTGGTTACTTTAATGATGTTTTGCGGGCAGAGAGAGTGCTGAAAGAGGTGGTGAAAATGGATGAAGACGTTGCAGGAAACTATGTGATGTTGAGAAATCTGTATGCGACCAGGCAAAGGTGGACAGATGTGGAAGATGTTAAACAAATGATGAAGAAAAGAGGAACAAGTAAAGAAGTTGCTTGCAGTGTTATTGAGATTGGTGGAAGTTTTATAGAGTTTGCGGCTGGGGATTACTTGCATTCACATCTGGAGGTTATTCAGTTAACCTTGGGGCAGTTAAGTAAGCACATGAAAGTTGAAATAATCTAATAATCTATTGACAATGGAAACACAAGAAAGCTGAAAGGAGAGATCAAAAGTAGTTGAATGAAAATTGGATAAGCCACAGGCTCACAGCACATGTGTATTTCAGTGCCCTAATGCCCCTTCCAAAATTTGAAGTCCATTCAGAATCAGGCTCCTAACTCCAGTAAACGGTAGGGAGATTGGAACACAACTTTATTAGAAGGCAACTTTAAAACTTAAAACATGTAACTGGAATTGGCGCCCAAATTTATGCGTAAATTGTGGGTCTTCTATCCTAGAATTATGGCTCTTCCCTAAGGTTTTAAACAATGATTTGCAACTGCAATGTCAAGATTTGTGGGGTTTCTATGACTGCATCGTGGCCACATCAATCGCATTTGCTTGTACTTTTGCGATATCAAGGATTGCAACCAAGTTGCAACTACGACAATTTAAAACCGTCCCCTTCGCTATGTGCAATGTTGCATCTGCACCTCACCAGCGTGAAGCCTTTCTACATATATGTTAAAGTTCTCTCATTCTAGTTCCCATGATTACTCCACTCAGCTTTTTTGCACTGCGAAGGAAATTTTGCCGAGAAATAGCACGACATATCAATTGTGGGATGCTATTTAATTTGTGAATTGTGATCAGTGACCAGATATGACCTTTCACATGGTTTATTTGTGAGGGATGAATGGTTTGATTAATTATATTCTGCAGGGAATTCTTCGGCTGAATTTCTGTTGTCGATGTTTTTTATTCTCGCTAGAAGATACTAGAGAAATGTATTTTAAAGGGAGGAAAACTAGGTACATGTACAGATCAGGAATTCAACCAGATCACAATAGGTCCATTATCATATTTGATCTTAAGAAGTTTTCTACAATTTATTTTTGTCCCTTTAAAATTTTCTTTCCTCCGTCCTTTTTCCAATCCAACCCTGTTACTACATGTTAAGATTAGATATTATGCTGTTATTTATGATTAGTTAGTAATTAGTAATTTAATCCTTATTACTCATTATTAAATTGATTCTACGTAATTAATATTGGTCATATTTAAAGACTTAGTATGGTCATCCAAGATACACAACACATAGTAAAATATTGTTATATGGTATCAGAGTCCAAATTATCCTTGCCAGAGGAATAACAAAAATTGTTCTCTTGGGGATAGTAGGTTCTTGGTGGACCTCTGTGCTTGTAGTCCTACTTCTGGCAACCTATTTTCACATTCTAGTGGACCTTTATGCTTGCCTCTCGTCTTTTGGTGATCTATTTTCGTATTCCGGTAGACTTTTTTACTCATTGTCCCTTTTCCCGATGTATTTTTCGGCAACCGCCTTCATCCACCATCAAACCTTTGGCGACTTTTTCGTTCAATGATCTCATCACTAGCATCGTTGTCCACCGATCTACATGATGGTGGTGACAGGGACCTTATTAGAGCTTTGACGCTTTCTCTCACTCCTTTCCTTTGCGCGCCAAACAACATTTGAATGCCCCACTACTCTAGTCTGTCTTACCATGTTTTCAACCTTTGTTTCTAATTCAAGGCTCCTTGAATTGAGGCGCACAAAGCATTATTAGTTTCGAGTCATTCTGAGACGATTTGTCAGGCCTTATTTTTCGCACTTTGTTTTAATCGCATGTTGTGTTTATGCTTTCTTTAATCATTGATTCTCTATCCTCTTTTGCCAGACTTCTTGACACATTTTCATTGGAGCTCCCTTTTGACCACTATCGCATATTGCCGAAGAGTGTCACGTCTACGTACGCAACCAATTCAAACCATTGTCGCACATGACCCCATGCAGGACCCTGACATGTGAAGTTCATGCACACACGCATGATGTATCTCCGACTAGCATTATACTAATCTTCTCTCCCTTTGTCTCAAGGCACCCCCGGTGAACCTTTTTGCTTTTTTCAAGAGTGAACAATACCCATTATCATCGTTGAAGACGGTCATGCCATCCATGTGCATAGGCAACTCCAAACACCACCGCATGCAACCCCACAGAGGGCCCTGACACGTGAAGTTCACACACACGACGTGTGACATATTTCCAGCAAACCACCTTTAGTTTCTATTGGATTGACCACCTTTATTACAAGTTCAATTCATGACATATATGCTCGAGCTTGAGGAAGAGTGTTAAGATTACATATTATTTTATTATTTATGATTAGATAGTAATTAATGATTTAGTCCTTGTTACTCTTTTTATAAAATTGATCTTATGTAATCAATATTGATCTATTTGTTCATTACAAATAAAGGTTTAGTATGGTCATCCAAGACAAAAACACAACGGCAAAACACTGTTATACTACACATCCTCTTCTTCCTTTTCAATACTCCCAGCAGTACAAGAGAGAAGCTGAGGGACAGTGACAGTCAACACCATGGACTACAATTGATTTTAAAACAGAGTCTAAAAGCAATAACAATGCACCATGTTTTATCTTTCAATATGCTTGCATAATTAACGTGTACGGAATCAACACTTAAGAGAAACAGATAAGGCAAAATAAATAAGTAAAAAGAAAAATAGAAAGAACACGATCACTTCTGTCAAACAGCATCAAAGGATATGTAGTTAATATATTAGGCAACGAGAGAAGAGACTCATTAATTCCTGACACAATAATCCCCAAGCAAATCAAGAAACAGCATTGCTTTAAACAAGAATTCTCCAGTAACAAAAAACAAAAGCTTCCTCTAAAGATAGAGGTGAGCATGCTATCCTTATTCACGTCATATACAATTGAACTCATTTCTCGATGTAAGAAAAGTATGCACAACATAACTACAATTTACACATTACGATTGACATATTATCAGCTCCTGCAGTTGTCAAAAGAAACAACAATCATTGCATCCAGATTCAGCTTTAACCAGATTATCTGCGTTTCCATCTCTTTGAACCAGGCTTCTTCCTTCTCCTATTTGTTATCCTACGAAAATTTGAGTTCGATGTAGAACCGGCTTTCAAAGTAGGAACAGCATTCTCAGTGTCCATGACAGATTCTGAGACTTGAGCAGCGGAAATGGGTTTCTGCTCTTCAACTGATTTCTTGGTTTTCTCCACAAACTGATTTCTAACACTCTCAAAATCATGCAACTCTTCCTTGGCTGCCTGATTTTGTATAAGAATTTCATCCTTGGTCTGCATGCAAGGATAGGACATTAGAAATTTACAATGTTTGTAACAATACTAAAACATACAGAGAGAATGGAACAAAGTTTGCCCTTCCAACATATAACCTTAGTAGATGGGTTGTAGGGTCCGTGACTATCAAAATTTGTGTTATCAGATCAAAATTTCAAATAATAATACACATCAAAGAACACAGCATTAACTGAACAAAGTACTTGCAAGAAGCAATTATAAATAAGGGATGATATACACATCTGTCATGGAAGCTATGGCCAGGAGGAGGAGGATATGTCAAACTTTAAAAACCTTGAACATTAGACAGCAGGTCAAGAGTAATTACATACATATATTTTACTATACACATGCATAAGAAAAATTTAAAATCAAGTCACAAAGACATTTATCTGAAAAATAAAATAAAAACATGTACATCTCAATTTTCTGCTGTAAACTGGATGGCAAGAAATGGGAACAATCATAAACTGGAATATTGAAGTTCTATGGCATCTCAATTCTTGTGAACAACTTTATTTATGGATTGACAGTGTAACAGAAACTAAACAAAACCACAGCATGGTGTAAGCATTGGAAAACTCCCTTGTCACAACAATAGCCAATACCCAATTACCAATATCAAGCACAACCACAAATTTATGCAAGCAAAATAGAAAATATAATAACATACAAGTTGAAATTCCTTGTGTAAAAAAAAAAAAAAACCCTTACATTTTCCTGGAGAAACTCAAGCTGGGGCTTAATAGTCGTTTCGATAAAGGAAGTTATCCTGTCCTGGGATGGTAATGGATTTTCAGTCAAAAGTAGATCTTCTGTGTTTAACTCAGATTTAAGCTGTGATGAAGCATGAACAAAACTAACCGGAAATGTGTTGTCATTTCCAACAAAAGAAGCAGAATTATGGCGAGAATGATTAAATCCATCAGATGATCCAATCATGCTCAATTGAGTTACAGAACAGAACTTTCCTGGATTTTCACTAACCACATTATCAATCCGAGTTTTCAATTTCCCAACTTGTGACTGTAGTTCTTCAATCCTCTGAATGATGTCTTTGATGGCTTTATCATTATCTTCAAGATCAACAGAAGGCAGCTTATCATTAAACTTTAACTCCTCAATATTAATCTCTGCATTACCTCCTGATATCAATGAAACAAAACATAGAATAAATTTTAGACCCTCATGGAAAGTGGAAGCAAATAACAATTGATTAAAACCTGTTTCACAAAAATGGTCATACTCATACCAATAAACACATGAAAATAAAGATAAAAACCTGTGTATATAATTTTTTCACCTTCTATGATTCACAATTTAACTAGAAGATGGATTTTAATAGTCAAATAAATAACAATAGCAGCATTGTGTACACTACTGTCACTCACTCAAGGCATCACCACGAAAATCTTCAATACAAGCGCCACGGTTTTTGTTCTCTGGAATGGGACAGAAAAAGAGCAAAGATTAGAGAGGAGCATCACATGGGCCAAAAATACTACAACCAACCAAGAAATGTCATACCGTAGTAAGAGAATATACTATGATTAGACACATATGATGATAAATCACTTTCTTCAGCTTTTTTCCGTTTCTTTCTCTTCATAACTTTATTTGTGTGAATGCCATCATATATAGGTACTGACTTGACATTAAGATCATCTATTGAGAACTTTGAAAACTCAAGCTGCTTTCTATGATCGTATGCCGCGAGCTCTTTATCATATTTCAGTGCTACAGAGTTAAGTTTCTTCACTTGCAATTCTAGCCACTTACAGCGCCACCTAACAGGGTGAATGAACCTCCTCCAATGTGATGTTGTCGTCTTGTTCTTCCTGAATGGTTAATAGTGTAAATTGTGAAACACATGCAATTGATATTCTAATCAAACACATAGCAGCCAAGACAAAGTAACATGGGAATGAAAACATGATACGTCACAACTTTTGTCGTGACAATAAAGAAGGAATCTGCTTTACAGTTATCATTCAATCTTTTTTGCTATCAATTTTTGTCCCTTTGCCCCTAATAAAAGGCTTTTTTTAGGGTTACTTTCTAGGTAGATATCACAGAAGAACCATTTGCTTTTATTCCCTTTATTCTGATTTTGATATACAAGTATTATATGATATAGGTTTCTTTTGCCTTCTTTTTGTGTGTTCAGTTATGTTTTATTGCCTTCTACAGACACGACAAGAAGAACTGAAACTGAGTCGGAAACATACCTACATAGAGAAGTCTTACTTTGATCACCATCACACATAGGCGATTCCACTTCCGTATTGGTGAACGCCGAGGCTGAGGCATCCTCTAAGCCAGAATCTGTATCACCAAAAGAACTGGAACTGCAAGGCGTGGCATCAGTGACATCCTCAGAAGCATCTTCCACTGCCTTGCCACCAGAAATTATGGACCCACTCCCAGTTATATTAACTAGCACATCCTCTTCATTTTCCCCAGACAAAGGAATCTGCTCAATTCCCTTGCAGTTACTTCCAGCCTTCTGCTCTTTTGGTTCTGAAATTTCAGGGACAGGAACACCTACATTCTCCTTTTCTAGGGCTTCTTCTTCTGGCTTCACATTGCCAGAACTCATTTTTCCAAATCATTCAACCTTCCCTATTCAGATATCCCATAAAAAAAAAGAAAAAAAAAAAACAAACAAACAAACCACAATGTCATGATTAGAATTGGAAGCAGTGAAATCCCCCTAACTTGCCCCATAAACCCTTATGGAGAAATTGCAAGCGACAAGCTGTAAAATTATTAACAATTTCGAAAGAAAACAGAAATAACACAAATAAAACTAGTGAAATCCAATCTTTATAGAACTAGGTTAGCACAAGAACGTCTGTTATCTTAAAAAGGGATTGTTATGATTAACACAAAAAAACTAACACAAACCCGAAGAATCAACAATCTCAGGAGAAAACAGTGAGAGAGAGAGAGAGAGAGAAGAACTTACTAGGGAAGAGAGAAGATTTTCCTTTCCTTTGTGAAGTGAAAATTGGGATTGTTGTTGAAAGCTTATTTATTTGGTGGTGCAGAACAGAACACACAAGCAAGCGTTAACAATCTGAACATATTCTGTGATTTTGTGACAGTTGTCGAGTTTTCGCTATGCTTCTCGGCCAAATTATTAAAATCCTTGCAATTATTTATTTTCAATAACAGCATTGATTGATTTACATTATTAGACACGTTTGACTTTATTAGCCATGGTTGACTGCTATAAACTTAATAATATTAATTTCACATATCACATAAATATATACTATTTCTTTTTACATAAGAAATAAACAATTACTTATTAATATCAATAAAAAATAGATAATTTCAATTAATAATATTTTTTGTTTTTTAATGTTTATAAATTAAACATTTAAAGTAATTTTTGTATTTAATGACAATACTTATATTTCACAAGAGATAATTTTTTGCCACCAAAGAATATGACTTATATTGTTAATAAGGTAATAAATATATCCACTTGAGAATAAGTTACTGTCTTATTGATAAGTTTTACAATAAAGAGTATAAAAAATTAGTAGTCAATACATTTAAAAATAGGTCTAATAATAACAATACCTTCTTCATTTCTTGTTAAGTGTTAGATCTTTAACCAAAAATTGTTCATATTTATTTGTCTTTTCTAAAATTCAAGATAACATCACTTTTTTTTCAACTATATAGACCTTTATTCCCATTAATTATTTTACATTTTTTTATAAAATTAAATAATAAATAATTAAAAACTTCAAAAATAAATGAATCAACTATTAGTAAAAAAATGAAGTGGAGTATATATGCTTACAACATGTTCCTGTCTTCTCGTCTAATCCAAAAAATAAAAAATGGATACTTTATTTCAAGAAAATAGAGAAATCAATGTAATGATCAACCAATATGAAAAACACCATAATTACGGAAGCAGAGAGAGATAAATACACTAGATGTGGTTAATTTATGGAAAAAGTAGGAATCTACTCCCAGAATAATTCTAAAAGACTTCTTCTTTATATTCACATTCGGTAAACCTATTTTAAGAAAATAAATAATAAGAATGAATAATAAATTTAAAAAAATTATTCTTAAAATAAGTTGATTTCTTCTCATTGGTTATTGAAATTAACACATAGATATCTATAAAAAAATCCATATTAAATATCATTTTATAAAATTAATGAAGCATTAAATTTTTTTATGGAATATCTTTAGTGGGAGTAGTTATTATTGTGCAATAAATGATAAAATATATAGTTAATTAAAAAATATAGGATACTTCCTATGGACTCATATATAGTAAGTAAAAATAATTAATTTAAAACTAATTAAAAAAATTAGTTGACACTTGACATCATTTACATAAGAAATAAACAATTACTTATTAATATCAATAAAAAATAGATAATTTCAATTTGTTTTTTAATGTTTATAAATTAAACATTTAAAGTAATTTTTATATTTAATGACACTACTTATATTTCACAAGAGATAATTTTTTGCCACCAAAGAATATGACTTATATTGTTAATAAGGTAATAAATATATCCACTTGAAAATAAGTTAGTGTCTTATTGATAAGTTTTACAATAAAGAGTATAAAAAATTAGTAGTCAATGCATTTAAAAATGGGTCTAATGATAACAATACCTTCTTCATTTCTTGTTAAGTGTCAAATTTTTAACCAAAAATTGTTCATATTTATTTGTCTTTTCTAAAATTCAAGATAACATTACTTTTTTTTTGTCAACTATATATACCTTTATTCCTATTAATTATTTTACATTTTTTATAAAATTGAATAGTAAATAATTAAAAACTTCAAAAATAAATGAATCAGCTATTAGTAAAAAAATGAAGTGGAGTATATATGCTTACAACATGTTCCTGTCTTCTCGTCTAATCCAAAAAATAAAAAATGGATACTTTGTTTTAAGGAAACAGAGAAATCAATGTAATGGTCAACCAATATGAAAAACACCATAATTACGGAAGCAGAGAGAGATAAATACACTAAATGCAATTAATTTATGGAAAGAGTAGGAATCTACTCCCAGGGTAATTCTAAAAGACTTTTTCTTTATATTCACACTCGGCAAACCTATTTTAAGAAAATAAATAATAAGAATGAATAATAAATTTTAAAAAATTATTCTTAAAATAAGTTTATTACTTCTCATTGGTTATTGAAATTAACACATAGATATTTATAAAGAAAATCCATATTAAATATCATTTTATAAAATTAATGAAGTATTAAATTTTTTTATGGAATATCTTTAGTGGGAGTAGTTATTATTGTGCAATAAATGATAAAATATTTAGTTAATTAAAAAATATAAGATACTTCCTATGGACTCATATATAGTAAGTAAAAATAATTAATTTAATACTAATTATAAAAATTAGTTGACTCTTGGCACCATTTAGTTTTATTAATCACAAGTAAAAAAAAATTATTCCTATAATATCATTTATTGGAACTTATTATCATAAATAAATAAAAATTCATTAAAAATAGAGTTACAATAAAATAAAGTGTGTTTTAGAAATGATATCATTAAATAGGAGAAAATTAGTTAAATTTATTTATATTTAAATCCAAAATTCAAGATAACTTTTTTACTTATATATTAGTCAAAAAGGAGTATATTATAAATAAATTTCATGAAATTCAAAATATTAAACATTTTAACAACCTTGTGATATTACTCTCTCTATTCCACTTTATATGATGTTTTGACAAAAAAAAGGTTTCAAATTAGTTATTGTATTACAAAATTAATGAAAGATGAAATACTTTTAATTTTTAAGGAGAAATTGATTTAATAATTCTACTAATTACAATTATCAGTTAATAATTGAATAGATGAACCAAAATTGTTAATTTATAAAATTAGAAAATTAAATTTTATAATTAAAAATTAAGAGAAAAAACTATAATTTAGCATAATAATAATAATAGTAATATAATCTCTTTAATATTCATAATACCTAAATATGTAGTTATTATGAATTTAGTGCAACAATGTGACTCCATTGCATTCACGTGTGAAGAAAATATTTATTTAATAAGAAAATTTACATTTAATTATTTTCTTATATAAAATTTTATTGAACCAAGACACTCATAACTAAATAAGACTTCATAGCTTTCTATTAGCATTTAAATAAGCATTTATTACATTTATTAGTATTTATTACATATTTATATTCTTAGTATTAAATACTGTATTAATTTTAATAAATATAATATATGTTTATTAAATACTCGACTTTAAGACTTTTCACATCAATAATTACAAATATTTAGATCATAAATATATTATTAATTAGTTGAATAAAAATTAGTGTGTGGTTTAGGGATTATTTTAATAACATTTATAAAGAAAATATTATATTGAATAAATTATTTTAATAACATTTATAAAAAAAAGGTTTCAAATTAGTTATTGTATTACAAAATTAATGAAAGATCAAATGCTTTTAATTTTTAAGGAGAAATTAATTTAATATTTCTACTAATCACAATTAAAATTATTAGTTAATAATTGAATAAATGAATCAAAATTGTTAATTTATAAAATTAGAAGATTAAATGTTATAATTAAAAATCAAGAGAATAAATTTATAATTTAACATAATAATAATAATAATATAATCTCTTTAATATTCATAATACTGTAGGTATTATGAATTTAGTGCAACAATGTGACTCCATTTGTGTTTACGTGTGGAGAAAATATTTATTTAATAAGAAAATTTGTATTTAGGTATTTTTTTATATAAAATTTCATTGAACCAACAAAACTCATATATTACATTGGAGTTAATTTCTTATTTTGGACAAAAAATATTCATAATAACTAAATAAGACTTCATAGCTTTCTATTAGCATTTAAATAAGCATTTATTACATTTATTAGTATTTATTACATATTTATATTCTTAGCATTAAATATTATATTAATTTTAATAAATATAATGTATGTTTATTAAATACTCGACTTTAAGACTTTTCACATCAATAATTACAAATATTTAGATCATAAATATATTATTAATTAGTTGAATAAAAAGTAGTGTGTGGTTTAGGGATTAGTTTAATAACATTTAATAAACCATAAATTTATCATTTATTATTTTTATGCAATAAACTAAGAAATAAACTATTGTATATGTATATTTGTGGATATTCATTTATTTTATTTTTAATTTAGTTTCTCTAAAATGTTTTATAAGCAGTACTAGTAATAATTTAAATTAATAATTTTATATATATTTAGTGAAATTTATAATGATACATTAATAAGTTATTTATTCAAATAAAACTAGACTAGTTTTCTTTATTATGTTGTGTCTCTGTGGGCATAAAAAAACTGGCTTGCAAAAACCACGTCCACATCCCAGTGATAAAACTTCAGCGGAGACTACTAACTCGGGTCCTCTGCCCAACGTTTTCATACAGTAAATATGAAGTTGTGATCTGAGCCGTTGAATGAATTATTACACAGTAATCAAAGAGGAAAGAGAATAAAATCAACGGTCAAAAAGTTAGATGCAAAGAAGTTATACATAACGGACAGAAGAGGATTCTAGCTTACCTAGCCAGCGAAGCAAATGAAAATATCCCTTATTTTCAGGGAACAGAAGTTTCGTGAACGAGGAAAGTGTGGGCCCGGAGTTACTATATTATAGTGCTATAAATAACGTTATCACACATTCACACACCATAGTCCATAGATTTTTATTTACTATGTAGTAATCTTTTTCTGCTTTGCTCAATATTTTGCTTGTTTGGTTTTGGGAAATTAGTTGCATTTTCAAATTCTGAGAAAAAAGATGTCATGGTTTATTTATCCTTTGGAAAGAAGATGAGTGATCTAGGTCAAGGTTACAACATCCTGAGACTTTCTCAGGTAATCAAGTAAATACTATGCATTAGTATTTTTTTTTATATATATTTTAGACATTTTTCTTGCTGCTGCTGTTGTGATAATTGTGTTGATTTGTCCTTTCATTTTATGTAACCAATAAATATTCCCATATGCTTTATCAAGGAATTTTGAAAAAGCTTGCAAAGATGCAATATTTACAGGTTAAATACACAGATATATGTATATATTTAGGTTTTATATATGTAGAAATTGCACTGATGTTATGTTGTTGTATTAATTCTTATTCTAAATTGAATTTCAATATAAATATTCCTTAATTTCTTCTCCTGTATGTTTTTCTTTTGTTTTATAACTTTGATATTTCGATTTTTTACTTAGTTATTCTTAACAGCATATTAATTAGTTCCTTTGATTATCAGGGAAAATTTCTTGGTAGAGGAGCTGTGGAATTTTGTGATGGACCCACCTTAGGTAAGAACTAACTTATGTTCTATGATATTGCACTTTTATTACTTCGATCTATATTTAGAAGAAATCCTGAATTGCATTTTGTGTTTCATCACACAGGAGGTTTATGTTGTTCTCTCACGAATTGATCCAACGTTGTTTGGATCAACGTTGGGAGAGTCGAGTTGTTTTTTTCTTCTTCATTAGGTGCGTCCGGATCTGTCATTGTGCATTGGAAAATACTTTCCAAACATCAAAATGCATGTTTGCTTCGCACTGGGTCTGTGCTACAATGCACATTTTAATGTAGATCCAATGGATGAACAGAGAAGTGATGAAGGGTGGAGATCAGTTAATGGTCAACCTACGTTTGCTGTCTCACCAACAGATTCCCCAACGTACATAAACATAGCCTTGGTTTAACTGAATTAGGGCTAGGCTAAGGCATAAGATACATTATCTGTTATCTACTATTATACAGCTTTTATATATGGCTGGACTTTGAAGGCATTATTATGCTTCCTTTATCAATATGAATCATGAGATTATGAATGGATTATAATGTTTCAGCTTTAAAAAAATCTTAGAATTTAGACTTTGGTTCTAACTTCTTAACCCAATAAAATTAGTTTGTATATGGTGAGTCGTCCAAATTTTATAAATGTTATTAAGTCATATAGAACTAAACACCAGCTTTGTCACTTCAATTAAAACAATTTTGTGAGAGGCTGTAACTAAGGCAAGCTAAAGATAATTGTCGTTAAGATGACTTTTCATTGAGTAATTTTTGAAATTAATCTCTTTCCTTGAATTGTAGCTCTTATATATTTGGTTAAATTAATTTGTAGGTCTCCAAAATATTTTATAATTAAAAATTATGTAAGTCCGTGAACTGTGTTTTTGAATTTAATTAAAAGATAAATATAAATTAGTATAGGTGAATTACATCCACCAGATGTTGGCTTTTTATATAAAAATGTTGATAATAATGAAACATTCTTTCAGAAAAATGTTTTATTAATAAGTGTAATAAATAAAGTTGGCAAACCAGATATATAAGTAGCAATTTTTTCAAATTATTCTATTTGTCCCAGACATTGCTATTAGTCAGGAAATTACATGTATGTCTAGACTTTATCTTAACGATTATGCTTGAAACGACAGAGAATGGGAGGATATAATTGTTTTCAATGTCCTTTGGAAGGATAAAATCAAATCATACTTTTGTGAACAACAAAAAGAGTGATGTTAATTTGACCGTTTGAGTGTGAGCATGTGGCTCTGATCCTGCATATTTTTGTTGAACTGCATTTGGTTGAATGATCATCAATAGTTGCTTTGGTTATTGCCATGTCTGCTTTATAAGCAAATCACTTTTTATATCTAATTTGTGAATTCTATCTCTTGAGATATATTTAAGAGATGAATTCACAAATATGTCTAATTTGTGATCATATATTTAAATTTATTATTTATTAAAAGTTAGATAAAAGTAAATTAATATATCTAATTTTTAAGAGATGAATTCACAAATTCATCTCTTGAAAATTGGATATATTAATTTTTAATCAAAGATAAAAGCAAATCACTTTTTTCTTTTCCCCTAATTTTACCCAAGTTGCCCCTCAGCCCACACCTCCCCGCGCAAGCCCCTTGTAATTTCCCCTCCTCCCCATGAAATCTCAATCTCATTTGCTCACTGCCATGACCAAGACCTCCTGAAAATCCATATCCATGGTTGTTTGATACCACTCCCAAAAACAATCACTTAATTCATTAGAATTAAGAAAAGTTGTTAATTTAATTTATAATAATTAATTTGTCTTAAATTAAAATATTTTTTCAAAATTATTGTTGTGAATGTTCTTCTCTCATATTTTCTCATACAACTTCTTTTTTCTTTTAATTAGAAATATTTTAATCTAAAGATAATTAATACAAAACACATTATGCACCGAATTTTACAAGAGAAAAATATCACTTTAAATTTGAATTTTACAAATAAAAACGAAAGTAATATTTAAATAAGACTTTATAGTATTTTATTGCAAGAGTATTTATTTAAATACCTGAATAATAATATTAAATATCATATTTATTAAATTTAATAAATATAATGTTTATTAAATGCATGACTTTAAGACTAACTCGGATCCTCTGCCGATTATTTTCATACAGTAAATATCCATCTGTGATCTGAGTCGTTGAATGAATGATTATGCAGTAATCAAAGTGGAAAGAGAATAAAATCAACGGCCAAAAGGTTAGATGCAGAGAAGTTTTACGTGACGGACAAGAGAGGATTTTAGCTTAATTACCTTTGCCAGCAAAGCAAATAAACGCCATCGACTGTTTATCACACACCATAGTCCATAGAGTTTTATCTGCTTGCTATGTAGTAATCTTTTTCTGACAACGGTGAGTAACAATTTATTATGATTTAATTAGTATATTTTTAGAATAGAATGTCTCTAAACTTTTGGAAATATAATATAATTCTCTCTATTTTCAAAGAGGGTAATCTTTCATTCGATCTCTTTGAACATGAACTTGATTGTTGGATATTTGTGAAGGGTTTCACAAATCTTCTTATTTATAGTAGAATAATGTGACTTCTTCCCAGAATGATTAATAGATACTAGTTATTGCTTACTTTAAGCACCTTGAAACTTCAAATTTCTAAATCGAATATCAAAGTCTCTAAGATAAAAAAAAAAATTCAAGACTTTGGATTGCTTGTTCTCTATTTTTCCATGCATTAAAATGATTAAAATTGTTTAAATATGGTGATCATTTAGTTATAGAAGGAATTTTAACGCTACCAATAAAATGGATGGATGTCTCAATTTTATCAAATGTTTGATTAAATGAGTGGAAATTGTGAAAGACTTTTACGATGATTCAAGGGTTATTAATTAATGAAAGTAAATTACCTCATACCCATATAAATTGCAGCAAGATCAACCATGCATATATAAAATCTCTTCCCTAATGAAATATTATATACTTAATGATAACCTAGGATAAAAAATTTAGAAATAAACATTAATATACAATGGACTAAATTTGTAATGCTCATAATGAGGGCACTTTTACAATAAAATCATTGAAACTTATTATATTTATTACATATCAAATTGTATGCAGATGTTAACTATTTGTTAATATTAGTTGGCCCCCCAAACGGGCCGGGAGAGTATATATAACTATAATAGATACTAGTAAATTCTTGTAAAATTTTAATAGGATTGCAAAAAGAAAAAATGGAAATGCTATTAAGAAGAATGAATTTTAATACAAATTAATTATTAAAGAAGTTGGTTCTGTAAAAATTTATATATTCAAATAAATTTTATTTTGTTAACATTAAGTATAATTTTGTTTGTCTGTTATTCAATTTAATACTCAAATTTTATTGAAGTGTTGAATTGAATTTTTGTATTTTAAAAAATTTCAATTGCATACTCAAATCTTAAAAAATGCATCAATATTTTTGTAGGATTAAATGTAATTTTGGTTCATTTATTTTACTTAATTTATAATTTTGATTTAGTCTCTAATTTTACCTATTTTATTTCATTTATTTCTTATTTTGTAATTAATTAAATTATTTTTTTATTAATATCTTATATGAATATGTTAGGTTTATGATTTAATTGGACTAAAATGAAAGAAATAAAATATATATATAAAATTAAAAAATTGATCAAAATTATGAATTTTTTAAAATAAAAGAATTAAAATCGGAATTTTTTTTAGATAAAATGATTAAATATCTCTATTTTGAAATGAAAAAATTAAATAAATTTTTTTTAATATAGGAGGATTAACCAAAATTAAAAAAAAAAATCCAAATTCCATTTAAACTTTTATTTTAATTTTGTTTATCTTCGATTCAGATTGACGGCGTGAGGATAGTTTCCAAGGAAGCAAACAGAATATCCGTTTTTGATAGTTTCCAAAAGGAAGGAAAGGAGTGCAGAGTCCAGCGTGAGCGTGGTAAAAAAGAATGGCAATTGGCAAGTTCCACGTTGGTGGGCCCGGACTTGTGCTGCTATAAATCATCGATTCCATCACACTCGCAAACATACCCTCAATCTTCCTTTCAAATGCCTAACGTCAGACTACTGTTCGCGCTTGCGCTATTCTTCGCCGGAGCACAATCTGTTCCATTCATCGTTTTGCATGGTAGCTACTTTTTCTAGCTGTTTATTTCTTTTCTTTCGCAATTCACACACTCCTCGTGATTCCTCATTGTTAGTTATTTTTCGATATATATAAGTATGCTCCTATCAGTTTTTGTGGTTGATTGTTGCTTATTTGTGTTTTATTTTAATTTCTTAATTTTGTTATTTTGCTGCTTGAGTTATTTATCTCCTATCACTGGTTGTTGAATTCGGTCAACTCGATCCATGCTTTCGTGCTTCATTGTTGATTGTTTATGTTGGAAGATGTTGTAATGAGTTGATGTTGTGATAGCATATTAGGCTAAGAACCGTAGTTGAAATTGGAAATAACATAATTGAAGGAAAATCCTAGTTAAAGCTGAGATCATAACTAAGAGGAAACATCAAGCTTTATTTTTTCCTTACCCTTTATTTCTGATCTTCAGGAAACAAAAAATTTGTCTACATTTGTCAAAATTTGGGTCTGAGCCCTCCTCTCTGATTAAGGAAAGTGGTAGAGGATGAAATAATGGACTTAAATTACTAACTGTAAATCAGTAAATGCCTGATTGATACTAAATACTAATACAAATGAAAAATGGAGCACATTGATCCATTTACTAGATTCTGTTTACTTACTAATGAGATATGGAGAAGTGGATAGATATTTTTTCAGACTTCATTTGGCTACAATTCTTTGCAATAAGAATATTATATCACCTTGCCATTTTCTTTTAGCCAGCCTATCCTTAAATTTAATTTTTAGTCTTCTTGGATTTTTTGGAAATCATATTAGGTCTTCAGAATTACTGGTTTGGCATTACTGTGTGTTAGTGTAATACCTTTCTGTAGACACTAGATTGGAGCCTATTATCTCTTGCATTTCTCCATGTGTTCCTTTCTTCAGAATCACAAAATGATAGAATAATTCTTTTCTGCAGACAATAGATAGGAAGTAACAAGCTTGTCTTCTACCAATCTATATATCAGAAATGGTGGGCAATTGCATGCTTCTTTAATTGTCATATAACTCTGTCCATGTGTTGGTTGTTCAATCTTTTTATGTTTAAGAATGTGAGCAAGAAAAGAATTCACGGAATTATGCTGTAGAATTGTCATTATTATTAGTTGTCACTTATTTCATTCCTTATGAAATATTCTGTCGCATGCTTTCTAATTTGATCATTTTGTTATCATACTGAAATGGGCATTCAGTTACTGATGTCCAATGGATCCATGTAACTTTTTCTTCTTTCCTGAAAATTTTGCTTCTAGTCTAGTCATGTTCATGCGTATCAGATTATTTGGATTTGGAAAATTAGTTGTATTTCATGTATTCTACTGCTTTTCAAATTCAGAAAAAAGATGTCACAGTTTATCCTTTTGAAAATGAAGTCTAAGAAAAAACTATGATTCATGTTGATGAATTAACAGTGGGAGAGAATATGGATGTGAAATTTTCTTTTGGAGAAGGTTCTTTGTTCGGGTTTGATTCTTGGGAGGGGGTGACACAGGGTGAACATATTTTTTAATGAAGGAGTGGAGAAAACAAACCTAGGAAAGAGTAATTAATAAATAATGATTTTTTTTTGTATAAGAGAGAGAAATGCTTATTGTCATGAGGTACAAAAAAGTAAATTATCTTTTGTTATTGTGACATAGGCTAAAGATCCAAGATTGGTGTCAAATGTCAATGCTTTTTTTTTTTGTACATCTTAAAGCTTAGTATAGCAAAAACAAATCTATCTACACAAATTAGTTGGATGCTTAGCCATAAGATACTAATTTTGTGGTTAAACTTTGTGTCAGGTATTGGAGATGCATGCAAACATTCGGGCATTAGAAACTTTATTAAGGAACTAAGCAAGTGGTCTGGTTCACCAGGATACTGCTTGTACGTTTTTGCTAAATTTCTTGATATTTATTACATTTGTTTGAGCAGTATTTACCATTTGGTTGTAAGTCCTTATCCTAAATCATAATAAGGGCCTAGTAAATAGTAATCTTGGTTCCTATCTGTTAGGTGTAGGAGGAAGTTGTGCAAAATATTTTGGAATATATCTGAAAATAATTATATATATATATATATATGTATATATATATATATATATAACAAATGTTATCACCTTTGTTCTTTAATAACGTGAAAAGTAGATATTTTACTTGAGCACTTCTTTTACCCTGAAAGAATATTTCATTAAAGATAATAATAAATCCTTAATGTTATATGTACTTGATCTATCTGTAGAGAAATTGGAAATGGATCCTGGGATTCTTGGACTAAGCCTCTATTAAAACAGGTGATTCTTGAATGTTGTGTTTCCATGATGCTGATGTTTGGTGTTTGACAATTTAGTAACCATCTATTTACTCTGTCCATGCAGACATCTATTGCCTGTGAGAAGGTGGTGAACTTTGGTAATTTTCTGTTCCAGTAGTTTAATCATAATTTGCTTTTGCATGAGTTTTTGTTTCCATCTTATTCTATAGGTAAAGAAGATGAGTGATCTAGGTCAGGGTTACAACATTGTGGGACTTTCTCAGGTAAGTAAATACTATGCAATAGTAATTTTATTTTAATTTAGACATTTTTCTTGCAATTGGTGTTGTGATTGTGATGATGTTGATTTACCCTTTGATGTTTCTGTAACCAATGCCATTTTTTCTGTGAACTTTGTAAAATACAACGATGCTATATTACATATGCTTTTTTCGGGGAACAGTGAAAGCTTGCAAGAATCTAATATTTACAGGGGTTAAATTGACAGATCTACGTATATATTTATGTTTCTATATGTAGAAATTCCAGATTCTTTCGGGTATTTGTTTTTATACATAATTAGTATTTTGAAATATATGGCAAAGATGGAAAGGAAGATGAGCCATGAAAACCTGTTGCGATCTAACCTTAGGCAATGAAGAACTTCCATTAGGAAAGGTGTGATGACCATGCCTTTCATTTTATCTGCACAAAACTGGCTACATTCAAATAAAATAAGGAATATTTATTTGATACATAAAGAAAAGAGATACAAATAAATTATAGATAAAATAATATTTTTTGTCCTTTATTTTTTTTTAACTAAAACTTGTTTTGGTCATTTATCTTTTAAAAGATTTATTTTGGTCCTTTATTTGATGGTGTACTAACTTGTTTTTTATATTTTAGAAATCAATTACAATAAATTTCTACGACATTATTTTATTTTCGGAAAAAATATTGGTGTACACAATGTTATTTAACACCTATATGTAAGATAAAAATATGATGTAATATGAAAATAAAATTAAAAACTAATAAATGTTAATGATAAAGTATTTGATACATAAAGATTCCTATATCATCACTCTTTTTCTAGATCAGACACTCATTGTATATTTGTGTTTTTTTATTTTATTGTGTCAACACGCATCTTTCTCTCTAACCGTTTTATGCTAAAATTTCCCCTTTACATGAATAATAATAATAATAATTTCCTTTCACGAAATTTTTTCTTCAAATAGAAAAATAGAGAAAGACAAAATTAATTATAAATGAAACAATATTTCTCTCTCCATAATAATAATGTAAGTATGAAAGCGTAACTTTAAACAAACTTCTAGAGGATATATAAGCAAGAGTTTTGTACAAACGAAGTGGCTTCGGAAAATAAACAAATTAACATGATTAAGCTTGAAGGAAGAAAACAATATAGTTCTTTTAAAAAATTAGCATTTTTCACGAAATAATTTCAATACTAATACATTTCTAACAATGACTAATATGTATTAGAGGACAAAGATTAGCTACTTATAATATAACAATCAAATCTTTGATTTCTAAGATAGAGATAGAGAGTACTTGCATGATAGTCAAGTACATATATATACTAGAGACAAAAATTTATTCTGAAATGCTAACAGTATTTTCTTTTTAACATTTTTTTATTATATGATAAAATTCTAAATTAGTCTCACTAGAAAGTCAACCCAAATTATTTATAACTCGTTTCTTTCCCTACTGTGTTACAGCATAAGTGAGATAAAAAAAAACTACAAACCAAAGTAGATTACTGCAAAAGGAATTAAGAAAAACTTCCTTCTACGAAACCATATTTTAAGGCCCTAGATTCTTATAAATAGTCAGAGATAACGGATTAATATGTGTGACTTCAAAAATAATAAAAAATTATGAGAAAATATAAAAAAAATTACTAAGATCTTATTATTCACAATTTAGTAAATCATCTTTTGAAACACTCTACGAGCTTATATGGTGGACAATATATGTTGGACAATATATGTATTATGTATGTGTTTTCTTCCTTTCACTAGTTATCAAGCTACAGTCCCAATCTTATAACACTATTCTAAAGAAAATGAGGTAAAAAGGGAGATTTTTTCCCACCTATATGGAGCTAGACAAATAACTTCTATGTGTGAATCAAAGATGGTTATATATAGGGTAGTCCATTAATTGGAGTGTTAGACAACTTATGATCCACTATGAATATAACAAGTTAGTTTATTATTTTAATATATATATATATATATATATATATATATATATATATATATATTTTATAAAAAATGTATTATTATACATCTAACTGTAATGGATGAAGGATCATCGATCGGTTATCCTAAAACACGCCTTATACATTTTTAGAGATCACAGCATAGCTCATTTACACAGATTATGTATCTGGAAGATCCACTCAGGTGGGAGAAAAAATTGAGATAGTCATGTGTTAAGATTTAACCGTTTATTGTCTAAATATAACTTCTATAATAGAAATATATTATATTGAGAATGGATGTGAGTTTCTAAAAACCTTGTTTTGTCATGGTCATTTAATTTTACAAAAAGATAGCTAGGGACAAAAATATTTATTTTAATTTTCTTTATCAAATTGCTTAATTTAACCCCTGAACTAACCGACCATCTCCCCAAAACCTGCAAGAACCAAGGAAGTAATGGCCCATGCCATAGACTACCCATTTATGTAACAGCCGACCACATCATTTGTTAAATAAATAAGAGTTATGGATTTCATTGAAATGCATAAAGACTGTCTTCCTTATTTCCATGGCTTGGCGAACCCTACCCTTATTTTCCTCTTCCCTAAACCTCACTTTTGTTCCTCTTTCAGAGGTAACAAACCACTTGCTACTACAACAAATATGCAAATTGCAAAATCTTTGTTGAAAGATTGGGAGGCACTCTCCTTATGATAAAAAATAAAACAAAAAATAAATTCACTAATATTTTATATATTGATGAGTTCCATCTCCTTGCAGTTTCATTTAGAAACTCACAAGCTACACTGACTTCAATAAAATAATAATAATAACTCATTTCTTTCTTTTCCATTGTTTTGTGGTTTCAAAATGAGATTCAAAACCATCCAAGTCTTATGTGAACACAAAACGAGGCTTATCTAGATCAGTTTTCACTTTACTGGTTTCACTTTATTGGCTAGCAAACAAAACAAAATAAATTTGGGACGTTACATATGAGTCATGCATGTATCATTGTTTAATTAGCGGTTTCCAGTAATTTCATATAAATTAAATAGTCTAAAAATAATCTAATTATGATACTGATCATTCTGTAGTCAATAAGAAAAATGGAGTAAAAATAAGTCTTCTCTTGCTGAGGCTTCTAGGTTTTATACTCGCATTCACCAGTTTGATCTTATTTCGATCAAATTGTATTTTTCCTTTTGTTGCGAATAAGCTTATTTGTCTAAAAAAAATGGAGTATAAATAAGTCTTGAAAACGCATACCAGTTCTATGATTCCCCTGGTTAACTTGGTTAGCTTAGTGTGCGGGGAAAAGAAAAACTGATAATTAAGATAGCCAAATTAAAAGCAAACAATTAAACAACAAATATATAATGCATATGCTAGCTAGGAAAACATCTTCATCTTTATGTTACAAAAACATGTTTAATCATAATTCTATCAGAAGTTATTATCAAAACCAATAATTAATTAATCTATGATTACCTGTTGCTGAAGGGCAAAGATGTGGGCAACACAGCCATAAACAGGATCTCTGATCCTTGATTGTGCTTCATAACAAATGGTGATGACCGTATCAAGCCTCCTATGCACTGGAATGCTAAGAAGGAGCTTGGACACATTGCTGGCCCCAAAAACCTTGTGCACCGCAGCAAAATGGCTTGTACCTTGCTCCGAATCAAAGTACGGAGCAAAGATACAACCCGAAACACACTTTCTCCTTAAGAACTTGCAAGCTCCACAAGGGCTACCAGTACCACTACTACTACCACCACCACCACCTCCGTTACCACTACTCATGATTAATGAGAATTATTATACAATTTTGTTTTAATGGCTATACCTTAAGAAAGGTGTTGAATTGAAAGGTATGAAATGATTAGGTTATAGAGTTAGGATTTTGTTAGACTCATAGCCTTATGGAAAGAGGGAGAGAAGAAGGAAAAGGAAGAACAAGAACGGACGGTGGTGTTTGTAGGAATGAATTTAACTAGGATACGTTTTTTGTGGGGCTATGGTAATTTAATGAGAGGATTTAATAGGGAACGAAGAAGTCTTAAAAGCCACGCGAAGGAGCAAAAGCTTAACCTCCACATTTAGCTGTTTGCGTGAAGAAAAACATGAGATATAACCTAATGTAGCTTACTATTTTCCTCAAAACTGCTTCACTTTTCCTCTTTTGTCCTCATTCCTCTCGTGATAGTGAATTCATTCAACAAAAACGCATGCCCTTTTTCCCCCTTTCTCTCTCCAAAACACGCACACTTAACACTTCTCCCAGTTGGTATCATGTGAGTGCAAGGTATGTATTGGGAGGGGAAGCTTTGAATTTGGACCAAGAGATGATGTAATCATAATAGAGGTTTTTGTAACTGAGCCAAAACCAAAGTGAAGAACCATTATTATATGTATGTATAGAGAGAGAAGAGAGAGAGAGAGAGTCAAGGAGAATGGATATGTATTTTGGCCATTGCTTGTTTTAACTTTTAAGCTGCGTGAGGGCAAAGGAGCGAACTCTCCTTTTATGATCGGTTTCTTATTAATTTCAATCACACAATTACATATTGCTGAAACTTGAAAGGGGTTGTCAATTTATCTCAGTAAAAATAGGGTTAAATAATCCCATCGTGAATGATTGATGTAGTTAAGAAAATGTATTAATTATCTTTCAGTACATGAAGAATTGCATTAAGCATCTATTATTTAATCCTATTTTTATTTAGGATAAATTAATTAGACAAACCCTTGTTTCAAAATGCAAAATGCAAAATGCTTAGACTGGGAGTTATGATATATGAATGCTTGTGTGTTGGTTCTCTTAATTTGGTGTTAAGATATGTTGGGTTGTGAATATGAATTGAATATGCAAGTTACAAAAAGGGAAGTGAAGAAGCTATGAATGTTCGATTGGTTTTAAAAAAACAAATGTCTTTTTCTACTCTCGTTTTTTACAATAAAATACTGGTCTTTTCTACTTAACTGGTCGAGATTGTGAATTACCGTACGTGAATGAATAAAATTGATATGTTGATTTCCATTTTGATAGAAACGAATAAACTTGAATTCTATATAATTTCAAACTAATATCTGCCAAAATTATTCAGTTATAAATTAATTTGTGAATTAAATATATTATTCATTCCTCTAAATTAAATATCGTGTGCTCTTTATTTGGTTCGTGTTTTTCAAGTTGATATTTTCAAAATTTTATGTGTATTAGTCTTTTTTGTTAGTCTCCTATTTTGAAGGTTTAAGTGTCATTTTTCTCTTTATATTTTAACTATATCATAATTTGAATTTGATATAATCTATAAATTTATTATTTGATCCTAATTTTTTGAATTAATTAAATAGGTACTTAATAAACAAAATGAATAGGAAACTAAGAGATGAATAACAACATTTTTTTGGGTAAATGCCCATTGTAGTCCTTACATTTTGCAAGCATTAACTATTTTGTTCCTATACTATAAAAATGATTACTTTAATTTACAAACACACAAATTTGTGACAATTTGATCTGATTGTCAAATTATAAGTACATATGTGTCATATTGATGCTAACTTGACAAATCCATGATGAGTGCAAGAGACGTTTCATGTTAGCTAACAATTTCTTTACTAGATTGTCAATAAAAAAATATTTCATTATTGATTTTTAAATTTAAGAAGATAATAGATATTTTAAGAAGGTTATTCTTCCAAATTTTGTGTCAATACGTTTTTATCCAATGACAAAATGGTATCTAATAAATATAACTTAATGATAAAATAATTCATGTTAATTATAGGAATTAATTATTCTTCAATTTTATTCTAAATGCACATACGAATTAATTATAAATTTTAAACCTCAAAACCCCAAATTTAGAAATTAGGAGTATTAACTGAAAATTAAGAAATCTCTTAACCAATTAATTTTAAATTTCAAATCCTCCGAAGTCCAAATCAATTTATGCACTTGAAAATAACTCAGATTCAAGAAAACAACAATAAAAAAATCAAACAAATTAATGGCATTAATCAGCAAAACAAACAAATTAATACAACAAAAAGAAAAAATGGATAGTCAATCAATGGACACTTGTCATTGGTTATCCTAAAAACAAAAAGACAGAATTAACAATTTGATCCCTATAGATCCATATAAATATCTACACCAACGCTTAGAGATCACTTTTGTCACTTGAATTTGCTCCATCGTCTTTCATGTGTTACGTCACCAAAAGCGTTAATAAAAATGGGAATAATTCAGTTAGCACACTAAATTATCTTTACATTTACATAATATTTGTGGATTAAATTGATTATTTTTATAATATAGGAATGAAATTGTCAGAGCCGGCAAAATGCTTTAAATCATATGTATCCTTGCTACCGGAGAATAACATGGAAAAGAAAAAAAAAATATTACAAGAATTAAATTAATTATTTTAAAAAAGAAAAAAAATTAAATGAGACTCGTTAAATCTGGCGGAAAAAAAAAAGTTAAGGAATAAATTATAAATGAAATAAACCATAAACTTACATTTCGAAATTAATGAAGTAGCGTAATCAATGTCAAATAATTTTTTTTATGAATGAAATACTATTTATTTATTCCTGAAATGATCGCTCGTCACGGATATTAATTATTTTTGTACATGTTATGCAGCGTATAGTTGCCTCCGTTTCTTAATTGTCGAATTTTAAGAAAGTTTTGATTTCTATTTATATATTTCTGTTTATAAATTTTAACATGACATCAATTACTATTTTATCAATTATATCTTCATTTGTCTCATAATCTTTAATTAATTTATACATTTATTTATTGTGAAGTGTAAAAAAATATAAAATAAAACTTTTTACAATTATTTTAGAAGAATCAAGAAAATTTATTCTATTTCTTGATTTATACATAACAACTTAAAAGATAAATAAAAAAAAGAAAATATGTAGTATAAACTTTAAATAGTTTAATAAAAATACAATTAATTTCGTTAATTTTAATATTTATTAAATATCTATATTTTTTTAACTTTCTTAACAAATTAGGTAACTTGCTAATTAGTGAGACTCTTTCATATTTTCGTTAAAGAAAACTCTGATAATTAAAACTGAAATTTTTTTATCATTGGGCGAGGAAGATTTCCGGCAGGCCAGCAACTAAAAAAATAAATAAATCTTAAAAAAAAAGTCGATTAGAAGTCTATCAGTATGCAAGATACTTAAACCACTTCGATTCCTCGTTGGAAATTTCAATATAAAAAAATGTTAAAAGATAATTTTTTATCATCATAATATTAATAATATATAATATTTATCAATTTTATCAATAATTAAATTTATAACGGATAATTTAACGACTAATCAACTTTAGTACATTCTTTCTTTTGAGTCACATGTTTATCTACAAGTTGGTTAATTTCTACCCCTTAAGTCTCACGCAATGCAAAAACATTTTCCAGTAGTACAATTAAAATGGAGAGTTGGATGGAAAAATAAAATACCATACAATTGTTTTTTTTTTTATAGGTTTCTCTCTCACGAACCTTTTTTTTCCCCTTTGATTCACACTGCGAACCAGCAAGACATTGGGATCAAAGAAAAAATTATGAAATTCGATCTTGATCCGGTTGAGGTAGTGGGTCATTGATCCAGTGGATCAGTAGTTGGTTCGATTTGATTCATTATATATTAAAAATTTAAAATTAAATATGTATCTATTATATATAAATATATAACTAATATTATTTAATTAAGAAAGTTCATTCATATATCAAAATTCAAAATAACAATTGAAATATTAAAATTGATAACACAAATCAATAAATAATAATTCAATAACATAATTACATAAGTCTTGTTATTTTTTTGGAGTATTTTTTTTGTTTTTTTTACGCAAAACGGGTTTTAAAAACTGGTTTGAGTCACCGATTTACCCCAAATCGATCGGGTCTGGCCGGGTCATTTTAGACCAGATGCATGACCGGTCTAATAATCAAACTGATTTGGTTATGTCACCAAATCTCGGTTAGACCGATCCAACCCGACCGGATCAAACTGGATTTTTACATTATATATGGTTCAAGATTTTATGGTGTTTGCTTTATATTTAGATTTGACATTACTTTGATTTTCAAGTTTCAACGAAGCAAGAAAATGGAAGGGGGAGGGTGTAAGTGATGAAGATGGAAGGGTAAAATAGAATAGAAAGAAAATAAGAAAAAACAAAAATCGATGCCAATGAAAATGTAATTGTATGCAAATAAAATCGCAGAAATGTTCAATAGTGTTGGAGTGGCGAGACCTTCATTGTATATTTTGAATTCTTATGTTCTTGGTTTTATGTTGATAGAGTGATATTAATTTCGTTTTTGTGAGAAAATGTTTCGATAATGATTTTTGAAGGAAAAAATATTTTTTTGTTGATATAAAAAAAACAATTCTCTATAATTGAGATAGCAGTATCTTGAACATCTATTGACTTACAAATGTATCTAAGGGAAAAAAAGTTTCTTATGATTTATGGTGGAGGATCTATTCCACTTTCCCATGCAAGAAGCCACCTATCTACAAAGCTCAAACTTAATATAATTTTTATCAATCAATTTTTTTTTATCTATAAAATTTAAATTTAATATCTTATTTAAAAAAATCAAGTCCAACTTCACCTTGATCAACAATGTGTTAATTCTTAAAAATTTGGAATAACAATAACACATGAAAAGAAAATAAAAAGTAATGCATATTTAATTTATTTTCTTATTGAATAACTAACTTACCCAATAAAATAGTCCATTACTGAAAACATTTTAGCAAGGGTTCATTATAAGATAGAAGGAAATACATATGATTATATATATTAACCGTAAACGTTAACATTAACTACAATTTGACTAATTGAGATTAAACCAACAATATTAATAGGGGTTTAATTAAAAAATTTGATAATTTAAATTAATAAATATATGAAACTTTAATGAAAATATTTATTAATAATACTGTTTATATGTTTTAAAATTACATTTGAAAATACTTGCTAGCTAAAATGATAATTCTGTTTAAAGATTATTAATTTTTGCAACCAAATTCGTAATTTATATTTTTCTAATCTAGCATAAAGTATTCAAATGCTTTTGGGAGTATTTTGATACTTTTCAGTTTAGAGTATTAGAATACTCTGAATTATTTGAATACTTGTATTAGGAAATTAGAGACAAATTTCTCTACAAAGTATTTGAATACCTTTTCAAGTATTCAAATAATTTTTTAGAAAATAAAAAAGCAGCTCTTTTTAGTATTATAATACTACTCTGCAAGTATTCTAATACTTTGTATTCTCAAATGTAATTTTAAAGCATATTTAAATCAAAACCATAGAAACATTTAAGTGAGACTCATGCTAAATGCCATCAAAGATTAAATGAAGATGCACGTACAACTACTTAAAGAAACAAAGCAGGGGGCACTCAATGTTTATCAAATGATATAAACAAATTACAACTCAAATGAAATATTGAAAGAGAATATGGAATTGGAATAATCAAAACTAAAGACTTAAACAAGTAACAATTTTGAAGTTTAAGAAACTACACCCTCAAACATGTCAACAATATACCCGCATTTTTATTATGCCAAAGCTTTCAAACAATTCATTGAAAAGCCACTTTCAATTTGAATGCAACAAGGGTGATAAGGCTAGCTTGATGACAAAGCTTGCAGGAACTAGAAAATGTATTTTCGATCCTCTTTAATGTGTGCATTCATGCAAGACAAAAAAACACAAGACCTTTCTCTTCCTTTGTCATTATCAAAAAAATGATATCAAATAAAATACTAAATGCACAAGAAATAAAGGTCATAACAAGCAAATAAGACTAAGATAATATCCACACTATAAAAATATTGGATCCATATACACGTAAATCGAATAAAAGTGCTAAAAACAAGAGATACGATCAAAATATCTAATTTCAAAGTTTAAACAGCACTTATCATTAGAGCAAAAGGTATCAAAGCAGCATTGTTGCAAGAAAAACATCTTTTATTTTAGCAAAAAGAAACAATAATCGAGGTAAGAACATAGTGCATATAGCATCAAAACATAATGTGTATCATCAATTATAAGAAATAATTAATCATAATAAATAATAAAGATTCTCAATAAAAACATAATCAAAATGTCAAATATCAGAGCACTTAGAAACAACAAAGCATCCAAATATAAGATCAATCAAAATATCCAACTAATCTCAAACATAAAAACCATCTAGTAAGGTATCAAAGTAAGAGATATAACAATAAAAAAAAGGTGAAATACATCAAATTATGATATCTAATCATCATAAGCAAACTGTCTTATAAAGGTATCTAACTAAAGATACAATCAAATATCCAAATAACTACAAAGAGTATTGATTATCAAACCAAACAATGTACAAACAAACATGTTAAATATAATATAACAAATGTAGTAGTGCAAGAGTATCAAGAATACCCAACAAAGATACCACAAAGAGTATGATAAAATGAACAATATAAACAAATATGAACACAAACAAACACATGCAAATATCGACAATAGCCTATAAAATGCATTCAAACACATGTCAAATGCATATCAAACATCAAAATAGATAAAGAAACATCTAAGTGAAAAATTCAAGCTAAATGTCATCAAAGATTAAATGAAGATGCACGCACGCACAACTACTTAAAGACATGAACTCAAGGGTACTCAAAGTTCATCAAAAGATATAAAGAACTTATAACTCATGAAATACATTGAAAGATCATAAAAGCTAAAAGCTTAAGGGAAAAACTAGCATAGGAATTCAGCCCCCTTTGTGATCATAACAAGAGCATTCACGCATGGTGGTCGCCATAGATAATATTTTCCCTCTTGTTCCCGTTGCATAATAATGTCTCATACATTATCTCACCCAATGTTTTCATCAATCTTGAGGAGTATTGACCTCTTTTCTTTTAAGTCTCATTGCCATGTTCTTTCTTTATTAAATGGGACTAAAAAGAAAGAACATGACAATATTTATTGATTTTTTTCAACACTTTGTGTATTGTACTCTTCTCTCATGTGATTAAGAAATTGATTTCGGTACCTTCAAAAAGAGAAATTATTTTTGGTTACCTATGTGAATTGAATATTATATTCTTATGTCAATTCTTTATGTAATTCATATTGCACAATCTTTATTTTTATTTCCTACATTTATAACATGTTTATGTCCATACATATACACTTTTTAATAGATTTTAGTTCTTACGTACACAAACATACGCTTTAGTTCCAACTTATTTTTACTCTATTGTTCATCTATTTTTATTCGTTTTATATCTCTCGATGTTTATTCCTATTTTCATCTATCATTTTTCTTACTTATTTCTTTTCTTCGTACCAAATACACTAACATCTCATATACGTACTGTGCACTTATAGATATGTAGATAAGTTTCAAGTTTCAGGCTGGAATTGAAAAAAAAAATATTATTAAAGTTTGACTATTTAAATGTACCAGTTACAAATTTAAAGATTTAATTAGGTGTGTAGGTGTTACAAGATGGGCGAGTTTTGTCTATTTTTTTAATCCAATTCCATTAAACTTATGTAGATTGGTTTGGATTGAGTTTTTTTTTTTTTTTTTACTTTGTGAATCAAATCTAATTTTAATTAAATTGGATTAGGTTGATTATCAGGTTGAACCATTAAAAAATTATAACATCTTTAACTCTTGAAAAAATTAAAAGAAATCTCAAATTCAAAAACAATAAGGATATTTTTTTTTACAGAATAGTAAGAATATTTTAAAAGGCAATATTCATAAAACATTAAATAGAAAAATAACTCATAAATACATATTCACATTATCATTCATAAAAAATATATATATTACCTTAAAATAAACAAAAAAGATAAACTCTAAAATAATGTATTACCTTAAGATAAAAATATATTACCTTAAGAATGAAATGCATTTAATTTAAGGTTGTTGTTAATAATTTGATTGTATATGAATTGGATTGGGTTGAGTTAGATTTTGATAGGATCCAAAACTTTAAACCCGTCACTCAATATAATTTTAATTAGGCTAATTAAATAAAAATTAATCAAATCCACTCTAATGAATCAATTCAACTCACAAAAATTTATTTGAATTGTATTAGACTAAGCATATTGAATTAAATTTGGTCTGATCTACCTACACCCCTGTAGATTTAATTAAGCTTAGTTAAATAAATATATAAATCTTAGCCTTATTTTGTTTAGTTCATTCATGTTTGTTTTTTTTTTTAATTTTTCTCAAACAAAATATTTACTAATTTAGTATTTAATATGTTAACTTTAGAAAGTAATGTAAAATAATAATAAAATATAATTTTATATTATATATATAAGATGACTCAAAATCGGAAACGAAATTTTAGTGATGCGAAAATGGAAGATTTTTTTTTAATATTGTATATAACTCTTGAAAATTAAAATGTGTGATAATAATAAATAAATTATATTTTTTAATGAATGTAATAAATAAAATTATAATAATACATATATACACAAGTTATTAGCGAGTTATCATAAAGTTTTGACTTGATTCATTTAATTAATAGTCAAATTTATATTTTCTTAAATCAAACAAATGATGAGTTTAATCGAACATATATATGATGAGCCATATTCAAATAAATCACAAATAGTTGACCTTATTTGCTCTCTTAACCACTTGCAAATTAACCAAACATGTAACCACTATTAAGTATATATCAAAGAGTCATTATCATGTAGGTAGTTCAAGCAACATGGTCCCAATTAAGATACATGAATTAGGAAAATGATCTTCGTGGATGCAGCACATGATATGTAGAAGATACATGAATTTACTCTTTGAATTGCTTTCTAAGCTTGTCTCACTAGTGTCTTGTAATTAGACCTAGCATGCCTATAAGTATAATTTATGCTAACTGTACAAAAATATATATAGAACCAACAGTGTGGTAATCTATTATTCTTTAAGAAGGGCCCCATGATCACCCACTCGTGTGATCAACACCTAGGAATGATTAGAATATAATGCCACAATAATTATCATTACTTGCCGGAATTTAAGTTTGAATATTTGTGTTTTGAACTACAGGATGTCACCTCAAGATGCGGCAAATCAGCTGCTAGCTAGCTTAGGCCAAAGTGCAATTATTTATGTGGTGCATATGATTATATTAATTATAACTTCTAAGAGTTTGAACTAAAGAGGAGAGAGGAATGATTTAGAAAATCATTCAAATGATACTTAGATGCTAATTGACACGTAGAGAGAGAGAAAAATGTACAATAGATAGATATATAATATGGTGTGATAATAATTAAAAAAAGAAATTAGATAAATTATAAGAGTTAATAAAAAGTTTTATAAGTGTTTATATATATATATTATCAAATGATTTTCACAAGATCAATCATTACATTAAAAAATCTCTTTAATATTCCTTCTCAAACTCATCCTAGTCCAAATATCCAGAAATCTAGTGACTCCCAGCATGTTTTGATTTCTTTTTTCTTTCTCTGAAGTTGGGATATCTCTGGTGAATAAGTTTCTATTGCATGCAATAGACATTTGCCGTATTATTTTATATTTATTTTAAGGGGGTTCATTATTAGTTTTTACTCAAAGTATATGGAAAACATATTTTATTATTAACATATATGGCACCGTTCCTCCTGATAGTGATACTTCTGTAAGTTATAGAAGTGGCAACACGGACTTGGCCAAAAGCAGGTCACCATGAACAGGAGAAAAGGGATTTTTTCTTCTTCTTTTCAAGCAGGCAAGGAAATTGATTCTTCTTTCAATTTTAGGGGATTTGTTTAAACACAAATAGTTTCTATTTTTCTAACAGTTATTGAGACTGTGATGTTAAAGAGTTTAAAATCATATTGTGACTGTAATACTTGCTGTGTCCACCACCTCGTCAATATCAATTGAGTAATATTAATAAAAACTGCCAGTACTCCTATATGCATCAGCTTGTGACAATTAAAAAAAATCCTGCACAAATGGCATTTTATTAATTTTCATTTAAACTATAGTGCTTTAATTTGAAAGAAAAGTTATTCATTTGTACCTTGTGCTGTGAACAGGTTTGTGATCTAGTTTTTATGTAATCTAATTAAATCTATAACTATAATAAAAGAGATATGATAACCCCATTTAGTTTCCACATTTTTTAAATCCATTTTCCCAAATAAGTAAGTATACATACACTCAAATAAGTTTACATGACTAAAGAAAATATAAGGAACTACTCATCATAGACACAAACTGGTAGTGGAAATGCAAACATGTATTGAATAATAAATAATACACTAAAACTGTTTTTATTTTTCTCATTTTTATTCAAATTTTATTCTGTATATTAAGCCTCCTTCTTCCACTAGTTTTCTATAATTAACTATAACGCAATAGCAACCATTTCCCCATGTGAATGTTTTACTCATAGTCTTTTGTCTAACTAAACCAATCAATATGTATGCTTACCGTGAATGATAAAAAAATGCTTACCATGATACATCAAAGTATTTATATTGGTACGATGTTTTCACAAGAAAGCAAATAGATCGCATATACTATTATATAGTTATAGCTAGCTTAGCTTGATGGAAAATGATTAAAATAATTTTTAGTCAGACTCAGACCATCTCAATTTTGTAGAATAAATTACTATGTGTACACAATATGTCATTGAAATAGTCAAACCAAATCTTCAGCTTGATGACAGCCAACTTTTTTCTTCAAATTAACAACCACTTGATGGTGATGAGTTTGTTTTTAGTGAATCTCCTTATTCAAACTTTATTCCCATATCTTTTATTGGATATTAAGGCTTTCATCATAACCTCAAGGTTAAAATATACAAATCATTTCTTAAATTACTTTTCTTTTTAAATTGATCCTCTAACTTTAAATAATTATAAAATATCTACTTATTCAATTCAATTCATGACAAGTTGATCCTTTAAAAAAAATGTTTATTTTTAATTTTTGGACACAATTTCAAACATTTTTTTATTTATTCAATATGCAAAATTTATCTCATTAAATTCATATATATATATATATATATATATATATATATTATAAAAATCACCTAATATTCTAACTAAAAAGAGACAAATAAGATGAAAAATGTATGAAAAGTGAGCCTTGTGATCAACCAAAAATCTAAAAAAATATTATTGCATTTTTTCTTATTATTCACGAGACTCATTTTTTATGCGATTTTTATTATATTTATCGTCTTTTTTGTTTCAAACATAATTGATTCCTATAATTATCATGTAGGTGAATTTAATAAAATATGTTTCATGTCTTGAATTCATAAAAAAAAGGTTCAAAAATAAAATAAAATAAAAAAAACTCATTTTTTTTTCTAAATGACTAACTTGTCATGAATTAAACAAGTAAGGGGATCATTTTAAAAAAAAAATTAAAGTTACGGAATCAATTTAGAACCAAAAAATAAATTAAAAAACCATTTGTATATTTTAACCTATCCTAAATTATAAAACAAATGGCTAAGGCTAATTCATAAATATTGATTTTCTTTTGGAAGTTGAAGCTGCTTTTACTTTTTATGAAGAAGTTGAAACTGATTTCTTCCTTTTGAATGCTAGCTAGGCTATTGATTTGTTTTTTTTTTGGGGGGGTAAAACAACATTTTTAACCTTAAATGCTAGGCTCTTCTATATTTTTAAGCTCTTCAATGAACCATGATGGAGCAGGTCATGCCAAGTCCGTGTTAAAATTTACCCAAATTTTGGCCCAATAAATAAAATAGGTCCCTGATCGATGTCCATCATGAGGGGCTTGCTATTTGCTTTCCCAAATTTCTATTTAAAGCCACAAGATTTGGTATTGCATATGTTGACGAAAATGTCCCCTGACCACATAACTATGTTTTCACTGTATATCTAGGCGAAATACACAATAAAAACTTATTTTCGTAGTGCAACATTTTTTTCATGCCTTACTATATAACAAAATATTGTTTATATTGTGTATAGGCACTCAATTTATAATGGAACGTTTCTATTGTGTAATTGAGAAAAAATTAATTTTGTAATTTGATATTTATCTTGTTTTTAAAGAAACTGAATTAAAATAGTTTTGCAAAATATTTTTCATAAATAACTTGATAAATATAAAACAAGTCATATTAAAATTATCATATAAATATAGATACATAATGCGACGTTGAATAACAAAATACAACAACCTTTCCAAATAAAAAATGTGAGAACCAGAATTTAGATGAAATTACTTGTACATTCGTCTTCATTGCTATTTTCCATGTGAAGAGCACAAAATAAGTTGAACATTTTTTTAAGACCAGAGAAAAGAGTATACTATTAATAACTATGGTGAGAATTGGAGCTCAACATACATGTGCAACACAATTCAAACACTTTAACATTCTCTTTTAAATATTTTTTTCTTGTGAGTGATTAAAATTTATTAAAAATTATTCATTTTGATGAATTTCATATTTAAATTACGAGATAAAATTATAAATGATAAGTGTGATTTATCAAAATTAATGACTTTTCAATAAATTTTGACTGGTCAATTGATTAAACAGAAAATGTTAAAGAAATATGAAAGAAAGTATTACTAACATTACATAGAAACTCCTTGATAGGAAAAAAAAAAAAGACATTAAAAACATGCCCGAAAATAAAAATGCAACAATCCTTTCCTGAGCATTATAATCTGGAGGTGACTTCATTTTTTCTGAACATACTAATTGGTCTTATTACCTCATACCAGCATTTTTCTTTACCAACAATCCCCAGCTCAAGTTTATGTTCTCAATGGTGCTACCTCTCATTTTCTTTGAAATACCAACAACAACAACATCCAAAGATATATATATATATATATATATACTCTAATAGAGAGTGTATTTACCTTTTTCATCAATATTTTTTAATAGTTTATAAATTTAAAACTCGTTTAATGTTGGAAATGCGTGCGCTGAATATCAACTCTTATACTAAACTCATATCTTGTTACATACCAAAAAAGAATAAACTCATATATTTTAATTGTGAAACATATATGTGACATTATTTTGCTCTTAAAAAGTGAATATTATTCTAGAATTATAAAAAATAATATTAATTTGGTTCTAAAAAATATGTGACTTATTTTTATACGAAGTTGGTGAATAATAGCCGTTCAATCTTGATCCACGGCAGATATGTCACATCGTAAATTGGAATTAAATCAGGCGTTCGAGATCATAGCCGTTAGATCTAAATCTAACGGTTCATATTCCTTCTTGCATGACATAAAAATTCCGACTGCACTAGATTAGATTCTCCGGTTTCCCTCCCAAAACCGGTTTTGGTTTCCAATTCTTCGTCTTCGTGTTGAATCTGAAGCTCTGTTTTCCTCGGCAATTTTTACGATCAGCTCTGTTTTGTTCTCCAGAAAACGAAGAAGGGTAAAAAAAAAACGCATTTTTTGTTTGTAACAATGGAGTTAGAGCATTTTCAAATTTACTGAAATATTTTATATGGAATTTTTTTTTCTTATCAGAAGAGAGATAAGACAACATTCTTTGTGCAGTAGCAAACGACTACTATCATATGAGGGAACCATTGATTCATCATTCCTTATGTGTGTACTGTGTAGTGTTTGTTCATGTGTGTGCATGTATGTATGTATATGTATCTGTATGAGCAGAGTATACTTGTGCTCATTCTATCCGCAAAAAAAAAAATTCTCTTCCTTGTTGTTTTGTTCTGTTTATTGTTGGCCCCCAGAGTTTTAAGCTTAGATTTAATGGGAATTTTGAATTGTTGATTGTATTTAAGTGAGCATATATGTTATACATTTTCAGATAATCATTTTGGCTTTTTTGTTTTTTCCAGCATACTTGTTCCTATGTTCAGCAACCGTAGTAGCAGTCAGTTTAGTCAACAAGAAACAACATGTCTTTTGTTGCTAAAAGAAATCCTTGTGTGTGGAATGTAAGATAATATGGGATAAAGTTGGAGAATCTGATTCTCAAAGGGATGCAATGCTGCGGGAAATAGAACAAAGTGTCTGGATTTGTATAGAAAAGAAGTGGATGTAGCCAAACTATGTAGAGCACAAATTCAGCAAGAAATTGCTGATTATGTGGCGGAAATTGCTGGCGTCTGTGCAGCAATGGGTGAACAACCATTACATGTAAGTCTTGCTGGAACTCCACAATTGAGTGAATTAGCCATTTTTTTCTTGGCCACATGGAGATTTTTCAGTTGACTAGCTTTTATTGGTCTGTCCTCAGTTTGATCCAAAGGCTTGTGGAAGCTTGAAGAAAGCACGTGAAACAGTTGTTTCACAGCTTGAGGAGATGCGCAAGCTGAAAACCGATAGGAAGAAACACTTTTCAGAGGTCTTATATCAGTTGAAGAATATTTCTAGTGAGCTTTATGGCTCCATGGTGGCTAATGCTTATTCAGATGAGACCAACTTGTCTTTGAAAAGACTAGAGGAATTACAGAAGCAGTTACTTCAATTACAAAATGAGAAGGTGATTTCTGTCTTTAATTTTAATCATATATTATTTTTTGTCTAAACTTTTGGTAGACAGAAAACACATATTGTTCACGATGTGTTAAGCAATGCTGTGTGACTTATTGTTAATGCTTGAATAGATTTAGATGAAACAGTCATATTTGCTTTCTTCTAGACATAATCTTACAATCTTACCCTAAGAAAGAAAAACTTCCATAGGTTAATTTCTCTATGATTTTTCTTTTGAATTACGGCAGGCCAGTCGACTGAAGCAGGTGTCTGGCCAACTGAACACTCTCAATTCATTGTTTAGTCCTTGGT
Organism: Glycine soja; assembly: GCF_004193775.1. Taxonomy (NCBI): domain Eukaryota; kingdom Viridiplantae; phylum Streptophyta; class Magnoliopsida; order Fabales; family Fabaceae; genus Glycine; species Glycine soja. The sequence continues at coordinate 50,412,364 of NC_041019.1, read as the reverse complement.
TTGGATGTCAAAGACACAATTTGTGAGATTTGCCCCACTATGGTTAATTCCACTGTGACAAAAGATGTCAGTGACAATACAATAAAGAATTTGACATCTGAAATACGAAGATTGCTGTTGATTATATCATTCTTCATTAATTGTATAATGATTCCACAGTATGTGCAATCTTAATTTAAAGCCTTTAAAGGATGCATGTTAAGTAACCAAGGCATAGGCCAGTCACAAGATCGTCTAGTGATAAATAATCATGAGCAGAAGAACAATGATATGGCTATTAATTTAAATTTCTTCCATAGGATTGCTTTAATTTTTTTATTTCTCAAGTATTTTACCAGTTTGTTGTTGTTTAACAAAGTGTGCCATGCATGTCACTAGTTGTTCTATCATCCATTTTGATAATCACTCCGCAGATCAAATTGATCACCTAATTACTAAGACAAAAGAAGAAGCTCTTAGCAGGAAAGAAATCCTTGAAAAGGTTGAGAAGTGGTTGGTTGCATGTCAAGAAGAAAGCTGGTTGGAGGAGTACAATAGGGTGATCCAGTGTTGCTATTGACATTATTGGATATTTCCTGCTTTATTTTTGTTTGCTTTATCTTTTTAATTACTGTGGTTTTTTTAGGATGATAATCGTTATAATGCTGGAAGAGGTGCACATCTTACCTTAAAACGCGCTGAGAAGGCCCGTGCTTTGTTAAGCAAAATTCCTGGTGAGTATCCCTTTATCATAATTAGTTCCTAAAATACTTTACTATCAATTTGCAGTGGCCTCTGGAATTTGGATCTAGTTTTACCTATCAAAATTTTGATAGGTGTACTGGTGTAGTATCGAGTATGTAACACCAACTTGATGTGGCTACACCCCATAAAGCTCAAAGTAGAGAAGGGGGTTGTCATAGAAAAACATTGTGTAATTGATTGAATAAGATGTGGATACAAAGAGCCCATTGTATATCTATAACAAGAAAAGAAGGGGGCAAGGCATACACTTTCTGTCTAAATGGATAGGAACCTAACAAACTCAATAGAACATAACTATTGTCAACTAATACACGGATGATTTAGTTACGACTATTACTAAACTAACACTATAGTTTCTATTATTATGATAAGCTAAATTTGGATAAAATATTGCCATGTGACATGGTGAAGTACTGAATTCAGCTTATTAACTGTATTTGGTTGTTTGTCTATTGTTAGCTGCATTATTCTTCTAGTGGTGATAATGTAAAGGAGTACCATGGACCAAGAGGAGTTAAATTTATAGTGTCTGAATTGTTGGCCTCGTCTTCATTTTCTCCTTTCTTTTAATTTGTATGTTGAAACAGGGATGGTAGAGGCAAGAAGAGTTTATGTATGATGGAGTAAGTATTTTTAACAAAATCATATGTGCAACCTCTATGAATTAGCCTACTAGATTTTATGAAATTTTGCTTAGGTAGACTTTCTCTTGGAAAACTTGTCCAAAGTATCACATTTGGCATATAACTCAATATCTTTAACCGGATGCATCTCATATCTTTAAATGCATTGTTGTTATCATGGATATGTGAGTGTAGAGCCGGCTACTTTCCATGCTTGAAGATTACAGCACCTCAAGGCAGGAGAAAGAGAATGAAAGGCAAAGGCAGAGGGTATGATCTATGAAGCAACACAATGTTGTAATAAAATACATAGTAGATGGTGTAGAATTTTCTTTTAGACAATTCTCTTGTTTCTACCCATTAATTGTTTTTGTGTCATATTAATTTTAGGATCAAAAGAAACTTCAGGGACAGTGATGGCCGAGCATGAAACACCACTTTTCGGTTCAAAACCCAGCCCAGCATCTAAAAGTGGGTACAAGGCTTCCAGATGTTCAACGGGAATTCCAAGTATCCGAAAATTTTCCATTACTGAGCCTGTGTTTTATCAGTAAATTTTTTTGGGGGATTTTAACATTTTCCCTTAAACCTATTTTAAAGCATTTAAAAGTGGTAATTTTTTTATCATAAAGAGTAAATGCTGTATTTGCAGTCCCTGCAAATAAAATAAAAAATACTCTTTTAGTTCCTAAAAAAATTATCTCCTTGTTATCTGTAAAATGTGTCAAGTGTATTCCCTGATTGTAACACTGTTTAAGGTGTTACATGAAGTAGAAAGGAATGAGCAAAACGAAATACAATTTTTATTAGCTACTAAAAATGAACATTTTTCTATTTGCAAAGATTATAAACATATAATATAGTAGTACTAGTGCATTCTATTGAAATTTTCTTATTTGAAATCAAGAAAATAGTAATTTTTTTCTTATATTTAAGACCGTATTATGTTTATTTATTTTTATCAAAAAAGTTGTTAATTTTTATTAATGAGATAAATTCAAACCCATCACGGCACGACCTCTCACACCCCCTTCTTCCTTCAATCAACTGTATTTATGACACAATAGATGTTTTGTTTTCCAATAAAGGCTTAACTAGAAAGGTACTCAAAATCAAAACCTTTTTTCTTGTGTTTAAATGCTTGATGTCAATGGAACTTTTAAGCAGGAAAGGATAACTCTAAAGCTAGTGGTCATTCAGTGACTGCAAGCAGTTCAGAAAACGGCATTGAAATTCAGTCATCATTCACTAGGAAGCCCCTCTCTCCTGTTTCTCCCGCAGTCCTATCTAAAGCCAACATATCAAATTTGGGTCATGATTCTCTGATGTCTCTTCTCAAATTATTCATATGCAATCTCTTTAAAACGACGTTCCATAATAGTTGAATTAATATTTAATACGTTATTCAATTTTAAAAATCATGAAAATAATATCATTTTAAAAGGGTAGCACAGGGACAATTTGAAAAAAGACAACAAAAAAGTCAAGTCGATCAAATTTTCAAGAAGACTATAGAAAATTACAGAACGTAGCAACATAGCAAAAAAGCCAAATTCTAACAGCAACTCCACCCTCCAGGCCATATATAGCTGGCGATGAAGAAAACATGACACCAAAGAATATGGCACTTCCAGTGCCTACCACTCCTTTGACTTTGGTCCCTATGTTGACTGCCAATACACCAGACAGTGTGTATTCTGGTGCTACTGCTGCTTCAAAGACTAGTCAATCATTTGAATATTCATTTGAGGAGGGGCTATCCAAAACCTATGCTCAATGATTCACAGTTTGGAGAGGAAATTCAACAATCAACACATGATTGTATGTTTGCTGACCAATTTTCTGCTTTGAAAATTGCAATGACAACATTGTGAACTTTTTTGGTGTTTGAGGAATACTGGTTTGGGTCTTCATTCAGCATAAGTGTATTTTGGTTGAATCTTTTTCAAAATTAAAGCAGGTTACTGTTATGAGTTTCGGCTTCTTCTTTTTTCTTTTATGATCACTTCAATATTGGCATCAAATATTCATCAATTTTATCAATGAAACCTTTTTTTTTAATCATATTTTTTTATTTATAAAATTTGAATTTGAAAACATAAACGATTCAAGCCTAGTTATATTATGCATGAACCAATGTCATACGGTGTCTCCACTTGATCCATCCAATTAATACTTTTTTTTATTTAATCCAAGATACAGTGTAAAAATGGGGGCTCTTTTCTTTTGGGCCACATGGAAATAGATTGGTTAAGCAATTTTTTTTTATATTTTTATTTGCGCTGAACCTAACCGAGCCTTCTAGTTCTGCTACTAAGTAGCTCTAATTATAAACTTTTGAAAAAATGTTAACATACTGATTAAAGAATTAAAATAATAAAATTTAATTAAAAATATTTATTATATCAGAAATGTAAAAATATAATATTATTAAATAAGTTTTTGCTATTTTTAATATTTAAATCGATATGTAAATTTTGTTTTACTTTTTCTTCATTTTCAATCAATTCGATTGGAGCATAATTAGTTGGTTTCAGAAATATTAATCGTAGAAGTCAGTCCCCAGTTTTCTCTTTTGGGTCTAAAGTCAGTCCCAATAAATGCTATCAAAATAATTTCAACCACGTTTGACAATCTTTTATTATTATTTTAAATAATTTTTTACATTATTTGTTCACATTATTGTATATAATAAAATAGTCAGTTTTTATAATTTAAGAAATTTTTAATTTAATTAAATATATAGTATGAGGAGGGGGGATATTATACGAATATACGCGAATATAGTGCATATATGACATTAAAAATATTTTAATATGAATGGGTGAGTGACTCAGGTGACCAAATATTATTGCTTTATTGACATGATCATGGCTTTGGATTTCCTGTCGTACAATGTCGTTTCTAATCTTCGGGAATGTCGGCTGATATGTTTTATTTACTCTTTTCAATTTATTAAGTTAGATTTTATTATATGTTTTTTTTTTACTTATTGAGTTTTATATAGTATATAATGTTGATTTACTCGTAATATATTAGAGGAGGGATAAAAGATTTTAAGCATCAATCTAATTTAAATTGAGAATTAATCTCATAATTAATTAAAATAAAGGCATTAAAAATAAATCAAAATTTGCATGATAATTCAGTCTACCACAAATTTAAGTAAGTTGGATTGGAAAAAATTTACCTATTTTAATTATGCATAAAATATTAATCAATTCACTTAGAACTCGATTACCACGAGTTGATTCTTGATGGACTAAATTAGTTTGGTAAGATGCATATTAATATTATTTAAAAATAATTTCTTGTCACAACACAAGGTTAAACTTTTTTTTCTCACTCTTTTTTCTTGATTAAATTATTCTTCTTGTATTTTTTTTACGATCAACAATAAATCAAAGTCATTGGAATGTTTTTCTTATAAAAAAATCATCTTTTAATTTTTAATTTTAGATAAACTAATCCATTTAACCCATCAATCCATGATTGAACAATTCATAACGGATTGAGATATGTTGATTCACTTTTATAGCTTTAAATTTTATGGAACAACTCCAAAAATTAAAACTTGTAAAAATGTCTCTAAATCTCTTAATATGATTAAAAAGATACATATTGAACCCCTTTGTTTCAATTTTTTAAAAAGAGACATTTTTGAAAGAAAAAAACACTTTAGAAGTTTTTTTTTTTACATTTTGATTCAACTTTTCAAAATAATCAAAAGTTAAAAAGAATAAAAAGTCATATTAAAATAAGAAGTTACGTTAAATAATTTCTCATAAAATAAACAAATTAAAAAAATAATTTTTATAACATATTATTTCTGCTTTTTTAAATATATGAAAAAATAACCACTAAAATATTTTATATCAAAATTATTTTTTATGTGTAGCAAATTAGCCCATTATTATATACCAAAAACAATACAATTGTTATGATACACTGGTCCAAAAAAACACTTTTATAAAACTAAAATTAGATTTTAAACTCAAATTTAGAGCAAACAGATTGTTTTTAGAATAAAATAATTTTACTTCTCAAAATAACCCTTCTATGTTGTTTGGACATCAAAAATTAATATTGAAAACTCATTTTCAAAAGATCAAATCAATGTCAAAATTAGTAATATTAAAAGATTTTTCAAATTATCTATCATTATTCATTAAAGGACAAATCATGTATATTATTATTTTTATAAAGTAAATCCATCAAATTTTTCCCCCTCACAAAATACAGAGAGTGTTTGATTTGTGTCCAAATTTGAAAATGTGTTGGTGGGTAAAATATAATCATGTAGGGTTTTGAAGCAACAGAGCATGTGCAGAACAATATCCAGAGGAGAAGAGATAAAGTGACCTAGTGTGTGAGGGTAGGTGACTATTGACTAAATGCCAAAGAAACCTAAGACAAGGGTAACTGCTTGAGCTTGTGACTGAATCCACAATCCCAAATCGGTCTCATGGGTGTTCGACACGTGGCACAAGGACAATCGACCTTGGACTTTATTTATTGGAGCTTTCTAGAAATGTACCTACACTACACAGCCACACTTTGTTGAATTTCAACCCATTTCTATTGTTGTAAACAAAAGCAAAAGGCTCAATTCTTTATTGGTAAAATCCTATCTTAAATCATGAGGTTTGAAATGAATTTTGAAGCATAGAGATTCCACACTCGATTGTAAAGATAAGAGCATTGAAAAATGGTAATTAACTTACTGAGATATTAAACTCACTCAATTTTTTAATCATTGTTGGCAATTGTTTGATCTACTAGAAAATTATTAAACTTTATGAATACTTTTTAAATTTATTAAAAAATATAAAATGATTTCATCTATGACTTCTAACAATATTTAAGAAACATTGTTAATATAATTTTGAAAAAAACTTGAGGTCTAAAAGGAGATAAAAAGATTATTATTGTTCTTCTTTTTATGCTTACTGCTTGTGTTTGACCTGACCAACTAATGACATAATTCTATAATTTCAATTGTAATTTAGAAATTTTTTGAATTGAAAACTAAAAAGGCAAGGATAAATTAAAGATGTCGTCGCGAAAACCTCTTCTCTTAAAATTTCAATTGTAATTTTCAATTTTTTTTATTAATATCAAACATAAGAATCATAATTTTTCATTTTAAGATTCTCAAAATGTAAAAAAAAAAAAATGGTCTACCAAACGTCGAATATGTAATGAAAAACTGTTTTCACCAATCAAACAACGTTTTCCTAATTTTTAGTTTTTAAAAGCTAAGAACACTTTTTAAAGGTAAAAATCAAACACACCTAAAAGAAGTGATTTTGCTTTTCACGCTTAGCATAGAGAATTTCACTGGGCAAAGTTTTGTGTATTTATGTTCGACTAAGCGTCATCATTTTTGCGATAAGCGTGGGATAACCCTTATTAATTCATGCTTCTGTGCTTTGCGCGTGATTTCTATTAGTGCAAAATTAATAAGTTGTCATCAGAGAAAGTTTGAAACAAAAGAAATATAAATGGAGCTCTCTTATGACACCTTCTTCATTTCTTCACCTTTTTTATGTTACACATGTCTAGGAAAAGCTAAGCTCCCTATTATTAGGGTTGAATGTAAGGAAATTGAATTCTATGAACTCATTTTCATATTTTCATATCTGTTTATGCTTTAATATTCAATATTATACTTCTATGCTTTATTTAATTTTATGCTTTGTTGTTGGAAAAATATCAGTCTTAAATAATATTCATTCGGATTCAGTGACTTTGTGAAGGTCTCCCTCATTTTAGACCATTAGATTAAATTTAATTTGAACAGATTAGATTTTATCATTTGTTTAAAAAATATTTTTTAATTTAATAATTAACTTAGCTTTTATGTTTTTTATACTTTAAAATCATAAAAAATACTTTTGAATGTATAAATTAACTGGTACAGAATTATTATAGTTTAACCAATGTTCTCTAAAAATCATTTTAGAGCCTGCCTATAACAGTCGTAATTCAGTTAAAGTTGGATTACTTTCGAAGAAAGATAACAAAGAAGTGTATAAAAAAATCATCAAATATTTTATGATAATTCTTAAATTGTAGATTTTTTTCTTGCTAAAAAAATTTCTAACAGTTTAATAACTATATGAAATTTTTGACAATCTGAACAACACTAAAGAATACATTAAAATAAAATAATTTTGTGCTAGTTATTTATCCACTTAGTAATATTTATTATTATTTTAAATTATAAAAATCTAAAAAATAAATTAATAATATCTTTCAAAACAAATGACAAAATTTAATTTGAACCATCAGATTAATATAATGTACTAAAAATAAGACCAAATACTCTCCCATCACCACCTAAAATATGTTATACCTTGAAATATTTAGACTCTCAACGTAATATTTTTTTTTAGCTTGACTAACATCAATCTGTTTACATAATTTAACATAGTCTAAAATTAACATTTCAGTCTTCAATATTATTATATTTTACATGTTATATTTTAATTAAAGATCATTTCTATTAATACATATGATAAATAGTTACCATAAATTAGTTTACAATAGATAACAAAATTATTAACTTTTTAGAACAAATATCATTCAAATTTTCACATCTTCAAATTCATAAACTTTCTCACCAATTTTTGCAAGTTATGCTCTCTAGTGTTGCTCTACATTATTCATTTTTAACAAAATCATCCAACGCTAAGTGATGGATCTTTATTCATCTTTAACTCAAAAATTTATAAGAACATAAAAATTACTTCCATTCTTTTTAGGAAATGTATTATTTTCATTTTAAAAATGTGGACTTCTTATAACATGCAATTTTTGTTTGTCTAAATATTTTTATAAGATTTTAATTTTTATTGGTCTAAAGATATATGACATCACATTCAGAATAAAAAACGTCCAAGATATTTTGTAGTTAAATATTCCTCACAAATGTGTTTCGTCTTCAAAATATACGACCCAGTGAGCCGTATTTTTTCATGATATTTTAATTACTCTGGATTATTCTATAATTTTATGAAATAATAATAATAGTAATAATATGAAATGTCTTTGGGGTAAAATATCCTTTTTCTTTATTTCTCTTTCCTAAAGTTAAAAAATATTTTTCTCTTTTTTTCACAGACTAGGCAAGTCAATTGCTCTTTCCCAACTACAATGACAAATGTCCACTGTCACGTGCCAATGAATCCTTTCAGATTTCAACACAAGTAGTCAAGTATAACAGGTAACATGCAATAAATATACCTTTTTTTTGTTTTCCTTCTTTATTAGATCATGCAACTTCTGTTTAGATCATAAATAACCAATATTACCTAACCTTACCCCTATGTGATGTTATCTATTACTACCGTGGAGATTTTTTTTTTTCAATCTATTGCATTAAAATATAAATAAATTTTAATTAATTTTTTTAATGATAATATTTTTCATTTAAGTGAAGTTTTATTTTTAATAATCTTTTGATTTTTTATTTATGTAATTAATATAATAGTACTTTAGAAAGTGGATTAACTTTTATTATTAATATAATTATAATTAAATGATTTTAACTAATTTTTTTTATAAGTGTGACTATTTTTTTTTTACTTATATTTCGGTTTGGAGGGAATAGTTACTAAAGATTTTTTATAAAAAAAAATATTTAAAGAAAAAAATGTATGTAGTATGAAGTTATTTTAACTTTAAAATAAATCAGTGTAAATGTAGTTTGGAATTTTAATTTATGTAAAAATAAATATCACATCACTTCATTTTACTTTTTAATCATTATGAAGTAAGTTGTCTCCACATTTAAATTTTTTTAATAACATATATGTAATTACAAATTATTTTCATAATTTAAAAAACAATAAGAAAAGTTAATTTATAATAAATATTAATCCCATAAATTTATATCTGTGAGTGTTGCTCTTACAACTTGAAATTTTTAGATGTCTTTGTATGAAAGTGAGAATAATATAGACATAATATGTATATAATTTTTTAGTAGTCATGTTTCTCCAGCAAAAAGTAGGTTGTGTTAAAAAGTTAAAACTTATTAATTTTATTATATAAAATATAATTTAGAGAAATTAAAACTTTTTTTAAAAAAATCAACAAATCAAATTTAATAAATTAAAAGGCATAAAAGACTCAAAGGGTGAATTTAGAACAACTTGTTAAATCAACATTCAATTTATAGGTGTTTTATAGGCGGCGAAGACCATCTAGGTCCTAAATCATAAAATAGTGCAGTGGTTAACTTACCTTATTCCTTAAAATTTGCAACAATGTCATCATAATGAATGAATCATATTTTTGAGTGTATAGATCTGTCTTAGAAAATGATGAATGAACCATATTTATGAGTCAATGATAATGTTATTCCTTCATCTCCACAACCACCAAATAGTGGCAACAAATAAGAATCCATGTGATGAACGAAGCTGGTTCTTCACCTATATCCAAGCATTATCTTGAATGAAATTGTCACGAGCATGGAATCCCAGGCGGAGTCAAATCTCCTTAGCCTAAGGGTAGTCACACATGCAATGAATAATGCCCTATGATGGATGCAAGCAAGCCTGACACTAGATATGTCAAATAAATTCCTATGCATACTAAGACTATTTGTAGGAAGAGTATTTCTGAGAACTAACCAAACTAACAATTAAATAAATAATTATTTTTGTTCTTAATATATACATGATTAATAAATTTATTTTCAAAAAAGAAGAAAATTTAAATTTTAGTTTTCAAAAGTAAAAAAAAAAATGCGTCAAATTTATTTATTCGTTAACTTTTATCTATTACCGTAAAAAAACCTATATGATAAAGAGGGACGAAAATATCATAAAAATAATTATTAATATGATTAATGATATTTCTTCTTTTATATCGTTACAATCATATCATTATAGTAAACACTTAAAAAAATAGGGTGAAAAATATAAGTTAAAACAAACGTAATAATAAATATAATATGTTTGTTGCTATAAAATTTTTAATGTGACAAATATCTTATCTAAAATATAAAACTCAAACAAAAATGCACAATTTAATCTTTAAATAAAATAAGATTCAACTTGATTTTGTCACTACCCAATACTATCACAATAGAAATTTTAGAGCAACATACATTATACTTATTAATCAATATTATTCTTATTATTATATTTGTTCTAACTTATGTTTGCTTCCTTATTTTTTTAAGTGTTTATTATAATGCTATCTTTGTAAAAATAAAAAAGAAGATAAGAATAAAGATTAAATTATATTTTACTCTTAAATGAAACGAAATTTAGGGTGTGACAAATCAGTTTAATGAAAACTCATTAATATTTTAGTCTAATCTATTCAGTAATCATGTTAGTAATTATTTTTGTAATATTTCCATCCCTTTATATTACGTAGATCCTTCATTAATAATAACAAATAAAAATTAGTAGATAAATGAATTTATATTTTTTTTACTTTCAAAAACTAAAATTTAAATTTCTATTTTTTAAAAGCTAAAATTGTCAGCGCCATGCATATTAAAAAACAACTATTTACTCTTAACAATTTGATTTTTTTTCGGGTAGACGCAGGCGCTATAACATTTCAAATTATGTTGTGGCAATTGATTTTGAATAGTATTAGTGATAAGCCATTGATATCCTGGGCGAGCAGAATATTCTCCATTTCCATAATTACACCATATCCAAGTGTCACACATAAATGGAGTCAACGAGCCTATTTTGGTCTTAGGAGATCCAAAAAATTACTCGGGATCCGAGTGTTCAACCTTGTAGTATTCCAAACCCATCAAAATAAATATCATGAAGACTAAGGTCCATTCCATAATGTGCACAAAAGGGACTTGGTGCTAAATGAATATGCTTTTAGACCAATTTCCATGTGGATGGTCTACCGGATTTATTCATAACTACTTCTCTTATTATACGATGCTTATTTAGCCAATATTTAGATCTAATTCTATTTAAATTTTTCTAATTTACTCTAATATTTTTTACTTGTTCAATTTTTGGATATCAAACGAATCTCTCTAGAAAATAATTTTAATGTGATCGATTTCTCTTCTTTTGTAATTAATTTTCGTTATAACACCTATTGTTCTACCTAATTGTTTACTTTTTTGAATGTGATTTTTATGTTATGGAAATGTTCCTTTATATTGAGTTCAAGTCCTATAAAATTATATTAAATATTTTAGGGAATAACTTTTCCTCATATATATATAAAACAAAATATCAAAAAATTCAATACTCATATATCTAAAACTAAATACCCATAGATTAACCACTGAACATTGATAAACTAACGTGACTTATTTTATCCGAGTAAGTTGTCTTCCACGGAGGATACTTGTGGTTTAAATTAAAAAATATATGCATTAATCAATTATTCACTCTTGTTGTTAATCAAATGTCTGAAATTTAGATTTTAGATATACATTTATATTAAATACTTAAAATATTTAAATATGATTATTTTCTTATAAAAATACTTGTGATTTAATATTATTTTTATCCTATATAAGAAAAAAATCAACATATTTTATTGAAGGTATTACTATTTATAATTTTTTAAGTAAAAAGACAAAAAGCAGGTTACCGGCCGCAGGAAGGTTGGCCATCTAACACTGACTTGCATCCTTATATGGAAAATCATATTAGTTTGTTAAATTAAAAAATGGAAAACTTATGTATGTTTTTTTCCTCTATAATATAAATGAGAATATTTAGTCTTTTTTTAAAAAAAGTTTACCCTTTACAGAGGTGAAATTCTTCTTAACTAGATTGTATTTTTAGTTTAATTTTTATATATTATTAATTATTAATGGGAAGCTTTTTTTTCTCGATAATAATGGGAAGATTTTTATATTGGATCATTAAATAAATGGGAATTATTTTGTATATAATTTTCAAATAATTATTATAAAAATTAAACTATTTTTAAATATATGATAATTTATTATTAAACACAATATATTCACCTATTTTATTGCCCTTGAATTGCTCTTTTTTTTTTCACAATTATGATTGTTATTATTTGATTCGTGATAACGAGGGTTTTAAAAAATCGTTTATCTTTTTGTTGTCTTTTAAGAAGTTCATTTAAAAATTAATAACAAACACTGCTGTTGAAAATTACGATAAAAATCTATTAAAAAAATTAAGTATTATATATTTGATCCTGATAAAAAAATAAATTATATATTTGATATATTTTAAAACTTTTTTAACATATCAAAGATTAAAGATACAGCATTTCCCTTATTTTAATTATTATTTTAATGTTGCTGCTGCAGTATTTATTTTGAGCTTTACCATATTTTCCCATTAAAAATTTTCAACTTTCAAGTTTCAATTCAAGCAGCTTTGGAAAACCCAACCAGCCAACAGGTTTTTTTCAACTCTTGAAATTTCCAAGTTGTTTTAAATTTCTGGAGCAAACGGTTTTTCACTTTTTTCTGCTCTTTTTCCTTTTTTCTGTGTTTTTTTTTTTTAATTTCATTTTCACTTTCTGGGTTGAGTGAGCAAGTTAAGTTCTGGAGGGAACTGAAAAGAAATCTTTATACAAGATTACACCTTCAGAAGAGTCTTGCCGAAGTGTGTGGAATCTTTGTGACAGGTCATGATCTTTGTATTCTGAGCAGTATTCAGAGTTTGATGTTGGTATGTAAAAACCAAGTTTTTTTTATATATATATATTTTTGTGTACTTAATTTTTCCTTGAGTTTCAGCTTCCTGTCTTTTAAAAGTTTAGGTAAATGCTGGATACGAAGCAGGTTTATGCAAAAGGGTGGTGTTTTTATTTTTTATTTTTTTATTTTTTTTTTGCTCCTTTAGAAAAACCTTTGGTATTTTTGGTTGCTTTTGCTCTGTTCAGAGTTCAGGGTCAAGAAATATTTGAAGTAAATGAGTGGTTTTTTTTGACAAAATTTATGATACTGAGTTTGAATTTGCTATTTTTAAGCATTTTTCAAAATTTTCCTACCAAAGTATGTTTTGAGGTTGTAATAATATGGCAAAACATTTTTCTATTTTTGTATTTATTTGAATGTCTTTTTTTTTATTCCTTTTTGTTACGAATCAAATTTCTGGTTTCAGTACTAGAAAGTTGAAAACTTGATAACTGAGCAAGTACCCATTTTTCAGAGATGGAAACAGAAGGAAAAAAAATTAACTTTGTTGGAAGATAACTGCATTTTTTCCTCATGATTTTCTACTCAAACCCTAGAGTGCTGTGATCAGTGATTTTTGCAATTTAATTAAAGGTTTTAAATGGATCAGCTAATTCAGCTAAACAACTTAAAAAATCCAAAGTTTGCGTCTTTGTTTTCTTTGTTCCTAGTTTCTGGGAATCCTTTGATGAGTTTTCATTTTGGTTTCCTTGCATGTTTAAGAAGATTCAAATTTTTGGTTTTGCTAAAATACTCAAATTTTTGTTATGGCATGTTTTCTAATGAATCATTTTGCTTTCTGAGTACATTGTTTGTTGATCTCTTGCTTGTAGATGTTGGTTTGATTGTGTGGACTTAGGAGTGAGAATAGTTTGATATATGCGCATGGAAGGAAGAGAAGGCTTCAGTTCGGGGGTTACAGTGATAGGGGCAGAAGCTCCATCAGCCTATCATATGGCACCAAGGAGTGAAGCTCCAAGTCAGGTTCCTCCTCCTGTTCCTGAAGCAACAGCTGGAGCTATTGGTGTCTCACCTGTGAGTGTGGGATTGGATGGAACAGCAGCTAAGAAGAAAAGGGGTAGACCAAGGAAATACGGGCCAGATGGGTTGAACTCTATGGCATTGTCACCCATGCCAATCTCATCTTCAGCTCCATTTGCTAATAACTTCTCATCCGGGAAGCGGGGGAAATCGCGGGGGATGGAGTACAAGCTGCTGAAGAAAGTCGGAGTGGATCTTTTTGGTAATGAAATTTGGTACTTTTAATGCTTAATAACATGCATTTCTTGTAAACAGCATGATTATGTGTCACTAGCATGGTTTATCAAATATTCATTTTTGTTAATTCAGAAGTATCTTTCTATTTTTTATAACTTTTCTTGCTTCTTAAAGTTTGCTTCTGGTCAAACTTTTAGACTACCCCATACCTTAAAAGGATTTATCCTTTTGTGCTGTAGAACTTTTTGAAGTGAGGTGAATCAATTTAATTTTAGACTTTGATGATGTTTCCATGCATAGAAATCTGATTCTATTTTAGCAAGGGAGTGTTGAATTGTGGTCTGCAACCACAATTTGTGGTTGCAATACCACATCAGCTGCACTTTGTCTGCCATTTTTCCTCTCTCACAATTTTAAGAGGTTTTGGAAGTTTTTGCTACTGCGACCATGATGACAATTAAAACCTTGAATTTAACATTTGTTCTCAAAATATATCATTTTATTGATTTATTGTAATAACTTTTCTACTAACTCCACTTAACATAGGAAAATACCAACATATTAATTGGTTTTTGTTTAATTTTGCTCACACTAAGATAATTCATAATATATGTAGCCTGGGACAAATGTATGACTACTTTTTGTAGATATTATTATATTATGAGTACTACTTGTTGAAATTTATTAATTACTATAAGTTTCTACTAATTTCTGTTAATATCTATTGTTGGTACTTCTGTAGGTGACTCTGTTGGTACAAACTTTATGCCCCATATCATTACAGTCAATACTGGTGAGGTATGCCTGAGGAGGGGGAAACCATTTCTTTTAACATTATTTGGTACATATGAGTTTGCTTTGAATTACTGTCAAACTATCCTTATTATACCCTTGTGGATCTGAAATATATGGGTGTATAAACTTCTGTTATCCGCCATGTTGTGCAACTGGTTTAATCAATAATGTGGAGTGGGTGTGCTTTGTTCAGTTATCTGTTGGAGGGTAAACCTTGCAAATAATGATATTATGGTTTAAGGAAGTATGATTTGTTTCCTTTATCTATCTGTTTATCTGGAATGTATTAATAAATTTATGTTTGTTTTTGTTGATTTTTATTGTTTTTTTGTGTAATATATGGACAATTATATACAAATGTTCTGTTCATGTGTTGATGATATTTTCAAATTAACTAACATTTTTTGCTTATTGTGTTTGGCTTGAAACATGCTTTCTTCAGAAAAATGTAATGCTATTTTGTTTGTTTGTTAAAATGTATATACACTATGCAACAAGGACGGAAATAAAAGACTGGAATTTGCTGTATCTTTTTAACTCTTTTACTTTTTCTTTTCATTTTTTTGGTTAAACATTTTGTTTATGAAGGGCCAAGCACGTAGTTCTAGTTTCTTTCCATGGTTGGATTCGCTCCTTTCCTTTGTCGTGGTTATTAACTTCTGTTGCATATCATATTTGTTCCAACATTTTGGTTCTACATCTGCAATATAGAATGATTTGCAAATGATTATTGTCTATTCATCTTTGAGTCTCACATATGAAGTCACTGCAAATTTAGCTAAAGTTATTCAGAGAAAGCTCAAGTGTTTGTGTTATATTCTCCATTCAACAAGAAAAAACCTTCAATATCCCCTTAACATGATTTATATATTGTAATGCTAATTCTTCCTGCAAAAGAGACAATTAAATACTGTTATTTTTGTGAACGCTTGTTTCAGGACATTACAATGAAGGTTATATCTTTTTCCCAACAAGGACCCCGTGCAATATGCATCCTATCTGCTAGTGGTGTAATTTCAAATGTTACACTTCGCCAGCCTGATTCTTCTGGGGGAACCTTAACCTATGAGGTGCTGCAGTAAATTACCTCATCAGTACATGTTTTATTTTATAATTTTTTAACTTGCCTTTTTTGTAGTTACATTTTCAATTTGTTTGAAATTTTCCTTGTCATGTTTTAGGAAAATAGGAATTAAGTAGGCATTAGATCTGATGCACTCTTTGACACCCTTCTCATATAATATTAAGGACTTTTGAAAGCTTGACCAGAGTGACGGGGATACTAGATTTTGTGTCTAGCAGAAAATACACTAAGTTTAGGCATGAAAGATGATAAACAGAGGCTTTTTGTGAAAGCCTTTGATTGCAGTGAAAGTAATCAGATAAGAGGCTCAAGATTTCAAAATGAGGATAGAATTGGAAGGATAAATGATAAGAGTGCTTAAACTATTCTTGATATGCATCATGCATGTAAGGCCTTAGAAATAGAAGTATCTCTTTATGGTCTTAAAAGTTAGGATGGGAGCATTGATTAGTTTGAGAGAACTCCAGGATTCAGTTTTGCTACGTAGAGACTACAAATGGTTGAAATAAACGGGCTACGCTTGGCTGGAAATGACAGAAACAAATACTTGGGTGTAGAATTATGCCTTCGGTGGTACTTGATGGAAATTTGTAATATTGTATGTGACTTTACGTTCATCATTCACTTGGAAATTGTAGTTTTTAGTTTGATTATTGGTACGAGGTTCATGATGGGCGCTATAAAATCTTATGTTTCACATTTTGGATTATTTTCTAGGGCCGTTTTGAGATACTTTCATTGTCTGGATCATTCATGCCTACTGACAACCAAGGATCAAGAAGCAGGTCGGGTGGGATGAGCGTTTCATTGTCAAGTCCAGATGGTCGTGTTGTAGGTGGTGGAGTTGCTGGTCTCCTTGTAGCTGCCGGTCCTGTGCAGGTAAACATTCCTCTCTCAACCCTTAGAAGCTATTCTCAACTCAATTATGTATGTGATTGTGAGCATGGATTGGGTGGTAGGGACTACAAGGTTGGATTCAAAATAGTCTGCAACATCCCATATCATCTGTGATGTTGAAAACTTTGCCAAACAATCTTCCTCAAATGCATCCCCAAGCAATTGAGGGTTTTCAAATGAAAGAGGCAGAATTGCATGCCTAAATAAAGGGCACTACACAAGGGAATTACCATAATGTAGCATCTGGTGCAATTTACTTTGAACAGGTTATGCATAACATTTTTTCCTCAAATGAAGGATCACTTAGATATCCTTATGTTATCAGGTGGTGGTGGGAAGCTTTTTGCCAAACAACCAGCAAGATCAGAAACCAAAGAAGCCAAAGTCTGACTATGCACCAGCTAATGTCACTCCTTCCATTACGGTGTCTTCTGCACCACCCCCTACTAATGGTGAAAAGGAGGATGTCATTGGTGGACACCTACTACACAACAACTCAGGAACAACCCTTAACTCAAACCTTACTCCTCCCTCGGCCTTTCGTCGCGAAAACTGGGTTAACATGCACTCCATGACAGACTCGATGAAGTCGGCTACTGACATTAACATATCTCTTCCTGATAGTTGATGATCAACCTGCAGTCTCGCTGTCAACATTCATGATTGAACTCTTTGTTTAATGGTTCCAGTGTTGTTCTATATGGCGTAGTTTCCACTCTTTTTCAAACCTATTATGATCTTTTTTTGCCTATGACTGTAGGGCGAAGTAGCTGACTAGTGGTGTAAGTTGCAGCTAGGTTTCTATAATTTTCTTTGCCTACCAGAGCATCTGATTCCTCGGCTGATTAGGTAGATGCTGCAATGTGCAGTGTTATTATGAGTAGGCTAATTTGGATGTAATCACAACTGAATTTGTTGGATCTTTTGTCTCAACCTAGCCATTTATTATTATGTCACGAGTATAGACTTGTTATTTTCTCTATATCATCTTAAACTTGCTTTAATGACTTTAGCATTTTTTTATAATGGGTATCAATATCAGTCGGTTTATAATAACCTACGTATCTTAATTAATTGAGTTAAACTTTCTTGATAATGTTTAAATATTTGAAATTTTTTGATTTGGAAAGAATGTAGGAATCTAGATAGTAAAATTTTAATGATAGGACAACTTGTTTGGAAGAAATTAATATGAAATAAAGGTAATAAAAGAAAAATGCAAAATCTAAGATTCAACAAATCTCTCTTTTACCATCTTTCCTACTTGACTCGTTTGAATGAATTATTAAATTGGTACCTAAAATTACCCAAAAAATGGTCTTTTTGAAAATGATGACTGGTAAAGCACTTCGGTTCCTAATGTTAATAGAGTTCATAATTTAATCTCAAACTTCTACAACTATCATTTGAAAAAAAAAAAACCCTCTATTTATTTTGGTCTGTGACTTTGGTGTGCTTCTATAAATTTGGTCTTTGACTTTGTTTTACATCAGTAAGATATTAGTCCTTAGACCTTAGTGTCATTAATAATTGATCTTTATATTTTATTTATATAAGGATACATATTTAAAAGATTAAAAACTATAATTGAAATTCACTGTTAAGATCAAAAGATTTATTTTAAATCTCGTATTGAAGGGTGAGTTTGGTTGAGAAAAAGGAGAGAGAAATAAAGAAAAAATTGTGTGGATTCTATATGAATTTTATAATTATTATACTCTATTTTAATTTAAAATTTTCTCTTTTATTTTTATCTTCTCTACTTTTATCATCTTAAACCAAATACAATATAAAAGTAGGTTGGAAGAAGCCCTGTAACTCTAGTGTGGAGGGACTCTACTATATTTAAAAACAAATTATGTGTTTGATTGAGTCAATTTTTTTTATATTTAAAATAGTATAGATCAAAATTTTAGTAAGAAAATTCAAGAATTTTTTTTAAAATAAATAAAGGAATATTCCACAAAAATTAAAGATTCCTAATCCGAAATCATCCTCAACGTAGTCACTTTCCATTATTATGTTTTAAAATAAGTATGTTTTAGTGGAAGTTCTTTCAATTTCATGTGAAAGTATTGATATCTTTTAACCAACCAGTTGCTAAGCTTTTTATTCAATTTTTCGAAGTAGGTCTCATTATTTATTTGATAGGTTTCATTTTCAAATTAATGAAATTTACATGAATTTCAAATAATAAGATAGTGTTAGAAAGTATCATGCTAGTACTCCTCAAATCTCAATCCTCATTACTTGAAATATATAAACCATGTGTTTTTGTGTTTATATTTTAATAAAATAAGCGTTTGGATAGATATTATTAATCATGAATTACTAAAGTCGACAGCAACACCTTTATATAAATAAAGGGTAATAAAGGAATATTTGTCTTTTTATTACATATCTCGATACATAATACTTAAAAAATATGTAAAAAGTAAAAATAAAAGCATTAACATTTGAATAGAAATGTTGCATCGTGCCTTAAAAGCATTAAAGAAAAGATGATTTGGGTTAAAATTGATACTTAGTCTTGAAAGAAGCATGCTACCAAACCCTCTCTGTTCTAAAATATCAGTAATAATAGGAATATAGCATAGCATAGGATAGAGGTTGCTTTATCTCCCCTTGAAGTTAACCTAGTTATTGAAGTAAACTTTTTAAGAAAAGAAGAAAGCGTAAGGTGCACTCTTTCACAAGAATAAATGTTACAAACGTCAAACACTTTGATTGTCACATACTCCCTATGAAGAAATCTGTGCCTTATTAATGAGCAAAATGCATTATTGTCTGGATTTAATTTCACTTTTGCTTTTCAATTATAACCCATGTACAGTATAATTTTATTTCTATATGGTTACTCGGATAATTTTTTATTATAATAATTAAAATCTTCTATTTTTATTGCTATAAAAATTGCAATAAATTTTCTTTTTTCTAAAATTCTTTAACTCTCTTTTTTCAAAAAGTCTATATAAATTGAATTAATCAAATCATTTTAAATTATCTTTCGTTCAAAATTTCCTGATCAAAATATTATATTTTACCTTGAATTAAAAACCTCATTTCCATCTTCAAAATCTTCACCTCAAACTTTTTTTTTTTATCTTTCCATCTTAAGTCCATCATAAACTGCTAATTATTTAAATAAAAAGGAATTAAAAAATTTTATATAATAAATTAATAGCAGAAGGAATCGAATGTAATAATTAAAGATAAAAGAACACAAATAACCTATTGTTCGATAACTCTTAGTGGTTGTACAAACACTTTTTTCTGTAGATACTTCACAAAAATGTAATTATTTCTGAACTTAATATTTCTGTATATTGATCTTTTCTCCTTTTCTTTTTGCGGTGGCCATTAATTTTGTTGTGTATCCGAAGCCAAAGAAATTATCATGCATTCAGCGCTATTTATATAGCAAAAAAGAATGTGCGTATACGTGTGACTGACAATAACCATTGATTCATTTGAGTTTAGAAGTAACCATTTCACTGTAAATTAGTGACTTATAACTCGATGGAAACTTGGGTATGCAAGTTATAGGGCTTGTTTAAATAAACTTTCCTATGAGGAAAAAAAATTAAAAGAATGAAACAATCTTAAACTTAAGTTAATTTTAGCCTATAGAGAAGTTTATTTGACTTTTTCTCATTTTCTTCAACAAGCCCATAATAATCTTTAAATAAAAACTTGGGTACGTAACTCAAGCACATTAGGTTTACAAAGTAATTCTCTTACTAACCTAGGCAATATGCATACTTTTTTTACCAGGCATAATTAGTTTTTATTTATTTATCGATAAATGTCAATTATTAGAATGTTAATTTTGTTAACAGGGAATCAAACCTGTAACTTTTTTTCCATTCTTTAACCATCCAACTCAACTTATATCTCGGAGGCATAGCTAATTGATTGTTTGTCAAGCAATTATGTACTATTAGTTACATATTATAAATTTAAAAACAATAACTATCAAATTATCAAGGTATTAATGCCTTGGATAAAGAATTTGCAACTCTATAAAAGGGTTTAAAACAACAGAAAATATTATCGGTCTTTGGTGGTGTTGCTGCTGCTACTCTTGGGGTTACATGCAGAGGAGGCAAATATGACAAAATCAAAATATACATATTAGGCAAAAAAGCCTTTTATGTTTGTGGTTAAACCACTGAGAGCTCAAATAATTTTTTCATGCCTAAAGCAGTCTAACCTTGCAGAAGGAATACAAAACTTAAAGAATCACAACTTCTCAAGCCTCTCTCTTTCTAGCCTTAGCACCAATATGGATTGTCACGTGTCCCTCCAAAGAGCTTGGCTCATCACGGATTGCTCTCACCATGGCTCTTGCCAATGGAATTCAGCTCATAAGATGGATTTGCCCTCAATGTAGGGAATGTATCAGCCTGTAACTTCTTTGATATTACCAAGAATTTAATTAGCTGGTACATTTATACAAAGAATAACACAATTCTCGAACAAAAATGTAAGCGAAACATATGGCAGGCATGGAAGGCAAGCCATCAATTAATGCACATCCTCGGTAAGGGTCCATACCAAGCTGAAACACATTAAGATGAGAGAACAGTCACCAACTTTTCCTTTGAAATAGTACAGGACAATTTACAAAAGAATGCACTTCTAATAGTAATACCTGACTATACAAAATGCAAATACCAAAACAAGATATGCAACTTTGAACAGCCGCTTCTTTTTCTCCCAATTTAGCTTATTGTAGATTTCAGTAACATCTGCTAAGTGCTCTCTTTTAATGTACCTGACATATTAGCTTCCATGTCATGACTAATGAGGCATATAATATATCTGGAAATGATGTGCATATGGAATAACAGCACATAATTACACAGATTAGTTGTTGAAATGCAATGTTTTCAGGATTCCATTTATTATCTCATACAGCATTACATTATGCTGCAAATGTCCATTTTAATGCTAAAGATGTTTGAAATTTTGAATTCAAATTTGCAATCTAATTATCCAGGTAATTTGAAGTTAATTGTATGTAGATGCAACCTAAGCTTCATACAGATAGGAAACAGAATCTCATGGCAGAAGGGTTAAATTTCCATCTCCAAAGAGTTTCAGACTATAACAATCTAAAACTACAATGAAATTTCAAGTAGGAAAAACTATGAAAGTTGCACACTTCAAATTTTCATAGTCCTTGATTAAATAAGTTTGTAATCATGTCTTCAGTCTTCTAACTTCTGAGTTGACAGTCTTCTTGTATTCATTATGAGTGTGTGTGTGTGTCAAAACTCAGAAGTATTTGGGGGGTTTTCATCATAACTATGATCAGGGTCACAAGTGTCTTTTCAAGTTATCCCTCAAATTACAATATTGGAAACTGTTTGAACAACCACTTGATGTTCATTCTTCTTTCGATTTGCAAGTGGCAGTATGAAAGTCTAGACAAAACCCTTTAGTTAAAATACCATTCGAATCCTGTAATCATTAATATTTTAGCTATTGTAAACCATCAAATCACCCTTAAAACAATGTTTTGCATCCAAAAAGGAAAGAAACATATTCATTCCATTCTATTGAGTTTTCCTTCAAGTAACCAACATTTTCAACCCCTAAATCAACGCAAAAATGCTCCTAAGAAGATTGAGAAGCCTACTTAAACAGCATTCAATAATTTAAAACTAACAACTTCAGAATCAATAAAGCACAAACTTTTGGAGAAGGAAAGGAAAAAAAAAACTTACAATCGCAGATTGTAATACAGGAAAGGGAGAGATATCAAGAATATAAACCAATGCCCGGCTATAAGATTGGTGAAGCAGAAGATTCCATGGATGATAAACTCTGGCAAGACAACCTGGTTTATCTGAGACGTTGAATCATATGGGTTGATATAATCAAACTCCAGGTCCACCAATAATATAAGCTGCAATAAAAATTTCAAAAGATGTCAAATTTGTTTCATAAATAGTAACCATCAATTTTACTTAAAACTTCTTCTTTCTGGATTAGTTTTGTAGGTAAACTTTTTTTTTCCTACTAGTACACTAGACTATCTTTCTGGAGTAGGAAAATTGTAGGAAATAAATACACATGACAATGATGACATAGCAGAGCTTCACCTATCCATTAGGAATGGCCAAATGCAATGGTAAAAGAACAAAGCCTAACAGAGAAAAACTTAAAAAAAAAAACGCTTTTTAAATGATGGCCATTTTCTTTCAGAAAGGCAAGGTAAAAGCCTAAAAAAAAAAGAAAGAAAGTGGAATGAAGCATGAAAATAGTGAGATTCCCACCAATGCAGTCCTTAATGCGTGTTTGGTTCATCTTAAGAAAATTATCACTTTATTAAACTTTTATAAGACAGATTTTAAAAATAAGCAATCATTTCTAAAATCTAATCATTTTTCCGAATAAATGACTTACATCCAGAAATTGTTCTAAAATCTATACACACAATATACAAAAAAAATATATATAAATATGAAAATAAAACAAACAATTTTTACAATCAGAATTGAAAACTTATGCCCTTGCATGCACGCTCAAAGTAAATTATCCCCCCTCCCACAAAATGAAACTGTTGAATCTGGTTAAATTATTATTACTGCACACAATTACAGTGATTAAAAAAATAAAAAGCAACAGAACAATGATATAATCCAATTAATAGTAGTAATAATACCTGGTAACCGAGAATACAAAGAAGAGTCAAAATGAGAACAAACGTTGAGATCCAATATAACACCTCCGCCATGAAGCCCACCACTGCATGCCGTTTTCTATCTCTCTCTTCCTCGTACGCTGTTTTCCTTTCCTTAAACGGAGTTCCTTGTTTTCGGGAAATGAAATCAAATCTCAACCTCAACTCTTTCGAATTTTCCCTTTAGTATGTTCTTTTTTGGAAAAAGGGTGCTTGATTTTTCTGGGCCCAGGTATTTTGCCTGGTCCATTTTGCTTAATTAATTTGGGCCGGGCGAAAGTTATAGAGGGCTACTAGGTGCAACTAACCTAAACACGAAAAGACAGAAATACCTCTTATAAATCAAGTTAATCCGTAAATTTTAATATGGATCAAGTTGATCTGTAAGTTAATTTTTAAGACTTACGGATCAACTTATTCATAAGTCTTTTACGGATCACTTAAAACGTAAGAGGAGAAATTAACAGGGGTAATTTTGCCATTTTCAAAAAATGCTGGATACACCAGCAATAATGCTAGGTGCACCTAGCAACACTCAAGTTATATAATAAGTTAAATAATAACAAAAGTATGTTTTTTGGCCACAAAATATTAAATTAAATTTTGGGCTATGTACATACGATAAATGTTTAATTAAAATTTATAATAAATAAATATGTATAAATATATAAATCATATTTTATATCTACAATTAAATAATTTAAATTGTCATATAAAGTTTTTTTTGGTTAAGCTAAATTTCACTCTTTATCTCTATTTTTTTTTCTATTTTGATGAATTTTAGTTCAACGAATCAATTTAGCTTATTTCATTTTAATTTTTTAAAAATTTCAAATTTTGACTTTTATTTTATTATAATTAATTCCTTTAATAATGTGTATCGATTTTATCCTGGAAGATTATTAGTGACCCAAATTAATTACTCTTTAAAAATACTAATCGAAATGGGTAAAGGATTAGAATATTTATTTAAAATTTTGAGAGACTATTCAATATTTTAAAGAAAAAACTGAATTGAATTAAATATTTTTATCAGACACCGAATTGGGTATTTACATCCAAAACTGCTAACTGCTATAGACCAAGCTTCTTTTCTTATCCAAATACTTTTTTGGTCAAACTTAAAAATATCATTTTAAGTTTTAACATAAAGAAATCTGGTATTTCTTTCGTCCCATATTATAATTGTTATGTAAAAAAAATTAAATTTATAAATAAATTAATAATAATATAAATTTAATTTAAGGTAATATTAATTATATTTTCACGTTTATATTTTTTATGATATTAATGATAAATTATAAAATTTAAAAATGAATTAGTGACAATGTATGATTAATTATATATAAATTTTTTCTTAATCCATATAAAATAATTTATATAATGCATGACCACTATTATTTTTTTGGGAGCATCCCATTCTAGCGACACTTCAAATTGACAAAACGCTGCAATGGTACACCAAACCACAAGTGCATTGCATTTGCGCCAGGGGACAAACACGTGTGGTAGGAGTGTTCAAATTATTTACACTATCAATTAATTAAGGGTCACACTAACTAGTGTTCAAATATACCTTCATTCTTTCTTTTATATAAAATCCTATTTCTCTTTCTTCCCCTCTTCCATAATTTTTTCCTCTCTCAAAATGCTCCCATACCATACCCTTGAAGAAGCACAAGTTGCCCTAGGCAGAGGACTAACCCTTGCTGAGACACTATGGTTCAAATACTCTGCCAAAAAACCTGATTTTGTTCTTCATTTCCACAATACTCTATTCTTGTGCTTATTTTACTCTATAGCCCCAATTCCATTCTTATTAATGGAGCTTGGTGGGTATGAAAAACTAAACATACACAAAATTCAGCCCTCGGTGAAGAGATCATTCAAGGAAATGTTCAAGTGCTACAAACATGTCATAGTAACCTTTGCCATTGCAGTTAGCCCACTACAGATAATTTCTTATCCCACCATCAAGGTACTCTCTCTTGTTTGTTTCTTTCCTGCATTATTGTAAGAGTTTTTTTTTTTTTTTTTTCCAATCACCATGACATACTGTGAAAAAGTATTTACTAACTTTGTTATGATGCCCTCGAGGTTTAATTGTCATATAAATTTTTTTATGATGTTAATTAATTTAAAAATAATTTTAAAATAGTATTATAATATTAACAATCTTATCATACACATACCAATTTATTTATGATTAAATGATAATGTAAATAATTTTTCCACCATCAATGTGTTGTAATTAAATCCTTACATTTATTCACCATGAACTTAGCATTGTTGAGCATTCATTGTATAATGAATAAATATTGTAATCTTAAGACTGATGAATAACTTTTTTAACAACATATGCTTAACTAATTTAATCATCAAATTAAGACATTATCTTAATGATGCATACAGCATGTAATATATGAATACCCCAGACTAGCTAGAAATTGGGAATTTGTCAACTTTTTATTGTTCTATTATCATGGTAATTGTTACTGTAACCTGTAACTAAGATATTATTAAAGTTTGTCGGAGATAATTCCTATGAGCAATTTTTCAGCACAGCAAAGAATATGTACCTAACGATGAAGAAAACAGAGAGAGAGGAAACCTGGTTTTTTGGTTAAAGACCAAAGTGCATTCGCATGGTTGAATTCAACTTAAAAAAATCGTCAAACGATGAATATCATCGTGAATTCGGTGGTATTGAGACCTTCTAGTTAATAATAAAATCATTGTTTTTCTTCTAATTTCCTTGAAAATTTAACTTTTAAAAACATGAAAAGTTATGCAAATAAGTGAGGATTTAATGGCATCCATTAATATCCAAACACAACGGTAAGGTATAGGGTTTAATGGTATTCATCTGTATTCATTGATCATTAGTATCCAAACAGGGTTTAGATGGTATTCATTAATATCCAAACACACTACATAGTAAAACAATTAAGTAGCAATCATTTGAAAGTGACAAATAGGAATAGGTGCTTGCCATCTCAAATATGGAATGTTGTACTACATTTTATATTCAAGTTACTACTCGTACGAGAAAAAAAAAGTTGCGTACTAATACTGTAAAATATTTGTTTAATGTATAAATTCATAATATTTATATTTCATATCCTAACTTACATTAGATAAAAAAGTATATTAATGATTATAAAAAAGTATATTCATGAAATTAATTTTAATCCTTGACATTACTCTGTAATGTCTTTAACTGAATTGATGTTTTATTTCAGTACCTACCCGTAAATTTAACTATTAAAATAAAAATAGCAATTATTAATATAAAATATCAAATTTAATTAATAAACACTATCAATAGTAATGATAATTTATTTACATTTTGTTATACTACCTCCATATTTTATATATAAACTTTTCTTTAAAAAAATTGATTTTTTATAAGATCTCTAAATTGTCTGTTACATTTTTTTATTAAAATACTTTTGATTAGTTCACAATATCTTATAGTCAATAAATAATAAATGTGATAAATTAATAAAAAAAAATAAATCTCGCTTATATTGGAAAAGATAACTAGTTAAAGTTGCAATAATTTTAGAAAGATAAAATTCTTTCTTTGTCTAGGAAAGCAGAAACTTTAATTAATTAAATTAGAAAAATGAGATGATAAATTCTAACAATTTTAGAAAAATAATAAAAATAAATAATAACTTTTGAAAAATACTCTCAACCTGGCTTACAATACTGCATGCATGATGCAGTTATTAAATGACAGTTTCATATGCAATAATGCAACCGCAGAAGGACAGTGCCACAGTGGGAGAGATAACAGATGATGACGATGGGATTGGGATTATTATTATTATTTTACATCGTTATCCTTTTAAAGGTTGAGAAATACCATTTTTCTTTCCAACATTTATAATATAAAATATTGTAATTCAGGAGCCTTTCACATATATATTAGTTAATCAATGTCAATTTTACTTAATATTTATTTTATATATTCACAATTTACTTTAATTTTGGTTTGTGAAGCTTTTAATATTAATATATGTACCAATCATCAGGGAAGGATCTAAAAATCTTTGGAAAGAGGGAGCTAAATTTTCTTCTTCTTTTACAATTATTTAAATAAAACAAAAGCTTTCTTTGAAAGAAATGATGCTACTCAATAGTAGGTTTGACAACATGGTTGATTCATATTATCGTGGATTGAAATTTTTTAGGTTCAGTTAAGATCATTTTTATGTCAAACTCAACGTTATTGAGCCTATTCAGATTAATACAAAAATAATTTTAAAAATTAATTATGTAAGAAAAATATTAAAAAAATTAAAGAAAATAACTTTCAAATTGATAGAAAGTTTGTCTATTTAACTAGTTAAATTATATGGACCAGGTCAAAAAGACTTATTTTTATATAATTTATATTTTTGAAATCTAACATGATTCTAGATATGAATGGGTGAAGTCGATGCATTGAGTCAGGTTGACTCTATCGACTCTACTCAATACTATTTATGATAGTTTGTATGTGGATTCTAGATTTCAATACTAGCAAGCTAGTTGCACTTGAGTACATAGGAGTTGTTGTCACAAAGCTTGACATAAATGTTCATGATTCAAAAACTGAGTTGCAGTTTATGAGAGTGAGGTCCAGAAATTGTTTATGATTCAAAAACTGAGTTGGATAAGATACCAGTTGTTCTTTCTCCGATGCTTTGAAATGCTTTCAATTAACGGGATATATAGGAAATGGAAGATGGTGAATTTATATAAAACTCATATATATCACATGGAATTGGTCAAACCTACAAATTCTTTTTCTAGGCTAGAAATGTTATACTAATATATGAATAGCATATATTTTTACTCTTTGTAATTTTTGTAATAACTGACATTAGTTCTGTATTTTAATTTTGATTAATTTAGTCTCTAAATATTATAAAAAAAATTTATGTCTTTCGTCACAGATTATTTTCATCGTGGGAAGAGACAAAAATTATAATTTTTAAACATAATTAAGAATTAAATTGATTAACTTAAAGTTTGAGGACTAAAATCAAATTTCATTGCTTGATAAAAGTATATTAAAGTTTATATTATTATTTGATGGGTTTGGAGATGGGAGCATGGTCAAAGTTAGGATTTGTTGTCGGGGAATTACATGGAGTTATTCTACTGATTTTGTTTTTAGCATGACTTGTTATCAAGACTAAAAACTAAATATGAAATCATGAGGGGGTGTTTGATTCGATTATTTTTTGTTTTCATTTTTATTAGACATAAAAAATATGATGAAAATGCGTTTGGTTGGATTTTTGAATCAATGGAAATATTTTCCCTTAAACGAACCAAAAATTAGAAACAACAAAATCTTGTTTGAAACTAAGAACCTCATTTTGGATAAAATGAAAACATGGTGAAAAAAATGTAATTTTAAACAAATCTAAAAATACATTTCTTTTTGAAAATGTATTTTCAATATTTTTATTTCTTGAAAGCAGAAAATAATAAATTAAACGAAACATATTTTTATAATTCTAATATTTTAAAAATAAAAATAATTTTCAGAAAATAAAAACAAAAAATAGAAA
Source organism: Glycine soja (assembly GCF_004193775.1). Classification (NCBI taxonomy): domain Eukaryota; kingdom Viridiplantae; phylum Streptophyta; class Magnoliopsida; order Fabales; family Fabaceae; genus Glycine; species Glycine soja. The sequence continues at coordinate 50,383,071 of NC_041019.1, read as the reverse complement.
TAAAAACCAAACATATCCTAAATGATTCAATGAAAATTCTTGCTCTTTGCCTTGTGAATTCTTGACTCTTGAGGGTGGGAGGGTGGGGTCAGGCATTGTACCTGCGAATCATGTTTATAATTTTATCTATTTTAATATGATTTATTTTAGTTTATTTGAAAAATATTTTAGCATATAATTTTAGTTAACTTTTTTTTATATGACCAACTTATAAGTTTGTTTGAAAAATATAGAGATATTGAGAAAAATAAAATTTATAACCATTTTATAAATGTTGGTTGAAGTACATTTGAACTCACAGCTTATTTTTTTTATTTAGTATTTTTTATGAACAAAATATTTTATTAAAATGAGACCAGAACACAAGATGTGCAGAGATTTTTTTTAGAGAGATGTGCAGAGATTTAGAATTTCAAGGAATAAATAAATGCAAGAAAGAAAAAAAAAATCTAAATGTCTACACAAAGAAAATGCCCATCCACTTAAAAAGTTGCAGTCTACATATAATGAATCCATCCCATCTCTGAAAACAACAATACCAGTAATAAATAACAAGAAAATCCAGTGCACTGCTTTAACAATAATACCAACTAGATCACAAAATCCATCTATCCCATACTTAAATAAAATTTTGTGTTCTCTATCTTCTTTAATATTAAATAATTTATTTTAATAAAGTATGTCCTCTATCTACCTAGAGAAAATTACACCCTTACATCCAGTGTCACTCCCTCAGTCTCCCATTTTCCCATTTCCCCCCTCCCTTCTCCCTTCTGTTTTCTTTTTTCCTTTTCCCTCTCTATTGCTCCCTCTTGTTTCCTTCTTCTTTGTTTTTTATTTTTCATTTCTACTGTATATCTATCCTCTTAAAATATAAATAAATTTTCTTTTATTATTTATCTTACTCGATTTTTTCTTTCTTCTTTTTCAGTTTTTTCTTTTAATTTTTCATTTTTTATTTCCTTCTTCTTTTTAGGCTATTTTATTTTCTTTTTTATTTTATGTTTTCCTAGAAACTTATATGACTATTGATGTGTAATAATTATATTTAGATTTTCTGAATTTAATATCAATTTTATTTCTTATATTAAATGATACATGAGTTTATTTGTTTATAATATTATAGAAACGAATATTTATATTATGATGATGAAACTTTTGTATTAAAAATTGATTTAAAATTTCGACTATGTTTAATATTTTCATATACAAAAATTTTGTTAACTAATCATGATACAATAATGTTAATTTTTTATGCATACGTATATAATAAAAATTGTAAAATTTAATTATTAAACAAATTTTTAATACAAAATAGTTTTAAATAACTTTACCAATAATATCATAAATAATTATTACAATAATGTTAATTTTTTTACATAAATATATTATAGTAAATTTATTAACTATATTTTCATCACAAAACAATTTTAAATTACTTAATTAATAATATCATAAACTAAAGTAGTTTTATTTTTTAATGAAAGAGATCACAAGTATTATTCACAATAAACATACTTAAATAGGATCATTATACGTGAAAAATCAAAATTTCCGAGTATTTAACAAAATTTCATACCAAATATTCAACCATTTTTTTCTTTTTATTTTTCAATCCGGTAAAATTATTTTTATTTAAAACTTGTATAAAATAATTTTATAAATATTTTTTTTTGAATAATATTTATAAAATTATTTAGTTAATATATTTTTTTACAAATAATATTTTGACTCTATGTTTAATAATGTTAAATTTATATGTATATATATATATAATAAATGTATTAAAGTTAATTTATTGAATATATTTTTATTTAAAAAATTAAATTACTTCATCAATAATATGTTTAATTAAATGCAAATATTTTTTTGACAGTAGATTTTAACATGCTTATGGTATATAACATTGTTATAAATCCTACGTGAAAAAATTATTGAAATATTTAAACAAAAATATTATTACTTTTTAACTCAATACATTTTCTTATAATACCTCAAAGATAATATTAAAAATCTATAACAACCAATCTTACACAAATATTTATTAATGAAATATAAATTATCCATTATATAATGAAATAACAATGTGTCAGCATATCCATTGACTTTTGCAGGATTTCTTTCAACCATAAGACTTATATTAAGGGATTCGATCTAAATTCCAAAATCAACTTGTCGATAAGTAATATTTGATTTTAAAAAATTCATTTAAGTTAATTAAATATTAGAATTTAAATTATTCAAAACATTTTTTATAAACAATGTATAAATATTATAAAATTAATAATTTTTTATTCACAACATAGTTATAAAATAATTGAATTATTTTATCATTTCACATTTCAAAATTACAAAATTATTTTAATTAAACATGAGTTAAATCCTTTCTAATTTTCTAACATAAATTTCTCATACAATTTTATAAATATTTTAAATGAAATAAGAAATATCTATGGAATTATTTCTAAATATATTTTATTAAAAATTTTAGAGACATTTTTTTACTGTGAGACTATCTTTTTTAATATGTTTCAAGTTACTATTTTAACACAAATTATGTAACATTGACTAGGTCAATAATTCTTACTCTATCATTAGTATAAACATTCAAGTTTTAGTTTCTTATTGTGGTTGAGCTACAAATATATATCTAATATTTATTTTTAAGTCACTGATAAAAAAAAAACTTTATTTTTAACACTGGTAAATAAATAGTTCCGTTATAGAAGTTCATCATTTGACTCCCTAGCGCAATTTGTTTGTTTTATGCATTATCTTTTATGATTTTTCTTCTTCTTAATTTTAGGTTTCTATTTTTCCTTTGAGTTATGCATAGTTTATCATATATGTTTTGCTATTTTTCATGTTTTCGTTTTCTTTTATTTGCTCTATAGTAATGACTGAATATTATTTTTTTCAGTGGATTGGGATCAGAACTGGTTTGTCACTGCCATCAGGCTGGGAATTATTTTGGCAATTATTAATTTACTTTGTCATAGAAGATTTTTCGAATTATTGGATTCATAGGATGCTCCATTGCAAATGGGCATTTGAGAAGATCCACAAGGTTCATCATGAATATGAAGCACCATTTGGGCTCTCAGCACCTTATGCCCATTGGGCCGAGATAATCATATTGGGTATCCCCTCGTTTCTAGGCCCAGTCCTGGTTCCAGGGCACATAACAACCTATAGGCTATGGTTCATTTTGCGACAGCTAGAAGCCATCGAAACTCATAGCGGGTAAAACTTTTGATTTTTAACTACAAGTATACTCATGATTAAATCTTTTTCTTGAATCTTCAGTGTAAAAGTTTTTAAAACTATTGGGCAATTAAAAATCATTCTTATATGATTTTTAAGGTATTATTATAAAGTTAATAAAGTTATCATATATCATCATTTATTAACAAGGTAAAAAATCTTATAATTTTTGTGCATATATTATTTATTTTTTATTTAATGTTTAAAAATATCAAATTTCAATTATTATAACATATGATATTCATTTTAAAAATATTTAAAATGTCTTAGACTAACAATTGGTAATATTTGAAATCTATGATTATTGGTTTTGGTAATAGACATTTATGTTTAATTGAACATTCGGTTGGAGATATATAATGAGTGAAATACATTTTTCTTTGTATAAAAAAGACTACCTTTTTGTCAAAGAATTTGAAAACATTTTTAATACTACCATGGCACTAAAATTCTTAACACATGTAAGTCTTGTACTATTATTTTGACATGATGATTTGGTGGTATGTACAGAAAGTTTCGATGTAAATACAATACAATGGAGTGAGAAAACTTCTATTCATAATTAAGCTGAGAAATATTGGAAAATATATAGTGCATATGAACAATTTGCATATCTTTATATGTTGCATATTTCTTGTTTCTGACCTAAATTTTCCTTAACATATCACATATTTCTACACACGCGTTTTCTTTTCAAATGTTATCGATCTTGTTACATGTTAAAGGTATGATTTTCCTTGGAGTCCCACAAAATATATACCATTTTATGGAGGGCCTGCATACCATGACTACCATCACTACGTTGGTGGAAAAAGTCAAAGCAACTTTGCCTCAGTATTTACCTATTGTGACTACATTTACGGGACCCATAAGGTAAGCTTCATCTTTTTAAATAATTGGTTTAAACATTATTAGTTACAAATTATGATATTAATATCTGCTATTCTACTTTTAATAAATAATTAAAAATAATTCATAGGAATTATTCAATGTTTCTGCAAAAAGATGGCTCACTATAACGAGGCTACTATACCCTACTTTGCAGGGATACCAATACAGAAAGCAGATGCGCAAATAAAATTCTACTAATACCTTCATTGCCCAAAATTACAAGATGGAGTAGCTGTGCTAAGCTTTCAACTTTAATAATGGCTATATGTTAAATAAATAAATAAAAAAGTTGAGATAAACATTTAATTCCTACCATATGAAAGATGAGCATTTAAAAATGGCCTTATATTACAAGATGGAAGGATTAGGTGATTTTGATACTACTTCTATGTTCACGTCCAAGTGTCTAACATCTTAAAATTCAGAGTAATTTAGGTATAAACTGCTTTATATATTTTATTTTTGTGCATCTATATATCACTATCTATTTATATATGTTTCGTGCTGCTTAGCCTCTGATTCTATAATCATATATCTATCCATACATTTATTGGCCTTATATATTGCAACTTTTTTTATTTAACTAGATTTATATTCAACACCGCAGAAAATTAAATTGTATGGTTCAGATTTTCTACATTTCGGCTTAAACTCTTTATGTGAAGTTTGATTCTTACACCACATTTTTTATGTTGCTTCTAAAAATTAATATATGCGATCATAGAGAGGAGAGGGAACTATATGGGTGTCAACATTCATTTGTGTTGGCACCATTTTTAAAATAATTAAAAGTTTTGAAAAAAATACAAAATAGAAGAAATTTTAAAATTGTTTTATTGTACTTTTGATTTCTTTGATTTAAACTATATGTAATTTTAGTCTTTCAATTTCTTTTCAACCAAGTAATTATTTCTATTTTTAAATAAGTAAATTTGTTTTTTTTAAATCCTTCTTAGAAGCCTCAATTTATTTTCTTTTTATTCAAAATCTTTACAAATTAACTCAATTAAATCATTTTAAACCTTTTATATAAGCAAAAAAAAGGGCTGCAGATTTTGAGAGGTTGAGCAATAATTATCTCATTAAACATTTTTTTACTTTTTTAATATTTGATTAAACTCGACCCAACATGACTATATAATAAATATATGATTAAAAATAACAATTGCCCAATTCTTTCTACGTGTTGTATGTGAGAGATTGAGTAATAAAAAAAAAAAATCTAAACTCTCACTCTCATTTACTTACAAGCCGCAATAGTTTATTTTAGTTTTGTAGATTGACTCAATCTAAAAGTTGTGAGCTGTGATTTTTTTTTAATGAATATAAACTGAGTTGTATAATAATGAAGCCAATGGATACTAATGACTAGCTTATAAGAATTAAGAAACAATGAAATAATGCTGAATTACGAATTTTGAAATACTTTTTTTCTTTCAGAGTTAAAGAGGTGACTATTTTTTTAATTACTAAACTCAATTATTCAATTCAATCAAATTAAGATCTGAGTTAAGTTGCTTAAATAAGAGCTAAAAGTAAATGAATTTAATCAAGTTTATTTGAGTTGGGTTAAAAAATTGACTAAATTTAACTTAATTTGGATTAAATACAACCCTAAAATTATCACTAATTGATATACAAAATAGTACGAAATCTAACCTAAAGCCCGTCTAGCTCAGTTGGTAGAGCGCAAGGCTCTTAACCTTGTGGTCGTGGGTTCGAGCCCCACGGTGGGCGCTTTTCTTTTTATTCTTATTGTGACTCTTAATTTTTCATTTCATATTCACTTTTCTGTTGGCACCAAAAACATATGATTACTTTTTGGTAAGTACTGCATAATCTAAAACATCACGTTTTTATTGGACCTGAACAACAACTTCCTTTACTAGATCAGTTGTTGGCTTTTATCATAATAAAAATATTAGACTTAAATACATTTTTATTTCTACTAAATACTTAAATACTTAATTTTTACATTTATTTTTTAATAAATTTTTAATTTGTGTTAAATTTTTAATAAAATAATAGATTTATTTTTAATCTTTATTATTTTATTTTAATCCTTGATAAATTAATAAATTTTATTTTAATTCTGACTAATTACAAACGACAAAATTATTGGAAAACAAAAACAAAATTGACTAAAAAAATATCAAGAACAAAATAAAATTATTATTTTATTAAAGCCTCAACACAACCAAAATTTATTGAAAAATAAATAAAAAATTAAATATTTATCAAGAATAAAAAATATATTTAATCCAATACTTTGAAGTTTTACCGTACCTGAACAAGAGATAGCTGGATTGTTGGCCTGTATCATTAAGGGAAAAAAAAAAAGAAAAAAACATGTGCAATGAATCTCGTTGCAATTTGCAGTTATTTTCCAATGCAACCACTTCCAAAATTTCAAAATTGGATGGAATAATGCCTTCATAATTGTCCTGAAAATATGAAAATGTTTTTTTTTCTTCTTTAAAAGACAAACTGTAGCCACTAGCAACATGTCCATTATGTTCTCTTCCAAAGTTACTAATACACTATTCTCGCATCACTTCATCATTTCACGTCAGCCTCTCACTAGCACAACCAAAACCAACAACATTATCTCTATGCCTATATAAATTATTAGTCACAAAAATTCGGAAAGATACAAGTCTAAGCAGCAACTGAAGGGCTTGAATCATTTCAGCTCATCCTAGTTTCTCATTCAACTTTCCAATGATACCATGCAGCTCTAATCAAGTTGTGAAGTGCTTGAACCAACTATGAAGAGACCAGGTCCCAGAACTTTTGAATCATCTCTCTTTAACATAAATTAGTTGTCAGCGCATGCATAGGCATGCTATATGGTTGGTGCAGTATCATAGTGGTTCATGATGAAGGGATAGATGGAGATGCCCACAACTTCACTTTCTTGTCAGCACTGGCTGTGGCTAAAACTAAAACTTGTTCATTTCCTGCAAAAGGCACCACAACAATAATAAGCAAGACAACAAAATTACATGCTGGTTAGCATACCTTATAGGCATCATAATATATAATCACAACTAAGAACAATGTCATTTTAAATCAAATTCATTGTATGTTATCTAAATTATTTTGTAATATCTTCTAACACTGATTAGCAAACAAGATACAAGAAACAGATTTGGCAATAATGGAAATTTCTTGAGAACAATAAATTAGGTAAAGAACCAAAAGCAATGGAGTCAGAGTAGAAGCTTACCCATTGGAATGGGTTTAGGAGCCCATGAAATGCATGAAATGTCACCTGCAAGGGAAGAAAATAATCAAGGAGTTGAAGATCACAGATAGAAAATTACTTGTTTTTTCAGTTGCAATTAAAGGAAATATCAAAATGGTGGATGCTTGGACATACTATCATGGGCTTTTTCAGCTGTATCCAGAACCTTTCCAGTCTCAACACATAACCACTGCAGTGTGGAGCCATGGGTCGCAGCCAAAATTTTTCCATCAGGGGAAACACTCAGGCGGTCATAGTGCAGTGTAGTACCGGAAGAATCATGAAGAGGAATTAGGAACACCTTCAGCGTCTTCGGATCCTCATCAAGATGATAACGAACTTCAGGATAGAAGGAAAATAAAGGTGAGAGGAGTTGAATTAATTAACAACCTAGTCCTTAAGACAGCACATATGAACATTTGGAACCCCGGAGAGGAAAGAATACCCTTAATTGATCAAATAACAAGCCCATTTATCAGGCCAAATAAAATAACATGCAAAAGAAAACATGCCCCTTTTCAGCCAAAGATTCTCATCGAAGTACTGTTTGAATTCTTCATTAATAACATGACCAAATATCTTGTCTAGAACCATTAAGACTATTTGCAACTCCAGGCCGACTTCGACATCAAGTGTTTGCTAGAAAAATAAAACCAATTCGATAAGTAAAAAATAATCATCTTTCAAAACTTGCTTACCATTGATATTCCATAGTCTCATTGAACCATCCTTGGATGCAGTGATTATTTGCTCAGAGTTTGGCATAAAGCATAACCAAGTCACAGCACTCTGACACACAAGTAATAAGCATATTAATCATAGTCGAAAAGATGATAATAGGAACATAATCTTTATTATTTTTATTTAAATTGTAAGTTTCTCTCTCACACACACACGAAGAGAGTTAATATGACTACTTTTAAAAACAGACCATCATCTTTACTCTTTTGTTTAAATTAAAAATCACACACATGCGTGCACGTGTGCAGGCAGGCATGCATTCATGAAAATTGTGTCATGCACATCATGCTCATGAAATTTCCATTAATCCAAGATATTCTAATGTAATACATGAAAATATAAGACTACTGCATAAAAATATATGAAAATTAATGTATAATATACCTCTTATATAAACAAAAATGCAATGCATTTGAAGGAAAATATAATCTTCAAACTTTTTGGCTTGAAAAGTCTATAAATGTAAAATTGGGAGCTTAAACTAAATTTTAAATAACTCCAAAATAATAATGCTAATATTAAACCTTATGCCCCTTAAGCTGCATAACATTTAAAACTTCCTTCACAGATCCATCCTTAGCATATACAATCTCCCAGATCTGTCAAACATTGTAAACAAGAAAAAGTGGAGATATTAAGTAATCTTTAAAAAAAGAAGCAGTAACATTCTGATAAAAGTTGTCAATCAGAAAATATAATAAAAGGCACATTAATTATACTAATGATGCATTGAGAAGCTCCCTGAGGTTATCTAACAAATTATTAGACAACTGTAATAATCTCTATTCATGTCAAAGACGAATTAAAAGTGGTTGTAGTATTAACCTCAGTTTGATACAGCTTACAATGTTAACGCTCCATTATTTTCAGTCACAAACCACACAAAGGATATTTAATTTAATTGATTCTGGTTTTCACCAGTTGTACAGTGCAGTTTCAAGTGCCACTATCTTGGTTCTGGAGTAGGCAGATTTATTGAAAGATTACAAACAAAAATTGAGGATTAACCAATTTGCTGATCATTACACACAGCTTTCTTAGACAAGCTAGTCCTATGATCAATTGTGTTACTTTAACAGGCTATTATCTGAAATTATTCTAAATTTTCAATTGGACTGGAACATCAATTTTTTTTTTGTCTAAAGAGATCCATGCACTGCCTGAAACATTATGTGTTCTGACATCAAGAATAGTACTGAAAGAATCCATATTCTTCCTTCATCCCCTAGTCTTCAGTCATCATCTAACAGACTCACTGCTACATGTCAGCAAGTTATCCTAATAAAACCAAAGAGTCACAAGGGTGCATGTTGGGTTTGTAGGTCAGGGTCAACTCGATGAGTCACCCAATCAAGGGTGCATGTTGGATGGTCTGTGGGTTGAGCTCAACTTGGTGGGCCATGTCTATTGGCTTAAATGGGGAAGGGCCCATGTCTAATGCAGAGTGTTATATATCACATGCCCCCTTTTCTCTCCTTTTTGCTTTATGGAAAATATTCTTTGCAATCCCGACTTTTACATTTGTTAAATAGATGAAAACAGACCACTTGAGTCTCTAAAGTCAAGTTTCTTCCTTGTATCCATTTTTTTATCATTGGCCAGTGGCCACACAATATTAAAAATCATTTGGGCCCGAAAAAATTGTTGATTGACTGTTGATAAAATTAAAGTAAAAGGTGTTGTGCATACATAAGATATATTAGTAATTAATAATAAATTAAATAGATTTGCACATTAAAGCTCACCTTCACGTCTGCAGTAAATGCTGCTGCTGCAATAAAACGACCATTGGGTGATATAGTAGCCATGTTATTTTTCAATTGATTTGTATCAACATGCCCAACACTCTTCCCAGTTTTTCCATGCCAAAGAATGATGTCAGTCCCTGAATTAGAAATCAAATTTAGAACAGGTTGTAGAAAGCCATCATCAAGCATTAGATCTCAGCATAAAGACAGCGACAGTAATTTCATCAGCAAATTAAAATAAGAGTATAATACAGTGCATTTGATTTAGTGAGTATTAGAGTATTCTTACCCCATTGTATTGACTTTTACTTACTGTTAGTGAGCTGTCACCATCTGTAAGGTAGTTACAGTTACTAACTGTAGTTAGTTAGAAACTGTCAGGGTTAGTTTACAGTTGAGAGTTAGTTACAGTTGAGTCTCTCTATATAAAGAGATGACACTGCTGGTTGTAACTCTGTCTAATCTTTTTCAGATCAATGATAAACACTATTTTACTTTCAATTGAATTCTAACATAGTATCACAGCTACGTTGCGATCTGCAACAATTTTTTTGGGGATTTCCTCATCTTTTTTATCTCTTCTTCGGTTTCAATCTCTGTTTTTCCCCTCCTCCTCCACCTATCTCCGCTGTGCTCGCAATCGTGATGACTACTCCAGTTAACACCGGTGGTGACAGTGGTGATATTCCACCAAACGATGACCATGCGCAGCTGATTAACCTCCATCGGCGAACACGAACTTCAATCACGTCATTACAAGAAGCTTGATGCTGTGAGTTATCTCTTCTGGAAATCACAGGTTGAACCTGTGATTCGCAGCCATCGTCTTCTCCATTTCATTCAAAATGTGCAGATTATGTTTGCGACGATTACTGATCGTGATGCTGGTTGCGTAACTGAAGCTTACCGTGCCTAGGAGCAACAGGATCAATTGTTGCTCTTGTGGCTTCCATCCACCATTTCTGCTTCAATGCTTCGCAAGTTCATGGGACAACAGTCACAATTATTTTCATGCTCATACAAATGCAAGAGCAAGGCAGCTGCATACTGATCTTCGCCAAATCTCCCTTGAAGGCCAATCTGTTTCTGATTTTCTTTCTGCAATACAAACATTGTTGGCTCTCTTGTTGCTATTGGTGATCCGATTTCTGTGAAAGAACACATAGACATCATTATTGAAGGTCCACCAGAGAATTATGATTCTTCTATTGCTTTCATCACGAATAAATCTGAGCTTCTTTCTATTGATGAGATTGAAACAGTGCTTCTTGCACATGAATCTTGCATTGAGAAATTTCATAAGAAAAATGTTGCTTCTATCAACATTGTGTCCACTTCTGCTGCTCCCTTGAATTCCAATTCAGATTCTATTCAAGCTACTCTTGTGCAACAGAATCAAAATCAGCCTCAAAACCCTAATCAGAATTAGTAGTCAAATTATTCCCAAAATGATCAGAATCAATATCAGCAGTCTAAATTCAATGGTGGTCGTGGTGGCCACTTTGGTGGATGTGGAGGTCGTTTGGTCGACATGGTGGTCACAGCTCTATTCAATGCTCCATCTGTTTGAAGTTCCATCTGTTTTAAGTACGGACATGATGCTGGCAATTGTTGGCATAGACCATCTTCCTCTTTCTATCGCACAACTAATCTTATTATGACTCAACAAATGCAGCCTATACAAGCTATGCTTCAACCTATGCAAGTTCCTTTTGGCACACAGCAACAGTATGCACAAAGCTCCAGTGCAAAATGCTCCCATGCTCAACAATTTTTCTGCTCAACCTGTCTCTCCACAGCAGTTGCAGCAACAAGCTTACTTATGGACTGCTCAATCTGTTTTTCCACAACAGCTGCAGAAACAAGGCTACTTGGGAAACTCTTCACAAGCTCCTATGATTGCCAATTATCCTATTAACTATATTTCATTACTGCCACAGTCAGCTCCTCCATCATCTACTACTCCTAATCAACCACAAGCTATGATTGCTGGATCCACTACTACTCCCTCTAGTAGCTGGTTTCCAGATTCAGGTGCTTCCCATCATGTGACCTCAAATGTTCAAAACATTCAGCGGTGTGTTCCCTTTGAGGGATCTGATCAAGTCATAATAGGAAATGGTCAAGGTTTGCCAATTAATTCTATTGGCTCATCTTCATTTTTATCTCCATTCAATTCTAATGTTATTCTTAAAGGAAATCTCAGGGATCCGATAAGATACTTCTCAAAGGAAATCTCAGTTCTGATGGTTTGTAAAAATTTCCCAGCTTGCTCTCAAGTCCTTCTTTCAATGTCAAGACAAGCTCTCTTAGGGCTAGGTCTAGTTTACATCATTCTCTTGTAAATTCTGCCTCTGTAAATTCCATTACTTCAAGCACTTGGCACTCTAGGCTAGGCCATCCTAGTCTGCTATTCAAAAACTTGAAATGCAATTTTGTAAGATTCCATTTATCAATAAAAGTGAGCTTGATTTCTGTTGTTCATGTTGTATTGGTAAAGCACATAAACTACATTCTCCCTCTTCTCACACAACTTACAATCAACCACTTGAACTCATTTTTCATGACCTTTGGGGACCAGCTCCCTTTGTTTCATCTACTGGGTATAATTATTATGTCACTTTTGCTGATGCCTATACTAGGTATACCTGGATTTTTCTGCTTAAAGCAAAGTCTGAAACACTGATTATTTTCAAAGAGATTCAAGCAATGGTTGAGAAACAGTTTGGTTTTTCCTATTAAAGCTGGGGGGGGGGGGGGGGGAGTTTAGACCTTTTACTTCCTTTTTACAGCAGTTAGGGATCATTCATAGGGTGATTTGCCTCACACCCATCGCCAAAATGGTGTGGTTGAGAGAAAACATAGACACATTGTTGAGCTTTGACTTACTCTCTTGGCCAAAGCTCTTCTTCCTCTTACCTATTGGGATCATGCTTCCTAACCAGTGTTTTTCTTATCAATAGACTCCCTACTTCCTCTCTTAATTTTGATATACCATTTGTCAAACTGTATAAACAGCAACCTGATTTTCATTTTCTAAGGGGGTTTGGGTGTGCTTGTTTTCCACTCTTAAGACCTTAGAATCAAAATAAACTTCAGTTTAGATCTCAAGAGTGTATTTTTCTGGGATATTCACCTGCTCACAAAGAGTACAAGTGTCTTTCAGCAGAAGGTAGAATTTACATCTCTAAGGATGTTGTGTTTAATGAGTCCAAATTTCCCTGCCCTAGTCTGTTTTCCTCTCCTTCTTCCTCACAATCTTCTTTAGAGTCACAATTTCCCACCACTACTATACCTACTGTGTCTGTTCCTCAACCACAAGCACCTATTCCTACGGTTGATAACTCTTCCTCACACATGTCTAATTCCCAGTCCAATCAATCCTCTCCTACTTCTCCTAGTGAGATTCATCCTGTACCTCACACAACTTCTATTGCTTCTACAAATTCATCTTCACCAAATTCTGATCTACAAGTATCTCAACCAGAACAAGCTGTTATTTAACCCATTGTTCAAAACACACATCCAATGCAAACTAGGTCTAAGTCTGGAATTGTTCAGCCTCGAATTCATCCATTGACTGACCCTACATGGTTAGCTGCCGTGAAAGCTGAGTATGACGCCCTCATCTACAATGGTACTTGGACCCTAGTTTCTCTACCTCCTAACAGAGTTCCTATTGGTTGCAAATGGGTTTTCAGATTTAAAGAGAATCCTGATGATACAGTCAGTAAATACAATGCCAGATTAGTGGCCAAAGGGTTCCATCAGCAGTATGGAACTGACTATACAGGGACATTCTCACCTGTGATAAAGCCAATAACAGTGAGATTGCTTCTCACTGTTGCAACCACTTATGGCTGGCCATTACAACAGTTAGATGTAAATAATGCTTTTCTTAATGAGATTTTGGAAGAAGAGGTGTACATGCAGCAACCTCCTGGTTTTGAATCTTCCACCAAATCTATGCTCTGCAAGCTTAATAAGGCAATCTATGGTCTTAAACAGGCCCCTACAGCCTGGTTTGATAAACTCAAGGAGACACTTCTGAAGTTTGAATTTAAGTCCAGCAAGTGTGATCCCTCTTTATTTGTCTACTCCAATGGGTCCTCAACAATCTACGTGCTTGTTTATGTAGATGATATCATCATAATAGGGATTAATCTTTCCTTAATCAAGCAACTCATCTGATGTCTAAGCTGAATACTGTTTTCTCTCTTAAAGATCTTGATTCTATAGACTATTTCTAGGGAATAGAGGTAAAACATCAATTTGATGGTTCTATTGCTCTCACTCAAGGAAAATACATTAGATACATGCTGGCCAAAACCAATTTGACAGAAGCAAAACCTATTTCTTCACCTATGGTTACTGGATGTAAGCTAACTAAAAGTGGATTTGATCCACTCACTGATCCCTACACATACAGATCTGTTGTAGATGCACTTCAGTATGTAACTATAACCAGACCAGAAATTAGCTTTCCTGTGAATAAAGTCTGTCAGTTCATGAAGGAGCCTCTTGAAGATCACTGGGTTGCATTTAAAAGGATACTAAGGTATCTTAAGGGTACTCATACATGGGGTCTTGATCTAAAGCCAGCTTCTGCACCTTTCTCCATCAATGCATTCTGTGATGCAGGTTGGGCCTCTGATCCTGATGACAGAAGGTCCACTTCTGGTGCTTGTGTCTACTTTGGTCCTAATTTAATATCCTGGTGGTCAAAGAAACAGTCAGTTGTTGCCCGCTTGAGCACAGAGGCTGAATACAGAAGCTTGGCCTTAGTTACTGCTGAAGTATCCTAGCTTCAATCTCTTCTTTATGAACTTGTTCCTCACAAACTTCCTGTTTTTCATTGTGACCACACAAGCACCGTGGCTCTGGCTCATAATCCAGTCCTTCATGCTCGTACAAAGCACATGGAGCTAGACCTATTTTTTGTGAGAAAAAAGGTTCTAAATAAACTACGTCAGGTAGTTTATGTTCCTGCTACTAGTCAGTATGCAAATATTCTTACCAAAGCTCTGTCTTGAAGTAATTTTGAAGTGTTCAGGGCCAAACTCACACTGTGTGATCCCTCCAATTCTTCTCGGTACCCACCATGAGCTTTTGGAGGGGGGGGGGGGGTATTAGAGTATTCTTACTCCATTGTATTGACTTTTACTAACTTTTAGTGAGCTGTCACCAACTGCAAGGTAGTTACAGTTACTAACTGTAGTTAGTTAGTAACTTTCAGGGTTAGTTTGCAATTAGTTACGGTTGAGTCTCTCTATATAAAGAGATAACATTGTTGGTTGTAATTTTGTCTAATCTTTTTCAGAGCAATGATAAACACTATTTTACTTTCTCTCAAAATGCCAGATCCAAATTTTATTTAACAATCTAATTTTTCTTACTCAGAAGCACCTCATTAGGTGAGGTAAGACAGCATTGGCCACTGAGACCTTTGCAGTTTTTAGTGGTCAAATAAATATGTAGGTTTTAGAGAAGCAAAGGCAACACAAACAGAAATGTATACTCTATTTAACTTTGTGGACCTTTATCCATACAAGCATTTCTTTTTCCACAACCTAATTCTAATTAAAATTGAAATTCCTTTCATAATTGCCACATACTATTAGATGAGAAGACCCTGAATATATAAATAAATTATGATAGAACAATTTCTGCATAGATTCTAATGGGCAATGATGTCGTAAAGATACCTTCTGAACATGAGGCAACAATTGTACTTCCATCCGCAGTGCCATAAGTTGCGGAGGCTCCAAACATAGTAATTATTGATTTCTTATCATGAACTTTGTGATGCTCCCACTTAATTTCTGGGAGAGGAAGCTTTGTTTGTGGTTTATCTTCAGAGGTTTTAGGTTTCTCTTCTCCATACATGTATAATGAACAGCCGGACAGAGTATAAGACGCCACAACAATGGAGGATGCATCATCAGAAAATGCAACTGCTGTTGGATGACCACCGGCTGGCAAATTAATCCTCAGAAACCTGCAAAAGAGTTGATAGAATAAAGTTTATGCATATGAATTACCTAATATGATTGACATCGATTGAGATGACATGCATATGTATCAACTATCAAGAGGCTCTTGAAATTCACATACTTGAAACTTTTACTTGAAGCATCATCCAACTTAAATACTCTCACAACTCCATCAGCACAAGCTGTTAGCACAGACAATATAAAGTAGGAAGTAAGAAACAAGTTTCATATAATGCTCAATTGCTTGTACAAGTGAAAAAAATATAAAAAATAGAACAGGTAGGAATCTTAGGTGAAAGGAATTAGGAACAACAATGATCATGCAAAATAAATGTTATTGTGATCTAAAAATACAATTTTATATATATATATATATATATATATATACAGGTTGCAAACGAATATATGGTGAAATACCTGTTGCCAAATTTCGTCCATCGGGGGAGAAGCATATCCCTGTCACTGCATCACCATGACCCTTCAAGGTATTCAAATCCAACGGATGATGTCGCTTGTTTTGATCCTAAACAAAAAGAAAAAGGTCAAGCCAGGCTAAAAAATCAAACTTTAAAAAAAATCACATTCGTAAAACCACAGCAGCAACCTAAGACTGACAAGTGGGTAAGAATTGGAACAGACCTTGTCGGAGGAATGGGGTTTGGAGAGAGGCTTCTTGGGAGGGGCTTTAGAGGATAAGGGTTTGGGATTGGGATCGGCGATAGATTGGATTTCGGATTGCCGCTTCCGGTAGTAGGTGCTGAAAAAGAGAAATGCGATGATGGCACCCAAGAGAAGCGATAACGCTACAATGGGTAACGCTGGATCCATTGTCAAAGTGAAGACGAAGAAATAAGGGTTTGGTTTTATTATGGTTTGGTACTTGGGTGCTGCTGCTCTTCTGTTGCACTTGCACACGTGGATTCTTAATTTGCATGTCACGCGTTCCTTTCCCCAACTGGACGGACTTCTCTATCACTCCTTTTTAAGTTGTTGTCCCTTCCAAATTATACATGAAATGAAATCTCAATTAAATATTGAGACAGCTTCAAACCCATCTTCATGCTAACTTGCACATATGCTATGACATACCCTTTTACTTCCACATTCGAAAATTAATTAATTCATTTATAAGAATATAAAAACGAGTTTAATATTTATGTGTATTTACTGTCTTTATTAAAGTTTGTACATTATTAATTAATCAGAACTTTTTTCGTAAATAACACTTTTTTTTGTCATAAATCAAGACGACGTGAAGGTGACTTATGATCAAAGCATTCAAAGTATATTTTATATTTGAGTGTTACTAGGTGCACCCAGCATTATTACCAATGCACCCAACATTTTTTAAAAATGTCAAAACTATCTTTGCGCTTTCTTCGCATTTGTGATAGGTATGCGTGAGGGTGGTCCGTAAATCGTACGGATCAAATTGATCCGTAACCCTTTTACGGATCAAGTTGATCCATATGTTGATATTAAGCGCATACGGATCAACTTGATTCGTAAAAGTCTTACGGATCAAGTTGATCCATATGATGATATTAACCGCATACAGATCAACTTGATTCGTAAAAGTCTTATGGATCAAATTGATCCGTAAGGTTTCTACGAATCAAGTTGATCCATATGTTGATATTAAGTACATACGAATCAACTTGATCCATAGAATCCTTACGGATCAACTTGATTTGTATGTTGATATCAAACACATACGGATTAACTTGATCCATAAACGACTTACGGATTAACTTGATCATAAACGACTTACGGATCAAATTGATCCGTAAGACTTCTACGGATTAAGTTGATCCGTAAAAGGCTTATGGATCAACTTAATCTGTAAGCCTTTTACGAATCAACTTAAAAGACTTACGGATCAAGGGTATTTCAATCTTTTCTCCTTAAGTACTGGGTGCACCTAGCAACACCCTTTATATTTCGAGGGTTCCTAAAAGCTACTTGAGTTGGTGGATGATTCCGTATTATCATATGGGTCATTTTCTTGTATTGCAGAAGGAGTGTTTCTTTGTGACATTATTAGTTGACGCTTTGGTTTTCAACCATTAGAAGGCAAAAGCACTAGTTTGAGGTCTTTTTAGAAACTATTTACCAAAAGAGGATTTTTTTGAAACTATCTACCGGGGGAGTCTGTTTTTATTTATATTGTGCCAAAGGCAGGGGCGCAATTCAACCGGGAGCTGACAAGTGACATGAATTTGTTGTGTCAAAAACTTTGCGCAATGGGTTGCTACACATGCAGTGACACAACCACTTTTAGACAGGCTATGACAGTGTTGACTGCTTTGGACAACGCGTGACCAGTTGAAAAGGTGTTGTGACATGTCAGTTGGAGCAACCCTTTGCTCAAATTACCTAAGTACAATGTATTGCGCCATTACTACCAACGCAATACATGCCTATATAAACGAGACACACTTTTTGCTATATTTCTGCATCTCTCCAATTTTCTTTCTCTCTATATTACAACTTTATTGATATTTCTTTTGTGAGGTGAAAATCGGTAATATATTTATTAATTTTTTTATTAATTTGTATTATTTTTTTATGTAATTATAGTTAATGAAAATTATTGATGACATTATTGATTTATTTTGTAGGTTTTATTAAAAAAATGAGTTCTTCGATTATTGTTCTGATTTATTTGAATGAAAGAATATTTTAAAGTGACGATGACATCAGATTTAAAGGTCCTAAAAAGGCTATTCAAATTAAACGTGGTGTAACTTTTGATGGGTTAAAAAAAAGAATTCGTGATAAGGTAAAATTAGATAAAAATGAAAGTATATCTACTACGACTTGTCAATTTTTAGTTGCAGGTAAATATATTGCATTGCAAATTTGTGACGATGAAGATGTCGAAACAATGATTGAAAGTTTTCAACAACAACAAGAAATGAGTGTCATTGAATTGTGCGTTGAAGTAGATGTTGTCAGTGCTTCTGCGTTGAATATGGCAAATTCACTATTATCATGTGAGAATAATATAACTGGCAATGAATCAAAAGTTTAAAGATTTGCAATAAATTTAGATAATGATTCTGACAATGATGATTACATGATATCTAATTCATATGTTGAATACTCTTTGGATGAGGAGGAAGATATTGATGATATATCTGATACAGATGAAGAAGGTATATTTAATTAAATAATATTGTAATCTTATAATATTTTAATCTTATATCTAATTCATAAATACTTTTGAGAAAAAACTGTATATTAAGATTTATTTGTAGGTGGAAGTGGGACTGCATTTTGAAAATCTGTTTCTTATTATAGTAACATTAATTGGAGTCATCTGGATGAAGAAGACATCCGTGGTTTCGATATGGGATCAACCTTCAATATTGGTCAAGAATTATTTGTTGGCATGAAATTTGAAAGCAAAAATGCAGTAAAAGAATGCACTGCAACAGTATGTTATGAAGGTACACCAAATTTTTAAAGTTGTTGAATCAAAATCACAAAAAAATGTTGTTTGCTGCGCAAATTGAAATGATGACATCTCATGCCCTTTTTATATGAGGGCAATTGTATCTAAAAAAATTGATACATGAAAAGTTACGCAATGGGGGGGCCGCACACGTGTTTGAATACAAGTATAACACAAGACCATGACAAACTTGATTCTGATTTGATTGCTACGCGTGTAATAGGTATGATTTTAACTATTTTAATTATTCATGTTTATTTATCATTGATTTGGTTTATGTTGATAATTAATTTTTGTTTAGTAGTAAATAGGACGTAGACAAATGCATGAAGTTATATTTATAATAAATTCTATATGTATACCTTCAAGTATTGGCTAAATTAATCAATCAAGGAAATAATATATATTTTTTACTCAAATTGAAATTCTGGTTCATACATTTTTTTTCAAGCAAAAGCGGAGGTATGCAAAGGCATTACAAAAGAATCAAACATCCCAACAACAAGATTAACACCTTTAGTTCTATCTATCATCTAAATTATACCCCTGATTTATTAGAAAAGAGGGAAGAGAGGAAATTAAAACATGGGGTTATAAAACCAAACTCATGGGAAAAAAATTTTAACTATCATTTGAATCTATAGCTAGAGAGGTTATTCCTATTTCTAAAAACATTTTCAATAATAGTGCGAGGGATAGAATCTCACAACAAAAATCATGTACATGGAGACCTAGGAAGGCAATTTTATCTACGCATGTTTGCCTTCCCTGTATATGTTTGAAAAAGTAAAATTCATTTGCTTTGTGACATTGGTTTTCGAAATGTTTTAGAAGAAATAAATCTTTTCTACCAATATGGTTTAAGCAATTAGTAAAAGAAATTATCATTGTGGTTCAGGCAAGGCGGTGTACAAACATTTTGGGGCCTAAGACAAAAATGTTAAAGGGGTTTTTTTTTTATGAGAATTTTAAAGAGACTTAATATATTATATAAAATATCAATTTTTATATTAATCTTCTAGCTTTTTTAGCTGCAAAATTATTTATAAGAGTTTTATAATCAAGCAATTCTAACGCTTCATTTTCAATAGATAAAATAGCTAACCCATTCAATCTATCTTGTAACATTGTTGATTTTAGATATGATTTAAACAATTTTAATTTTGAAAAACTTCTTTCAGCAGTAGCAACTATTACAAAAATTATCAATAAAATTCTATATGCAATGTAAACATTTGGAAAATAATCTAAAGTTTTAATATAACTTAATACTTCTATTGGTGTGCTAATTTCTTCTCTTAGCACTTCTCTTAGCACTTTCAAGTCTGAAAATAAATCAAGACCATCAATATCAGAGTATTCATTAAACCTTAAAAACTTTTCAAGATTAATACAATATTTTTTTAATTCGTCCTCATCTAAAGCTTTAATTTTTTTGGAATCAAATAAAAAACCAAAAATAGTCTCATATTGTAAAAATTGTTCAAATCGTGTCTCAATAGAAAAATTAACTAAAAAAATTAACTAAATATTAAAGAAATATAAATAAAAAAAATTAACTAAATATTAAAGAAATCTAAATAAACTAAAATCTAAAATAAACTAAACTCTAAAATAAATATAAAAAATGATGATCGATGAACAAAACGATAGAACCTGAAATTGGAAACAGACAGAGATTTTGTTTGTTTAGATGTTGTGTCAGACGCAAGGGTGTTACGTGATACGTGTTGTATTGCTGCGTGCCCAGAGTCATGCCCGTGAAATGAATCGTTCCACCAATCCACTGGGATGGAGATGAAAGGCTCCGTACGCGGGACGTCGGGATGTATACGATTTATAGGCATTCAAAATCCAGACGATGTCAAATCTAGAGAGGTTGAGCCACGTAGACAAAGTTTGATCAATAGACAATAGGTTTCATTCAAGGGAAGGAGAATAATAGATTTTTTTTATGAATAGAGGATGAGGAGATGAAAAAACGTGAAGAATGAAGTCTAGAGAGTGAGATACGTTAGTTAGAGAATTGGGGTGGGTTAAAGGAAAGCTAATAGGGATTTACTTTTTTGGGATAAATAAAATACTTTAAATGACATTAATTGTGATATTGGTTAATTTTTTTAAAAAATGATATTGATTGACTAATTTTTAGAAAAGAGAGAGATTCTAAGTTATTTTATTTTGATCAATTAAAATTTATTAATAGTTAGTAATAAAAAAAATTTAGGAGCCTAAAATTTTTTTTTAGAGCCTTAGACTCATGCCTAATTTGCCTTGCATCTTGCACGGCCCTGGGTTCAGGTTTTTTATTTGTTAAGTGATAAAGCAAATTTATGTGTTATTTGTAATTTTGATGAAAATATAATTTTTCTAATATTACTGTATTTTACATTTAAATAAAAAATTGTAGATATTATTGAAACATCAAAAGTACAATATAACCTAAATATTATTTACTATTAATTATGAGATCATCTATTTAATGTCAAGACATAATCGACATTACAATTTTAAGGATCTAACACTTAACCATTGGCCAAAAGTTTAATTTAACTTATTTTTATTAAAATGTTATTGATGCATTTGTAATTTTCAATGTATCTTTATCATAATTTCCAATGAAGACTTTCTTATTCTTAATTTAAGATAATGCAGCAAATAATTTATAATGAACATAAAAACGTGAAGATTACCGACATGTTTATTGGAGTAAAATTGGATTTTATTTTTTTAAATAATCATGCATAAAATAATAAGATATTAGGATTGAGTCTTTTGTGTATAAAAAAAATTATTTGAAAGAAAGATTTACTAAAAAAAATAATAAGTTAAACTCTGTGAATAATAAGTTAAACTCTCTCACAGAAGATTAACGATTAACAAAAGACAAAATTAATAAATACTCACCGAGGTTAGGGAGAAAAGGGGAAAAGGTGAAAATTGCATTGTTTTTTATTCAGACAAACCAAAAGAATTATTTCCCTGGTCAATTTATTAAGAAAACATCATGCATTAAATGGAGTACATGTCAAGAGGCATCATTGCCAGGGATCTGAAAATAGTACGAACTAACAATCATCTTCGACAATTTTATTTTTTCAACTTCGTGGCTAAAATCGATTAAAGGTAACCCTTTTCCTTGCAGCATTCAATTGCATCCGTAAATATGTCCTCAACGCTATACTTGAACTCAAAACCAGCATCCACAAGTTTCTGGGAGGTTAAATGTGGTAACTTGGCACCTTTAATTTCCTTCACCTCTCTAAAGGAACAAAACAAATTAAATATTAGTTATACAATGAGATCAAAATGAGATACTACATAAGGTTTTACAAAATTATCTACAACTGTAATAATTGGGACCACAACCTTAAGATTTTTGGGTTCCTGTGACCACAATTGCAGCCAATTTGTTTGCAATGTTAAACATGGTAACGAATCGATTTGGTTTCTCTGTTGTCCCTTTTCAAGTTATTCCTATGCTGTTCATTTAAGGTTACGTCGCATAACAGTTGTGGTAATATTTAATCGTGACCATCCATAATCGTTTTGAAGGAACAACACAGGGACAACTTCAAAAGGGATAATAGAGAAGCCAAGTCGGTAACTAAATCATAATTGTGACTGCAATTTAAAATCTTGATGATGTATATTTAACAAAGCATTTTACAGGAAGGAGGAGAATAGAACTCACTCTAGTGCTGGTATTTGATATTCTGGGTATTTGGCTGAAATAATTTCAGCAATCTCTTCAATAGGCACAATGAATGGTGAGCAATTATATCTCCCTTTTGGGTTAGGATGCTCAAGCAGGAAGATATGTGCTCTAGCCACATCATCCACATGTACCATATGGTAACGAATGACACCAATTTCTTCCTTTTTGCCTGCACAACATCAATTTCATTTTACCAAGGATTTATAAACTGTTTATATTGATAAAGTATATATTGATAAAGTAATTCCATGCAGTCCACATAATCAGAAGACATATAAACTGCTCCCTCTGTTGAAGCTGATTTTCTAGTGCAAAACTGCTATAACGATCAATCACTAATGTAATCCAGGACACAAAATTACATAGTCCAATGCACAAATAAAAAAACTATGTGAGTGATGCATTGAGTTTAACATGAGTACAGTTGAATGCAATTGTAATCCAAACACACCATTAGTCTTTATAAACTGTCACTCGCTGTAATTCTCAACTTTACAAAACTTTTATTTAGTTCCTGAGATTGATGTCTTGACTCTTTTAAAAGGGGTTGAACTTTTTCAAAAGTGTCATAGTAGACCATCAAATGATTCAAATCAAACACAATTTAACATGAAAAATAAACTTGAAGAAACAGGGCAGAATCATACCTAACACCAAAAGCAGTGCTCTTTCAACAGAATCAGGAAGCTTGGGACAAACAAAGCGTCCAACAACAAAAGGAAGCACAAGAGTGGTAACTTCCAATCCATTCTGTTCTCCAAATTCAAGCACTGCCTTCTCTGACAACACCTTTGAAACTGCATAGGACCAACTAAAAGGCTTCACACTCCTGAGCAAATCCACATCACTCCAAACACTCTCATCCACCACATCTTTCTCTTCTAGGCTGCTGAAGGAAACAGTGGAGGCGCTAGAAGTGTAAACAACCCTCTTCACAGTCTTTGCTTTTAGGCCTGCTTTCAATATGCCTAGTGCTCCATCAATGGCTCTTTTGGTCACCACTTCCTCTGGCTCGTTCACCGCAAAATCAATTGGGGTGGCAGTGTGGAAAATTCCAACACAACCCTCAACTGCTGGACCAAAACTCTCTGGGTCGCTGAGATCAGCGTTGAAAATTTTTAGCTTTTCTGATGCACCAGGTAGGTTTGTGAGGAAGCTAACATCTCTCTTGCGTCCTATTAATGTCAAAACAGAACAAAAATATATAACCTTGTCTAAACATCAATTGCTATAGTTTTAGAGATACCACTTTCTGCATCGTCATCTAGCATGTTTTGAAACTCGTTAAGGATGGAGTAAAAGCTATAACTATTAACTTCTGAAAACTACTTCTAAAACATGATACTAAACATGCTAATCATCTAATTGTTCTCCAATTGCAACCGGAGTTTCGCTTCCATATAATGAAGATTTGCATTAAAAGCCAATGTAAGTTATAAGTTATTGAGGTAAAATTCTAATTTTGATCGAAAATGACACCAAATGTATTTAAAAACTTGCATCTAAGTTTTGTTTTAGTAATAATAATAAGGACAAAATCATAAAACTTAGATGTAGTTCTTTATGTTTTTAGTATTGCCCTGTGATTAGAATTGAGTTTTCATCTTTATAACTAGCGTAATAAAGGTTTGCATTAAGATCATCATAGATTATTGAGGTATAACTTCAATTTTGATAAGAGAATAGCACCAAAAACAACCTTATGAAAGTGTACCTAAGTTTTTTCTTAATAACAATAAGGCTTACTTACCTGGGTCAGATCTTATAGTGGTATTAACAGCATATCCATGTTCAAGGAGGCTCTTGATTATCCATGAACCAAGGAATCCTGTGCCTCCAGTGACACAAATTCTTCCTTTTCCCTCTCCCATTTGAACACTCTTGCTGTGGCAGTGTTTACTTTTCTTTGTGCTATCCTCAACTTCTAACACGTTTGCTCTGCTTGCTTTCTTTGTGTGTATATAAATAACAACAAAACAATGTTGGTTGGTGGCTTTTGCTATCATCTGAGGTCACTTTAGTGCTGCTATTGACTATTCTTTCAGTCAAACATAGCGACGTTGAATGAACTACATAGATATTAATTCGTTTTTCTTCATTCAAAGAGACAAGGTAGGTGGCTTGGTGTATTAAGAAATAGAGTACCGGTACATGTTAATACTTGATAGTGTGTCTCATCTTGGATCTAACAAAATTAATTAGGGGGTATTTAGTTTGATTGTTTTTTTATTTTCTGGAAATAGAAAATGGTGATGAAAATGTGTTTGGTTGGATTTTTGTTTTTATTTTTAGTGAAAATATTTTTCTAAATGAACCAAAATCTGAGAACAATAAAATCTCATTTTCTGCTGAAACCAAAAATCTCATTTTAGATAAAATAAAAACGTGTTGGTAGGAATATAATTTTAAGCAAATCTAAAAATATATTTTCTTTTGAAAATGCACTTTCAGTGTTTTTATTTCTTAAAAACAGAAAACAAGAAATTATTTTTAGAATTCTAATCTTTTAAAAATAAAAAAAATTTAAAAAAATTAAAATAGAAAATGAAACTCCAAACCAAAACACTCTTAGTTTCTCACAATAAATCAATGTTCCAATTCTCACTAAAAATATATTCACATTTAGTCTTGAATCATACCTTGAAGAGTCATCTCTAAACTACAAAAGAATTATCCATTCTATACCAACAAAAACTCATAATCTATTTTAATATTCAAATACTCCTGTCAATGTTACTAAAGAAAATTACTCAATACACTTTTTGATATATTTTTTTATCACAAATTCTATTATTAATTAAAATTTATTAAGAATTATAAAATCAAAAAGGAATCTTCAAATATGAAATCAGATTTACAAAAATTTAATTCATTGTTTGGTTCAGTAGAAACTTAGCGGAACAATTAAAAGGGAACGGAAAGCATGCGTTTTTTAATCTCTTCCATCGTTTGGTATGATCTGAGTGAAGAAGGAACGAAAAAATATACATGCGCTCCATCAGATTTGGGAAATAATTGTAAGGATTGAAAACAAGAGGAAAAAAAACTTATTATATCTACATTTATTAGTTTTTTATTTCTTGTTTTTTCTTTCTCGGAAGTCTCTACTAGCTAGGAAAATGTTTTTATATATATATAAAAAAATAGAAGAACAAATATGCCAGATATGATCAAGTCATATGCTGAGAATTATATACAACTACCGAAGATTAGCTTGTTGATGTAAATATTCCAACTAGAATAACAGATTTTACATTTTGTAGACAAACTTCACAAATCCATTGGCTTGGAAACGTTAAGATTAAAGAAAAAAAAAACTAGAGAGCATCTTGTGCATTTTTTTAAGATAAAAACAAGGAGGAAAAGAGAGTAAAAAAGAAAAGAAAGTGGGGGAAAAGTGAGTCATTCAATCCCAAAGTTAAACGTGTTACTAATTATTAAAAAATTATCTACTGAGTTGACTTATGCATATATATAAAACTTAAATTAAAGTATATTTCACAATATATTTTAAAATAAATAATATTATTAATAACAGCATGTTATAAAAGAGTATTATCTATTTTCTTAAAAATTATTAATATATATTTATTTAAAAAGTAAATTTTTTTATAAGAATATAGGACATATTATTCTAGGTTGGAATAACTTGGAACAAACAAGACCAGTGGTCCTCAAAAATACATATGGGTCCAATTTTTAAAAGGTTACATAGTTCAACTCATTCACGTTTAGGGTCCTACTTTGAAATTTAATTTTATGTCATCTAATAATTGAGTCGTTGAGTATATGAAAGTTATATTATTATACTACACAAGTTAACTATTCACAATATTATTATTGCAATGATAATTCGATCTACCCTATTTTATTCCACATTTTAGGTCTTGATCAATTTTTTGAGTCAGATAAAAATAAAATAAATCTATCTTAACCTGTTGTACTCTCATCCCTAAACCCTAGTTTGTACCCTTTGCATTTGACAAGTCATCTACATGGACTGTCTTCTGTCTACTTCTAGAAGGGGGAGTGATCCCCCAACTTCATCATTCATTTATGATTTATACGATAAAGCTAATCAGCACCATGTCTCCACTCATACAAAATTATCATGTTATGATACCTGAATCACCCAATTTTTCCTACTAAGATACCTTTAGCTAAAGTGAAAAAAAGTAATTGAATTAAATAGAATGTAAAAATGTAAGTGTTTTATCTTATTTTACTCTTGATTTTATTCACATTCCATTCTCTTTCTTTGCACATTGACGAATCCTAAATTCATCTTCTGCAAAATGTTGTAATGTGGCAAGAAGGAAATATGTCCTAGGCCTAGCTGTTGGCATTGGGCAGAAGCAGCCTTGTCAATTTATATATATATATATATAAAGAAATTCTTAAGCATCCAAGTCAACGGATTTGTGAAATTTGTCTACAAAATATAAATTATTTTCTTCCAGTTTGAATATCTACATCAACCGGCTAATCTTCTGGAGTTGTACAAATTGGACTTTGTTTTTATTCTTTTATATAATGTACGCATAAATATAATAAAATGAGAGAAGGTCACCAAAAAAATAATAAGTTAAGACGGCTAATCAAACGTCCACTCCGTCATCCAGCCATATAATTCTCAGCATGTGACTTGATCTGCACAATTTCTCTGTAGATCAATTCAAGCAAGTTTTTTTTCATAAATCTCTCATAATTTCACTATTGTACAATTTACAGTTGAATTATATACAAATATCCGTATATAACAACATGAGGGCGAGCCCTGGTGCAGCGGTAAAGTTGTGCCTTGGTGACTTGTTGGTCATGGGTTCGAATATGAAAACAGCCTCTTTGCATATGCAAGGGTAAGGCTGCGTAGGCAATGAGGTATTGTATATAACAACATATATTAAAAAAGAGACTAATTGAAATTTTGATAATTAAACCTTTCATATATCACTTCAATTGATTATGTATAGATGATATATAAGATTTGAATATTCTATCAATACGTCACAACTTCATATTATGATAAAAAAAGAAAAACCAAAAGAAGTGAGAAATATCAATAAACTATTAACATGTAGATGTGTCCAAAAATTATAACTCTATGTGAGCTCGGTAGTGGATAGCAGAAGCTACCAAACAACTTTGTTATATACATACAGGGCCAGCAGAACAAACATATCAAAGGTTGACTGCACAACACAGAAAAGTAAACACTGCAATAGCAAGAGTTTTCAAATGGCAGAGGGAAAAGGTAGAGTTTGTGTCACGGGAGGCACTGGGTTCCTTGGTTCATGGATCATCAAGAGACTCCTTGAAGATGGATATGCTGTTAATACCACTATTAGATCTGACCCAGGTAAATAAGCCTTATTATTATTAGAAAAAACATAGACACAGTTTCATAAGTATTCATAAGTAACATTAGTTTTATTTTTTCAACTAGAATCAAAGTTATACCTCAATAATTTATATTGATCTTTAATGTAAACTTTTATCATGCAACTTACCCAGGTAAAACTCCAATTCTTATTAAAAAGCAACATAAAAAACATATAAAGAATTACATCTAAGTTTTACCCTAATCATTATTAGTAGCACAAAACTTAGATGCAGTTTCATAAATATTTTGTGTGGTTCTTTGATCAGAATTAGAGCTTTACCCTGATAACTTGTAACTTATAATGACTTTTAATGTAAATCTTTATTACAAGGAAGTGAAACTCAAACTACTATTGGAGAACAACAAGTTAATCATGATGATGTAAAAATTTGTATGTCTACGATTATTTTTTTATATTAATATGAATGATTTATTAGTTTTATTAATAACTAATATTTATTAGAAAACTTAACTGATTTACCTTTGGTGTCTCTCTTTCCACCTATATTTTTATATCCATAATATTTGAAATGGAGACTTTATTGAAGGGGACTAAGTCTAGTGTATCTATAAGAATTAATGTTAGACAATGTTATATTTTTGTTTCTATTTTGGCATTAACAGGACGCAAGAGAGATGTTAGCTTCCTCACAAACCTACCTGGTGCATCAGAAAAGCTAAAAATTTTCAATGCTGATCTCAGCGACCCAGAGAGTTTTGGTCCAGCAGTTGAGGGTTGTGTTGGAATTTTCCACACTGCCACCCCAATTGATTTTGCAGTGAACGAGCCAGAGGAAGTGGTGACCAAAAGAGCCATTGATGGGGCACTA
Organism: Glycine soja; assembly: GCF_004193775.1. Classification (NCBI taxonomy): domain Eukaryota; kingdom Viridiplantae; phylum Streptophyta; class Magnoliopsida; order Fabales; family Fabaceae; genus Glycine; species Glycine soja. The sequence continues at coordinate 50,353,799 of NC_041019.1, read as the reverse complement.
GGAATCATGAAAGCAGGCCTCAAAGCAAAGACAGTGAAGAGGGTTGTTTACACTTCTAGTGGCTCCACCGTTTCCTTCAGCAGCCTTGAAGAAAAAGATGTGGTAGATGAGAGTGTTTGGAGTGATGTTGATATGCTTAGGAGTGTGAAGCCCTTTGGTTGGTCCTATGCAGTTTCAAAGGTGTTGACTGAGAAGGCTGTGCTTGAATTTGGAGAACAGAATGGGTTGGAAGTTGCAACTGTTATTGCTCCTTTTATTGTTGGTCGTTTTGTTTGTCCCAAGCTTCCTGACTCTATTGAGAAAGCTCTGCTTATGGTGTTGGGTATGAAGGCTGCACCTTACTCTACTCTGTTTATTTTTCATGTTCTCAAATAGAGTTTGATTTAAATCATTTGAAGGTCAACTATGACACTTAGATGCAATGTCTCAAGTGCTTTAAAATTATATATATGATGGTAAAAAAAATCTAAAAAGTTAGATCTAAGTGGTGGTAGTTTTATCCTTTTAAGAAAACTCTCATTTTAATCATTAAGACAGTAATATCATTTTTGCTTTTTAAATCTATAAATATTTTTGTGACTGTTTATTAAACCTTAAGATTTGTCTTACTTGCAGTGAGTTTTCAAGATCAATTTATCTAAACTTTTAATCGAAAAGATATCATTTTTATCCTTAATATTAAATAATGAAAAATATGATAAAAGAAAGACTAGAGAGTCAGAAACAAAATAAAGGTTTTGTAAAGTTAAGAATTAAAGTGATTAGCAGTTTTGCACTTGAAATTCAGGTTCAAGGGAGGAAGTAAAACAGTTTATGAATATGTACTTCAAGTTCCTTGTAAGTTCTTGTTAAGATGAAATTGGTGCTGTGCAGGCAAAAAGGAAGAAATTGGTGTCATTCGTTACCATATGGTACATGTGGATGATGTCGCTAGAGCACATATCTTCCTGCTTGAGCATCCTAATCCAAAAGGGAGGTATAACTGCTCACCATTCATTGTACCCATTGAAGAGATGGGTGAAATTCTTTCAGCCAAATATCCAGAATATCAAATACCAACAGTAGAGTGAGTTCCATTCTCCTCCTTCTTGTAAAAGGCTTTGCTAAATATGCATCATCAAGGTTTCAAATTGCAGTCCTAATTACGATTTCATCACTATGAGCTACAAATTAGCTACAAATTACTATCACAATTGTAGTTGTGGACCATTTTTTTAGACCTTGAATACTATCTCATTTTGATCTCATTGCATAACTAATATTTAATTTGTTTTCTTCCTTAAGCGAGCTGAAGGGAATTAAAGGTGTCAAGCAACCACATTTAACCTCCAAGAAACTTGAGGATGCTGGTTTTGAGTTCAAGTATAGCTTGGAGGACATGTTTCAGGATGCAATTGAATGCTGCAAGGAAAAGGGTTATCTTTAATCGATTTTAGCCATGAGATTGACAAAGTAAAATTGACGAAGATGGTTGTTAGTTTGAACTATTTCAGATCGATGGCAATCATGGTTCATGATATGCACATCTTGGAATGCATGATGTTACTCGTAATAAATGAATGAGGGAAATAATCTTTTTCGTTTGTCTAAATACTAAATAAACCATTTAATATTTACGTTTTTATGTTCATAACAAATTATTTGTGGGAGTATCTTAAATTAAGACTTAAATATAATTTTGCTCTCCCTTTATTAATATTGGTTTTAGTCCTTTGATTATATTTAGGTAGTATTCAACTCAACTTATTTTTTATTTATTTTCTCTTTAAAAGAAGAAGTTGGGCCAAACACTATTTAGATAAAAAAAAATACTTAAAATTACAATTTCACATTGCTAGGTATTCAACTTCCTTTGAATTTTTTGTTTTGGTCCTCTATAATAGTGGTAATCATTGCCCACTATAATATTTGTAAGCAATATGGTTCTTATATAGGGTAAGGGTGTAACGGTTCCTGTTGTTGTTGTCAGCATCTCATATCATATCACTCCATTTCACACACACCTTGTACTTTACATTCTGTTGAGCTAATAATCAAGATCCCCCGTATGCTATATATGATCTTTAGATTCTAAGTTCCTGGGTGAATATTTGGCTTCCCTCAGTGGGGACATTGTTTCAATCTCTGTCTTTTCAATTTTATGTAATTCCAGGATGCTGCTGTATAATAGCTGTTTAGTTTGTTTATCATCACCCTACTGTTTGTACCTTTTGCAACAAGCAATTAGCAAATCTGGATTTTGCATAGATTTAAGGTATGGACAATTTGTGTGTTCAACAACAATCACAAAAGCCTTTTCCCATTAGGTGGGTTTGGCTACGTGGATCCATTTATGCCATTATGATCTATAAAAAATCAGGCCTTTAGAGAGACCATTTAAGATCTAAAGTCCTTTTAATGCTTTCACTTAAAGTTTTTCTTGGTCTTTCTCCATTTGATCCACCACATTTTACTAGGGTTTCTATTGGTTTTCATCTTACATGACCAAACCCTGTTATGTCTGATTCTACGGTTCTACCATCTTTTCCTCAACAGATTTTCCCCTTAATTAATACGTTTATTTTTTTTTATCATATTCTTTTATGAACACTCATTCTTTACAACACTTAGCTTATAATCTTATTGGCACTTTACCACCCCTAAATTTAGTACCAATACCATAAAGCATTGCTAACTTAAGTTTATGCAATAATTTTTGCTTTAAGCTTGAGCGGTATCCATTGACCATAACTGACCCACCATTGTATTCACATACTTGTTTTAACCTCATTATGAATTTCCTTACTAAGTCCAAACATAAGCAACAATAACTCTCTTCTTTAGCACCTTCCTGTAGAAATTGTATTCGCGAGGAGTTTTAACGAGGAGTTTTCGCGCATTGCATGTCAGTTTTTGATTCATTAAAATATATATATGAACAAAACAATATATGGAGAATGCACTACAATTAATATAATGACTAATATATGAGAAATTATTAGTTTATATATATATATATATATATATATATATATATATAAAATCTGGCATGCAAATTAGATCATGCCCAGAAATATATAAAGACCATGCCTAGAAATATATATGCGAAATTATTAGCTAGGTAGTTATGAACCAATTCTATCCATATTTAAACTTTACAATTTATGAAAAAAATAAGTAACGCTTAATTATGAATCACAGAAGATTAACGCATACTAGAGTGATCATCTATATAGAACCATACCTATATATGAGAAGTTATTAGCTAGGTAGTTCTGAACTACCAACTATCCATATATATTTAAAATTTACAATTTATGAAAAAAATTAGTAACACTTAATTATGAATCACAGAAGACTAACATATACTAGAGTGATAATCTAGAAGCATACCTATTAATTTTTCTTATTCCCATTTTTCTCCATCTCTCACAATAAATTTATCATTCTCAATTCATGGTCACACATATTTCTTACTTTTTCTGGCAATTTTTCTTAGTACCCATGTGATATTCCCCCTTCATTCTAAGTATTTCATTTAATTCTCTTCCTCTTTTGTAATTTTATTTTTCTACTTCTATCTCCTAGTTGGTGCTGGACATTTGCTTTTACCTTGTATATAAAGGGATATAGGAGATCAGTGATCATTGTGTGAGACTTAGGCTACAATAATTCGATGACATGAGATGTTTTTGTTCCCGATCAGAAAAAGTTGAAATGTTGGAAATAATTTAAGTCTCACATTAGCTAACAATAAAATTATATTAGATTTTATAAGTGAACGACAATCATCAGTTAGCTTTTGGGGTTGAATTAGACCTCTCCTATTACACATTTTAAAAAAATTGACCAACTTAAAAAAACGTTTTTCTAGTTATGCTAGGTACGAACAAAGGAGATGATAACAATGACAAGAGCGTTACAAGAAGCCATGTTGTTCAACCCAAAGGCAGTGACATGGTGATTTTGACATGTGCTGGTTGTGCTGCTGCAGCACCTTCGCTGGAAGTTGTCATCATCGTGGAGTTGGCGGTTGTTAAGGTTCTGTCATCAACATATTACTACATAGGGAAATAAATGGTGGATATCCAACTAGAGAGAAAGAGAAAGATAAGTACAATAAATAGGAAGAAAAAAATTATAGGTATTAAGAAAGTATATTTGAAATTATTAAGTGCTCCAATATCAGTCCTTGTATATTATATGGATACTGAGTTTTGTATTAGTTACTGTTTGGTTTGTTTTATTTTCTATTTTTCGTTTTTGATTGATATAATTTTGGAATAATTAAAAATACCATATTACTATTATTTAGTATTAGAACTTTATGAAGGAAATAATATAAACAATATTTTTTCCCTTTCATTATTTTCTAACAAATTTTTTATTTTTAAAAACAATAAAATCAAGGCAATTCATTAACTAAAACAAGATTAAACAAGCCAATACTTACCACCTAAAGTTTATGGTGTTATTGGAATACCACTAAACTTTTTTTATTGTTATTTTCAAAGTTTACGATGATTTATTACTAGCATTACGTACATAAAGCAAATCTTAAATAACAATGTCCCTGTTTAATGACTATTTTTTTTCTTCTGAAATGACTTCTCTTTCTCCATTAAGTAGGGATAATTTTGATAAAATAAATAAATAAATAGGTTGCAAAAAATTCAATTAAGTTATCATTCTAGCAAATCTAAAAGTTAAATGAATACCATTGTGAAGAATGAAATTATTGAATCAAAGTGCATAAAAAATCAACAATCAATTTTATTCTATCAAACCCATGCATAAGCTTAATTATAGATTTTAGAAAATAAATAAAATTATCTTAATCAAATCATCAATGATTCAATGCACAAAATCACTTGAAAAAACTTGGTATCAGCAATAATAATAACATTAAATCTATATTTTAAAATAAAATTAAAATGGATGTGTGTAATTTTTTTAAAGTTCAAGGAGGTTTTAAAAAAGGAGAAAAAATGTGTAATTACTAATTTTTTTAAACCTAAACTAAAAATTATTATATGTTTGCAATAATGAAAAATGGTCTCGTATACTAATTAAATCTTCGTTTAATTGGAGTTAAACAAAACATAATCCTCATAAGTAACTTTTTAATAAATAGCACTTATAAAATATAAATACAATATAATTTAAATTTAGTATATTTTAATCACACTCCACACGGTCAAAATTAATTTTATCATCGCCATTCGCCACTGATATACTACTCATCGGTAATTTCAACAACATTTCAGGTTGCTACGTCTATGCCCAAAAAGTTCCCAATTTTCCATCCAATTCTGCATGAACCATAGATTCACGCAAGAAAAAAAAAACTTTTATTTTTTCTTTGCCTCCGGAATTGGAGCACCGCCATATCCGGTCGCGTGTTTTCTCGTTCGAGGACATCGATGATTCTGCTTGTTCCGCCACTGGCAGCTGTTGTCGTGTTCCGCTTCTGGGATCACCGCCAAGTGCGTAAAGGAACAATCTTTTGGTCCTAAATTGAGGTGGGGTTCCTCTGTTTTTTTCTCTCTCCAATAATATGTATAGATCTGGAGCTGGAATGGCTTGGAACGTGTTTAGGTTCTGCACTGCCCTGCGAGGATTAGGCTCGATCATGATACTAATGGTTCTTGGGGTTGTGGGTGTTACCTATTACGCTGTTGTGTTGACTAATTTTGGACCTGCCTTGTTTGTTGGAGGCCTTGATACTCTTATCTCCTTCGTGGTGTTGATCTTGTTTCATTGTTTGGTAAGCTTTAAATATGTTCTCTTTTTGTGTAAAAAAAAAGTAACCAAGTAATAATGTTTTTTTCTCCTTTTTGAGTGGAGGGTGCGAATATGTGTTTTTGGCATTTGGGTTTTGAATTTGACTTTGAAACTATGAATTTTTTTAAACCTTATTCAGGGAAGAAGTGAGTCTTTTTTTAATTTAGCTTGCCAGTTATGGATAATGGGTTTATGTTCCTGTCGTTAGGTTGTGAGGAGAAAAGAGACCTTGTCCAAGAGCAAAAGTGTAATCTGTGTCTTCTAGGTCTAGTATGGATTATATAGTAACGTCCTATTCGTATTTGGGACGGGTCGTTCGTCATCCTGAGTTAATGGGCTTGGACAGGTTGATCCAATAAGAACTGAATGATACATAGCCCCTCAGCCTGAAGCATTGTGGCGCGAAGAGGCTAAATATGTACCCAGAGATCTGGAGGGGTACAGGTTTATATGGTGGGTTAGAGTATATTATTTTGGTGATGATTTTGGAAAGTTTGAATTTTCTTAGCAAGTATGACAACAATAGTTTTGTGCCACTAAGTGAGGTACCTCACATGGATCACATGAGGACACTAAATTCGGTTAAAAATCAAATTCTCATATATATTATTATGTTTTGGTGATTAATTGAACAAAAATGTTCTGTTTTACCTCAACCTGGAGCCTTTTTCTCTTCAGCATTTAAATTTAGTAACGCTGTTTTACTGAAGAATAAATCTTTAGAATAATTACATTTAGAGATCATTCAAGTATCATGTCTTTTAGTATGTGGACTGAATGATACTGGTAATTTGATGTTTTGTTTTGATTATGCAGTTGGTTATGTTATTGTGGTGTTACTTTGCTGTTGTGTTTACGGATCCGGGGACTGTACCTCCTAACTGGAAGCCTGCTGTTGATGAGGAGAGAGGAGAGGTTGATCCATTGAACGGGGTAGAATTAAGTAATCTGCAGTCTGATACTTCAAATCAACGGTTCAGATACTGTCGGAAGTGCAGTCAGCCCAAGCCGCCACGATGTCATCATTGTTCTGTTTGTGAGTTTTGGCACACCAAAGTTTTTATTTTCATTGCTAAATTGAAATAAGTGAGGATAAGTTTGACCTTTTCTGGTTTGATACCAGGTGGACGTTGTGTACTGAAGATGGACCACCATTGTGTCTGGGTAGTTAACTGTGTTGGGGCATCAAATTACAAGTATTTCCTCCTTTTCTTGGTATGGACACCTTAGCTCAAAAAGTTCTTATTTCAACTGATTAGTGATCACTCATGTAACTTGAATGGTTTTCATAACATCTTCCATGTTCCAATTTGCTTACCATACCTTAGCATGTGTGTAAATGGTTTGTTCTTTGTTCATATCTTCATTGGATCCATAATATTGAATGGGGTTATCTGCTCTTCTGCAATCTTAATTTAGTTTTTCCTTTTAACTACTTAAATAACAAAATGTTAACATCCTTTACTGCTGGCTCTCTTTGTTGTGACCAAAGAACCTTTTATCGGTAATAACTTGACCACTTGATCTTTACAGTCTACACTTCACATCTAAGGCCTGGTTTGAGGCCATTATTTATCCCCTGCAGATTCCTTAGGAGTTGCAAGACTGTGTTTCATTTCATCACCATCATCACCTCTTTAACTTGAAAATTTTCAACATCATGAGGTGGCCGTTCCTTATCCAAGCCTTTCATGTGCTTCATCTTTACAAACATTCAAATTTCTGTTAACTTTATCATCTTCAGCTTGTTTTGGAGGTGTTCATTTTTCATCCTCCTGCTTTTCAACTTCTTCATATTCACACAAGTCAGATATCTAGCAACTTAATTGTCACCATCTTGCTTGTTGTTGCCTGTTGGAGCCTTCTACTATTTGAAAACTAGATTTTCTTAGTGTGACTTTTAAATCATTTGATTGGAGCCTCCAAGTTTCTAATCTTGCTACTTGATTAAGAGCATGTTTGGGTAAACAACTTAATTTAATGCTTATTGAATAGTTTCTTAGTGTTCTGTTATATGATTAGTAAAAACACGTAACATATAATTAACTTGTGATATTCTTCCTGTTACCATTAGTCTAAACATGAAAGGTTGTGCATTTGTTGTGTTATTTGTAGCTGCCATATCAGAATACAGTAATTATATAATATTATTATGTTAAATCTTATTGCAGTTCTACACTCTCCTTGAGACCACTATTGTGACTATATCATTACTGCCACATTTCAAAACATTCTTTACTGATGAAGAAATTCCTGGAACACCCGGCACTCTTGCCACAACTTTTCTTACTTTCGGTTAGGTTCTGAAACATGGTTTCTAATTTGAGCTGTTGGTTTCATATTTGACTTTTTATAACACTGTTGGATTAGCTGCAGTTTTGAATCTGGCCTTTTCCTTGAGTGTCTTGGGATTTCTTGTCTTGCACATGTCATTGGTAGCTTCTAATACAACCACTATTGAGGTAAAGTTTTGCACTCTTTTCCCTTTCCCTTTTTACTTGAGTAAATTACACTAACCACCCCTGAGGTTTTGTGTAATTACACAAACACCCCTTACTTTTTTATCCATTATAGTCGCCTCGCTTGTAGGGGGTGTTAGTGTAGCATATGAGGGGGTGTCAATGTAATGTTTTCAAACATATAAGGGGGTGCCATACTATCAGTGTAATGTTTTCAAACATAAAGGGGGTTAGTGTAGGAATAGAAAAAAAGTGGTGTTATGTGTAATTTGCTCTTTTTTACTTTAGAAATCTGTTAACAAAAGAGCTTATGAACTTGATTTTATTCATTTCATTTGGGAGGTTTTTTCCTTACATTTTTTCTGTTTTTTACCCAAAGAAGCAGCTCTGGTCATAGTTGAATGACAGTATTTATTTGCATTGAAATTGTGAATCTTTGATAATTGTTATCCTAATGGGTGGTTAGCTTAAGTACTGCGGGTACTGATTGAATTTTCTTCGTTCTTGTGAGAAGGCATATGAAAAGAAAACTGCTTCAAAATGGCATTATGACCTTGGTCGTAGAAAAAATTTTGAACAGGTTTGTGCATATTATATTGGTATTTGTTTACTCCTATCTTTTTAAATGTTCTTTACAGTTGGTATTAAACCTGTGGCATTCAAAATCCTTAATAAATGATTTTAACACAACTTTCTAACATGTGTTTTAACTACTCAAGCACTAATTCTGTCTCCTCAATGCAATTGAACAAAAATATAATGGGATGATCAATGTAAGACTCACTTTCACTTTGATCTGTTAGGAGAATATCATTGAGGGGCCCTTAGGGCATTAGATATGGAAACAAAAATGATACATATTTAATGAAAAGGAAAGTATTCATTATATTGACAACACCAAAATAATTTATTCTTGCTTTTCTAAGTAATTGGAACTATGTAGTGCATGTTTGGAGTTCTGTTCAAAATGCGGTGCACAAATTCCAAAGTAAATCTCCACAAACTCAGTTTTGCAAAAGGAAGGGTCTAGATGCTTTAAGAATTAAGATGCTCTCTTATAATTTTAGAATATAAGGGAAATGATTTATCCTCATGATGACATGGAGTTCTATATTCTATACTAAGCTAATAATATATTTATTTTAATTCTGTGCTTCTCATCACATCATTATTGAACAAGTTTAGAATCTTGAAGTTTCTACGTGATGATTTATGTTGCTATGGTATCAGGTTTTTGGGATGGACAAGGGATACTGGTTCATCCCTGCTTATTCAGAAGAAGATATACGAAGGATGCCCGTACTTCAGGGCCTTGAGTATCCAACGACACCAGACTTCAATGCCCAAGAGTTTTGAGAGCTAGCATAGCCATATCAGGAGAAACTGCTTTTATCTTTTGCAACAGAAAACATGGAGCATCCAAAGCCTCTCGTTTTGGTCTCTAAGAGAATCTGTAGCATTGAAGCATCTGAGATCCGGGTGGCAATTCGTTTGCATAGGCACTTGGTATGATTAATGTTTTTTTTTCTTTCTTGATGAGATGTGTTCTTGTGCCAAGTTTGAATGGTGAGCAATTTGGTTTAAGGATTTGACTAGTTAATTAGTGTGTTCAAATTCCTGATATGTTATCTCACTCAGGATTAGGAACTATACATGGATTTTCTCCTGTTCAATTTTTTACCCTTCATTGGAACTATACATCAGTATATGTACTGATGTTGCTTGGAATGATTGTTGATTGAAATTTTACAATCAACTGTTCCTTGCATAGATGATGTTCAAATGTAATACGTTCCTGTAAATATATGCAATTCACATGTCATTTACCCCACTGTGTTGTAACCTTTCTTAATATGCTTCTATCACTTAATGTGCCAAAAAATTAACTAAACAGGAGACAGAATCACACTTTCCGTTGCAATGAGAACTAAAGAAAAATTATGAAGTTTCGGATATGTAAATACAGTGGACTTAACCAAAGCAAATATGATGAACAGTACCTTATATCTAGATTAGGATGTTCAATCAGAAAAGTACCTGCTCCAACACATATACATGCACCAAGGTATCTGAAGCTTTGGCCACCTATACCGAATTCTTAATCAAGAATGTTAATTTACAATATACTGACAACATAATGATCACTGCTGGTTCACTACTATCTATAGTTATTTTCTTGCTTTAGAGGTTGGGAGAATTGATTTTGAATTGTTGAATGTGATTGTGATGTTTGTCTAAATTTGAATCGAAATGTGTGTGTTTTTTTTATTGTTATAAAGTGCTGGAATTGATTTCTACCTTTGAAATAAGAATTCAATTAATTACATGAAATAGTTGTGTATGATGTGGGGCATTTGTCCTTTCCATGCTCCATACGATTGTCAATATGTTACGGGGGACCATTGTATTAATTCTCAAACCATTTGATGGTAATGAAGTGGAGAAGCAACTTGCATTCCCTAACGTAACATATGCCATGACAAAGTAGCATGGACTACTTAGAATGATTGAGTTCAACCTAGGGAAAATGATGACAATTGCTCTGCGCACCCAACAAATTGTTTGTGCACCTAACATAAGATGAACAATTTTAATATAGTCTTTTCGTAAAATTGATACGGATTATAAATCCGTAAGTCTATTATGAATTGGCAATCCGCATATCAGCTGAGTTAATAGTTTAATTATGTTATAAAATAATTAATCTTGTTATATATAACACTAAATTTTATAATATATGTTTAATGCACATGTAAATTTACATAATAAATTTTTTGACAATTAATTTTGATCTAATACTTAATTTTTTTACCTATATAAATTGTAAATAAAAATTATAGGTTTAATAAAAATTTATATATGTTAAAAAAATACATTTTTGATATAAATCTACTAATGTATTTTTTGGTTTTATTATAATTAATTTTGATCTAATAATGTATTTTATATATATATATATATATATATAAATTTTAAATAAAAATCATAAGTTTCATAAAATTTTATATATGTAAACAAATTAATTATTAAATCAAAATTAATTGTCACAAAATTTATTATGTAAATTTATATATGTATTAAATACACACTAAATTTTTTAGTGTTATATATAGTAATATTAATTATTTTATAACATAATTGACCTATTAGCTTAATTGATTAGAGTGTGATGCTAATAATGTGAAAGTCACAAGAGCGTGGATTATTAATTAAACAATTTTCAAGGATGGTCCTTCCTTCATGCAAAGCACAAACAACCTTCTCGTGAACAATAACTTGTAAATTGATTTGGTCATGTAAAAGCTCTTCAACTTCACCATAAGGCTGGTTATTGTTTCTTCTTCAGTCACTTCATATATAACTTCCTCACACAAAGTGATATAAGAAAAATGTTGCTTTTCTTTTAGTTATGCGAATTTGTTGGTTGTAACCTTCGGAAACTGATGTGATAGAGACCATACATCTTGAAGACTAAAATTGTTCCAGCCATTAAATTTTTAAGGTGAAATTATGTTTTTCATCCCTTAATTTTTTTGTGTTTCATTTTTTTTTCTCAAAACAAATTTGATCAATTTTAATCTATCATCAAGTGTCATTGTTAAGTGATGATATGACGATAAGATGACTTACTAATTTGATATGACAATCATGTATCAAATGTTTGATAAATTATGTTTTTAGTTTCTCATCTTTTTATGAAATTCACTTTTTAATTTCAATTTTTTGTACAAAGTTTAATATTAGGTTAAAAAAATCACTTTTATTCAAAGTAAAATTTGATTAATTTAGCTCAATTTTAAGGATAACTGTTAAATGGATTATATCAAATTTGAGAAGAAAAATAATCAAATCTAGCCCTATCATATTTCATATTATTTTACCATCTAACATATGTTATGGTTTACATTATATTAAAATTTCACCTTTTACTTTATTTTGTTTTTTTTAAGTGGTAATAAACCTAGATAGAGACCCGATGAGTATACTTCAGATAATAATATAGGTTGAGTTTGTGAAGAAATATGATTTGATTCTCACAAAATACACTATTAGGGAGGAGTGATGAACCTTAAGTGTAACTAAATTTTAAATTGAGTTATCATGGTTAATAAAAAAATCTAGAAAGAATAAAAAAATTATACCATTATCTAATTATAAATTGTCATATTTAATAAGATTGTTTATTTTTATAATACTTACTCTTGATAGTTTAGAAATCTTTAAACTCACAATATACGAAAATTAAACTATAAATATAATAAAAATTTATTTAGAAATCTTTAAACTCGTGATATAGGAAAATTAAACTATAAATATTATAAAAATTTATTTAATGTATCAAATATCTAGGCAAAAAAAGTATCAAATATCTTATCCCGTGTAGTAATACATCTCATTTCATGTTTAGATTACTGAAAGAGAACTTATGCTCTATCTTCATTAACATTTTAACTATCAACTAACTTATTTTTTTTGTTTTGAAAAAAAAAATATTTACTTTTGTTGTAACTTATTTTATAACTTTGGTGAAATTATCTTATCATATCTTATATTACATGAACCAAAAAAATCAAATCGTAGTTTTTCTTCTTTTCATTCTTTATTAAAATTTATTCTTCAAAATTAAATACAAAATATTATACAGTAAAAAAGTATAACTGATACAAAATGAATTTCAAATTGATTCATGCTAATCAATTTATAATTATTATAAAAATAAATTTTACTTATATAAATTTTTAGAGTTACAATGACTTCATAAATAAAATTATAAAATCATACATATATGTTTTAAATTAGATTAGATCAGATAAATTGGTTTTCAAAAAATAACTTTAAAATTTAACGGAATCCAATATATAATTTTTGTAGTTTACGTTAAATGAGATCGATTTATCAGCATTTTGTCCAGTTCCACCCATGAGGTACATATATCGAATAAAAAATATAAATATATAATTAGTTAATTACCGTTTCCATAAACCTAGTGATAGTAATTTCTCCTCTTTAGTCTTTTTTACTCTCTGTAATTTTCTCCTGGCAAGTTTACCTAAGACCTACCATAGCCGGTACAACAACAACAACTTAGATGACCGTTTGATCCATCTTTTTAACTCATACTCAAATCGTAGGGCTGGGAGACCGAGGCTCACGTTAAGCGCACAAATGGAAGCACGTAGAGGAGCGGCGAATTCTGCTGAACAAAACTAACTCCCTCAGTCGGCGGTTGACAAAGATTAAAATACGCCAAAAATAATTTAAAAAAAATATCTCTGGAGTCCAATACGCTCACTAATATCTCAGAAAGATAAAAATAAATAAAAATAAGAATTAAAAACTAAAAAGTGAGAAGTAGAGTGAAAGAAAGAGAGAGAGAGAGAGGTATATTATCTCTTCTACATAGAGTGAGAGAGAAGAAAAGAGGAAGAAAACAAAAAAAAACAAAAACAGAAAACCGATGAAGAGCGGTGGTGGTGGTGGTGGTGGTATGGGCGCGGTTCCGTCGTACGGCGTCCCCGCGAAACGGCGGTGGAGAGGGCTCGTAATTGCGGTGCTCGGTCTTGTCATTCTCTCCATGCTCGTCCCTCTCGTCTTCTTGCTCGGTCTCCACAATGGTTTCCACTCCTCCGGTACGATCTCGCCGAGATCTCTCTCCTCTCTATAAATACCCTTCCATTCTCCCACATTCTCCCTCCGCAACAGATCCGCGTCGATTTCACCTCCGATTTCTCTCTTCTCGCACTTCCAAATGCGCTAGATCTATCGTTTTCTCGCGCTTCACGAGAAACGGCGTCGTTGAATCTTCGCTTGTTCCATATTAACGAATCGATGTGTTCTGAGTAGTTCGAGCTCGAAACGCTTTTGCTGTTAGTGAAAGATCTGTGTGTTCGTTTTCTTTTTTATAGCGAAAAAAGTAATAATGAATAGGATAAAACTTTTAGATAGATTTATTTAGGTGCTTTTGGTGTTGTTCTTCCATAGAATTGGAGTTTCACCTCAGTAATTTACGTCGCATTAAATGTCATCATGATGCGTTACCGAAGTAAAACTCCAATTCTGGTTAAAAAACAACACGAAAAGCATATAAGGAATTGCATCTAGGTTTTTTCTCAATAATAGTAATAGAAAGAACGTGTTTACGAGGGAAAACCACGCAGGACGTATATGTTACAATCAGTGGCTCGATTTTATTTGTTTGTTTTTGTTTCTCAATAATTTCATTCAATTTTGAGTTACGTGAAGAATCTGCGTTTCACTTATTTTTCAAATGGTGTTTTTTTTTAATGCCAAATAGTGATGTTCTGTTAATGATTATATATTTGTAGTGTAGTGGAATTCCAAAAATTAATGTCTCATGCTTTGGGTATATTTATGCGTATTTATTAGCATATATTTATGTGTACTTATTAGCAGTTGTCATAAATGAACTATTATTTGTACTTGAATATGCTCTACTAATCAAAGATCTTGTGCCTTGACTTGACTTGATTTTTTTTCTTCTGACTCTTGGATTCCATTTATCATTGCAATTTTGCAGGATATATATATGAACAGAAGAATACTCCTTCGGTAACCTTTCAATTCAAATGTATCTGTGAATTGTTACAAATTTTCCAGCTCTTTGTGATATCATTGTATTGATGTTGCTGTGTGTTTTTCTTTTCTCCCATTCACCTCTGTTCTTTTCCAATTCAGAATGAGAAAAGTCTTGAAAGATATGATAGACATGATGTTGGCCATAATGAGTCTGAGGTATGGTGGTTTACACCCTCCCCAAGTTATTTGTAACTGTCCATTTGTTCTAGCATTCTTAGGCAAAATATTGTTGGTCATAGTTGTGGTAAAGTTACAGTTGTCACCAATTGCAGAAAAATAATAAAATTTTTGGCGTAATTTGTCGTTTTTAAGAAGTCAAATGAGTGAATACTTTTCAATTTTTTATTGGTGTGCACAACTATTGATAGTATGTTCTCAAAACAAAGAAAATTGAGCAAGCAATTCATACATTTAGTAGTCTATCAGTAATCGGTAATGAAGTCTAAAAGAAACGGATAGCTGTTGCACAAACATTATAGAACTTATAACACAAACATCCAAAAAGTTAAATCTTATTCCCTCAAACTCTGAATTTATGTTGTCTTTTTTGTAAATTTCTTTTACAGGGAGAACAATCAAGTCATGTGGAGGATCTTATCACAAAGTTTGAACCAACTCTTCCAAAGGTTCTCTGCATAATATTGTGGTGGTTAATTTTTGTACTTGTTTAATAAAATATCATATCTATAAACTGCTGATTCTCTCATCTTTTTAATTGAGTATTGAAAATGTACATGTTTATTCTTGCCTACTGTAATTGAAAAGAAAACTGAACAGTGGTTGGTTGGAGGAGAACGGAAGGGAGGGAAGGGGAAATAAGAGGGCAAAAATCCCTCCCCTTCGATTTTGCCTCCCTCCAATATTTGGGAGTTTGGAGGGAGGGGACAAAGCTTAGAGTTTGTGAATTGTGCTGACCTAATTATCCTTTTTATGCTTAATGGTTTTCTTTGTTTACTCTAAGGTTATAATAGTAAATTACTCTAGTTACCAACCCCTTCTCTTAATTAAAATCCCTCCTCTGCCCAAACAGACTGAGAGTAAATCACATTTATGTAACTGTCATCATTATAATTTGGGTTCCATGTCAATCTAAAAATTTCATCCATGTAAGTTGTTGAGGATTTTGGTTTTTCCTTATAATTATAGTGAAATAAATTCATTAGAAAAAAAATGGGAAAAGGTACAGATGAAAAAGGAGGATAAGAATTTCCAAAACAGAAAAAGAAAAATACATAAGAGAACAAGAGAATATAAAAACAATGTATCAAAAGCTGCCCAATCTCTAAGCATTTTTTAAATGACAGTTTAGAAGAATATCATGCATGCTATACTATACCATAGTTGAGAGGTATAAGATAATCCTATCCTAACTACTTATATGCACCAAAGGACTGCATAAACTGCATATTGCCACAAAATATATGCCTCTTCTATTTTGCTGAAGCCTTTGTATCTAACCATTATAAATTGTTCCAAAGTAGGACACACCCTATGCTAACCAAAATCACCAAAAAAAAGTCACCACCTTACAATGTAAGAACCGGTGCCCAAAAGTGAAGGTCTAATGATTTTAGTTTTTAAACATGCCATACAAGTTTGTATCTTTTTCAACTTTTCCTTTTGATGTATTTGTAGCTTTCAAGTTGATTTTCTTTTTATTTAGTGAGACGTGGATTGTACATGTATTTTAGTTCTTTTATGTAGTATATCTTTAGTGATTTGTATGGTAATCATACTTCAGTTTACCCTAAGCTGTCATCTTTGCTCTGTCAAATGTTGGGTTTTAAGAATTCTCCCTTCCTTTCTAACAATTATATTTAAGGTGGTGAATTTAAGACTTTTGCATTATGATACTGTATCATCTTTGGATTTCCATAACCAATGGCTAGAACCATGGATGTTAGTGCAGCTGCCTTTCTATTTTTATAATTATTTATTAATTATTAATGAAAGATTAACCTCTTAAACTGCAAAGTTCATCCTTTGAACATGATTGAGTAATAGAGAATATGATAAAATATTATTAGTTTTATGTTATCTCAGAGACTTAGACAGTTAGACATAATGCATATGGTTTAATCTGGTTATATAATAGTATAAATGATAATACTAGTATTAGTAATATGTATAATTGAGGATACTTTCCTATCCTAATATGATTATGAGTCAGTTATAGTGTAAGAAAATATTCTTCTCTTTATATTTTCTTTTACTGTATTCTTCTCTTGTCAGTTATAACTGTCACTGTCAGACAGTTACAACTGACTCCTCCTATCTTAGCTGGTCCTGATAGTATATATAGGGTTGTAACTCAGTGACTTTTGTACTTCCCATAAAAGATCAATGAAAGTTTGTTTTCTATTTTCTCTGTAAATCTAATATATAGCGATTTAAATTTTATTTGGTGTCTTTATTGTCTGGATAAGGATCTAGTGTGTGATTTTTGCTCTGAAGTCTTCTCAACATATAAGAATTAAGGATTTACTCAGATGGTGAGGCATTGCAATTTTAGATTTCCATAGAATTAGAAGCTTAACTATTGAATTTAGTGTTATTAATTCTTTTCTCAAGTCTCCTTCAATCTTCTAAACTCCTTGCTCCATATTAACTGACTCATTTATCTATGGATTACAATTCTTTTGTGTTATGGGGTATAAATGTACTGATTTGTTGGTGGGAATCCATGAGATGGAATCAGATGGTTGGCCCCATTGCACCTTCTCCAGCATCTCATTTTGCCCAATTTTGTGAGGGTTTTGTTGCGGGGAAAAACCAATCTCATCGATATGTATGGTGGGTAGCATTGACTAGCTCCATATGGCAGCATAGGAACCAATTGGTATTCGAGGGCAATCACTTTCAACCTTCTAAAGTGATGGATGATGCTTTATTCCTCATATGGTCTTGGTTAAAGACCAGAGAGAAAAACTTTAGTATTTCTTTCAATCAATGGTCTTCTAACCTTGTGGAATATTTTAGTTAATATGGGCTGGGTATTTTTATCCTATGTAGTGGGCTGGGTATATTTATCCTATGTAGTGGGATTAATGTTGGGTATTTGTTTATGTTGGAAGGCTTGTTTATGTTGGAAGGCGACACACTAAGTGTCTTGTATTCATGTATACTTCAACAGTACCCCTGGTACTGCTATGATTCATATCAATAATATATATTTTTGCCTTCCAAAAAAAAAAATGTACTGATTTGTCTAAGATTGTATGAAAGAAAAGAAAGATCAAGGGGGATAAGAATCTGTCTTGTTACACTGGAACTTGGTTTGGGGGGGGACACTACATCATATAGATCTAGAATATTTTTGGCATAATCATTAATTATCAATAAATTCATGTCAGGATGTTCTGAAGAAATACACTCGAGAAGGCAAGAGTGATAAACAAAGAGGTGGTCTACTGATTCAATATTATTTACTCTCATCCCACGATACCTTCTTGTTTGTCATTTCCTTCATACCTTATGCTTTTAGTTTTAAATGATTTTCAGGTTCTAGGGCGCCACCTAAGGGTGTTCTGCAATCACCTCCAACTTCAAATGTAAGCATATATTACTGTAAATGGTTGAAATTTCTGTTGAACACATTAAACAAGTATTGATGCAGGCCCCAATTTTCACTAATAATCTAAACAAACACAAATCTTGTATCTAGTATGACTATTGCTAGTGCTAGAGAGCATGAGTTTGCCTATATTATGTTAATTCTTAGTAGGCAAACTCATGCTCTCTAACACTGCCCCTCAAATAGTAAAACTGTAAGCAGAAAACATAGACTGGGTCTTGCATCAGTTATGGGAAAAAGAATGCAAAAGGAAAATTCTGAGATGAGAAACAGATAATGGTATACAAGACAGTTTAAGGTTTGGGGGGAACACTATTCTGCACAGTGGACAGGAGGTCATGATGGAAATCGGAATGTACTGCTCTTGCACCATGTTGAAACTCTTTCAATGATTATTGATTCCTCAGAATAGTTTAATTCATAGCAGACTTGGATTTATACTAATTAATATAGGTCAACTACTAATGTAGTACAACTAATACTGGCTCAGCCCAATAACATTCAATGGCTCAGGTTATAACATTTAAGATATGTAACTGGACACTGTTATTCTCCAGCAAAGTTCTTTACAAGCAATTTTATATATTGACATTCAGTAACGACTTGAACTGATTAAATTCTGCAACAGAGTCCTAGAAGTGGTCAAATTGAGCAAGTCAACAACCCTAAAACAAGCTCTACCGATGAAGGTGGAAAGTCATGTGAGCTCACATTTGGAAGTTATTGCCTTTGGCAACAAGAACATAGACAAGAAATGAAAGATGCTCTGGTTAAGAAATTGAAAGACCAACTATTTGTTGCCAGAGCTTATTATCCTAGCCTTGCAAAACTCCCAGCAAATGATAAATTGTCTCGCCAACTGAAACAGAATATACAGGAGATGGAGCACATGCTTAGTGAATCTACCACAGATGCTGATCTTCCACCAGTGTAAGCTGATATTTCATATTATATTTCCCTTAACCCTAAGTTTTACTTGTCTGAGTTGCATTCTGTTTGAGCTGCTATTGGAATTTCATAGTTACAATTGGTGGGCAAAATCTCTCCTTCAATCAAGTAGTCTTATAAAAATGTTGTTGAATTTCAGTTTTTATATCTGCTTGCAGATCAGGCTTTTGGTAGTTTTCTTGAATCCAGCTGATTTTCACATTTTCAGAATCCTTAAAGTAGTTCAATTGTCTATGACTTCTGCTCTACTTAAATACATATTTTAGCGCCATTTATGGTTCCCTAGACAACTATTGGCCTAATACATTATTATCCAAAGCGTAGCCTTATCTTTCTTTCTTGTCTCAACTTCGGTCTATCATTGGGTTTAATGTGTCCTTTATTTTGTTTTACCTTTAACCAAAAGCTATTGCTGTCTTCCTCACCTTTCAGGATTGTCATGAGTCAACTCTCTTAAAAGCTAAAGGTTTTAGGTTTAAGCACTTGAATGGTTTTATTATCTCTTAAACACACCCTCATGCAAAAGCCTTAGGGCTTGAAGCATGAACAATGCACTGGCTCATTTTTACCATGTGCTGAAATTTAACTTTTATTTAGAAGAATTGGGGGCCAGGAAGGATCAAACTTGTGACCACTTGGTGAAGGAGGTTCTAATATCATTTCATGAACCAACTCTCCAAATGCAAAGCTCTTAGGTGTAAGCATGTGATTGGTTTTACTATGTCTCTTGACAAGGATTGATTGCACCTGTTTCTCCTTTTTTTTCCTCCTTTAAAATGCTATAAATTTGCAAGTAATTTTACATGGCACTCAATATTATTTTACAGGGCTGAAAGTTATTCAAAGAAGATGGAAAAAACAATAACCAGGGTAAAATCAATCCCTGTGGTTTGCGACAATGTGGACAAGAAATTGAGACAAATATTTGATTTGACTGAGGATGAAGCCAACTTCCACATGAAACAGAGTGCATTCTTGTATAAGCTTAATGTTCAGACAATGCCAAAGAGTCATCACTGCCTGTCACTCAAACTAACTGTAGAATATTTCAAATCCTCGCATAATGACAAAAAGGCTGACGAAGAAAAGTTTATTGATTCTTCATTGCACCATTATGTTATTTTCTCTAATAATGTGCTTGCAGCTTCAGTAGTTATCAACTCAACTGTATTTCATGCGAAAGTATGTTATGCTTCTAGTCATGCACTACTAATTTGATAGAGGTTGAGTTTTTGGGGCTATAATAATCATTTACTTGTTGCTGCACAATGTTTCAGGAAAGTTCGAATCTGGTTTTTCATGTTTTGACTGATGGAGAAAATTATTATGCAATCAAACTCTGGTTCTTGAGAAATCATTATAAGGAAGCTGCTGTTCAAGTGCTAAATGTTGAGCTGGACAGCCAAAAGGAAAATCCATTGCTTCTATCCTTGCCTGAGGAGTTCCGCATTTCATTTCGTGATAATCCATCCAGGAACCGGATTAGAACGGAATACCTTTCAATTTTTTCTGATTCACACTATTTACTTCCTCATTTATTCAGCAATTTGAATAAAGTTGTGGTTCTGGATGATGATGTTGTTATCCAACAAGACTTATCTGCCTTGTGGAATATAGATTTGGGACACAAAGTTAACGGTGCAGTGCAGTTCTGCTCAGTAAAGCTGGGTAAACTGAAAAGTTATCTGGGTGAGAAAGGTTTCAGTCAGAATTCCTGTGCTTGGATGTCAGGGTTGAACATAATTGACCTGGTGAGGTGGAGAGAGCTTGGTCTTACTCAAACTTACAGAAAGTTGATAAAAGAGGTAAGTAACTAAGTTCACTGCAATCGCAATACAATCTTTTCGGAATTGGAAATAAAGGTATTGAGATAATCTTGATGAATATAGTTAGTATCAATTGGGGCGTCAAATTTTGGCCAAGCTCAATGGATTCAGTGGTTCAACCAAATAAACCAATAAAATGAGTTATTTGGGCTAACAAAATTTACTTATAAACTTATTTTGGCCTAACCTATTGCTGCTGCCCTGATTTTGCCTAGCTCAAGTTCCAACGTGCCTGACTCACAGACTCAACTGCCAAAATCAACTATTAATCATTTGGGCCTACCTGGTTTAGAATTTAGATTAGCCTCTAGCTTAGGAGAGCTTTTTAGTGGTTTATGATTAAAGGCAAGAAGTTAAATGAAGTTAGTTTTAAAAAAGTTGACGTGCAAAGGTTGATTTTAACTTTTGCAAGAAGTTTGATGGAATTTGCTTCCTTAGTATACTTTATTTGACTTCTTTTCTACGATTGCTTATCATGAAGTTTATCCAAACTGGCCCTAGAATTAATAAGTTTCTTCTTTTGCTTCCTTAGTATAAACTTCTTTTGAAGTTCAATTAATAAGTTTCTTCTTTTGAAGTTTCAATTCTTTTGAAATTTTTTTATTACAAGTTAATTAAATAAATCATTTGGAAATTTGTATATTTTGGTCCCTTTTACATTTTCTGATTTTTCTATTTCCTTGTGTAGTTTACCATGCAGGAAGGATCTGTTGAGGGTATTGCATGGCGGGCAAGCTTGCTCACCTTTGAGAATGAAATATATCCACTCAATGAGTCATGGGTTGTGTCTGGAATGGGTCATGATTATACAATTGGTACTCAACCCATTAAGACTGCTTCGGTGCTACACTACAATGGGAAAATGAAACCTTGGCTTGATCTGGGAATTCCTCAGTATAAAAGCTATTGGAAGAAGTTTCTGAACAAAGAAGATCATCTCTTAAGCGAATGCAATGTAAATTCATAATAAGTTATAGTTCCTGCATAAGCTTGCATTTTTGGAAAATTGTAGGGTTCAGCTCTTAAACAAGAGGATGCCTGTGCTTTGGGTGCTCAATTTTCTACTCTAGTTTTCGAAGGGGTTTTGTGGAAGAATCAATGGTGGACCGGTGGTGATGAGTTTAACACACCAGTTATAAAAATTAATCAGTGAATAAGGAACCTGGAAACTTCCCTGCATTTCTGGCAAAAGGACCAAGAAGTCTGAGTAGCCTCACAGTTTTCAAGATAGCTAATTGGTGTTGAGGTTTTCCCCACTATGCCGGTGGGCACTATGAAGATTTATACATTAGCAAGGCAGTGGTTCATGAAAAAATAACTCAATATAAAAGACAGTAAAATTGTTTGTTTCAAGATTTTATTATGCTACATGATGTAAATTATTCGTAGCTGAGAAACAGTTAGAGCTATTCCTTCTAGTTCTTTCCATTCATAATTTGCCCAAAGTTTGTTCTTATTTGATGACAAGAATGTTGTCCAACAGCTCTATAAATGAAAAAAAAAAGTAACAATTTTGTCCTCTAGCAATTTGTTTAACAGTAACTACTCTCCTTTGCAATTCATTATTGTTTACTGTATCAGTGAAACACGCTTTTCATGGGGAGTAGGAGCCAAGGTCGGAGTGTGGTATTTTTGCTCGCTGGATGTATGCTGAGGCAATGGGATTGGGACTGTCTACAGTATTTTGCAAAAACTGTAGACAACCTCCGTAAAAATCGCTTTGGTTATTCGGCCAAAAAGTGTAATTTAATATAAATGATTGAAAGGTGTGATTGAGAGTGCAGTTCGTCTTGAACTGTAGAAGATTAGGATCCTAGGCTTCTTAACAGAGTGGTCTCTGGTAACTGAGGTTAATGGTTAATGGTTAATGGTTTGCAGAATGTTTGTTAGAGGGAAGAATTCTTGGATGGCACTGAAGGAATAATGTTTGGCATGGATTCGAGATTAGTGCGTGCATTAGTTTAAATTGTTTTAGAATTATAACATTCTTTTACCAGTTTCTTGAAAATAAGATGTTTATTAAATATAAAAAGTAGATCTCAAAAATATTTTTGCTTAAAAGCTTCATACAGAAAGCACCAATATTTTTTAATTAATTGTTATCGGGCTCAAACTACGAATGTAATTGAGACACTTGTCTTTTACTTTGGCTTAACCTCTTCGTAAATGAAAAAGAAAATAATAAATGAATTGAGCTGTATTATGATCGAATATATGGAACTGAATTCACATTACACTAGAAATAACTCGATGAATATTGTAGACCATTTTTTTTTTATTGAATCTCGACATTATTCACTTTCAATTGTAAGAGAAGAGTTATTTCAGATACCCAAATGGATTATTTACACATCAAACTTTAAACAATGTTTACACATGTGATGGATTTCAACGTATAAATGTTATTTAATTCTATCGCAATGTTTTACAATGCAAATAAAGTTCATTGCTTGCTACTTTCAGGATGTCGTTTAGTAAATTTTAATGTATAAAAACAATTATTTTTCTGAAGAAAGCCATGTTTCCCAAAGAAATGAAAGTACCATTTTACTTTAGAATGTGCAGCTTTTAATTCTCCCTTCCCTCACAAATAAAAGAGTATGCTATAAATGAGAGAAAAGCGCAAAGTGCTTACAAAAAAGACCGTTGAATGTTCCTAACAGAAGTAATGAATGTGGATTCCTCTACAGTGAATTGTCTTCTATAGATCTCTTTTAGCAGGACTCCTTGAGAAAAGAAAAATGAAACTATCCAAATTTAGAGTATGCTTTCCCTTTGTTCTATATCACGCGGTTGATAAGCCATTCAAGTCACTGTTCCAAACCAAACTGAACAACCAACAATTGATGAGGCAACAAAAAGTTACACTAGACAATAGTATACTTCAGGTAATACTTATTCAGGGAGAAAACCAGCAACTAATAACCATTAACCAACTCACTCATTAGGGGTAAGTGAGTAACCATTAAAATCAGAATATAAAAAGTAACATCCTTTTAAGGGTAACCATTAAAAATCAGAATATAAAGTAACATCCTTTTAAGGGTAACCATTAAAAATCAGAATATAAAAGTAACATCCTTATAAGTTCTCTTAATAAAATACTATTAGAAAAACTCCCAAGTGCTCCCCGAGCAAGAGAACTTTCTTGCATTATGTCAATAAGTGGGGTACCCCTTCAACCATTTGGTCATATCACTGTTTCCTATTTTTAACTATATCTTCTTTTTAATATGTTACTGCTGAAGTGGTACACATTAGGCAAGAAAAATCACGTGCTATGGGATCACCTTAACAATCTCTCTCTAAATTAAGTAACAAAGAGGGGGTGGATGCTACACATGATTAGAATAATGAGATGATGATGAAAAAGGCCAACACAAAAGCCTAGTTGTGATGGGTAATGGCACTATGGAAGGGTGGTCTCCAAGCTGAAGCAGTGAGCAAGCAAAGGTCCTTCCAACCAAGTTTAAGAATGCCATTGTCCTCCACCAAGGTATAGCCCTCAGATGGGAACATACCAAGGAGTAGACTAGCTTGTGTGGCAGCATTACCAGCTAGAGATATGCCTCTAAACCCACACTGTTGAAGCTTTTCCCTCCAGTTATGAAACTTTGGCTCTCCAGTCCTTGATGGCCCCCCAACAGCTAGCACATTTCGAATCTCCCTAGACAATAGTTGCTGTTCCACCACATGCCTCTCCTCACTCTCCTCCCCATAGCTTGACCCAAGAGAGTCAAATAATGCTGAGTAGTAGTGTATGGCTTCCACAAACCTCCCCAAGAATGAACCAGTGTTGCTTAGGTCCTGCTCCACCACAGTCACCACTTTAGGTGCCAGCCTGCATAACACAAGTCCATGCAATAAGTTTAATATTTATACTATTATCCAATCATAATTCTTCGTATAAAATGAATTTATGACAAATGTTAATAAGTATCTATTTGTCCATAATTTTTTCTATTTTCTCCTGTGATCTTATAATAAATATTTTTTTAATTTCTTAATTAGTATGCTAAAAGCATTGAGTTTGGTTAGCAAGATACAAAATTTATTAACTTTCATAATAAATAAACACTTTAACAGGTGATAGCAAAGAAGATTTTGGATTGGTTTTACAGTAGCATGCCTTTAATTAAACTCCTGAAATTATTTAGTGTGACAATGTTAGTAATGATAAATACACGAGACCCATCACCATGTCATTCAATCCTTACTATATACATTCTACAGTTCTTTTTTGGTTTCTCCCCATTAATATATGTGCAGAGAGTGATTCAAAACAAGACTTAATCATTGTTCCCAATCTTCCTTAGAAAAGAAAAAAGGCAGACATAAAGTGGGTACAAGAGCCTATAAAGGTGAAAAAAGGTTTTTGGGGAATTCTTTCATGAAAAGTAGTACTATAACTATTTCCCCGTGTACTAAAAAAAACCCCCACCCAGCTCATATCCGATCCCTCTAGATCATGCAAATTATCCAATGCATAAATATAAAGCCATGCAGTGAATAGAATTAAATAAATGAATGAATGAATGAAATGGACCTAAAACTAAAACCCTTTCTTCACCTACCTCTGCAAGAGCCACAAGGTGTTGGTGTCTGAGCCAGTGACATCATAGAGGGAATGTTGCAACCAGTGAACAGCAACAGCTTCGGTTTTGCAAACATTGAGCCTCTCAGGGTCAAGGTTCCCAACTTTCTCAGCCACAGGGAAGAACTCAAAGGGAAGGCCAAGTTTGTTTGCAAAATCAGACAAGCGTTTTCCCGTGGCTTCAAGTGCTTCCATAGAGGTACCAAGCCCTGTGAGCCTCACATAAGGTGCTCCACCAGGTCTTGAAGCTAGAATGTGAAACAAACCAGGCCACTGCAACCCTTGCATTATGTCAAGATCTATGATGTGCACCCTCTCTTCCCTCTCGAAAGCTTCTTGAATAGCTTGGTTTGCTGTGAAGTGTGAGAACTTCACGAAAGGACTAATACCATTGAACACTTGAAAAGCCGAAGCCACCTTGTGGCTTTGGTGAGTGTGTGGCAAAGTGGCATATATCCCTAAGCATGAACTCACCAACCTTGCTGATATGGCTTCTGAGAAATATGCTGCCACACGCTGTGCTGAAGTGCCGAAGGGTGTTGACAACTGAGAAATCTCCAGCAGCATCTTGTTGGCATCTTCTAGATTCTCAGATGAAACCGCTTCTGCACACTGAAGCAGCAAAGTGAGAAGATGCAAACCCTCTTCGTCTTTCTTCTTCTGTTCACGCAGCTCCTCTTTCTTCTTTCTTGAAAGTGCCACCTCAGCCGTGCTGGTTGCTGCTAGATCCTCTTCTTGAGGGTGCTTTTCTTGTGGTGGTGAATAATGAGGTGGTGGTAGCGGCGGTGTTGGTGAAGGCAAAGTAACCAAAGAAACTGAAGGGTTGTTGCTATTGTTGGTGTTGGTGTTGGTGTTGGTGTTGTTATCATGGTGATGAGTGATTTGAGGCACACCCCAATTGGACAACATGTGCTGATTCACAACCACAGCACCACCTGAAGCATCTGTGAAGTGCAAATTAGGAACAATGCCATCGACAACACGGTTGCTCGTGAGCTTCACTGAGGAAACAGAAGGAGGAAGAGGCACCCCTTCTGTGCCTCTTTTGTTTTGTGTTGTAGACTCAGTGAGAAGAAGACGCAACCTGTATTCAAGAACCATTGCAAGGTTGGGGTTGCAAGGGTATATGATCTCCCTCACGTTGCTGATTAGTTGAGGAATCGAAACACTGTTGGAACTGTGAATGAGATCCTTCAATATACCATCGATCCAACCACTTGTTGCTGCTGCTGCTGAAGTGTCATCCATGGAAGAAGAAGAAGAAGAAGAAGCAACCACGTCAACAATATTTCCACCACTGTTTCTTATGTTGTTGGTGGTGGGGGTGTTGTTGCTGTCTCGGTTTCTTTGGCTTTGAGATGGAAAAAGTGGTAACCCTGAGAATCCACAAACTGCAGGCACAGGGTTTTGCTGATGGTCCTGGCTTTCAACGAGTCCTTGGAAATGATGGTGTTGGTGGTGAGTGATGTAGTTTGGAGCAACACCAGAGGAATTGATAGTGGTGGTGGTGGATGAAGGTAGCAACATAGTGGAGTAGTTGGTTGTGACCGTCACAGTGGGGTAATTTGGAATAGCAACGTTATCTCTTGATGAAATATTACCACTATTACTATTGTTACTATTATTATAATGATAGCTACTACAATTACTATTATTATTATTATTATTATTATTACATGTACCTTCGGCTAATGTTGTTGTTGTTGCTGTGGTGGTACTGGTGGACCCTTTTTCTAACATGTTCATGTTGGTGCTGCTTCGACGAGGAAACCTAATATAATCACTTGTTGTGGAGGAAGAGTTGTGTGGTGGAGTTGCGTGAACGTTAACTTCCATCTCAGAAGCCATTCTTTTTCTCACCATTTTTCTTTCACAATGAGGCTGTGGCATGATGCCACCACCATGTAGGTTGTGTTTTTTTTCTTCGTTGCTCATGCTGCTAGAGTTAGAGGCACTTGTCAAAGGAGTACTAGAAGCACTTCCACTTCCATTAACATTGCCATCTTCGGTAATGTTACCGCCAGCACTGAACAAAGCACAAGCAGCCATATATGGGGGATGAGAAAGTGAGTGAGTGAGAGAGAGAGAGAGAGAGAGAGATATAGAAGAAGAATTAATGAAAAAAGTGATGATGGGTGGGTAGGTAGGTACTTCAGATCATGGAAATTTTTTTTTTTTTTTTTTGTTGAGAGATTCTAGCGGTGTGTTTTTGCTTTGTGAAATACTAATAATTAAGGTAAAGAGGGGGTATGGTTTAAAAACAAGTTAATGTGTGGTGTTAGTTTGAAATGAAATTTGTAGGTAGGGAGAGGGGGGGCATGGCCAAAGTTACAAGCAGATAACGTTGTGAAGATTGGGACAGTGGTTTATAGGATTCCCAATATTGACACACCTCTCTCCAACACGATTCTCTATGCCTTTTGCCTTTTGGATGGTTGCAAAATGAGGGTGTTGTGTTGGGGAGGGATGTATGGCACTAGCCACGGCGGTTAGTGCCTCGTCTTTGTGTGGTTTGATTTTATTTATATGTTGCTAAGTATATGTTAGTTTTAGTATTTGAGATGAATGTGACATTAGGCATAGGATATGTTAGTATATAATAGGTGGCTAGAGAAAGAAAGGAAGAAGAAAGAAGAAAGAAGAAGGAGGGAGGAACGGTGGTAGGTAATGGTGTTGGGGTTGGGGTTGTGATCGGAAATTAAAGCTAGGATGAGGGCAGATATTTTTATCTACGGTTTCGTCGTCTTCCCATGACAACTCATAGTTAACAGAAGAACCCTCTTTACATATTGTTTACTAAATTTTAAACTTTTAATTTGAATTCACTATTAAATACACAAGCTTTTATACTGACATTTAGTCATAATTTTCATATATAATGACATTATTAGTTTTAAAATAATTAACTTAAAACCATATATATTTGCTATATTAATAATACATCGAAATTACACTCAAATTTTGGTTGGCCAATGTTATTTTTAAATTTTACTATCTTCATTCTTTTATCAACATTAAATAAGTAATGTGTTTGTGAGTAAAGAAAATTACTTTAAAACTTAATTTGAGAGACAAACTTAAATTTAATTTAATCTAAATTTAAGTTTGAAAACTTTAATTTAAACACACACTAGATTAATAAACAAATGTATTTTTTTCAAAGAAAAAAAGGATCTTGTTACTCTATAACAAGTGTCATTAGGATATTAATTAAAAAATAAAAATATTTATTATGTAAATCATGTGAGAGTATAAAAAAATCATAAATAATAATTTTCTTTGTCTTAATAAAAAAGTAATTTACTTTAAATTTCTTAACTAACCAATACATAAGACACTAATGAACATTTTTCATAAACAAAGATGAAAATGTTGATAAAGTAGTAGAAATGATTGTATAGTAGTAGTATGGCATAAAAAGTAGGAATTGATAATCGAAAAACAATGACACATGACATTATTGATTATTGTTATTGATGTATAATAAAAATAAAGAGGATAGGGAGGAAGTGTAGTGTCGCTATGAACGAGGAGCAGAGGAGGAGCTGTCAAACCTCAGTTCCCAAAAATCTGAATCGTAGCGTTTGACATTTTGCTTTCAACTGAGGCATCAGCAACCAGCTTTTTCCTCTTGACTTCATCTCCTTATTTCATTTTTTATCAAATTTTGTCAAAACTGCAACGGACACATTACCAAAAAGCTGGCAGCAAATCAATGACCAAAAAGGAAACTGAGACACAGCTACATTCTCACACATTTTAAATTAATTATTACAGTTAATTTTACTTTTTTTTATATAGCTAAATTGTTTGTACAAAAGTACATGTTTGGGTTGCAAAAAATAACCGGATTATGTTGTTTAGACTGGAAAAAATGACTTTTTCTTTTTAAATGAGTAATTCATTGAATAATTAATGCATTTTAAATATTTTTTATATCGTCATTTAATCAAAAGTTAAGATAAATTTACTAATTATTAATAAATAGATGCTAAAAATAATTTCTGATTAAAGTTTTGTTGCTAACAATATTATTGGTTACATGAAAAATTAAAAAAATAAAAGTGAAAATATTTACTTAATCTTTTAACTTTAGGTTTCAATTTAATCTTCTAACAGTAGTAGTTCATTTCGTGTCATATTTGTGTTTTTATTATAATAGTGTTAGATTATTTTATATTAATTTGTTGGAAGTTTTCTCATTTCTAACCAAAAATTGAATTTTCTTATGCATTTTTTTTGTGAAAAAATACCTCAATATTACCATGTAAGACACCAATGAATTGGAAAAAATACTTCAATATTACCATAGTAATCCCATTTTAATAAAATTAAAATAATTTTAAATGTGAGACTCAAAATTTTAAATACTTTTGAAGTATACATACAAAGTATTTTTAAATTTTTACGAGTCTCACGTTTAAAAATATTTTGATTTATTAAAATGTTACTTATAAAGTTTAGTTACCATTAAATTAGTTTTAAATTTTCTTAAGAAAAACAAACAGTACGGATTGGTATTTCTGTCAAGTGCTTTTAGGTGCCGTGATTCCTATCCTAACGAAAGAAAACAAGAATTAAGCTGTTCCGACGAGTCCTTAAGTATAAAGAATTTTTTTGCACATGACTCGTAAGAGTACAATGCATTGAACAAAACATTCTGCACTATCAAATCAAAGATTTTTCTGCCATATCAAATATTAAACTCTTGACCTTTCCCTTTCTTTCCTTTTCATCTAAAACTCCTTCCAAACACATTAAACAATTCTAAACCGCTTTGTTTAACGGGACTGCCTATAAGGAAATATGCAACCAAGCTCCCTTTGGAAAAACCAATATCATAAGATGACATTTTAATGATTTTAGACAAAATTATATTTTTGATCTCTCAATTTGTCTCTAATTTTAATTTTGGTTTCTTTTTAAGATTATTGACGAGTTTTGTCCTCATATTTTATCCAATCATGCAATCTTGATCCTTCAGTTCAGAATTGGACGTTGACTGTGACAAAGGAATATTGACTGTTACGTGTCACATTCTTATTGAATCATGACTGTCACATGTCATATTCTATTGTTATCATTGGTCAATCAGAACATCAGAACGTGACACGTAACAGTCAACATTCTTTTGTCACAGTCAATGTCCAATTCTGAACTGGAGGACCAAGATTGTGTAATGGGATAAAATAGGAGGATAAAATTCGTCAATAATTTTAAAGAGGGACCAAAATCAAAATTAAAAATAAATTGGGAGACCAAATTTACAATTTTGTCATGATTTTATATTACAACCCTTTAGTTTATCTACCTATAATAATGTATGTGTTTCACTAACAAACATAATCAATTTTATCCCATAAAATTATCGTGGTCCCATATAAAAAATGTAAAAAAAATACTTTTTTTTTACTTTACATTCAATATAAATAATTAATTAATTATTTATCATCATAAAATTTATGTTTTAAACTTTGTTGACAATTGGTTCAACATATGATGCGAGAAGAAAAACTTTGTTACTTTTGAATCAATCGTATGTTTATGGTATTTGTTTTCAAACATACCTAAGCGCATATTTAGAAATTAGGTAAAAAAAAATATTTTTGAGACAAAAGTATTTTTGTCAAAAGAATAGGATTCTTATTTTTATTCATTGCATTTGAATTAAAACATGTGAGACAAGGATTTTAATTGTAAATCAAAAATGTCCTAAATTATATTAAATTTCA
This sequence comes from Glycine soja, assembly GCF_004193775.1. Classification (NCBI taxonomy): domain Eukaryota; kingdom Viridiplantae; phylum Streptophyta; class Magnoliopsida; order Fabales; family Fabaceae; genus Glycine; species Glycine soja. The sequence goes on along the minus strand of NC_041019.1, from coordinate 50,322,306 downwards.
TTTTAATCTTTAGGTAAATTTTGACTGGTCTCCATCCAGCCATGAGACCGAGATTAAAAAATGATTTTTAATTCAAACAACAATAATTTATTCAACTATACTGTTACTAGCATGTTTCCTTGAAAGAAAGAAGAAATTGTACTCATATTGATACCAATGGCACTTAGCAGAAGGGGTCTTCGGGGCACGTTAGGATCGATCATATTTATCTTCCAATTAGTCTCAAATTTTGACTTGAATATAGCTTAAAAATTTAACTCAATCTTAAATTTAAAGAATGTTGACAATATTTGGGTATGACTGAAATTGGGTCTTAATAATACCGGATTAATTTAACCCGAAGTTTTGACTAAGCAAAAAACATTGAAAAACATGATTAATTAAGAAAAAAAAAATCTTAGAGTGTAGAACACTTCCACAATAATGTATATGTTTTTTTAATGGAAATGATCAGCAAAAGCCCACAACCAGAATCAATTATTAGAAAAGGAGGAAGACATACAACTTAAGTCTTCCTGAACAAAGACAGATACAAAATCAAGAATCTCTAAGAAAACTTTTCAAGGGTCATTAATACCCTGCCCAAATTTTGCAAAACCATCCACCACTGAATTTCCTTCTCGCAAAATAAAGGAGAAAAAGCATCACAACATCTTACCACTCATACGATAAACACCCTCTACTAGAGAGAAGAGAGGATGTATCAAGCCAGTTAAGCACGTTTTGTGAATCAGACTCAATAAATAGCTCTCATAACCCATGTTCATAAGCCTGTTTCAGTCCATGGAAAATAGCCATATTTTCAACCTTATTCACATCACAAGGATCAAGAGAACAAGCATAACCCATAATAAAATGACCCTGGAAATCACGGACCTCTCCACCACAAGCTGATCTCACATCAGATACTCTAACTGCGCCATCACAGTTTATTTTAAATTTGCTTCCATGGCCCAAATTCATGGACCTTGATGCTTCTTAAATTGTCAATGAAAGGACCATTCAAGAAGAACTTTTGATCGCAAACACTCCTAAACGTCTGCCACACACATTCATCACATCCAAACAGTCGCAAGAAACACGAAGCAAAGTTTCTTTAGCACCTTCACACTTAGTACAGTCGGGCATATCTGACATGTGGTGATGATTGTATCTCAGATCATTCATGGCTAAGATTCCACGAGCAACTTTCCAAAGATGACATTTAATATGTTCAGGGCCATGCCACCTCTAGATAAGCTTAAGAGGGTTCATGAACTTGAATAGATTGATCAATGAGGCTCTCAAAAGCAGATTTCGTGGAAAAACTACCATCAACCGTTCTTCTCCATTGCACAAAGTCATGATCCATACTTCCAATAGGAGGTTTAAAGTTTCTGATATCTTCAACTACTTGGGGAGAGAGCAAAAGATTGAGACGTTCAAGATCCCAAGATCTCTCACTATCAACAAAGAAACACAAGCACACTTTGCAACCAGGCAATGAAATGTTTGTATTTATGCACAAAGGGGATAGCTTTCCATGATTTGGAACCCAATTATCCTCCCAATTGATCTCCCATTACCAATGCATCAAATGTATTGGATTAGGATTTTAAAAATTTATTTTAACACAAAAAAAATATTGAGTTTTAAAAATTAAGGAAGAATATTATATTTTATCAGATTTTTTTAAAGATTTTTATGATAGTTTAAATTTTAATGGATTTATATTATAAGAATGATAGAACAAATGAGACAATGGATGAAAGTTTAAAAAGAAAAGAAAAAAAAAACTTTAAGTCTCATATCGTTCAGAGTAAACACTTGAATAGTGTTTCATTCCCTATATATATATAGAGTCCCTTTCTTTATTTTTTCTTGTTCCACTTAAAAGCATTTTCTCAACTTTTCTTTCTCCCTCTCATATTTCTCTCTTTCTCTTAGAGTGGCTTTTCAAGTCATATTTTTCGGTTGACTATTAGAGTAACTTTTCAAGTCAAGTAAGAGAGTGTAATTCTAGAAAGGTTCCCTAACGTCTTGAAGAAAGCGACATTGTCCGCGACTCAGCCGGTAATTTTTTCGGTTTAAAAATATATTCAAAATTATAAGAGTTAGTAAAAAAATAATAAGAAATGATAAGATTTGGATAAAAAAAAAAGTAAAACCAATATAATTTTTTTAATCTTTTAATAACTATATTGATTTTAACTTTATGTCTTCCTATGCAAATATTTGTTACAATAACATCTTATTCTCACTTTTAGATTGAACAATAAATTTAAAATTATACGATGATTTTCTAAATTTGTTTAATTAATATAATTATTTCATGATAAATCTAATGGAATGCAATAATAAACACACGCTATAAGGGAATAGTGAGGGTGAAAAATTGATAATAGGGTTATTGAGCTATGTGAATGACAAAATTAAGGGTGAGAGTCACAAAAATATTACATCGAACAAGTAATGAACATAGCCGATATAAGAAAAATATGATTTGTCTTAGCACATAAGACAAATATTAATTTAAGTTGAAAAATAAAGGTAAAAGAACACAGGGGAGAAATATATGTGGAATCTTTTATTCCGAAAGAATAGGAGAAATATATATAATACACTCATCCTGGAGAAGGGGTTATGTGTGATGAGAAAAAAAAAGTTTGGTAACCAATGAAAAAAGAAAAAAAATCTAATAAAATCTCAAGAATTTATATGAGATTGTTTGATAAATATTTTATACTAAGTATGATAAAATTCATTGAAATTCTTTTTACATAACAATCTATTGAAATTTTTATATTTTTGAGTATTAAAAGATTTTTTATAATTTATAAAAAATCTTAATTGAATATCACTAAATTTTATTATTTTCCTTAACAAATCTTAAAAGTCTTAATTAAATATTACAAAACTTATTTACATTATTTAAATTTTTTAATTAAATAGTATAAAAAAAATTTATAAAAAAATTAAAATCCTTTAAAATCCTTATCGGATGCAACCCTTAAATTAGAACCTACATTCTACTTGCAACTTCGGATTCCCTTCCAGAAATTAGTGCCTTTTCTCAGATCATCAATGATAGGCATAGGATCTTGACCACACTTATATTCATCCCGAATAACCTGTACCCAATAGTATCCTTCCTCTTATGACAAAGTTGTCATCCAGAAATTAGGCATACAAACACCATCCAAGCTAATGAGTTTTCTGACTCTCAGTTGAATCCCCCCAAACAAAATTCCTGTACTTCCTATCAATTTCATCACACACGGACATAGGAAGGAGCATAGATTGCATCACATAAGTGGGCAAAGCTTAAACCACTGACTTTGCTAATCGTCCCACAAATTAAAAGAGTGTCCTCTTCTTCCAATTACTCAAGCGCTGTTGCACTTTATCGAGAAGGAACTCATAGGTCTGTTTTGAAATGTGTTCATGTTGTAAAGGAATACCAAGGTATCTTATTCCAATGCTTCTAATCCACTGCAACATTAATGGTGGAAAAAACGTGCAAGACAAAGACCAAATACATAGGGGGAGATAGGATCCCCTGCCCAATACCCCTAGAAGGCTAGAAAGTAGAAAGGGTCTAGGGCTTCACCATTCCATAACATGCACAAGGTTGGTGAAGATATACAGTGCCACACCATGTTAACAAAATGGAAGGGAAATCCAATATCACTGAGAGTATCTCTCGAATAAAATCCCAGTTGAGAGCCTATTGTAGGCTTTCTCAAGGTTTACCTTGATCACCATCCATCCATTTCCACCTTAATTTCTTATTCTTCATTGAGTGGATAACCTCTTGGGCGATAATTATATTGTCGTTGCTACTGCGATTTGGTATAAAACTGCTTTGGCAGGGATTGACAAGCTTTTGCATAATCGTTCGTAACCTTGAAGATAGAATCTTTGTAATCGTCTTGTATGAGTTGGAGCAACTAACGGTCATATAAAGAAAAGTTAAATTGAAAATTTTCAAGGTAACATAATTTTTAGGTTAAAAAAATTAACAGCATATTTTTAATATCATTTATTATTGATTATAATTTAAGGTAAATAGTCACTTTTGTCTCTCAATGTGTAATTCGCTTACAAATGTGTCATGAAAGATGAAAATACAAAATATATTTTCTGAAAGTGTAAAAAGTGTGACAAATATATTCGGTAGTATCCGTCACCATTCATAAAATAGCCTATGTGGCACAGAGGGACAAATTTGTCACGAAATGATTGCCAACATGGATTATCAACACATGGACATATTTGTCATAATATTTTTTTAACTTTTCATCTTCCCACTCCGCTGACAAATGCATCCCTAAAAGATGAAAATACAAAATTTAATTCCCGAAAGTATAAAAAATATAACAAATATATCTGGACGTTAATAATGAATTGCATAGGAGTGAAGTTAGGGAAAAAGAGATTAAAAAAAATAGTAAAATACAGCTTAAAATTTGAATTTTTATACTTTGATTATTTATCTATTTATCCATCTATCAAATTGCTAATTAGTTTTTTAATTAATCAATATAACTACTTATTTTTCAAAATAAAATAAATTTCTTTAGTTTTATGATCTAAAAAAAATTGAGTTACCCTTTAAAAAAATAAAAGCCTTTTATTTCTTGAATTTTTTTGTTTCTTCAATTAATTATTAATCTTTATTACATATTATGCCACAATATGCCAAATGAAATGAAAGGTCGGTACAGTCTTTAAATTAGCGAGAGATGCAACTCTACGTCCCAAAAATAAAGAATAAATCTCTGTATTAATTTTTTTTTGTTTTGAAGTTAACATCTGTATTAGTTTGAGCATTATTGTATTTTTTTAATTTAAATTTATTTGGATTCTTTATTTATTAGTAATTGTTTTCATTTCATTTCATATTATGTATAATAAGTGTTGTCTCGAGTGGAAGCACATAAGGTTTATCCAAAAGATTTTTTCATATTTGAGGTATGTATATACATTTTATTGATTAAGGAAAAAGACTTTGAATTTCACTTTAGCTTTATCTAGTTTAAATTTTGTGAGATTTTTTTAAGAAAATAGTTGATTAAATTCTTTTTTTAAAATAAATAAATGTGGTCCCGCATGCGATTGTATTTTTCTACTCAAAACTCTTGACATATTATTTTCAATCTAAATATAAGGATACTTAAGTTGGAATTAGGATATAGAATAATTTTAAAGATTAAAAGTGAAAAATTTAGTAAAAATCTGATAAAATTATAAGATATAAGATAAAGTTTTTTTTAACAGTAAACATTAAGGTTTGACAAAGAAATTAAAATAATATATATATATATAAAGATAATTTAAAAAATATATTGTATAAGTACTAAACGAATAGGAGCATTAAATTACAAATACATAATAATAATAATAATAATAATAATAATAATAATAATAATATTTGTCACATTTTTTATACTTTCGAATATATTTGTCGCACTTTTTATATTTTTGAGGACTAAAATTTACATTTTTATCTTTCAGTGACTTATTTGTCAGTAGAGTGAAAAGATGAAAAGTCAAAAAAATATTATAGCAAATATGTCCCTATGCTGACAATCCATGTTGACAATCATTTGCACTTTTTATATTTTCAAAGACTAAATTTTGTATTTTTATCTTTCAGGAATGTATTTATCAGCGAATCACACATTGAGGGACAAAAGTGACTATTTACCTTATAATTTATAATTTTTTACTAAAACATTAAATAATGGATGAGACTAGTGTAAATTTATGATATTTGATAAATTTTAGTTAATAATATAGAGTAATTAAAATATTATGTTATGTGTGTTATGGTTAATATTTCTCTTTAAGATATATAAAAAAAACAATGAGAATGAACTTAAGGCTTAAATACAAACTTAGTCAATATGTTATATATATATATATATATATATATATATATATATATATATATATATTTTGGATCGGTAAGTTTTTTTTCATTAATTTATAAAGCGCTAACTTATAAATATTAAAATTATAAAATTAAAATATTAAAGTAACTAAAATTAAAAAAATATAAACCTACAGAGATTTAGAAAACAAAAATTACAAGGGCTAAATTTAACAAAATGCCAGTTTATAAAAAGTAAATTCATATTTAAGTCTAAAATTAATTAGAATGTGAATAACAATAGGGTTAACACAAACAACATAAAGATAAAACTCAATAATATATATGCGGATTAGATGGATTAAGTTAAGTGTCGACTAACATTGTATGAAAAATGAAGGTGGCATGATTCATTTAATCCATGTTTATTTCAAATGATATTAGGTAACTTTAGACAACAAAGATCAAATGGATAAAAATAATTCTAATCATAGGAATTAAAATGAAATATTTTAAAATATAGGAATCAAAAAATTATGAATAAAAGAGAAAGTTATTGTGATTATAAAGACTAAATAGATAATTAAATCTTTAAAAAAATTCACTAATATATGATCCAACAATAAGTTAAACTAAATACATGCAAGCTAATGTAGTAAACATAGGTATCAAATGCATCTAATTAACTTATACTCAATATTAAAATGAATCAAATTGATGTGTTGTCACGAACAAAAAGCGTTTAATTCCTTAAATAAGTAGTTTTAAATTTAATTCCAAAATTATGCATATGTAAGAAATAAAAATCCAATCTAAAATTCTCAATTTTGACTTTTTTTTAAAAGAGAAACTGTAAAACTTCAATCAAGGGGGAAAAAGGCAGATGTCTTTCACTAAAAACAAATTTTTAAAATTTAATTTTTGTCCTTATTTCGATTCTCTCGAGCCAAACAGTAAACTATGGCACTGTTTTGTGTGAGCTAAAAGGTAAAGGTCTTCATATGAGTATATATATAAAAGGTAAATGACTTTTGAGTTGAATATATAGTACATCGTCCCTAAATTTATTTTATTTCTGGCCATTCTCGTGTGGCGTGCCCTACTACTAGCAATATAGTAGTAATATTTTGTTACTATAAAATCATTTTTCAAAGATTATAAATATAATGAAATTGTAATATTAATATAACCTTATAATATATGCAAATTTTTATTCACTTAGCTTTTAAACCATTTTTCTGTCAACATTTTAAGGTATGCTTAAGAAGGTTACCATAAAGGCATAAAGTGAGCAACTACGTTATTACTCACCGGCTCAGTAGAAAAATTGTCTCTGACAATGTCAGTGATAGTAAGAGAAAGTTGCAGCACGTGAGAGACAGACACTCGAAAAAGGCCAGATTTCTGCTCAAAGTAATGTCACCATTGAATAAATGAGAACAGTAGTATATCGTACATATTTTGGGTTACCCAAATAAAATTCTTTAATAATTTGTGAATATTTTTTTCCTTTTTGATATTTAACTCAAACTTTATTTGCGTGGAATTGAGGACATATCCCTTCATATTAAAATAAAGAGCAAAATCATCATACCGATATATATTTAAAAAAAACATATAACTGAACAAAAAATAAAACTACATCGATTCATATATATATATATATATATGTAACACTTTTCATTAATATATAATTTAAAGTCCAATTGTAAAAACGATGTTGCACAATATCTAAATTCAAGGGTGGGCCAAGGGATACATTCACAATTTTTTTTATGTATGTATTCCAAAAAATTGTCTACATAACATTGTTCAGTATCGCATAATCCAGACAACAATACTCCAATAGTACATACATGATACAAAATCTAATTTCAAGATTATGTTCTAGTTAAAATGGCTCACATGTCACAACATGGATTCTCTCTCTCTCTCATATGTATATATATATATATATAACTTTTCTTTTACCGGAAGTAGTTGATAATTATTTTCAAATCCGATGAAATTATTATCACGGTTAAAATTTATCTTTAATGTAATTATATATTTAAGATTTGAATTTAAGATTTTTAAGTTAAAAAACCAATAAACTCAAAACAGTTAATTCATGCTTTCAGTAGTCAATTATGACAACATCTGATGCTTAATAATCATCTTTCTCACGCGTATAAAAAGTTCTCTCGCTCAATAATATACTTCATCTCTCCTTAAATATAAGAGATTGTTTTAAAATTTTCTTATACTTTTTATATATAACTCTTTTCTAACTTTTTCTTACATTAATTTTTTTACCAAAGTATTGTTAATTATTATAGTCAATAAATATTCAATAACTTTAATGCATATGCATTTACAATATTAAATAATTTGATATTGTTATTCAATCACAAATCATCGTTTTAATTATTTTTAAATAATTATTTTAAAAATTAATAAATTTATCATACATGAAGATATGTGATTACATGATTATATAATTTTTTTTACGGTGTCTGCATATAGCCTTTTTTCTCATAATAAATATTGTAAATTTTCTCTTATTCTTTCTTAAGATAATTGGATATTGAAAAGTTTATTTTTAAAAATAAAAGCTTCACTACTACTTCCTCCAAACTGAAAATTAGTTAACATCATTTAATATTAACAATTTCAATAATGAAAAGTTAATTTGTTTTCTAAAACACCATAAATCAATCATCAACAACATAGCTCAACCACCCATTATTAACATAAACCATCAAAATATATTATGAATCACATCTAAGCATAAACTATCACAATCTTCAATCATCAAAGACACTAATTCAATTTCATGGAGTTTCGACATCATATGAGTGGTTCTACATACGCTTCATCCTTTAACATAATCTCAGTCTCTGATTATTTAGGAGTCTTTTGAGTTGAACCAATAAAAAAAACGTGATTTTATCGAAAATAGATAAGTGTATGTATTAACTTTCCTATGTAGGTTTGAAAAATCTTATATCTATATAAATTCACTCCTTTATATATTTTATATGCTCATTCTCGTTAATCATCAACTCATTATGAAAATACTTGGTATTAAGTTGAGAGTCAATTGAGTATCCTGAACTTATGTGTCTACTGACTAAAATTTAGTCTATTGATTCTGCATTTCTTTAATTATCCGTTGTTAGTCAAGCTGTAAATGTTTAAGAATTTTTTTGTGAAATGGGAACAATAAAATTAACCAATAATAAACTATAATAAAATTATTCGTTAAATAGGATTTTATTGGACCCTCTTTATAATCCCTCAAGATATCAAATTCAACTTTTTAGTGTCTCCCACACACACGCACCCTCAAGGTATCAAATTGAACCTACACACACATTTTTAACACACACACACACATGCTTGTTGCAAATAAAAAATCCATTGCTGGATTCACTTGATAAGCCCCCCGACCCCTAGTCGACATTGCTGACCTTAAGACAAAATTGTTTTTGACCCACACGTCCTTCCTCTGTTCCTCATAACTGATTTTGATGGATCATGCATGAACCATTTCATGACTGAGATTTTGTCATTTCATGTCATTGATAAAAAGTAACTTTAATATTATCACACATAATAATAATGAAAGAAAATTATCACACATATGATATGTGTCTGTAAAAGTTAATCAATACTTATGATCTATCTTAGAGGCTAAATTGAAAATCATCTTTCAATTATGTAACTTTGTTCTAGTTTACACAGTTTATAAGGGACTTAATAATTCAATAATCATTGTTCATTCCCCACACCTAAAAAGAGTCGCTTATATCATGACAATGGGAAAAGTCCAACAATTAGATTGTTGTGATTAAAACTATTTAATTGTGTGCTTTGCAAATTCCTATTTTGGGGTTCAACACCCGAGGGGACAGTGGTTCCATTTTCTCCCTTCTCCCTCGCTCCTCGCCGGTTATCTTGTTAACATGGTGGAGCCTCCTCTGCCTGTAGCATTGTGTAGTACTAAATAAGAGAGAAAGTTCCCGATAGATTGATGAGATATATGTTTTGTCTTTGCTTTTAAAGCTAACTTGCATGCAGCATGTTTTTGGACTTAGCTAAGAGCCATTTTCACTTTTCTACTTACTCTTTTCGTCTTTTTCCTATCAAATGCAAATGATTCTTTATCACTTCCTTCGTGAGTTTTTTTGCCCCTTCTTGTTTCTTGAATTTCTTTCAAGTGCCGTGTTCTTTTGAGAGAATTCAATAAATAAAAAAAAAGAAGAGAGTTTAAAGAGTCTGTATTATCAAGGCGCTTTCTACCGTGGAGAATGTGTTTTAAGTGGTTCATGGGTGAAGAAGTATGAAAAGTTGCCACAGTAACCAAAATATATTTGAAATGACACATATACCCCTAATGAAAATTAAAATTAAAATATTTTTTTAATAACTGTTAATTAATATTAACTTTAAATAATTAAAATAAACAAATATTAAAACATTTTTAATATTTGTTTATCTTAATTATTTGTTTAACTTAATGGCGGTGTATTTTGTTTGAGTATTGTTTTCCTATTTTTAATGTTTATTATAATATTATGTTTGCAACGATTAAAAAAAGAGAAAAATAAAGATTAAATTATATTTTAGATAAATAACCTAAATGTGTAGAAAGTAAGAAATTCGTCTTGGATGTGTCATCTAAGCTATTTATCCTACTTTTTTTTTTTATCAATCTTTCCCTTCCACTCCTCCTAGCCTTCTATGTCCATCACTTTCACAACGGCACAACCATTAGAACCCATGAACAACATCATTACCATCCCACCGCAATTGATTCAAACTCTTTCCCTACTCCTCACGTCCCCACAATAATAAATGCCAACTTGCGATGACAAAGCTAGGTACGATGTTGTCTGGTTAGCCATCAGAAAAGTCTATCGAAGCCACGATTATTGTAATATCTTGGAAAGGGAAAAACTTTTATCTTTTTCATCATTCTCTCTCGAAGGTTGAAGGGGGGGTGAACAATGGAGCCTCAATTTTTGCAAGCGGAATAGAAATTTTTTCATCTTTCATGTCTCTCTCTTGAAGCTTCAATTTCATTCTCCCTTTACATCTGTCAGATGCGTCGACACCTGGGACTTGCAGCAAAACAATGACACCTCACATGTGTTTGGTGATTGATTTTGTGAGAGCAAACTTGAATAAATTTGGTGGTGTGGGATGATGTTGTATTTGTTGGTGTTGGGTTTGTAGTGGGAAACATGGTTACTATCGACGATGTTTGTGAAAGACGACAATGGTGCGTCGGAGCTTTGATTGGAAACGATGATAGAGGGAGCAATGTAGTGGTGTTCGCAGGCCGATTTGGATCAGTTTTGATCAAATTTAAGACCCAATCCAATCGAATTGGATTGGTTTGGTTTGGTTCGATTTTGACAATTTTTTATACCTAACTCATTCATAAACGATTTGATTCGGTTTGAGCCAACGGATTATCCATTTAAATTTAGTCTTTTTTTTTCTTCTTAAAATTATTATTTTATATCATGATTCTTTTAAATATCTAATCCAATTAACACAATATTATCAAATGTTTGAAAGTAGTAAAATTGATTCATTTAGCACCATCAACATAATATTCTAAAGTAGACTAATACAAATTAAAACAAAATATTATTTAACAAGATTTACTATAATAGTCTGAAATACAATTATTTCCTACAAAATAATTTCTTACAACTAGATTTGCTACAACCACATTTGTTGCAACCAGATTTGTTGAAACAAATGAACAAAATGTGATCCATTAATATTATAAGCATGGTAAAAAAAATATGAAAAAAGGTGAAACTAATAACAATATACCTGAAAGTAATACTTTAAGATGTTCCAACATTAGTACTCCCAACACTTGGAGTCTCAATACTCAAAGTATTTAAAGTCAAACTAAACAACTCTAAAAATTTAAGCACAACCCTGTTAGCACAAAAATTAATTGATATTTTATACAAATATAAAAAAAATGAAATAAGTGATTACACACCTTATTCACTGATTCAATTTTTCCACTTCATTTATTTCAACTTGCAAGTCATTAACATTTTGCTTGGTAGATTTAAGTCAATTTTGGACACAAATGAAAGCTTCAATAGTAGTTGGACCCAAGGAACTACGAAATGAATCTAGAATTCTACCTTATGTACTAAATGCAGACTCGAATGATACAATAGATATAGGAATAACCAATATATCTTTAGCCATATAGGAAATAATATAATATTTGGATGCTTTCAATTTCCACCAATTCAAAATGTTAAACTCAACGTGATCATCTTCAACATCACCCTCCAAATACCTATCTAACTCATTTTTTGCACATCACCCTATTTTTTTTCATTTTCATTCTAAATTCATCATCCCAATCTTGACCCTTACACATAGATGAAAAATGTTTTCATATGAGGGAGAACTATAATGTGAAAGAGACTTACACATGAGGAAAAAAATGTTGGAGTTCAAATAGGAATGAGAAGTCCCACATAGGATGAAAATAGACAAGTTGACTAACAAATAAGTGAGAAAAACTCACAAGCCAATGCCTTAAGATTTTAGATTGAATCATAATGTTAATTTCACTTGTGTGATGTGTTTGTGATCCATTGATGAAAATTTTCCATTTTTTAACTCGTCCTTCGATTCCTAACAATTGCAATATTAAATTTTGTTTTGAACTGATTTTGAAATTGTTAATGGCCCAATAATTATATATGCACACTCAATAAATATCCAACACATCATGAACCTTAGACAAATTGAGGTTCAACTTGACACTTGGAAGTTCATTATTCTAACTTTATGATATTTTAGAATTTAAATTTGAATTTAACTCAATCCTAAAAGTTAATTTATGGAAATGATAATGATCCTTACTTTTATATATATATATATATATATATATATTATTTTTGTCATATATCATTAATTAATGTAGGATTTTCAATACCCTTCTCTCACTTTGAGGATTGAATATCTTGAGTGTGAAATTTGTAAGACTAGATGTTTATTGGTGGTTTGATAACAATTAGATGGTACCTAAAACAACCAATAAGATGAGTTCTAATATTATTTTAAAATTTAAATTTGAGTCTACTTCAACTTCAACTTTTCATATATATATATATATATATTGTTCATAGATTTTCAGCAAGTTGAAAATGCCACCCATTTTAACTAAAGGGTCATTCTTGCTACTACTTCAAGAACTACTCCATGTGTATTTGCAGAAGCATGTACGAGGGCCATTAGTGGGAGGCTAACAGCTTGGTTAACTCAGTCTCACCTAATTCATATCACTTGGCACTTTTAAATAACGAAATCCTCCATTTTTATACTATTGTTTCTATACTAAAACATCCATTAACTTAAACGTAGTAATGTCTCTGTAGGAAACCACCATCATTGCAACTTCCATTCTGGACAATATGGATTACAACCTCAAAGGATCGACTTCAATAATTGACTTCCGCATGCATTCAAGACGATCTTAAAAAAAATAAAACCCATATACTGTGTCGGTTGCGGGTTTAGCCGGTAGTTCATTGATCCAAATACATTTGTCCGACTCCGGTAAATACAGTGAAATCTTATATTCCTGCCTACATCCTATGAATTAAATTAACTTTAGTTTGACAAATGTTATATAATATACAAGACTTTGTTTTCTAATATCTGAGATTATTGAAATGCTTAATATTGATTAACTATGTTGAAGAACTACTCAACTAAGCTGGTGGATACTAGGTGATTTTTTTGGCATTTGTTTCCAGCACTTTCACTATTGCATCTTATACCTCCTATTGTATTCTGCAAAGCCCATTCGGCGTGAGTGCAGGAAACAACAGTGGAGTGCAGGATGCCAAATTGCCAGTTTTTTTTAGCTGAGCGATTATAAATTCCAAGTCTATAATCAGTACTTGGGCCAATATTTGGGCCTATAATTTTTCTGGCTATTCGTGTTGCTTTGTACGCTCCAAACAAAAAACAAGAAAACCGTAATTTTAATAAATAAAAACAAGGTTTAAGTATCTATTTAGTCCGTTTTTAAACTTATTCTTTTAGTTCTTGAAATTTAATAAGTAGATTTTATAGTTTTTACCGTTAATTTTTTTTAATTCCGTTAGTTAACGAATTTTAACGACAGAAGTCTTTTGAAAATTAAAATGTAAATGTCACATATTAGAAAATTTATTTATTCAGACTAATAAGAATAAATTTGAAAACTATTGGTGGGTTACTAAACCTAAAAAGAAACAGAAAAAAAACCATGGGCTGTGTGTGAGTGTGTCTGTCTCCAATGTTGTCGGTTCGGTTTCGTACAAATAACCCAAACCCGGGGGTTCGGGCCCATTTTTACGGGAATCTTACACTTAGAATTCTCGCACCTAGGCCGAATATTTTGCCTTTCGCACATTCTACAATTCGCTACGCATTTCATTCCATTCCATTCCATTTTGTGTGGGTGCTACGAATGAGGAAGGAGAAGAAGCGGTGCTAGAATAGATAGATACATAGATAGAGAAGAGACATCATCGAACATCTCGAAAGAGAGGGAAAATGGGTAGTTACGAGGCGGTGACGGAGAAGCCGGCGACGGCGACGAAGTGGGTGGTGACGTGCATGGTGGGAGGGGTGATCGTGGGGGTGTCACTGCTGGGTGCATACTCGAGCCAGCTCTGGAAGAGCCGAAGACGCAACAAGAAGCCCGTTCGCGTCTACATGGATGGCTGCTTCGACATGATGCATTATGGCCATTGCAATGCCCTTCGCCAAGCTCGTGCCCTCGGCGACCAGTTGATTGTTGGGGTTGTTAGTGATGCAGAGATCATTGCCAATAAGGGCCCCCCCGTTACCCCTCTTCACGAAAGGTTTCATCTTTGTGCTCATTTTTTGTAATTCGATTATTGGGGTGGTGGTGGTGCTTGTGATCTTGTAGTAGCAATTTTGATTTGTTTTGGATGCCCTTTTGTTTGTTTATTTAGTTTTTGAATCCGGGTTGTTTGAAGTTAGGAGTTTGCCTTAGAGGGTAAAGTAAGTGATCTTAGTGGTTGATGAAACAGTCAATGTCACGTCCACATGGACAACGAATTATAGATGTGTTAAAATCGAGGTTATAACAATTCAGAGATGTGTTACAATCAAAGTTTTAAATTGCGGCTGCAGTTTTGTCATGTTTTCCTTAAATTGCGGGAAGTTGCAGACAAATGCGGCCACAAACACTTAAATTAAAAAGCCTCAACTTTGCTGCCACGGCCATGGACCATTTTTTAAAACCTTGGTTAACATATTAACAGTTGATTTTCTTATTGACGCATGATATTACATACTTTACTCTTACCCCGCTTTAGAGGAGTTGAATCTTCAATTTTGATGTGATATTTAATTGTTTGTTTTGATGTGGGGGATTTGGTGTGCTGGTTTGGATTTTGAGATGATGTATGTGTGTTAGGTTGATAATGGTGAATGCGGTGAAGTGGGTGGATGAGGTTATTCCTGAAGCTCCCTATGCGATAACCGAGGAGTTCATGAAGAAGCTTTTTGATGAGTACAAGATAGATTACATTATTCACGGGGATGATCCTTGTGTTCTTCCGGATGGAACTGATGCTTATGCTCATGCTAAGAAGGCTGGTCGATATAAGCAGATAAAGCGTACTGAAGGGGTTTCCAGCACTGATATTGTTGGTTAGATTTATATTCTTGTGCTTGCTTTCTTTGGTTGTGTTGCAATTGGGCATGCTGTTTGACTCTAGTTCCTTTCTTCCTTCCATTTTGGTTATTTTTGTGGTGAAGCTTAATTTGGAATTTTGGTGAATGGGTGACTCTTTGTGATTTCAAATTGGTAATTTGTTTGGTTATGTAACAATTTTTCTTCCCATCAGTTGACTAAATTTTTTGAAAGACCTTTCAAACCTTACCCTTTCTTTAGACTACTCTCCTTATTCCTTATTGTTCTGTGGACTGTGGTTCTGTCCACCTAAGCTTGATGACTAACCTCTGGGCCATTCTCACTGAACTTGCAACAGTTCTTACTGATTGTTCCATTCTAGATGGCTCTTTGTGTGGTTTGTTTGATGTTTACTTTATGCAAGCATAGATTTGGACTGTAGCATGTCTTTATGTTTTCCCTTTGAGGTTATAGGGTTGCCCTCATAGTACTTATAAAATATGTAATTAATGTTATATAATCATTTTTTGCCCAGGTCGCATGCTTCTCTGTGTAAGAGAAAGGTCTATTACTGAAAAAAATCATAATCATTCTTCTTTACAAAGACAATTCAGCAATGGCCATAGTCCGAAGTTTGAAGCTGGTGCATCTGCTGCAACTGCAAGTGGAACTCGTATATCTCATTTTTTGCCTACATCTCGTAGAATTGTTCAGTTCTCAAATGGGAGGGTATGTTCATGTAAAATCTTCATTCTGATTTCTAACTGCTCATAAGCTTGTTATCAATTTCCTCACCCCCCTCTATTATTTTTGCATCCTTTAGTCTTTGTGATGCTTGAATCATGTATTTCACTTCACATCATGATGTTGGTCTATAGGAATGAGTCTTCGAGCATTTATCATTGACAAGTGCATTATTGTTTGCTTTGCTTATTTCCTTCTCAACTGGATCACTTTTAAGGATTTAATTTGGCATGTGCATTAGACTTGTTTATACCTTATAGGGACTTGTGGTCTGGAAGAAGCCAATGATAGCTTTTTACTTGAAAATCAACTGACAGGGAAGCCTAGGCCCTAGGAATTATAAAAAAACTAAACCTTGTTGCTAAATGGATTTGGTGTTGTTCACTTCTCAATTTGTGGTTGTTTGGTGTATATGGTTGGAGAGAAATGCTCCAATTTCAATTAGTCAAGTGTTGCCTTTGGAGTTCATTTGGGATCAAGTCGATCACTTAGCTTCCTTGTGGTGTTCTGCTTTTTTTTTTTTGGTATGTGGGGGAGGTAGGGGGGTTGTCTTTGGTAGATCTTAAGAGAGATTGACATGCTATGTTACATGTATCAGGTTCTTAGTTTTTTTTTTCCATTTCTTTCTTGGTTTATATTTTGAGGATTTCTTCTCCACTTGTATTTATATCTCTTTAATAAGTTCTTTGTTTTTCCAAAGAAAAAAGCCCTTCAACCATGTAGGTAAGGCTGATTATTGGGAATTAAGTTTGTGGCAAATGATAATAGGCGTTAATTGGCTATTGTTAAAGGTTAGTAAAGTTTGTTTTGGAAAGATGACATAGAAGGGTCTACAGTGGGGGCAACTTGGTAGCCGGTAACATTGCTTTGGCATTCTCCTTTAGTTATCTATACTGTATGCCATCATGTTATGAAAAGTAAATTTGGGAAACAGCAGAATAGGTGACATACAATTACAAACCTAGTGACGTGGCAACATACTCCAGCCTCAAGAAATTCATTTCTGAGGTACATGTCTCGTTTACACTGCTGACTTCCGTTGAGCTAGGTTACCTAGGTAATGGCTCCCGAATCATATTTTAGGATGGCATTTAGATTATGTTTGGACTGATGGAAATGGATGGAATAGACTGGAATGGTGCTAGGTTCTATTGTTTGGATTGTTTGAAAATACCCCTTTTTCTTCCCCTGATTTGGGGGGAAAGCATGAGATGATACCAGCCCTTATCTTTTACATTCCATGATAAAAATATCCAAACAATAGAGTGGTAACTTAGTGTTGGTTTGGAATAGCTGAAAGTTAGAAGAAGGGAATGGAAAAAATTTATAAGTCATTCCCCTGTTAGGTTATTTAACAGGAAAGAAAGCAACTAATAAAAATGTCGTACTTTTTTTTCAATCTTCTCATTTTGGATGCAAAAGTAGTATAACTTGCTTTTTTGAGATGAAAGTACTAAACTACCCTTATTTCTATACATTTATTTTTTTTATCAGGGATAATTTTATACACACATTTTCCTTTCCTTCTACTTTCTATACAACCAAACAAGAGAAGATTTTTTCTTTCTTTCCTTTCATTTTCTCACTTGCCAAACAATCTAAAAATCATATCACTTTCTTTCCCAAACCAAACAAAGCCTTAATTCTTTTTCATTTCACTCCATTCCATTCCATTCTCCATTAGATATCCAAACATAGCCTTAGGTAGGGCACAACGAGGGGTGAAGATAGTCCTTGGACAAATGATGTAGCAAATCAGTCGCACATCATGGATGCAGCAAAGCACATAACATCCTGCTAGAGTTCAGTGGGTTTATAAAAATAAACAAAATGCACAACCCAAATTGATCAGCTATGCCATTCCTCTACCTAACATGAACCCTAATTACCTGAACTAACCCAGACTCCCTTTTTGTTAGATCCTGTCTGATTGTTCAGGTTCGTGGGTTCATCCAAACCCATGATCACCCATAGAAGTTGTTAAAATAACAACCTTCCTGAAAAGTCAAAAAGCAAAAAAGTGGATTGGTTTTTGAATCCTACACAAGTTACAACAAATAAGTCTTGCTTATTGTTGGAGATATGGGTGAACATTTTCAGTCCTTCCTATGAAAACTTGTGCTAATCATGTGAACATTTTCAGTAATCTGAGATTGATTAGCAATGGACCCAAAAGTTTGGAGAGTACATCAAATTAAATGCAAGCTTGTGATTTTCAAATTTTTTTGGAGTGTGATTATGTGAAGAGATTGAGAGACTATGTCAAGGAGATTGGGTTAGCTCTTTTGAGCTTGTTTTTGTTCTTTTTTCTATCTGATTTCCTCCCATGTGCTGAGAGATATAGCAGTAATCATAATAGCATATCTCTTTGTATAAGTTACTGATTTGGTCTCCTGAATATCATAGGGCTGTGATTGAATCTTTATGGGTGGTTTATTTCTCCCTATTGCTTATAGAAATATATTTTTTATTTCTTGCTACTTAGAGATTGTGTAACATTTTTTTTCCAAATAATTTTAAGTAGAGCCATGCTTTGTGTAGGGTATATGTAGTAATTTCTTCATGTCACTCGATAATTTACTCATGCTTTCTGTTCCAGGGTCCAGGACCTGATTCTCGCATTGTATATATAGATGGTGCTTTTGATCTCTTTCATGCTGGACATGTTGAGGTACAGTTTACATACCTTATTGCATAACTGTTGGTTTTGCTTGATCATTACTTAAAACAGCTTTTTATTCAAAAGCTCTCTCCGCTCAGTAACATCTTTTTGATTATAAGCTGTTTTTAATGCAAAGCAAGATACTCCAAACAAGCACCTAGTCTGTCAAAATGTCTTAGTCTCACAAAATTGAGTAGAGGGTAGTGAGAGAGAAACATAAGATAACTGATATCCCTTTTTTGGTGATGTTCTTATTCAATAATCTATTGCTATTTGCCTGTTATATCTGTCTATAGAAAATAAATCTTGGGTTATTAGATGGGGGCTATTTTGGGAGGGTGAGCCATGGTAAATTATACCTCTTGCAATAATTTTCTTCTATGCTGCTACTACCATTTAGATTGTTTAAATGGATGTGGCTGGATATTGTACCTTTTATTAACTGACCTTTATGTAATATAGATCTTGAGGCTTGCTAGGGATCTTGGAGATTTTCTTCTTGTTGGAATACACACTGATCAGACAGTCAGGTTGGCAACCTTTATATCTCTGCCTCCCCACTGTATTTACTTTTTAAATTTTGTTTTTGTACTTGTTATCAGTGTTCTCAATGGTGAATAGTGGCAACCCAAAACTCCATCATGGAATTAAGCTGGATGGCATTGTGGCAAGTGTCAGATGCATGCTGGCCGTACTAAAAGATTATAACTTATACTTCAAGACAAATTACTAAAGTAACATAATTAAACTATTTTTTTAACATATCAAACTTATTACAAGTATTTGATCAACTTATTAAAAGTAGAACACATTCTCGAACTTAAATGCAATAAAAAGGTTAAAACAGAAAGGCCAATAGAAAACATAATATAAATGGAAGCATGAGCTATATAAGCAAGCTGGAAAAAAACCCTGGTCAAAGTAGCATTTCACACTTCCAGGGACTGGGTGATGAGGTTAATGGGTGGACAGGCAGGTTGCAGTTTTACTCATTGTGTTGCTATCCCACTATGATGCCATTGATGTGGGGTGTTAAGATGGGCCCTATTAATTAGGCCTTGTTAGTTCAGAGTAGGCCTTATAATCTGTTAGAATAGGTAGTTAGTTTGTCTGTTATAGATAGAGGCAGGAGATGATAGGGGGAAGCTAGCCAGTGAGAATTAGTTTTGGGTGGGAGAGACCGGGCTCTTGAATTCCTGGGAGTTCTTTTGGTCATTCTTGTAGATTTTGCTGCCCTTGCCCATTCTGCCATCATACTGGTACATATTGGCAATTGGGGATTTGGTTAGTAAAAATAATTTCATTCTAGTTTCTGTAAATTATAAAAGGGGGTGGGACAGTTACATTTGGGTTTATTCTTGGAAGTTGTTTGCACGATTTTATTGCAACTTTAAAAGCTTCTATTGTACTCTACTGGAAGTCTCAGGTAAAAAATTAGTGGTTGCTTTTGTCACCTTGTGTGTAGATGTAGTAGTTGCTTATTTTCAAGCTTGTTCAGAATTCTAGGGAGGTATAAAATTCTTAAGTAAAATGTTATGTTCTTGGCTTCTATATGATCATTTGGGCTATCGATTTTCTGAAATGGGTGTCTCTGAAATATGCCACAGGATTGTGAGCATTGTTTTATCTAAGAGATTTTTTGTATACTTCTATGTAACATCGTATTAAAGATTAATCTATCTTTCCTATTTATTTGTTGCATTTATATGGTGTATGGGTGAGGCTTCATAGTTATTGGGCTTGCATCATTGCCAAAAACTGTTTCAGTAGTAGCAACTCTGTTGCCTCGATTGTAAGTTATAAATTTGAATTAATATAATTTGAACATCTAATATTGTTTGTGCTTATATTTCATACAGGGTGGTAATGTGTGGAAATTTTATACTGTGTTTTCTTTCTTTGTAGTGCAACTAGAGGATCGCATCGTCCTATCATGAATCTTCATGAAAGAAGTCTAAGTGTTTTAGCATGTCGCTATGTGGATGAGGTTATAATTGGTGCCCCATGGGAGATTTCCAAAGATATGGTTAGTCTCATTTTAGCTTATTTAGTTTTGGCTTAAATATGTTTTTGGTCCTGGTCCTTGAAATATGATCCTGTTTTGCTTTTGGTCCCTAAAATTTTTTGCTTGACTTTTGGTCCCTGAAATATTTTTTCTTGTTTTTCATCCATATAAATACATCTAATTTTTGTTTTGGTCCCTATAAACTAATGGCTTATTGTAACGGTGAGGATGAAAAACAGAAGAAAAAATGTTTAGGTACCAAAAGTTGGGCAAAAATTTTTTAGGGACCAAAAGTAAGATGACTATATTTTAGGGGCCAAAAACATATTTATTCCTTTAATTTTTTATTAATTTTGTGTATGATGATTCTTTCCTTTCTATTTTTTTGTACATTCTTGTGCCATTAGTTTTATTATTTTGTTGTAATGCCGATACCAGTAATTAAAACAACTTTTATTCACCCTTATTTTAATTTTGAAATTCTAAACTTTCAAAGTACATGATAATTAGTACATGATGCCTCTACTTTGAATTGGTCTTGTATTAGGTAATTTTCATTGTATGATAAAAAGGGGGAACTTGAGCTTTTCCTGTACCTTAAAAGTTTATCCTTTTTTAAATAAATGGTGTCTTGTGCCCTTAAATTTGTTTATAGGATAAGTTTTTGCTTATAGCTTCTCTCTGGATTCTGCTCATGTCTGTTTCTGAAGAGTTGTGATGTTGAATACAGAGATAGGGCAGTGTTGGTGTACTAAAAATTTTTTTGGTTACCTTTTTGCATTTGTTTTGAATATACTGTCTAAGTTGATTGTGTTCATGGTATTCACAGATCTCTCATTTCTCTTTTCTCTTAAACAATTTTGTTTTCTATGAATTAGAACTTTTTTTAGTTATAAATGCAGCAACATAGCCAACCCCACTTAGTGGGATAAGGTTTAGTTGTTGCTGTTAGAAAGCAGTAAAAAAATTAGTGACAATTTCTTGGTTTAGTCGGAACATGTTTTGCTATTAATTAAGCACTTAGTCATGTATTGTTGTGACACTTGGTTTAAATTTATTTGAGTGCAGCTCACTACATTTAACATCTCATTAGTTGTTCATGGAACCATTGCAGAAAGTAATGATTTTCAGAAGGTAAATTGTCTACTTTTCTGCTACAGTGATGTATTTACAATTATTACTTTTTGTATAAGTTGCTTCCTCATCTCCAACTATCCTTCCTTATCAGTTATTGACCTTGGTTTTCATATAGGAAGAATGCAATCCATATGCTGTTCCTATTAGCATGGGCATCTTCAAAGTTTTAGAAAGTCCTTTAGATATAACTACTACTACAATAATTAGAAGGATTGTTTCAAATCATGAGGCATACCAGGTACTGCAGACCTTTGTCCAATTTTTTGTTTGGTTAGTAGTAACTGTTGGATTCTTTGGCCTATCATTTTTCAATTTGTAGTACTTGTTACTGTTAGAATGTTAGCATCTTTAGCATGTTTTTATCATGGTCTGTAGTTATACTATAAGTAAGTAATTAGTGTGTCTAGCCAAGACAAATTTTAACAGTAATGTCTAGTCGAATACACAAGGCATGTATTTTGGTACTTGAGGAGTTTGCTTCTTTTTTTGATAGCATGAGATTTGTTATCAAAATATGCTACCATCCTACTTTTTAAGGACCTGTCTTAATTATTAATTAGCATAGGGAGAATCAAGCAATAACATGGAGTTATTTATATTTTAAACAACAATATATTAATCACTATCGTAATTAGTCTTGTTAGCTAATGATTAACCATTTCATAACAAGACCAAACATGTGGTTGCTAGTGTATCCTTTTCATGAAGCTCACTTCTCCCTTTCATTAATCCTCTTGTTTTGATATTTGCTGTTTAGAAATATAAATGGTATTTTGCTCATTTTGGCTGTTGTGGACTGTTTGGTAATTTGGTTTAGTAGTTTAGAAACCTTTAAGACCTTCCTTGGCAAATGGCTTTGGCATTGAATGGTCTGTATTGATAAGTTCTAAATATGGTGGCAAAGGTGGGTGATCTACCCCCTTAAAGCAAAGTATTTTTGGCAGGGGTTTGGTTTGTACTTTATAATTGATATACCTATTTGAATCAATTCTATTTTGAGAGGTTAGGAGTGGATTGAATTTCTCACTCCTATTAACATCATGTTTGGTTTAAAGATTTTTGAGGTAACTGTAGCATTATAGAAGACGAGCAATATAAAGTTGTTGGAGCAAGTAATATACACATTGAAGTCTGGCAGTATGTTAGAAGGGAGTGAACTAAGGGTGGGTTTGTTTGTGGAAATGTTTTTTGATTTCAAAAAATATAAAATGATAGAAAACGTTACTGCAGGGTCTGTATGGTTTGAAAAAAGCATTTTTTGTTTTTTTGTACGAAGTATCTTGAATCCTTTAAAAAATGATATGGAGATTAGTGGAGATGTCATACATACGATGCCGAGTTACGTGAATGAATGACAGTTGTTGTGATGGCTCCAACTACCCATCAAAGTTGGAAATTCCCCAATAGGCGATAACTTTAAGAATATAGGGATGCTCTATGGTAGCAAATGATGAGCAAACAGATCCATAGTGCAAAAGAGATGAGCATTTTAATGTGAATGAGTGGACAGGTGAAAATGTTATATGGTTGTACCTCAGCGCCATGTGCATGAAGAATTAAAAACTCTTAATCACAAGTCATACAGAGATTAGTTGAAATCATGATAGTCCTAGACCGCCTAATAATTTCTCAAAGATTAGAATAGACATGTGTGTAAAGGGAATTCGTGGTTTTTACTTTTCATCCTGCATATGTTGTGTATCAAGTTTGTTTCTTTGTTCTCATCTCTCATTTTCTTCTTTTTCACTTTGTTATTTTTGCACACAGAACCGAAATAAGAAGAAGGGTGAAAGTGAGAAAAGATACTACGAGGGCAAGAGTCATGTGTCTGAAGAATAATTCATGTCTGTCGTTTGGAGCACAGACATAGGAGGATACCAAGCTTTTTCTCTTTTTTGAGAAATGAGTTTTGGTTCAACTTGGTGCACAAAGTTGGATATTGTGTTCAGTGCGTCTACAGGTTATGATTTGTCAAACTTATTGAACCAACAACTTACCTACAGTTGATCACAAGTATGAAAGCGTTCCCCAAATAAATTCGTGATTAACTAAATTATCTGTTAAATGAGGTATATTTGAATAGACTCGCGAACCGAAATGTTCAACTTATGCTACCAGCCGAACACAACTCATTTTCTTCATTTTTTCTTTTCTTTTAAATGGCCTATACTGTATTATTGCTGTGAGAAGTTGTTGAAGTATTATGTTGTCTGATTAAGTATTGATTTTTTTGTTTGATAAACTAGTGAAAATATATTCGTTAAATGACTATTGAATAGTTTTTAAATTTGAATTTCTATTGGTTACTAGCAATAAAGTTGTGCTATTTATGATTATCATGTTTTATGGGCATGGTTTTGAATTTCATAGTGATAACATTTGAGTTTATGTTGGACCTATAATAAATTGAACTTCATCGTTGAATTTTACCTGTAATTTCATATTCAAACCTACACGGTGATAACATTTGAGTATAAGTTAAATCTATAATTTCATATTTAATTATTTTCCATATTTATTAATGTATATTTCAATCTATTTGATATAATAAATTTAGTTAAATATGAAAATATTCAATATACGATAATCGTTAGTGAGATATACTTAAGATATTCTTGCCACTAATGCAATTTGAATAAACCCTCATCTGGGAAAATCTCTAATAATCATACATGTATTTAAGTACCAATATTTAACGAAATCAATAAATGAAATATTTTGATTTAAAAAATGTACACTTTTTGAAAAGGAAAGCTACATAAATGAATTTTAACGTTTAAGGTGATGGTTAAAAAAGCTCACTCACTTCATTTATTATAGTATACACATGCTATCAACTACAAAAAGAGAGCATCTACCGAGACTTCAAACTAGGAAACTTACAAAAACCTTAAAAAGCTTGAAAATGACCCTCCATCTTTATTTCTTTAAAACACCAATAGGTCATTTCAAAAAGACACGAGCGTGCAGACAATCTAACCGGGTTTGACAGAGAAATGTTAACTAAGATTGTCTTATCTTACCCTCATTTTACCTAATAATCTCAAATAAAATACATCATTAGGTACTTGCGTGTTCGGGTCGTCTTACTCTTGCACTGCTGATGTTGTGAGGAGCCCGTTATATTAGTTCTGATGCCGCGATGATTACAAGTACACAGATTTTCACACACTAATTCCCACCCAGATGAACAGAAGACCAAAAATTGATACAAAAATGATCCACCGGGGCTTCTTGTCACCATATTATCATATCATGTACAAAGAAACAAATACAAGGATGCACCCACATTTTAACAACAAACACCATTTTCTTGAGATAAAGCACACCAGACATGGATTCATGGCATGCGATTATCATCTGACCCGTAATGTTGCTGGGCCACCTGGTGAGCAATTCGGGTTCGGAGACCGACAAGTAGCACCGGGACCAACGTTGTTTGAAAACTTGTGGCGCATCCGGTAGTCAGAGATTTTGTTCATAGCAAAAGGCCCAGCACTCCCACTATTTGATCCAGATAATGAGACTTCACCTGGACCAACACTTGAACTTTGCAAAGGCTCCAATGTCTCAACCACATCACTCATTAGTGGCCTTGCTTTGGGATTTTGACTCAAACAGTAATAAGCCAAGCTACATGCTTTTTGTGCTGCCCTCACTGAGTATTGATTCTCCAATCTAGGATCAATTATTTGAAGGAGCTTTCTCTTGTCATTGAGCTTCGGCCGTGCCCAATCTACCAAGCTCTGTTCCTTTCCAGGTCTGGTCTTGTCAACAGATTTCCTCCCCGTTAAAAGTTCCAAAAGAACAACGCCAAAGCTATAGACATCACTCCTAGCCGTCAGGTGGCCTGGCCATATTAACACATGCCAAGTTTAGTAGACACTTGCCAATACATGTTCAATGTAGAAGCATGCACCAGAGGGAATGCAAAACAAAGGCCATAACTAATATGTATTATATAACAAGCTCAATGTGCACATGCAAGCAAGAATAAACCAGTTAAGATTGTTAACTATGCAACATACAATCTAAAAATGCTAGTTTATTTAGAAAGATGCAGAAGGAAGGACATCTATAATAAGAAAATGATCTGAAAATTTGTTTGAGGAAATTCGGTAGTCATGTTAAAATTAAAACGACTGGAAGCAAATGGGATTGACCTGCAATGAGATAAAAACAACTTCTTGATACCAGAAAAGAAATCTTGCATATTAATCTTTGGTCTCTGTACCGTTACATAATATTGGAATTAACAGATAATTATTGAGATAGATTTTCACCATAACTCAATAATCATCTTTCTTGGTCTTTCCAACTAAAATTGAGGCGCAATGCCTGGTATATCCTCCTATTGGTGAAGCCAAGAAAGACATGCTATCTTGCAGACAAACTTACTGTGTAGAATACGATAACAAGGACAACATTGTACAGTGGAGTTATGACTGTTACCCCACCTTAATAGATCATCCTAGCTAACTCTCACATTACAGAACACGATGAGTACCATCAACTTTTATGGAAGTTCAAGCTTTCAAGCAATTTGTATTTTCCATTTCATTTCTTACAAATTGAGCATGTTTGAAAAACAAAGGTCATACCAGTCATTACATATTCAGGGGCAGCATAACCATATGTACCCATCACTCGGGTGGATACATGGGTTTCATCACCTTGTGGTCCTGCTTTAGCTAGTCCAAAATCAGAAAGTTTGGCTGTATAGTCCTATACAGTCATTTGGGAACACAGTGAAAAAAATAATTAGTAACTCTTTTATAACAGCCACAAAATACAACACAGATTAATTAACTTCAAAATACCAGAAACTTACGGAGTCCAATAATATATTAGACGTTTTGAAGTCACGATAGATTACAGGCCTTTCAGCATTGTGGAGAAAGGCAAGTCCTTTGGCTGCTCCAAGAGCAATCATCATTCTTGTAGCCCATGATAAAGGGACAGTTGCCTCTGGAAGCATCAGGAAAAGTCATATCAACAAGTTGAAAAAACACCCCAAGAAAAAAAATCTTAGCTTCATAACTGTCAGCTTTGGCATTTATTTTTCACAACTAATACTGAACAAAAAATCAGAATTTATTGTTCAAGACGATTTGTCTTTTGTTATGAAGTAAGACAATAGTTTTTTTTTTTATACCAAAAACCTGATAAAGTTAGAAAAAGATACTTCATACTATTTCAAGTGTCAATAATGTTTAACCACATATTGAAAATATAAAACATTATCAAATTTAATGAAGCAGATCAGTAACCACATATTTCCAGATTCTAAATCAACACTGATCAAATACTGCATGTGTCAATTTATAGCACCAGAACAAGTGCAACCAACCAAACATCCACTTTCTTGGTAGAAATTCAACAGTAATCATCTCTACTCTAGAATAGGAAGAAATTAGGCCATTTTCAACAGTTAAATTTGAAACTTTAGAAGAATTGCCACACCAATCAATATATAACCAGAACAAGTGCAACCAAGCAAACATCCACTTTCTTGGTAGAAATTCAAATGCATTCAGAGAGTAATGCACTCACTCGGCGGCTTAGATTCTAACTTACGAAAGAAGTTTGATTCATTTTACTTTTTATTCTGTTTTCTTTAAAAGCAGTTGTTCAAAAGTTTATCCAAACAAAACCTAATTAGATTACTCAGAAGCCAAAACACCTAAGAGAACATCTCATCACTTAGATCCAAATCCATTCCATTCCTAAACAAAGCAAGAACAAAACCAACCGAAATTGAATTTTTGTTTAGAAAGGGCAAAACTCGCCGTACTTCGGAACAAGTGATTTTCCAAACTCCCTCGAAACATGAACTCATACACAAGCAGCCTGTGATCATCTTCGCAGCAGTACCCAATCAACTTCACCAGATTAGGATGCCTCAGCTGCCCTAGAAAATTCACCTCCGTCTGCACCACCAAAACACACAAAATTAAATAAACGTATGGTTTTAAATTACGCTCTGCAATTTCAACATTAAGGTATTTTGACACTCAACAATCACATCACGAAAGTAATTATGACACATCAGTCACATTTTTCCACAATTGTCTGTAATGTAAAAGTTTTCTGACTCACCACAAGACCGCAATTTAAGAAAACAAATAAAATTTTAAAAAAAAAGAAGGAAAAAATCACGCAAAAACGCACAAGCCACTCTCGATGTCCTTGTAAACCCTCTTTGTTTAACACTTTGACAGCGACAGGGAGCGATTTGAGTCCGACTCTGACGTTCTCATCAATGTAACCTTTGTAAACGGTGCCGAAGCCTCCCTCACCGAGGATATAGTCGCCGCGGAAGCTCTTCGTTATGGTCTCCAACTCGTAGAGCGTGAAGGCGATCACGTGCGTGTAGAGCAGCGTGTTGTTGCTATTGTTACCGTGCGGTGTGGAACAGGACTCGCTCAGATCCGAAGCGCACTCGCTCAGATTGTGCCTGTGACCGTGACCGTGACCGTGCTTCTTCTCGCTACCTGCATTCTGGCTCCTCGCACTCGCGCCCAACGACGTCGCATGGTGAAGCTGCTGAACAACTGAAGCAACCAAAAACACAAACAATGCGAGTGAGTGAGAACGAGTGCGCGAGTTAACACAGTGAAATTGAATTGATGAGAGTAATTAATTATGAAATTGAGAGGCCTAGATCTGAGACCTTGAGCGTTGGAAACCACAGCAGATTCCTCTCTGGTACCGCAATTGCCCATTCATTCAAGTGGTGGAGAGAGGAAACGACGTCGTCGGAGCAATTGTTGTTGCGGTGGCGGCGGTGGTGGTGGTGGTGGTGGTGATGGTGGTGATGGTGGTTGTGGGGTACTACTAGCAATTTTCTCCGAGGAGCAGATTTTCATGCTTCGCCTGGTTCTCCCCTCTTGTTCACTCCGTAAATTCTTTTGAGGTGACTCACTCGCTCTTTAATGGCATATATTTAATATTTTATTTCTTTTCTTGAGTTTGCTTTTCATGGCACTCGAGTATTTGCTTATCTATCACTTTACTTTTTTGAATATTTGTAATAAATACAAATATAGTATTTTTTTTTTTAAAATTCTTTTATAGGGAGCGTCTTGCTTGATAAATACTAGTATCATTGTATTAATTCTTTAAATCTACAATTAATGTTTACGCTCCTGATATATTCATTTTTCTGTCTATGTATTAACTGGACAGCTATATACACACTCTTTTGCAGTACCTTCTTTTTTTTTTTTATTGGATAAAAATTTTGAGGCCTTTTAGTTATTTTTAATAAGTTTTAACTAATAATAGAAATATGTTTTAAAGATTATATTAACATTTTTTATTATTAATCTATTATTTATTTTTACTTACAAGTATAACTTATGAAACACAATTATGCTCAAAACAAATAAGATTATTATTGAGTTATAAATTTTTCTTTCAAAATATTTAATATAATTATATAATTAGAACTCAATCTTAAAATCACTTATTTGTTTGAACAATTTCAGGTGAATTCGTTCATTATTCATTAGTTGCATCGTTTACTCTCTATCACTTTACTTTTTCTGTATAACAAAATATGTTTGTTTTATAGATTTAAAATTTGTTTTGGATATGAAAAACTAGTATTATCAACATTTTTTTATTTTTATTTTCATGACGAATGATATTCATATGAAAAATATCAGAATATCACATTTATAACTTTTCAATTTTTATTTTATTTTTTAGTTTAAATATAATTTTTATTTCTTTATTTTTTCAAAATTCAAAATTTTGTTTTTCTATTTTAAAATAAAGACATTTAATTATTTAATTTTTTAATTTTGTAACTGTTCTCAAATTGATAATATTGACTATTAAGACATTAATATTGATTATGATATAAATTAATTAAATTATTTTATTTTATATAATTAAATTTGAGTTATCTTAAGTTAATTTCTTATTGATTTACATATTTTTTAAATCTGATAATATCTTAAGTTAATTATTTTATTTTATATCATTAAAATTATAGATTTTAAAAAATTGAAAGAATAAATATTTTTATTTTAAAATCAAAGACTAAAAATATAAAATTAAAAAAATATAATGACTAAATATTTCTATTATAAAATAAAATAAACAAAATTAAATATTTTTAAAAATAAGAGAACAAAATTACATTTAAGTCTATTTTATTCTAATTATTCTAAATTTTTAAGAATATTAATATCTAACCAAACATATATTCAAATTCAAGAATAATGTTTCTGGTTATAATATTCCTAAAAAAATTATTGTTGAAAAATTTAAAATATATCTTGAAACAAACATCACCATATATTTCATTTAGCTAATATCTTAATTTGACATTTCTAACAAGGAACGTATGAATTGATACAGAATTGCTTCTGGTTTTAAATTTAAATCCTGAATCTGTAATAACATTAAATACATAAAAAGAGGAGAGGTTTATCATTTATAATGCCTCTCCACCACTAGATTATGAATGCTTTTTATGATGGATACCTGTTTGAAAAGAAAATAAATTCTTAAAAAGTAATATTATATTTAAATCTATAATTAATGTTTCTCTTATTATATCCATTGTTGTGTCTGTATTATTATTGATGAATGGTTTACTTAACAAAATAGAGAATCTCGTATTAATACTGAAACGAAATTAAACTAATTTAGAAGGTTTTCATATTAGCAATGTATCAAACTAAAGTACTAATAAATATAAATACAATTGACACAAAAAAAATAAAAAATAAATACAGGGTATTAATTTTAACTAAGTATTAATTTTAGTAGGTATCGTATTGCTTTCAAGTTAACCATTTTTAGTACTTAAGTCTTCGAAATATGGTGATTGTCTAAACTCACCTTTTAGATTATATCGACAGTAGTATTCACGAGTTAGATAAGTACCCTATATTTATTAGATCATTCAATTTATATTTTAAAATTTTTTATGAAAAATTTAAACATCTTTCTTAATCTCTGAAATTTAAGTAAATTTTATTTTTGATTCTTTAAATTTAAAAGTGATTTTTTTTTCTCATAATTTAGAAATAATTTTAATGTCTAATGTGTGATATTATATTCTAGTACTCCTCGATAAAAATTAAAAGTAGTCTATTTTTAAATTAGTAGAATAACATTTAAATTTGAAGGACAGAAAACAAATTTAGGGTAAAAAGTAACAAAAAGATATTTAAGCGATAGAAAATCATTAAAAAAATGAACTCTTTTCAACACATGCTGTTCCTCCTAAATTTAAAGCATGCTATGAATATAAAATAAAGTACCCTTTGCTACCGTCATGCGAAGACTGCTGCATACAGCGCAATGCAATACTAACATAATTCAACTTTCAACTTTCTAAAATAATTCAACTTTCAACTTTTTTGATACCCTTGGCCTATCAAAAAGGCATTATATTGTTTACTCATTGCACTTAACCTTTTTCTTTGTTATGAATATCGCTTAATATAATAAGTTCCAGCACATTACGGGGACATCACGTTAACAGGGTAGGTGATAAAATAAAAATGAAGGTGTACAGAAAGTTAAATCATACGGGGAAGGAACACATTGGAGGCACAATTCTTTTAAGGGAGGTAAGGTTAGTAAATCACATATGTTGCAAAGGTCAAGATCGATCTACTCCTTTCAATCAAAACTTGATGTAATGCATATATAGTTAAAATATATAGAATATCTTTTTTTTTTACGATATTAAGACATAATATATTTTATTTTCATTTTATCGGTGTTGGAATTTCTGTTTTACTGTATGATGTTATCCTTACTATATCCTATGATTATAAAAGTTTTATTAGTTGCTTTTACATTTTTATTATATTTATATGACTACTGTTAGTTTCACCTTTCAAAAAAAAAAAGACTGCTATTTTTCAATAAAATAATGCAAGTTTTCAAGCTTTAGAAAATTGTACTTCAAAACTTAAAACTTAACTGTATATATATTTCTTTTTTGGCATCATAGCTATTAACACCATAAATAATAAAAACACTTAATCAGTCTTCAATGGCTTGAGTCAAATTGGATAGAACCAATTTTTCCCTTTGGAAATGTCTCATTCCTTCTTGCAGCAATTTGAGGTCACAGACTTGAAGGCTTCATCAATGTTTTAAAGGCGTGTGCCTCAAAAAGTTTTGTCCAATGGTGAAGACAAAATCTAGAGCTTGAAGATTGGATGACAAAGACCAGTTATTCCTCAGCTGGTTGTTTAATTCCAGGACATTAGATGTTACATCCCAACTACTAATACATTGAAAAAACTCTAAAGACCATTGTAAACTTTTAGCTTTAAATACAGTACAATATGAAGGAATACCCTCCTTAAAGGCAAGTTTCAATGAACAAGAAAATGTGTCACACAAAAATGGAGGAATATCTCAGCAAAATGAAAATGTTGCTTATAATTTAAATATACCAGGAAGTCCCCTCTTAGTTCTTGACCTCACCACTTAAATTTTGACTAGCCTTGAAATTGAGTATAACCCTGTTATCTAGTTATATGAAAAAAAAAAAAAAACCTAGGTAAAATTGTATGCTACTCTGTTAACATGTGAGAACAAGTTGAAACAATTTAATTGTTTGATGGCTTGAGCGTTGGGCAAAGTTTGTAAATTTGATTCAAAACAGTGACTTTAAGGAGAATAACCGTGGTTGATGACAAACAAAAATAGTTCACAAGGTGGTCATTTCAAAGGTAGAAGAGGAAGGTCACAAGGCATGCCAATTTATCAAATGTGTAGAGGAATACGTTTTCATTAATTGTTTGCATCATTTTGATAGGAATTGTAGTGGACCTGAAAAACATTTTAATCAAAATCCATTAGTGTTTTTGCCATTCTTGGTGTTATAAAGGATAGATCCTGGATTCCTGGTATATTATTGACAAGGATTTAGCCACCATGTGACAAATGATGTGAACCAAAAATGCACGCTTACATAGATTTTTTTTTTATTATTGTGTTAAAGGCTACATTTTTTTTTCTTAGCGTTGCCATTATTTGGTAAAATTGTTGCTGAAACAAGGTTAACATCTCAAATAACCATTGTCGAAAGAAAAGACACCAATTTGTTTGCTTTAAACAACGATTTTACGCATTGTTAGCAAAAAGCCAAAAATGTTCACATACATGTGAGAGATCACGACAAGGACCTGGGCTTTGGCTTGAGGTAGCTGGTAAATTGGCCCAAGGCGAAGCCTTTTGAAGTGGCTCCAATAAAACAAGGAGAAAAACAACTATTTAATTTTGATGAAAAAGAAGCATGAAATAATATAGAAAGTTTTGCACTTTAAAATGTAAAGAACTTGGTAATAAAATAATGGCAACACAGGCCATAACCATCATGTTAAAGTTGTATGTTTTAGGTAGTAAGGCAGACGAAAAAAGGAATAAAGAATTTAAACGGTAAGCTACTAAGAAAACATGAAACGTGAAATTTGTGTGCAATGTACAAAATATTGAAAAATGAAATAAAACATACTTCATAGTTTGATCTCTACCAATAAAGGTGCCAAACGAAATTTCATTACAATTTAAAAACACTACTATATAAATGGAAAGAGAAATTAAATATCTACCGAGGATAGAAGTCACTTATAGTCATTTCATTGATTGATAATGGAGTGGAATTCTTGGCAGATTGACTGGAACTTGATTCATGTGTAACTATCTGTGGATTCATTTTACTATTCAAGATAAAGATTGCTGGTTCTAGTGGAGGTGGCAATTCAATTGAGTGATTGCTAAGATATGAAGCAATTGCCAACATTGAAGGTCTAGCATCCGGATTTTCTTGAACACATAATAAACCAATTTGAATGCACTTAATGACTTCAATTTTGGAATAATCTCCTCTCAATTTTGGGTCTAATATGTTCAGCGGTGTTTGGTCCGTCCATTGTCTCCAAACCTATATCAATTTGAAACTTAATCAAAACATTACACTTTCTTAATTTTTTGCACATAATAACAAAATAATTATTTTTTTTTGTCATGAATAACAATAATAATAAAATATAATAAAGAATTTGCTAGATACTTACAAAACTTAGAAGACCATCAACAACACCATATGATTCATAAGAACCCACATTCTTTCTTCCGGTGATAATCTCCAAAATCATAACTCCAAAACTGTAAACATCTGATTTCTCAGAAAATTGTCCAAACATTGCATACTCTGGAGACATGTACCCACTATAAAATTGAAATAAAAATAATTAAAAATAAGCTTAAATATACTATGTAAAGGATGGA
The DNA here is from genome assembly GCF_004193775.1 of Glycine soja. NCBI lineage: Eukaryota > Viridiplantae > Streptophyta > Magnoliopsida > Fabales > Fabaceae > Glycine > Glycine soja. The sequence continues at coordinate 50,287,940 of NC_041019.1, read as the reverse complement.
AAAAATGGGAATGAATACTCAAAACTTACTATGTTCCAATAATTCTGTTTGTACTTCCTTCTTGTTGATCTATTTCAACAATTCTAGCAAGACCAAAATCTGAAATTTTTGGGTTCATATTTTGGTCTAATAATATATTACTAGGTTTAAGATCACGATGTATAACTTTAAGTCGAGAGTATTCATGTAAATAAAGAATTCCTCGAGCAATTCCTCCTATAATTGTGTAACGCTCCGACCAATTGAATACCTTTTGCAATTGAGTACCTACATGAAAAGTTTAGCAAGTTAGAAAATTAAGGTATGCATATTTTGTAATCAATCACTTGATCTACTTTGAGATCTAATATGAATTAAACATCATAATTACATAATGGATCATTGTTAAAGTTTAATAATCTAATTAGAGAGGTTAAAAGTATATATCTAACCAAATAAGAAGTAATCCAAACTCTTGTTTGACACGTATTCATATATAAGTATTTTTTCTTCTTCATCCAGACAAAATCCAATGAATTCCACGAGATTTCTATGTTGAAGCTTCGCTATTAATAAAACCTCATTTCTGAACTCTTGTGCACCTTGCCTAGAAGTTTTTGACAGTCTTTTTACCGCAATATGTCTTCCATCAGTAAGAATGCCCTATAAATATAAATAATTATTTAATTATGTGTAAAACAAGCTCAAATAAGAAATAAAATTGCCATATTTTTCCTACCTTGTAAACTTCACCAAATCCACCTTTGCCAATCTTATTCTCATCTGAAAAGTTGTTTGTTGCTGCTTTGATTATAACCAAATCAAATTGCAATGGCTCTACATTAGTACTTTCAGCTCCAACTAGACAAAAATGCTTCAATTGTTAAACTATATATGCAAATTTGTCAATGCTTACCAGTTAAGGAAGTATGTATAAAAATTTCTTTTCTTACTCAAGCACTTACAATTTTCTTTGAGAATGGTCTTGTAATTCTTTGCTTTTGTACGTATGAAGTAGCATCCAAAAGAGAAGAGTATCACCGAAATGATAATGACGGGAACAACAATAGAGACAGTTGTTCGTGACGAACTTCTTATTTCTACGATAACAATAACAACAACAAAAAATGTCATTGAAATAGGTAATGACGATCGAGTTGATAGCACAGAGTGAAATTAAAGCGGATCATTTCTAATACTAGTATTAGTTATGGACTCGTGGTAGTTCGTCTTGAATTCTTAGTTGCTTTTGGAGTAAAAAGAAAGTCATTAATTGGTCTTTAATATCACAATTATGATTTTAAACATCTTATTAGAGGGGTAGCTAGATATTAATGTCGCGTATAAAAAGTGGTACTTACATATGATATGTTAATAGAGTAACACTTTTGTTCTCCAAAATACATAAGAATGTCAGATTTTTTGTAAACTGAAGATAGAAAAAATAATAAATGTGATAAAAATAGAAAAGAGAAGAGAGATAGATAAAAAGTAAATAGAGTTTATGCATTCATCTGAATTTGAACCTTTGAATAAATATTGATATTTTAAATTAAATTTATAAAAAAAAATTATGAGCATCTATATTTAACAGTTGTGATCAGCCCAATGCCCTCCCCCCATTTTCGGAAACAAATATATAAGTACGTACATAATTGCATGAGAAATATTTTCCTGTTTTTTTATGATAAAAAAAATGAAAAACGTGCATCATGCATGTAAAAATACGTTGATACCTGGACGTTGCGGGGTAGACGGCGGCGACGGCGGCAGCGGCGACGGAGACAGCGACGGGGCCATCCAATGGTTCAAAAACTGAAACTGTTCAAACCTGAGAAAACAGCTAGGGTACAGAACTCTTCCACCAACGCTCCCCAAACGACGCCAAGGAATCGCCGATACCACATCACTTAAGCATACTTCACAATCGTCGCTGGAAAGATCTCGCGTGCACTGAGCCACAATATAAAGCGTTTGGATCTGGTTCAACGCCAACGTCGCATTCCGGTACCTGGAACCACTACCTCCTGTTTGGCTCTCCATCCAAGCCAACTTATTCGAAACCGTAGAAGTAAACGAGTTTTCATCATCCCGCTCGTCACGGTTCGTCACGTTCAACTTCTGAAACCTCGGATTCCTCTCCACTACGGAGAAAAAATCCCGATCCGAAAACCGAACCAAACAGTACTCGAACCAAATCACACCCTCGTTGGCAAAACGACACTCCGAGACCACCCTCTCCGACGCGTTTCGCACGCATTCTCCACAAACGGCACGGTTATCCACGTCACCGCGACACATGAACAAGCCATACAGATTCCCAACTTGCATTTGAAATTCAGCGCCGTCGGTGGCATTAGAAATCAAGTAAGAAAAAAGAGTCGTGAGGTTTGTGTATGGTTTGAATGAAACGTCATCGTTTTGAAGAATGGCAAGGTTTGAGGAACAGTTATGGGAAATGTATCCAGAATATTTTGGATCTGAAAGTGGATATTCATATCTGGTTTCGGGAACGAGTCCACCTAATCCGTTAGAATCTAAGCTATTTTTGGTTTCTTGATAGAAAGGGTATAGTTCAAACCTAACGTTGCAGCTAGGGTACAAAACTCTTCCTCCTTGTTTCTCCTCGTATAACAACAGAAGCGTGGTTGTTGCGTTGGCGAGACAGGTGGCGCAATCTTGACGCGAGAGGTCCATGGTGCACTGCGCCACACAGTAGAGCGTCTGAATGTCCGACACGTTCGCGTGTCTGGCGGCGTAGTAGTTACTGCCCCATGTCATGGGATTTGTTGCTGCTTGTATGGTTTGGTTCATGGTGTCGGATAAGAGGCTCGTGAAGATGGTTTCGTTGCTGGAGATGTAGGCTTTGTTGAATTCGCGTACGCTGGGTTCGGTGGTGAGGGTGGAGAAGAACGAGGCGTTGGAGTAGCGAACCATGCACTCGTCGTAGTAGGTTACGGCTTGTTTGGAGACGGAGCACTGTGGGTACGAGGATAGTTTGTTGGTCGCGTTTTGGACGCATTGTTGGCAGAGTATGTGGGACACGTCGCCTCTGCACATGAATAGGCCGAAGACTGTGTTTTGGATTGTGTCGTTGTAGAATCTGTTGAAAATGGCGTTTGAAACCAAGGAAGACAAGAGGGTCTTGAGGTTTGCTTGGTAAGTGGTGTTGGTGGTGGTGTCTTGGCAAAATGGGTACATGATGATGGGAGAGACTTGTGCTTTGGTGGTTGTGAAATTGAAGAAGATGTAGAGGAAGAGAAGATTGAAGGAATTAGAAGAAGCCATGGTCGTGTTAATGAGTTTGTGCCTGTGATAATTTGTTGAGTTGAAGGAACTTTAATTAGATGCATTCTGGTTAGTGACATGTTTGTTTGGCATGGCTGATATAGGTGGAAGCAATTAAGTGAATGAGCTAGAATTCTGGTCGTTTTCATTATCTGATCAAAGATTAATTGCGTCAATGTAAGTCACTGTCTCACACTTAGGAGTGTTCTATTTTAATGGATGAGTTATTCTAGTTTGATAAATTGTGCACCGATTACGTTATGATGATAAAATAGCAGTTATTAATTTCTCCTCTTGGTTTTACAGTATGCTTTTCTCCTTTTCACATCACGAAAAGTATTGATTTAAGCTTAAAATATATATATACGTGAGTCTCATTAATATAGAAAATCCCGATTGAGTCTTCCTAGCTAATACAAGATGGTAACTTGTTAAAAAAGAAAACACATTGTTTCCATTAAAAAAGTTGTAAGAAGATCAAAATAAATTCTCTCCTGCCACTTCCTCTAGCTATATAAGGGGGGGGGGGGGGAACCAAACAAAGGGAATGATAGATTAAATGAAGGCCGATGATGAACAAATAAAAATGAGAGAGGTAGAGAGATTGGAGAAAAGCTGAAGAAGATTGATCAAGTCCTTCGAAAGATTCTTTGTTACAGTGTCTTCATTTTTAATTTTTTATAATTATTTTATATTTAATTATAACTTATTTCCAATAAAAATAATTATAAGTTAAATATTCATTTAGTCCTATGTAGTATTCATTAAAAAAAACGTAAATGTTAATTTCTATATTCATCTTTTTGTTTAGTATCGATTTTAATATTGTCAGATCTTTGTTAAGGATTTAAGATGTGTGACTAACACATGCAATAACGTGACTAAAATTAAAGTTAATTAAATTCACTATTTGGTCCCTATGATGTGGATAAGTTATAATATAATTTGGGACTATCATGTGAGCAATGGTCCCGACCAAAAAAAGTATGAAACCTGGACTAGTATGTGTAAGTTAGTGGATAACTCACTAACAACGGGTATGAGGTTAACGTCACATTATTGTTTGTGAAATCATTTGAAATTTAAAATCTACGTTCTTAATAAATTTAGCAAATTATTATTAAAAAACAATTTCAGCAAATGAGATTACATAATCGTAAACAATCCATGAAAATAAAAATCTTATAGAATCAATTTAACCACATATTGTGCAAGCTAGATTATGCAAATTGTAAACGATCAATTTACAAAAATATAACCATGCCACCACCTCTAGCACAACATCGCCACCTCCACACGAAGGCTCTGTGGCGTGCCTGCAACACTGCCACCTCCAATCCGTGGTTTGGCTGCTGCGAGCCATTACCACCTGTGTCACGCTCGTCAGCAACAACATCCTATGGTTACGAGATTTCTTCTTGGTGGCAACTAGGAAGAATTAAGAATCATGAAAATTTGATAGAATAGAGCAAGGGAGATTTTTTTGGAAAGAACGGATTAAAATGATTAGAATTTGAAACAAGATTTGAGTTTTTTTATGGTGGTAAATTTTAAATTTTAAAATTCTGGGTTGATTAAACTGATGTCAAATTTTAAAACCCTCATGATCACTAATGTAATTTTAAAATTTAGTGTCTACTATTATATTTTAATTATGTAATTTTGATTTATCCCTTAACTTTGACATATAAAACTAAATGAAAATGTTGACATGGATGTGCAGTACAATGTCATATTAGCATTTTCGTTAAATAACAATAGCAACACAATTAATAATGGTTGTTGTGTATGAGACCAATGGTTGGTGTGCATTGCCTATATGTTCCTTGTCCCCGCAGAACATGGTGATGATCTCCATGGCGAGTGTCACAATCCAAGGATTCCACTCTTTGTGGTATGACTGTGCATATGGTTTAAGGTTTAAGAAAAGAATGTGCATGCTACGAAGGCACTTAGGGATGTCAACTATGATGACGCTTTGTGTGATCAAGCACTCTTTATATTGATTTTTTTTTAAGTGATTAATAAAAATGCATCTTCTTTTGCTTATATGATTGATTCCTATGATATGTGGGACATGCTTGATTAGAACATACAAATTCTACTTATGTTTTTAAATTACAACGACTAGGCTTAATCAACATGCATGATAATCAAACTAAAAAAATGTGATCTATTCATTGAATCAAAATTAACTAAAATTCATTGTCCTTCTATTCAATGTGAAACTGAATTGCTTAACATAATTCATTTTTTGATCTTGTTAATTTAAAACAGACTATGTCTAGAGGATGTAAAAGTTATTTTGTAAGTTTTATAGATGACTTCTCTCAATATACTAGAGTTTATTTGATTAGACAAAAAGATGAAATGTTTAACATGTTTTTATCTTATAAAACTAAAGTTGAAAATCAACTAAATAGAAGAAAAAAATAAGATTCGATAGGGATGGTGAATACACTTTGTTTCATGAATTTTGTGTAAAGGAATGTATAATTCATGAGGTAATCCCACCATATTTAGCTAAGTCAAACGAAGTAGCGGAGAGGAAAAATGAAACCCTTAAGGAGATGATGAATGCTTTACTTATAAATTCCTTAACACCTAATAACCTTTGGGGAGAAACCCTTTTAACAACTTGTTTTTTACAAAATAGGATCCCACATAAGAAAACAAGAAAGACACCTTATGAGTTTAAGGGAAATAGAACCTAAGACTTCTTATTGCATGTTTCTTGGTTATGTAGAACATAATATTGCCTATAGGTTTCTTGTCCTCAAGAGTAATGTGCTTGATTGCAATACTATCATAGAAATTAAGAACATTGATTTCTTTGAATACATATTCCCTTAAAAATCAAGTGCTAGTTCTAGTACCAATACTAGTCTTGAGCAACCTATTGAAACCTATAGTGAACCTATGTGTAAGGGCTTGAGAAGAAGTAAAAGACAAAGGATAGAGAAATCTTTTGGAGATGATTTTTATACATATCTTGTTGAGGATGACCCTTTGAGTTTTTCTAAAGTGTTAGTTCTTTATATGCAAACCTTTGGAAACAAGCCATTAAGATTGAAATTGATTCTATCAAGAAGAACAACACATGGACTTAGTAGATTTACATAAAGGAGCAAAGCCAATTGGATGCAAATGGATCTTTAAGAGGAAGTATAACCCTGATGGATGAATAGACAATTGTAAGGCTAGATTGGTCGCTAAAGGGTTTCTAAAAAACCAGACATATAATACTTTGATACCTTTGTGCATGTTACTAGGATTTCCTTTATTTGAGTTTTGATTGCTTTAGCTGCCATCCATAAGTTAGTGACTCATCAAATGGATGTGAAGATAGCTTCCCCTGATGGTGATTTAGAGGAAGAGATATATATGACTCAACCTTAAGGGTGTGAGGTTCCTAGTCAAGAAAACAAAGAGTGCAAACTTTTAAAATCCCTATATGGTTTAAAATAGGCAGCAAAACAATGACATGACAAGTTTAATGAGTCTTTACTTGGTGATAGTTTTTCCTCTAATGATGTTGATAGATGTGTGTACACAAAATTTGTGAATGGTGATTGTGTCATTATATGTTTATGTGTGGATGGCATGCTTATCTTTGGTACATGCATTGATATAGTTTTAAGAACTAAATCATTCTTGGTATCTAAATTTGATGATATGAAAGATATAGGTGAAGCAAGTTATAAAAAAGTATTTAATGCAATTGTGTGTTTATACCATGCATGAATGTTCTTATTTATAATGAATAATCAATACAATATATGGAAACATAAGAGACTATCAATGAAAATAATCCCTAATTATTTATTGAGATAATTCCCTAATTATAATGATCAAATTATATATTTAACACTCCCTTCAAGCTAGAGCATATATATCACATGAACCAAGTTTGTTACAGATGTTGCCAATACAAGAGCTCTTGAGAGATTTAGTAAGCATGTTTGCAAGTTGGTTGTTGGAGTTGACAAAGTCAGTGATAATTTTGCCTGAGAAAACCTTTTTTCTCACAAAGTAACAATCAATCTCTATATGTTTAGTCCACTCATGGAAGATCAGATTTGATTCGATAAGAAGAGCATCTTGATTGTCATATCAGTTTAGTATCCCAAGTGTCTTTAAATTTTAGTTGTTGGAGAAGTTGCCTAAGTCATGTAATCTCACTTGCGACGACTGACATAGCATGATACTTAGCTTCAACTAACTATTTTGTGCTTCTTGCTTCTCCAAGAAATCAAGTTCCCTCCAATGAGAATACAATACCCAAAAGTAGACCTCTTATTTGATGGTGATATTGCCTTTATCTCCATATATTAATATGCAGCTTGGTGCATCCTTGAGGTATTAAAGACCATGTATCACAACATTCCAATGACTATCACATGGTTTCTTTATGAATAGGCTAACCACACTAATCGCAAATGTGATGTATGGTCTAGTAACAGTGAGCTAAGTAAGTCTGCCTATTAGACAACGATATCTTCTGGGGTCTTTCAATGACTCCCCCTGACCTGGAAGAAGCTTCATATTAGGATCCATGGAAGTGTCGCTCAGGCGACAATCAAGCATACCAGTCCCGGTAAAAATGTCTAAAGCATACTTCTACTAGAAAATGACAATGTCAAATGAGGATTGAGCAACTTTAATGTCAAAGAAGTACCTGAGTGAACCTAAGTCCTTAATCTGAAATTGACTATGAAGGTGAGACTTAAGATGGAGGATCCCCTTAGAGTCATCGCCATCATTTTATTGTTATTTATTGCTTTTAATTGATGATAATTTGAATATAATTAAATATGCCTAGGTTTGGTTTTGTTATCAAAATAAAATAAATATTTTTAAAAAAGTTGAACTTTCTACATCTGCTATCAAAAACCTAATGTAGAAAGTATCTTTCCATGATAGTTTTCCTTAAAATCATTTTTGAAAATGCATGTTCAAAGAAGGTTTTGGAAAAAATCATCTTTGAAAGTCGATTTTCCATGATGATTTTTCCCAAAATCGTTTATGAAAACACACTCCAAAGACTTTTTTGATACATTTTTTAAGATGGTTTCACAATGGTTTGAAATCGTCATTAAAAGCATTCCACTTTTAACGACAATCGTTTCAACGACAGTTAAAAACCATTATTGAAACACTTTTAGAACCATTATTAAAAGACTTTTTTGTAATAGTGAGAGCACATATAAATATCCGACACACATATGACAACAACAAAAAATTATGGGGGTGTACTATGATTGGTAAACCATTAGTACACGCCAAGTGTTTTAGGTTCAATAACTTGTTACACCTACTACATTGTGTGTCATGTCTTATCAGTTTAGGCCTGATTCAATAGCTTGTTACGCCAAGTTCGGTGCATTATATCCCATGTGAACCCAGGAACTTAAAATGTTTTAAAAAAATGTTTTATTTATCCTTTTGTAATATGTGGGGGGTTGTTGTAGTTTTGAGTATTACAAAAGGCAAAGTCCCGCATTGCCTAGGATAGTCTTGGCTCACTTGTTCATATATCAACTTGTAATATGAGCTTTCAAAGTGACTAGCAAGAGATGAAAGTGTTGTGTGCATGAGCTTGGGCCATGTGGGCTGGTCGTAGTATGTATCCATTAATTTTCCCTCTTGTGCGTGTGATAATGGGTCGTGCAAAGTTTTACATTTTTAATTAATTAAATTATTTTTTAGAATTATTTGAATTTCAAAAGCTTGTCTAGAAAATCTTGTTTTAAATGAACCATATTTTTATTTAGTTTAATTAGTATAATCATGGGCTTTCCAGTCCAATCATTTATTTAGTTTCCTGTTTTGTTTTAAACGTTTTTTTATTACTATATCAATTACCTTAATCACAGTTTGATTACCATTTAATTTCAAGCAATCATATGGTCTCTTTCAGACCTATAGATACTAGTCTCTTGATCGAGTTTTTCACACACCAACATTTCCTCTCCTCTTTTACTTTCGTTCTCTCTTCTCTGTTCTTGGGTTTGAATTTTTGTCGTTACCAATTTTGTAGCCACAACACATCAGGGAAGTTCCTGTTGTATACCGAGGGACTTGCATGGATACTACAAATAAGTCCTTTAGGAAAATGCTCATATATGCCTCAGGAAGACACTGTTTGTGACCTTCAGCACCATTTCCAACAACGAATGGGTTATCAGAGATTACAAAGGATATTTTCAAGGAGCATTTGCGTGCAAATTGAAGACCTGCTTTGTTATTCAATCTGAATTATAGGTCATCCTTCATATGGTATCAATATGGCTCGGGAATGTGGGTGTGTATGTCTTTGAAGATCTACTCAGATGCTGAGTATGTTATTCAAATGTTAAAAGATTTCAAGGATTTGTAGGCTCAAGACAAAGATTATTGTGGATGCGATCAAGGCAAGTGTGGTATCTCAAATGAGAGTTCAATTTATTCATGTTTATAGAGAATGCAATAAGGTTCCAGACATATTTGCAAAGTACAATCTCTCCTTAGAGGAGGGATTTAGTTTAGGTTTTAGGCTTGGTGTAACTTTTTCTGTGTTTTTGTTTTCAGGCTTTTGCCCCTTGAATGAAACAAAAAAAAGCATGACAATTAATTTTGTTGGTATAAAAAATTAACATATATGTCGCATACTATAAATATAATGTAGCATTTATTCTAAAATTTTAAAAGTCATGTAGCTTAAGTGTTAAGTGATGATATTAACATATGCATAAGAATTAAAGTGAAAATAAATAATTATGTTTAGGGGCTTATTTGATAACTTCTTATATATTTAGATAGAGACCAAAATAATATTTTACTATTTGAAACTTTCTTATTTTCAAGGACTAATTTGATAATGCTACACATTTTTAAGAATCAAAATGGTGATTTATTCTTATTTGTTACATTTTTTAAGTGGCCTTGATTGATCGTGACAGATGTCACATAAAATAATTGTTTTAAAACAAAAATGATTTTATATCTTTTTGGCTCCTTAACGATGTGAGATTTTTTTTATTGACAATTGGGAATAACATAATATTTTCTCCATTAATTATAAGATTTTATTTTTGACTTTTGACAATCATTTGTTGTATTTTCTAATTTCTCATAATCATTCTCAAGAAACATAAGTCATTCATAAAAAGTTATATTTGGCAGAGTTAGTTGTGCCTTACTTGGTTCACTGTCCCCACATGAGATAGCTTACACAAACTTGGTTGAGTTTTTATTATGCCAACATTATCATTTAGCGAAATGGGACTAACAAAAGGTAGTAAGTTCAAACATTAAAATTTTTCAGGTAGTTATTCGATAAAAATTAATTTTTAGGTAGTAATCTAAAAATGACTTATTTTTTAGGTATGAAAAACTTATTTAAATCATATAATTGTTGTTTTGCGGTCTATGATCAATGTATACATGCAACATGTTATATGTCTTTCCTTACTCTTCCTTCACTATTCTCTAAACCAAAAATATAGATCCTACCATTTGATCTTGTGAGGTTCTCTTTGAGCTTTGTCCAAATATTACATACATGTGTCTTAACTTTTTAATTTCACTTTTAATACTATCTTATTAATCTAATTCAATTGGTTAAACATGATAAATTGATAAGTGAACAATTGTAAATTTTAAATAGTATTTTTTTATTCCTACCAATAAAAAATATCTTATTAAATTAATATATTTCTTATTTTAAATGAGAGATTATCTTAAAAAAATAAACAGATAAATTTTTGAAGTCTATATAAAAGTAAATTACATATATGTTCATCAATTTATTTTAATTAATTTTTAGTTTTTTGACAAGTTTACAAATATTTGATCAAATAAAAGTGTTTGAGAAATATTTTTTTCTTATTAACTTATAAGATTTGCTTTTAAACATAACTTAAATTTACGATTACCATTTTTATTTTTATTTTTAATAAAATAATAAATTTATCATTTTATCTGAAATTAAATTATTTATTTTGGTAAAACTCCTCCTTATCATTTGTTAACTAAAAAATTATTTTTTAGATTGGCTTAGATAAGTTTTTCATACCTAACTTAAATTTACAATTGCACATCATTGAGCTATGATAAGTTTTTCATACCTACAAAAATTATTAAACATAACTTAAATTTACAATTACACATCATTGAAGGCTTTGATAAAATTTTCAGATTATTACCTAAAAATTAATTTTTTTGTCAAATAACTACTAAAAAAATTGTTATATTTCAACTTACTACTTATCATTAGTCTCATTCCGTTAAGTGATGATGTGACAAATAAAATATCATATCATCATGTTTTATTATTGACACCTTATTGACACGTCACCACCTTTAATTATGTGTCAATGATTAGGCGTGATGACATAACATTTTGTTTGTCATACCATCACTTAATAAAAGAGGACTAACAATAGGTAGTAATTAAATTGAAACAAATTTTTTTTCGATACTTAATTAAAAAAAATAATGTTAGATAGTAATATAAAAATGACATATTTTTAAGATATGAAAAACTTAATTAATCCTAAAATATTATTTGACAAATTGTGTCATAGGGGACAAATGGACAAATTATGTAGTATATGTTTTGTGTTTTCTTAGATTATATAGGGCTTTTGATTTTAGTTTAGGCAGTTTTAACTTGGTGTCTTTACTAGTTATAGCTTTGTATAGTAGACCATTTAATGTTGACCTATGACATGCCTTATGCTAATGTTTTCTCTTTTTTAAGTAATAAAATTCAGTTTGCTTATCACAGAAGAAAGTACAAATATAAAATACCTAAAAAATTGAAGTTTGATTTGTTTCAGTTTTCAAATATAAAATATCTTTTTACATTTGAAATTTGTTAATGACTCTTAGATCGTTTAACATGGCAAAGAAAATTGGACTACAAAATTTGTATACAATATTGTGATTCTCACGAAGTATTTAGTAATGAATATATTGAAGGGTTAATTGCATTTGGTTCCTTTACTATTTATTGAATGTGAAGTCCTTTCATTTCCCCCCCCCAGCAAATTTGGTCCCCGTTAGTTCATTACTATATTTTAATTATGTAATTTAGGTTCATTTGCTAACTAATTGACACATAATATTAAATAAAATGTTGACGTGGAATATCATGATTTTTTTAAAGAAACATATAACATCATGATAGAGCTGAGAAAGATATCATGATATTTATTTAAAATTATTTAGAAAAATAAAATAATTTGTAAAATTAATTAGGAAAATGATAGGACTGCATGCCCGTAACAATTTGTTCTCACTATCCCCAAGCCGTTCTATTTTCCATTAGTGATTCCTCTAGCTATTTGGAAAAACCAAGCTCCAACCTCAGGGCTGCAGGCTGCTACTTTTACCTCACCGCCAGAAATTGCTTCCCTAGTGTAAGAAGAAAATTCTTCATTTCCTAAACTCGATAAATAAATAAAATCACAGCAACAGATTATTCAAATCAAACAAACATACTTCAATGCCAGATTAGTTCAAAATCAAACCCAACGCCAAACACAAACAAACCCATCGATTGACCTCTCTCTATCGTCTTCCCCCTTCCCCTTTCCGTTGTCGAGCGCCAAGTACAATCGAGATCTCGTCGGCAAAGTAAAACGTCGGAGTGGTGAGTCTGCGAATGTCTGTCTAAGTCATGTAACACCTTGACGAATCCTTAGCATTTTATTTGATAAGCATGAAAAGTAACGTGTGGAAAATAAACTACTTTAAAAACTACTTAATTTTTTATTATTTTTAATTTTATCTTTATAATTTTATTTAAAATTTTATTTTACCCTTTTATTTAATTTATTAAAAATCCTCTTAGGTTTGGAAAACTTCTCTTTCTAATTTATTATTCTTACATGTATACATAGTCAACTCGCCAATTATCATGATCGCATTAAAGTTAAAAATTACTTGAATCATATCAATTTTACAATTATTTGCTCAATTATTTTTTTAATTATATAACATAATCTAAATGAAATTTTAAATATATATGATTAGTTCAAAATAAAAGATCCGATTTGTATCATGAAGCAAGTGAGAGATGTATACATCTAAGTTATTCTTGTATAAATAGAAAAATAAATGTTTAAGAAAATTCTAAAAATATTTTTTAATTTTTTTGTTTTAAAATAATTTTATTAAAGTATTTAAATGTAAGAAAATGATTTTAAACAATAAAAGTTATTCAATACTACAAATAATGATTTTAACATTGTTACATTAATATCAATTTTTTGATAAATCCAATATTAAATAAAATGCGATGACATATTCATAAATAACACAAGTTTATTAACATCAATTTTTTCAGAAAATCGATATTAACATAAGTTTATTAACATCGATTTTTTCAAAAACCAATGTTAACAAGGGTGATTTCATTTCATTTTCTATTTTTTAGTAGTGATTTCATTTCATTTTAGTTTTTTTGAAAAAAATAAAAAATTTGAGTTTAAACAACGTGAGCAAAATCACTGCATCTTTATCATTTTCTTATAATACAAAATTTAAAAATCATTATCCTACTTTTTAAGAATATAAGCTATTAGAAATAAAATTAAATGTAAAAAATATTAAATATATTTTGTTACATCATTCAATATTTATCCATTAGTCTTATCAAACACTTTAGATTAAATCAGTTAGTTTATAAGCTTTTAAGTTTCAATTAACTTCTAATTTTTCAGCTCTTAACTTATAAATTATAAGTTTTACCTAACTTATCAACTAGTTTTATCAAATAAAATCACAACTTATAAAAAATAAAATACCAAAATAAACATGCATACCAAACAAATTTATTTTGACCAAAATAACTTCTAAGATAGTTGAAGGAGCTTATAAGCTCCTTATGTTTAGCCGAAAGTTGATAGGTATTTTTTAAAGTCTTATTAAGAATTAATTCTAATGTAAAAGTTATTGAAAATTGAAACAAAATGCATACATTATTTCTTTACAGGTATTTTATATTTGTACTTTCTTTTTTATCAGCAAAATAAATTTTATTTATTACTTAAATAAGAAAACTTAAGCTAAGCGCATAAGACATGTCATAGGTCAACATAAAAACGTCTTAATACATAAGGTACAACCAACCAGTAGTAAAGACTAGAGTTGAAGTCCAAAAGCTTTACACATTTTGAGAAAACCAACATCATAAAACATACTTCATATTTTGACCTCTATGACATAATTAAGTCCCATATAAGGTTTTATAATAAATTAAAACATGCATGACAGATAATGATATACAAAAATGAATTATCTAGGGTAGAATGTACTTATAGACATTTCATTGATAGAGGATGATATGAAACTGTTGGAAGATTGCCCTGAATTTGATTCATAGGCAATTGGATCCATTCTATTGTATAAGAAAAAGGTTGGTTCATGTGGAGTTGGCAACTCAATCGAGTGATTATTGAGATATGAGACAATTGACATCATTGTTGGTCTAGCATTTGGATCTTCTTGAACACATAATAAACCAATTTGAATGCATTTGATGACTTCAATTTCAGAATAACTTTCCTTTAATTTTTCGTCTAATGTGTTGAATGGTGTTTCATCCCTCCAATGTCTCCAGAACTGTAACAATATGTAAGTTAGGCAAATCATTAATTACACTTTCCTACTCTTAGATTGACTTAATTGTACACTAAGCATGGGTAAAAATAAAGGGGAAATATTGTAAGATTATTGCACTCACAAATTTTAAAAGGCCATCATCAACAACACGACGTGGTTCATATGAACTTATATTCTTTTTCCCACTAATAATCTCGAGAACCATAACTCCAAAACTGTATACATCCGATTTCTCAGAAAATTGTCCAAACATAGCATACTCTGGAGCCATAAAGCCGCTGCAAAATTAAGGGAAAATTAAAAAAAAACCTTAAAAATATCATGCAAAGGACAGTAAGGAATGAGAGTATTCAAAACTTACTATGTTCCAATAATTCTATTTGTACTTCCTTCTTGTTGATCTAGTTCAACAATTTTAGCTAGTCCAAAATCTGAAATCTTTGGATTCATATTTTTGTCTAATAGTACATTACTAGGTTTAAGATCACGATGTATAATTTTAAGTCGAGAATATTCGTGTAAATATAGAATTCCTCGAGCAATTCCTTCTATGATTTTGTAACGCTCAGACCAAGTCAAAACCTTTTCTAGTTTAGTATCTACACAAGAAATATTCATTATGTGAGTAAATTCAGTGATATTCATATGTTTAAGATATAATATAGTTAATATCTTAAATACATAATGTATGAATGTTAAGCTTTAAAAAACTAAAGAGAGGTCTAAAGGATCAAACCAAATAAGAAGTAGTCGAGACTCTTGTTTGGCACGAATTCATATATAAGTATTTTCTCTTGCTCTTCAAGACAAAATCCAATAAATGTCACTAAATTTCTGTGTTGAAGTTTGGCTATCAACAAAACCTCATTTTTAAACTCCTCTACACCTTGCTTTGAAGTTCTTGAGAGCCTCTTTACTGCTATTGGTCTTCCATCACTAAGAATGCCCTAAAAATGTAGATATTTATAAGTTAAAAATAGGAACATATAAGAAATAAATTTAACACATTTTCTTCTACCTTATAAACTTCCCCAAATCCTCCTTTGCCAATCTTGTTCTCATATGAAAAGTTGTTTGTAGCTGCTACAATTGTTGGCAAATTGAATTGCAATGACTCTATGGAGGAACTTTCATGTCCAACTATATAAATGAAAATACTTGAATCATTAAGCTAAATTTGTAAGGTGGCGCTTGATTTGAATATTTTTTCTGTTTTCATTTATAAAGAAAATATAAATAATAGTGAAAATACATGTACTAAAAATTTAGAAAATATTTTCTCTAGAATTATTTTAAAATAGACCAAAAAATAAAAATAACAAATCAATATTTTTAGCTTTTTCTGAATAAGTGAAAACGTAATAACACCTAAAAGAACTTTTTTCTTAATACATATTTTATAAATCTTAAAATTTTGAAAATAAAAATGATTTGCAAAAATAAAAAATAAAACAGAAGATAAACACTCAAACTCCAAAAGCCACCTAAACTTCTTTAAGTTTTCTAATTGAAAAGTTAGTATTAAAATTTCATTTTTTTACTATACTTACAGTTTTCTCTGAGAATAGTTTTATTATTCCTTGCTTTTCTTCTAATCGAATAGTAGCAAAAGGTGAAAAGTACCCCCAAAACAATGATGGCGGAGGTAAGGATCAAGATAATAGTTCGTGATCGACCTTTTCCTACATTAAAAAAAAGTCACATGGTGAATTGATAGCAAGAAAAGAAGTGCTTTATTATTATTGGTAGTATAAATCTAAATTTTATATTCATAATTTAATGTTTGTTAAATAAAGATTATATCAACAAAGATAAGTGCAACATTAGACCTTTTAGATATGATTCTTTTACGATGAATATTATCTCTTTTAAAATTACAAATCTTAATTCAAATATTACTATACACTAATAAAAGATAAACTATTTCATCAAAATCATAAAATTTCTAGAGTACACTCTTTGTACATTTTTTTAAATCTTAATTCATTAAGTAATTGAGTCTTATTTAAGTAATTGAGTCTTATAAATAAGAATATAGGTAATATATATTTTATTATTTAGATATGTTACTTTCATTTTTATTGTTTTAATTTTTTTTGTCCAATAAAAGACTCATAGCATAGTGACTCTTATAAAAAAAAAATAGAGAGAAAGGCAAATTACTTTTTTTTTCAATAAGAATATCACCTGTGAAAGACTAATTTCATTTTGTGGAATTATATTTTTCTCAACAAATTCTTTTTAACAAAATCTTTTTCATACATACCACTAAAAGTCAAACTCTCCACCACATGCATACTTACATGGAAAACAAATTACTTTACCAGAGATCTAAAGTATACACTAACATTATAACCTAGAATAAATTAGTGAAGCTTACTTCGTAAAAAACATAATGCTCGTCCCTAAATACAAAATATTATTGTTTAGAAATCACCATATTCTTTTCTACTCCCTTTTCTTTAGAGATTTCTTTGTATTATAAAAGTCTTTTTTAAAAAGAAAATTGTAATAACCTGATGCTGGTGCTAGTAGAAGTGGATGAGTAATTGCTGTGGTGGGAATCAGATCGTAAAACTGGAACAATTCAAAGCGGAGAATACAGGTAGGATACAGAACTCTGCCACCTAGGCTTCCCAAACGAGTCCATGGAATTGCTGATCCAATCATATCACTTAGGCAGGCACTGCAATCATCACTAGTTAGATCCAATGCACACTGAGCAAGAATATAAACCCTTTGTTTATTATTCAATATCAATGTTCCATTTTGATATTTGTCAAGAATTTGGCCCGTGCCATCCGCCATTGCAGCTAATTTATTGGATATCAATGTCAAAGCATGAGAGGAATATTGCACCCGATTATCGGTGTCGGTGACATTCAGATCCACATAGCTGGGACTTGTTTCCATGGCAAAGGATCGATTTGAATAGCGAAGCCAGCAGTGATTGTACCAAATCACACCCTCCGCAGCCAAACCACACGTGGAGAATATTTTCTCCGTTGCGTTTTGGACGCATTCTCCACAAAGGGTACGAGAAAGGTCGACACGACACGTGAAGAAGCCTTGCAGTGTTCCCGCTTTTTTTCTGTTTCTGTTGCCACTGGTGGCGTTGGAAGTCAAGTCAGAGAAGAGGGTCTTGAGGTTTGATTCGAAAGCAGTATCGTTAATGATTTGGTCGGTTGAGCAGTTGTGAGAAATATAGCCAGGATCTTCTGAATATTCTGAATCCGTGTGTGAATATTTTGTCTCAGGAACAATTCCTTCTGGTAGTGCCTCATCCGTGACATTGCGGAAGAAAGGGTACAATTCAAACCTAATGTTACAACTGGGAAACACAACTCTACCTCCTTGCTTTCCTTCACAGCAGTCTGGGAGGTACTCTATTGCTTGAGTAAGACAGGCTGTGCAGTTTTGGGGTGAGAGGTCTTGTGTGCACTGAGCCAGACAGTATAGGGTCTCAGAATTAGAATAGTTTGCTTGCTTTGTGGAGTACATGTTACCAGAAATGGCTGCTTCATGTGCAGTTTGGTTCATGGTGTTGTACAACAAACTCATGAAACTTGCTGGGTTGGAGGAGATATTGGCCAAGCTCGACTCGTAACCGAAGGGATGTGTGGCCACTTTGGAGAAGAAAGAGACGTTGGAATACCGAACCATGCACTCCTCGTACCAAATCACATCCCATATGGACCTGGAACAATCTGGCTCTGAATATTTGATGTGGGTTGCATTTACCACACACTGCCCACAGAGTTGAGAGGGTACATCACCCCTGCACATGAACATACCATACACCGTGTCAAAGGAGTTTCTGCCCACCACTGTGTCGTAGAAGAATGTTTTGGCGGTTGCCTTCGAAGATAAGGAAGATAAGAGAGTCCTCAGGTTCTTTTCATAGGTGCTGTTGGCAGGGGTTTGGCTGTCACTGCACAGTTGGTTAAGATAATCGTGGGACTCCTGTGCTTTAGTAGTTGGGAAATTGAACAAAATAATAAGGGTAAAAAGGAAGATGAGCTTGAAGGAATTCGAATGCATGATTATTTTAATGTTTCACAACACTACGATATTATGGTGGAGGATTGATCGATGGATTTTTGCTGTTCATAGTTTGTCCAGGTTTCCTTGATGAGTATTTGTTCCAAGATATATAGTTATGAGGAAACTGCAATGTAATTTCGTGCCTGTTTTTGTCAAACTAGTTTTCTTTCTTCATTTTTTTTCTTTCCTTCAATCAGCAAGACAGCAACGCATTCAATTTTTTAATTTAACACGGCACTGACTGAAGACTAGATACAAACAAGTCAATGAACCCTTAACCACGTGATTCACTCTCATTATTTTCCCAGAGGTTGTTCACATTCCTTTGGGTCCTGTAATATGGGTTGAATGGGCTCATGAAGATGAAATTTCTATATATTTTTCCATAAGATTCATTGGACGTATAATTTGGCATGACAATCAAGGACTGGTGGTGAAAGCAAGTCAACGAAGTCAACAGCCCACGTTTTTTTTCATATGAGACAGTATTTTCTCCGGAAATTTTTTATAATTTCCAAGGATGCATGACTTTTCTTTAGTTAAAATGATTCCACAAGAATTAAATTAAAGAATGCAAAAGCGAGACTGTGAATGCGAACGATCGGGGAAAGTCTGTAAATAGCAACTGCAGAAAACTACAAAAGAGAAAATAATTAACATTGCTATTGAAGAAAGAAATATCTTCCTCATTGATAATGAAAGGGTAGGAGATAGAGAAATGATAGAGTCACATACATACTCTTTCAAATATATTGATCGGTAAAAATTTATTAAAAATCATAAAATTCAATTGATTTCATATTTTATTTAATGAGTTTGTATTATGCTTTTCTAATTTTTTATATATTTTAACCAATAAAAATATGTATGAAAAGTGTGTACCAGCTTCCAATGCTTAAGCTGGTACAAATTAATGCAACTGACAAGTCTTTCTTGACGCGAGTGATGATTAAGCTCCCTAGGGTTTCAAACGCCCGCAATATCGTTCCAATTAATGCTTGAATCTTAGACACAAGCTGGTATAACAAAAACGAGTTCATCATTCCTGATAACCAGATACTCCAAAGAGTGGTTACTAAGAGCACTCCATCCACCTTTGTTTTCTGCTATAGCCAATCTGCCCAAACAAGATTGGAACGACTAGGGAACAGAAGTTTATCATCCAAAATTTTGCCAATAACTTGAATCCAGAGTTTATAATAAATTAAAACATGCATGACAGATAATGATATACAAAAATGAATTATCTAGGGTAGAATGTACTTATAGACATTTCATTGATAGAGGATGATATGAAACTGTTGGAAGATTGCCCTGAATTTGATTCATAGGCAATTGGATCCATTCTATTGTATAAGAAAAAGGTTGGTTCATGTGGAGTTGGCAACTCAATCGAGTGATTATTGAGATATGAGACAATTGACATCATTGTTGGTCTAGCATTTGGATCTTCTTGAACACATAATAAACCAATTTGAATGCATTTGATGACTTCAATTTCAGAATAACTTTCCTTTAATTTTTCGTCTAATGTGTTGAATGGTGTTTCATCCCTCCAATGTCTCCAGAACTGTAACAATATGTAAGTTAGGCAAATCATTAATTACACTTTCCTACTCTTAGATTGACTTAATTGTACACTAAGCATGGGTAAAAATAAAGGGGAAATATTGTAAGATTATTGCACTCACAAATTTTAAAAGGCCATCATCAACAACACGACGTGGTTCATATGAACTTATATTCTTTTTCCCACTAATAATCTCGAGAACCATAACTCCAAAACTGTATACATCCGATTTCTCAGAAAATTGTCCAAACATAGCATACTCTGGAGCCATAAAGCCGCTGCAAAATTATGGGAAAATTAAAAAAAAAACCTTAAAAATATCATGCAAAGGACAGTAAGGAATGAGAGTATTCAAAACTTACTATGTTCCAATAATTCTATTTGTACTTCCTTCTTGTTGATCTAGTTCAACAATTTTAGCAAGTCCAAAATCTGAAATCTTTGGATTCATATTTTTGTCTAATAGTACATTACTAGGTTTAAGATCACGATGTATAATTTTAAGTCGAGAATATTCGTGTAAATATAGAATTCCTCGAGCAATTCCTTCTATGATTTTGTGACGCTCAGACCAAGTCAAAATCTTTTCTAGTTTAGTATCTACACAAGAAATATTCATTATATGAGTAAATTCAGTGATATTCATAGGTTTAAGATATAATACAGTTAATATCTTAAATACATAATGTATGAATGTTAAGCTTTAAAAAACTAAAGAGAGGTTTAAAGGATCAAACCAAATAAGAAGTAGTCCAGACTCTTGTTTGGCACGTATTCATATATAAGTATTTTCTCTTGCTCTTCAAGACAAAATCCAATAAATGTCACTAAATTTCTGTGTTGAAGTTTGGCTATCAACAAAACCTCATTTTTAAACTCCTCTACACCTTGCTTTGAAGTTCTTGAGAGCCTCTTTACTGCTATTGGTCTTTCATCACTAAGAATGCCCTAAAAATGTAGATATTTATAAGTTAAAAGTAGGAACATATAAGAAATAAATTTAACACATTTTCTTCTACCTTATAAACTTCCCCAAATCCTCCTTTGCCAATCTTGTTCTCATATGAAAAGTTGTTTGTAGCTGCTACAATTGTTGGCAAATTGAATTGCAATGACTCTATGGTGGAACTTTCATGTCCAACTATATAAATGAAAATACTTGAATCATTAAGCTAAATTTGTAAGGTGGCGCTTGATTTGAATATTTTTTTCTGTTTTCATTTATAAAGAAAATATGAAATAAGTGAAAATACTTTTACTTAAAATTTAGAAAATATTTTCTCTAGAATTATTTTAAAATAGACCAAAAAATAAAAATAACAAATCAATACTTTTAGCTTTTTCTGAATAAGTGAAAACCTAATGAAGAACTTTTTTTCTTAATACATATTTTATAAATCTTAAAATTTTGAAAATAAAAATTATTTGCAAAAAATAAAAAATAAAACAGAAAATAAACACTCAAACTCCAAAAAGCCACCTAAACTTCTTTAAGTTTTCTAATTGAAAAGTTAGTATTAAAATTTCATTTTTTTTTACTATACTTACAGTTTTCTCTGAGAATAGTTTTATTATTCCTTGCTTTTCTTCGAATCAAATAGTAGCAAAAGGTGAAAAGTACCCCCAAAACAATGATGGCGGAGGTAAGGATCAAGATAATAGTTCGTGATCGACCTTTTCCTACATTAAAAAAAAGGCACATGGTGAATTGATAGCAAGAAAAGAAGTGCTTTATTATTATTAGTAGTATAAATCTAAATTTTATATTCATAATTTTATGTTTGTTAAATAAATATTATATCAACAAAGATAAGTACAACATTAAACCTTTTAGATATGATTCTTTTTCGATGACTATTATCTCTTTTAACATTACAAATCTTAATTCAAATATTACTATACAATAATAAAAGACAAACTATTTCATCAAAATCATAAAATTTCTAGAGTACACTCTTTGTACTCTTACTAATGTTATTTCTTTTGCTTAAAAAAATTTACCACTTTTTTATTTTTAATTTTAATAAATTAAATAATTGTGTCTTATAAATAATAACATAAGTAATATATGTTTTATTATTTAGATATGTTACTTTTATTTTTATTATTTTAATTTTTTTTCTAATAAAAAACTCATAGCATAGTGACTCATATAAAAAAATAAATAGAGAGAAAGGAAAATTACTTTTTTTTTTCAATAAGAATATCACCTGTGAAAGACTAATTTCATTTTGTGGAATTATATTTTTCTCAACAAATTCTTTTTAACAAAATCTTTTTCATAGATACCACTAAAAGTCAAACTCTCCACCACATACTTACAGGAAAACAAATTACTTTACCAGAGATCTAATGTATACACTAACATTATAACCTAGAATAAATTAGTGAAGCTTACTTCGTAAAACATAATACTCGTCCCTAAATATAAAATATTATTATTTAGAAATTACCTTATTCTTTTGTACTCCCTTTTCTTTAGAGATTCCTTTGTATTATAAAAGTCTTTTTTAAATGTTCCAAGTATTAACTATTATTTTTAATCAAAATACTCTTAATTATTTCAATCCATAACTAATAAATGTTATTAACTGTTTGTCTTATTTTCATCTCTTATGAGGATTGGATAATTGAAGAGTTTAATTTTAAAATAGAATCTGTACCATTATATATTATTCTTTTTCATACATTAATTATTTAAGGATTGCTTTGAAAAGAAATTACAATTACAAACGTAATGTTAATAACTAAAGTAATCAATTTTTTTAATAATTATGAATTAGTTATAAATGTCTTATATTTAATATCATATAGGCTTTTTTTTGGGTACAATGGATCGGATAGACTATAGAGTAACATGCATCTTCAATTTAGATATATTTATTATAAGTTTCTCATATATTAAATGTATTTTTAAATTTAAGTAAAGTTTATAAATAAATACACAATAAAAAATAGATGTTTTTGTTATTGAATTTTAACATCTTATTTTATTATGTTGAAATAAAAAATTAAAATAATGTAAAAGTAAATTAAAAAATTAAGACTTTTAGAAAGGATTTTGCTTAATTTACTACTGCATGTACAAGGAAAAATAAAATTAAACAACCATTACTTCATCATTTCTAATTGGTGCAATTAATACTTGCAACCATCTAAAAGTAGTTTGCACCAATTAGGTATGATGAAGGTTGTTAAGTTCATTTTAGCTTGGGACAAACTAGACAACTCCATAAGAATAAAAAAGTTATGAAAATAAACTTTTTGAATTGACACAGGTTATCTTTATTGATACGACGTACGTGACAAATATTGAATTTTAAATTTAAATTTAAATTAAAATTGATTAAGTATATTCTATTTAAAAACTATCTTTAGTTTGATGCAGTTTATCAAATTTTAAATTTTAAATCAAATTGACACTAATTTAAAATTAATTAAAAAGTTAAATGATAAAATTAATAAAAAAATATATAAATAAAAGTAGATATATTGAAATAAAATCACGTAATTTAACAAGGAAAATAATTTCGTCGAAACACTCTCAAATAAAATTCAAATTTTTGTACAGGAATAAATAGTACTTATTATAAGATCTATGAACCATGGAGAGATTTGATGAAAATTAGCATTAGTTTTACTCTGTGTATTGTAATTAAAATTATATATATAACTAAAAATTATAATAAATAATATTTTGAATATATAAATTATATTTTATATTTATGATATTTATTTATTATTAATAAAGAAAATTACGTATTTTATATTTTATTATTATTTAATAATCTTTGTCATGTTTATGTTTAATAATAATAAGAAGAACAATAAATATCTCATTTAATTTTATTTCGAATTTTAGACTTTACTCAATCTTAATTTTGCTAGTTGTGTAAAAAACTAATGCACTTTATTTTAATTAATGATCGTTGTGAAGTTTTTGAAATTTTTTAAATGCACGTATACGTGAAGTATAAAAGCTGCCTTGTAAAAAGTAAAAACTGTACTGATTTTATTATAAAAAAACATGTACCGATTAAAAAAGTATAAAACCGTAATCATAAAAAAATGTTACATGAACACATATGCTATTTCATATTTAGAGTGAAGAAAAAGAAAGAAAAATGAAGGAAAGATAGAGTTTCCATGAATGGTTCTACGGACACTTATTATATTAGTAAGTATTATATAGTTTATGATGATTTAGAGAAAGAAAAGAATATAAATATTATAAAATTTATGATGTGAGAGTAAGAGAAAAATAAAAAGAAATGAAAAATATTTGTGAAATTTATAAAATAAATGGATATTTATCTTTTATTTTATTTTAGAATTCATGATGTAATAAGAAAAAATAATAATATTAGAATGATACTTAAATGACGAAATATTTGAGTATGATTATTGAAAAGAAAATTATAAAAACCTGATGCTGGTGCTAGTAGAAGTGGATGAGTGATTGCTGTGGTGGGAATCAGATCGTAAAACTGGAACAGTTCAAAGCGGAGAATACAGGTAGGATACAGAACTCTGCCACCTAGGGTTCCCAAACGAGTCCATGGAATTGCTGATCCAACCATATCACTTAGGCAGGCACCACAATCTTCACTAGATAGATCCAATGCACACTGAGCAAGAATATACACCCTTTGTTTATTATTCAATATCAATGTTCCACTTTGATATTTGTCAAGAATTTGGCCCGTGCCATCCGCCATTGCAGCTAATTTATTGGATATCAATGTCAAAGCATGAGAGGAATATTGCACCTGATTATAGGTGTCGGTGACATTCAGATCCACATAGCTGGGACTTGTTTCCATGGCAAAGGATCGATTTGAATAGCGAAGCCAGCAGTGATTGTACCAAATCACACCCTCCGCAGCCAAACCACACGCGGAGAATATTTTCTCCGTTGCGTTTTGGACGCATTCTCCACAAAGGGTACGAGAAAGGTCGACACGACACGTGAAGAAGCCTTGCAGTGTTCCCGCTCCCGCTCTTTTGCTGTTTCTGTTGCCACTGGTGGCGTTGGAAGTCAAATCAGAGAAGAGGGTCTTGAGGTTTGATTCGAAAGCAGTATCGTTAATGATTTGGTCGGTTGAGCAGTTGTGAGAAATATAGCCAGGATCTTCTGAATATTCTGAATCCGTGTGTGAATATTTTGTCTCAGGAACAATTCCTTCTGGTAGTGCCTCATCCGTGACATTGCGGAAGAAAGGGTACAATTCATACCTAATGTTACAACTGGGAAACAAAACTCTACCTCCTTGCTTTCCTTCACAGCAGTTGGGGAGGTACTCTATTGCTTGAGTAAGACAGGCTGTGCAGTTTTGGGGTGAGAGGTCTTGTGTGCACTGAGCCAGACAGTATAGGGTCTCAGAATTAGAATAGTTTGCTTGCTTTGTGGAGTACATGTTACCAGAAATGGCTGCTTCATGTGCAGTATGGTTCATGGTGTTGTACAACAAACTCATGAAACTTTCTGGGTTGTAGGAGATATTGGCCAAGCTCCACTTGTAACAGAAGGGATGTGTGGCCACTTTGGAGTAGAAAGGGACGTTGGAATACCGAACCATGCACTCCTCGTACCAAATCACATCCCATATGGACCTGGAACAACCTGGCTCTGAATCTCGGGTGTGGGTTGCATTTACCACACACTGCCCACAGAGTTGAGAGGGTACATCACCCCTGCACATGAACATACCATACACCGTGTCAAAGGAGTTTCTGCCCACCACTGTGTCGTAGAAGAATGTTTTGGCGGTTGCCTTCGAAGATAAGGAAGAGAAGAGAGTCCTCAGGTTCTTTTCATAGGTGCTGTTGGCAGGGATTTCGCTTTCACTGCACATTTGGTTAAGATAATCGTGGGACTCCTGTGCTTTAGTAGTTGGGAAATTGAACAAAATAACAAGGGTACAAAGGAAGATGAGCTTGAAGGAATTCGAATGCATGATTATTTTAATGTTTCACAACGCTACGATATTATGGTGGAGGATCGATCGATGGATTTTTGCTGTTCATAGTTTGTCCAGGTTTCCTTGATGAGTATTTGTTCCAAGATATATAGTTATGAGGAAACTGCATTGTAATTTCGTGCCTGTTTTTGTCAAACTAGTTTTCTTTCTTCATTTTTTTTCTTTCCTTCAATCAGCAAGACAGCAACGCATTTAAGTTGAACACAGAATGACTGAAGACTAGATACAAACAAGTCAATGAACCCTTAACCACGTGAGTCACTCTCATTATTTTCCCACATTCCTTTGGGTCCTGTAATATGGGTTGAATGGGCTCATGAAGATGAAATTTCTATATATTTTTCTAAGATTCATTGGACGTATAATTTGGCATGACAATCAAGGACTGGTGATGCAAGCAAGTCAATGAAGTCAACCGCCCACATACATCTTTTTCATTTTCATTCCAGACAGTATTTTCTCCGGAAATTTTTATAATTTCCAAGGATGCATGGCTTTTGTTTAGTTAAAATGATGACTACATATTTGCATTGATTGTTTATATATATATATATATATATAAAACATGGAACTGTCTTGTAAACTCTAGCTTGGTCTGCGCCATTTTTACTTTTTATAATTTCAATAAATTTTGTATCATTTTTTTAATTAATTGTTGTTGATTTTTTTTTCTCACCATGGTATTTGGACCACAGTGTCAATGTTAAAAGCAATGATAATCTTTATCGAAGTAAATGCATATTGAATATGTTTTTTTCTAATATTCTTAAATCAATTAAAATTTAAATTTTGAATGACTTAATAAACACACGTCATTATTTATGTATATAATTGATGTTTATAATATATATTATAATAATAATATCAAAATTTTAAGACTTGGACTGATCCTCCTGTCGGTCTGATCGGTTGAATCGCGGCCTAGAGGCTAGAGTGGGTTAGGTCTTTCATTCGATTAGGTGTGCTTGCAACCAGAAGTGATCCACATGAGTTTGTGATTAAATAGGTGACCCATCAAGCTGGATGGAGTCACTTGTTTTTTTTTTTTTTTCGTTATAGTCATTTTTTTTAACTTGTGTTTTTTATATTTTGTTTGTATTTTTTAAGATTTGTGAATTTCAATGTGTCACTAGAAAGATTTTTGGAACATAAGTGGTTATTTTTGTGATAGTTGTAGGACTTCATAAAAGGAGAAAGTTATTGGGTTGTGCTTTTGTCAGTTTTTATTATTGTGAACTTGTTGAGTATTATTTTTGCTTAGTGGAGGCACTTTTGCTTGTAATTATAAGTTGAATTTCTTTTTATATCAGGGGTTTGTTGATGTTTTGTTTGTTTAATTTGTTGTGAGTAGGATAATTATCATTGTCGAAGGGGAAAAATATAAGCAGATTGAAGAACTTGTCCCAGCACCAAGATATTGGGTAATAATGAATATAATTAGATATTATTTACATATTGGGCATTATTAATATATGTTGAAATTGAACTTATTTAGTTATTTATGTTTGTGATGTTTGTTACTTGTTTGTTTCAACTTGGATAATTTTTTTTAAAATTTGGGTATCTAATTTATCTATGTTATGAAATTATATTAATTTGTGATTTTAAAATATTTTAAGACATGTATAAAAATTTTAT
This sequence comes from Glycine soja, assembly GCF_004193775.1. Lineage (NCBI taxonomy): Eukaryota > Viridiplantae > Streptophyta > Magnoliopsida > Fabales > Fabaceae > Glycine > Glycine soja. The sequence goes on along the minus strand of NC_041019.1, from coordinate 50,259,830 downwards.
ATTTTTTTTAATTATATATCAGATCATGTGGGTTAACCAATGACTCATCGGTTCGATTAGTGACCTATTGTCATGATCGGGTCAATCACCAAGCCGATTTTAAAAATTATGAATAATATATTCAGAACATGAAAATATATAGGATAAATAATCAATTTCATTCCTAAATGTGTAGAGCGCGGACAAATTCGTCCCTAAAAGATAAAAAAAATCAAATTTTAGTCTCCAAAAGTAAAAAATATGCAACAAATCTATTTGTCCGTTAACTTTGGTCTATTACCGTTAATGAAAGATCCTATGTGACACATTCAAGAACAAATTTATCAGCACTCTACAAATTGAGGGACGAAAATGACTATTTATCCAAAATATGATTTAATCTTCATATCTCCCATTTTTAATCATTGCAAGCATAATATTATAATAAATACTTACAAAAATAGAAAAAAAAACATAAGTTAAAACAAAAATATTGATTAATAAATATAATTTGTGTTTATTACTTTGAAATGTCTAACTTGATCGTACCTTATCCAAAATATGAAACTCAAACAAAAATGTACTGTCATTAAGTCAATCTTTACAAAAAAAATATGAGAATCAACTTGATTTTCTAACTACCTAATATTGTCACAATGGAAATTTTAAAACAAGAAACAAATTATGCTCATCAACCAATATTATTTTTATTATTATGTTTGTTGTAACTTATGTTTGTTTTTCTATTTTTTTCTAAGTATTTATTGTAATGTTATGTTTGTTCCAATTAAAAAATGGAGGAAGACGAAGATTAAATATATTTTAGGTAAATAATTATTTTTATCTCTGAACGTACAACGCTGATAAATTCATTCTTGAATTTTTCATGTAAATTCTTTCGTTAATGATAATAGATGAATGAATTTATCACATTTTTACACTTTTATATATTAAAATTTAAATATTTATTTTTTGAGGATAAATTTATCAATATTTTATATATTTATAAATAAAAATGATTATTTATCTAAATAGAGTCCTATGTAGACTACGAGAGCACGCTCTTGAGCACCAGATCAACAATCATCACTAGGTAGATCCAATGCACACTGAGCAAGAATATACACCCATTGTTTATTATTCAATATCAATGTTCCATTTTGATATGTGGCTTTCACTGCACAGTTGGCCAAGACAATCGCGGGACTCCTGTGCTTTAGTAGTTGGGAAATTGAACAAAGTAACAAGGGTAAAAAGGAAGATGAGCTTGAAGGAATTCGAATGCATGATTTTTTTAATGTTTCACAACACCACGATATTATCCTTGATGAGTATTTGCTCCAAGATATATAAGTTATGACGAAACTGCCTTGTAATTTCTCGTGCCTGTTTTCGTCAAACTAGTTTTCTTTCTTCATTTTTTTTTCTTTCCTTCAATCAGCAAGACAGCAACGTACGCATTTAAGTTTAACACGGAATGACTGAAGACTAGATACAAACAAGTCTAATGAACCCTTAACCACGAGTCACTCTTCAGATTGTCCACATTCCTTTGGGTCCTGTAATATGGGTTGAATGGGCTCATGAAGATGAAATTTCTATATATTATTTTTCCATAAGATTCAATGGACGTATAATTTAACATGGCAATCAAGGACTGGTGGTGCAAGCAAGTCAACGAAGTCAACCGCCCACATTTTTTTCATTTCCATTTTCATGAGACAGTATTTTCTCCGGAAATTTTTTATAATTTCCAAGGATGCATGACTTTTCTTTAGTTAAAATTGTTGAAAAATACCAAAGTCTCACATCAGCTGCCTCGTTCCTTGCAGGATAACTTATATACTTGTTGGACAACTTCACTTAATGTCAATTAATTTTAAGATGAAATCTAACATAGTATCAGAGTCAGATTCCATTCCTGGGACCTCGCATTCCAAAGAGTGGTTACTAAGAGCACTCCATTTGTTTTCTGCTATCATCCAAAATTTTGCCAATAACTTGAATCCAGAGTTTATCTTGATTATTGACTAGGTCCCATATAAGCTTCCCCATTTTGGTGTTTGATTCTTTTCTTGATAACCATTATTTTTCTTCTTTTCCTAACATGAAAATTGAAAATACATGTAATTTTGTCTTTAAAATATATTTTTATTTTTAAAATCTCAAATTAATTAATATTCAATTTCATTTCATGTTGAGATAGATATAGATCAATTTGTTAAGTTATTTTATTTTTTGGCACCCTCACCGCTACAAAACTTTTAGCAATATTTCTTTCACTAAATGATGACTACATATTTGCATTGATTGTTTTCAAATTTTTAATGGAACATGGAATTGTCTAGTAAACTCTAGCTTGTTCTAAGCCATTTTTACTTCTTATAATTTTAATAAACTTTTTTATCATTTTTTAATTAATTGTTGTTAGTTATTTTTTTCTCACACCAGGGTATTTATACGAAAGTGTCCCTATTGAAAGTAATAATAAATCTTTATCGAAGCTTGTGAGTGCATATAAGATGTATATTCTTTTTTCAACATAATTTATTTCATATTCATGAATCAATTAAAATTTAAATTTCAAACTACTTAATTAAGAAACACAAGTCGTTATTATTTATGTAAACCATTAATGTTTATAATACATATTCTAATAATAATATCAAATTAAAGTTTTAAAACTTGACCAACCCGGCTGATCCGACCAGTTGATGAACCGTGAACCTATGGCTAGACTGGGTTGGGTCTTACATTTGTTTAGGTGTGCTTTCAACCCGGAATGACCCAGACGGATTTGCAATTAAATCGGTGACCTGTCAAGTCGGACCGAGTCACTTATCTTTTTTTTTTTCTGGTTATAGTCATTTTTTAACTTGTGTTTTTATATTTTGTTTGTGTTTTTAAGACTTGTGAATTTCAATGCATCATGAGAAAGATTTTTGAAACATGGGTGACTATTTTTGTGATAGTTGTAGGGCTTCATAAAAGGAGAAAGTTATTCAGTTGTGCTTTTTTCGGTTTTTATTATTGTGAACTAGTTGAGTGTTATTTTTGCTTTGTGGGAGGCAGTTTTACTTATGATTATAAGTTAAATTTCTTTTCAAATCAGGGGTTAGCTGATGTTTTGGTTTGTCTAATTTGTTATGAGCAACTAGATGCCGTACTGGAAAAAAAAATGTGAGCTGATTGGAGAACCTGTCCCAACACCAAAGTATTGGATAGTAATGAAAACAATTAGATATTATTTGGATATTGGACAGGTAAAAACATATGTTGAACTTGAACTTATTTAGCTATTTATTTATGTTTGTTACTTGTTTGTTTCAACTTGGATAATGATGTTCTTTTTAACATTTTGGTATCTAATTATCTGTTATGGAATTATATTAATTTGTGATATTATTTTAAAATATTTTAAGACAAATATAAAAATTTTATATTTTTTTATTATAGATCGGGTCATGTGGGTCAATGCAACTAGTAACTCATGAGTTCGATCACTAACCCAGTGATCCAGTGTAATGACTGGGTCAATCACCGGACCAATTTTTAAAACTATGAATAATATATTCACAACATGAAAATATATAGGATAAATAATCATTTTCATCCATGAATGTACAGAGCGCTGACAAATTTGTCTTTGAAAGATAAAAAATTTAAATTTTAGTTTCTGAAAGTGAAAAAAGGAGGATAAATATATTCATCCGTTAACTTTCGTCCGTTAGTGTTAATGAAAGATCCTACATGGCACACTCAAGGACGAATTTATCAGCAATCTACACATTCAGGGATGAAAATAACTATTTAACCAAAATATAATTTAATCTTCACCGATCTCCCGCTTTTAATCGTTGTAAGCATAATATTATAATAAACACTTAAAAAATAGGAAAGCAAACATAAGTTAGAATAAACATACTAATAAGCATAATATTGATTAATATAAGCATAATCTGCTTATTATTCTAAAATGTCTAATTTGACAATACTTTATCCAAAATATGAAAGTTAATCCTTACAAAAAAAAGAATCAACTTGATTTTGTAACTGTTGTTACAATAGAAATTTCAAAGCAACAGATAAATTATGTTTATCAATCAATATTATATTTATTATTATGTTTATTGTAACTAATGTTTATTTTCTTATTTTTTAAGTGTTTATTGTAATTTTATGTTTATCATAATTAAAAAAATAGAAAAAAATGGAAGATTAAATATATTTTAGGTAAATAATCATTTTTATCCCTAAATGTGTTTAACGCTGACAAATTCATCTCTGAATGTTTCATATAACTTATTTCGTTAACAAATGAATGAATTAATCATATTTTTTCACTTTTAAGAACTAAAATTTAAATTTTTATCTTTTAAAAATAAATTTATCATCCCTCTATATATTTATGACCAAAAATAATTATTTAGGTATATATACATATAGAAGTATAGAGTCGCAACGTAGACTGCGAGAGCACCCTCTTGAGCACCAGGTCAACATCGCAAAACGTGTCCAACACAAGCCATATCTTCACTTATTAAAACACACGCGGCCCTCCATATATTATATTAATATGATTACACCGTCATTTGCCATTTAATATAGAATTAAATATCATAGTTTGAATCCAATTTTCATATAATATTATACTCTGATTAAATAATTCATTTAACCAGTAAAATATTTGTTTCAATATTTTTTTTAGAAATATTTCTAAGAGAAAAATAAAAAAGTTTTTGCATAAGTTAAAATGAATTTTTTATTAAAAAATTACTAGTTAATTGGTAGATGTTCTATCATATTTTAGAAAAGTCATACCAGAAAGCTTCCACAAATTAATTAATGAAAAATTTATTTTAGCTTTTATGAAAAAAAAATTCTATTATTTTTTTTCTTATTTTCTTTTTTCAGAAATGTTTCAAAAAAAACATACCCAAAATGAAAGAAAAGCTGAATCAACTTGTTAGGTTATTTTATTTATTGCACCATCACCAGTACATCAGTAGACCTGGGCAAGCGGGTCTCATTTTTTTGAGCCCATTTAAAAAGCAGACTTTTTAGCCCGTCCTGCATAATGCGTTAAAGAAGTTTTATCCGTGGGTCCCACGGGTTTTTAATATCTGAAAAAATAAAATAGGGTGTTCGATTTAACAGAAACCGGGGTGTTTTAGCAAAACTAAAACCCCTAACCTAACCTAAGGCCTAGCTCTAATTCATGGACACTAAACTAAACCTAAATCACTTCCTCGCGGGTTTGCGAGATGGGCTTCACGGGTAATGGTTTTAGAAGGTGCGGGTTTACCTGCATGCCCACCTCTACTCACCTGTCACCACTATAAAGCTGTTCTATTTATTTCTTTCACTAAATGATGACAATATAGTTGACTGGTCTCCAATGTTCCAACAAAATGTTGAATGGTCTATTAAAATTATTGGAGTTTAAATTGTGTAATTCAACGTAAATGATTTGAACTAGGATCCAAAATGTGTCACTGTTTCATTGAATTGCAAAATCTGAAGAAGAAATGGTTAGGTTCACAGTTTTAGTTTTAGTTGTTATATTTGGAAAGTTCAATATACATTAAATCTCTATAATTTTCAAACTAAAAATTGATTCTTAATGTAGAGATCAAGACTAAAATTATACATATTTTACATATGTAGCTATATGTATGATTCTTTTTGTTACCGCATGCATCCTCTCTCTATATATATGACAATTACACAAATCCTAACATAAGCATTTTGAATGAGTGCTACTAATGAATCTGAATATCCTTGAGAATGTGAAAAGAACATAATTCTTGAGAGATACAACGATTTAACATCGCCATGCAAAGAAAATACAATATGTATGATATACAAGACATAAATCAAAATGAAATTAAGAGCCATTGATGATATGGAAATTGAATATATATATATATATATATATATATATATATATATATATATATATATATATATATATATATATATATATATATATATGTCTTAAGAGTATTGGTTAAAGAATTAGTAATATTTTTATTGGAAAACAAAAATTATGTTATTTATAATTTTTTTATGTTCTCCTTTAATTAAATAATAAATATTTTTTTTACTCCTCAACTAATACTATAAGAACACTAATTATCAAGATCACATAGATATGCTAAGAATGCAAAGAACAATAACTCAAAAAATTTGTTCTCCCATCAAAACTTTGGCATATAAGCAAACAATCTATAGCAACATCAATGACTGATTTAATTCACGAAAATTTCTGATAAAACATATTCAGCTACTATGATAAAGTTCTATTTGGGCATGAAAAAAAAAAAACTCACTTATATACACAGGACTGCTCCTGACATTTTATAGGCCCAGTCCAAAATAATAAATAAAAAACCCCTTATATATAACTATTTTAAAACAAATATTTATTCTAAAAATATAAATACAGAATCTCATTAAAAATTGTATTATTATTGAATAGCATAGATCTAATAAATATTACATTTTTTCTTTAATCAACTCTTGTGCTATTTTGTATCATCAACAAAATATTTTCTCTACTTGTAGGGTTGTTACTTGACTTATTACCGATAAAATAAAATATATACATTATCATAAAAAATGGTTTCTATGAGCATTTTTGTGATGCAAAATCATTAATAATAACATTAACATCAATGTTTCTTAACATATCTTTCACAATAGATAAAATTGCTAAATTAGTACATCTTTTTTGTGATTGAAATATTTGGATATCTTAAATTCTTAATTAAGGTGAAACAAGCTTTATTTCACTTTAAATATTAAACCGCAACAATAGTATCAAATTACGACAAGCAACAAGTACAACAACACCGAAGCATCATTTGATCAATCCAACACCAATTATCCAAGTCAAATTATATATATATATATATATATATATATATATATATATATATATATATATATATATATATATATATACACACATACACACACATTAGAATAATATTATAAAGTGAATGACTAGAAAATAACCTTCGAATTTGAAGCCTTGAGAGTTCAATAATCCTCTCAATAATCTATAATCTTGACATGCGGCACTGGCATCAACATCATTCTCAATCCTCTTCGTGATTTGGTCATTCCCTTTTTGACTTGTTGACTTAAGTTCAAAAAGAAAATCACAATTCAGAAACAATTCAAATGTCATTGATAATGATACTCACTACTCAGACTTAGTATGATATCAATAATCAGTGTATTACTCTTCCTTTTTTTTTCGTGATTCTCCCTTCTATAGTTCTTTGCTTTCCATACCTTTTATTAGAAAAAAATATTACCGTTTTCACAAAGTTAGAAATTAGTGTAGACTATTGAATAATTTGGTGGAAATTCAATGTTCAATTGCTTATAACCTTTAAATTTGAGTTTGTAATTTGAGAACTGCCGTTATCGAGAAGTGGAAAGTGATGAGAGTGGTGCGTAAACTTTTTTTTACTGATTGATTAGTGTAAGAATGGGTAAGTCATATTAAAATGATTTTTTTAATATTATAGCAAAATAAAAAATTGTGCCCCTCAAATTTACGGGTCCAGTGCTAAGTGCACTTCTTAACATAGTTTAGGATCGGGCCTCTATATACATGCAAGTAAAGTAAATGCATTTTTTTTTTCTCCACTGGCTTTGTTAACTGGGCAAGGGAAAGTAAAACAAGGTACCCATGCCTGGGGATACATATATATATGAATATTCATAAAATTCATGGATACTCACTTAACAATAAGTGTACGTACAAGTATGTGGTAAACATGGGAAGGAATTTCATCCAACAAGGCAACTGCTACGTGATGAGGGTTATTACTCGTGTTTTCCTTGCCCCATTGTCATCCATAGTCCTATTACTTCTCATAATGCAAGAACCAGCTAGCTTACATCGAAGAAGATTCTTTCTAAAGAACATAATTAGATTGCTTTCTAAACAGATTACTCAACAACTATCTCATCATCTAAGAAGGTTTTTTCTAAGTAAGAAAGAACATGCGAAAGAAAACGAACTCAGAAACCATTTATAAAAATCACAAACCACATCTAGAAAGTTGTTTCAACTTGTGGTTTTTTGAGCTTAACGAGAATTCTTAAGTTTGAATGCTGAAATACAGTTACAGTAAACACTATAAGAGAGACTTCTGTTGCTTACAGGTGTCCTATATATCCTATTCAAGCAAAATTGAATTTAGTGAAAGACATTTGTAGACTATAAAAAAATGGTTCACTTTGACTTTCTCTTGAATCATTTTTCAGTTCCATTCAATTGTCTCCTGAACCAAACAATCAGCATCCCTAATTGTGACATTTTCTAGAATTCTTCTAGACATTTTCAACACATAATATTATAATCTATATATATATATATATATAAGATTACTATGGGGAATCAATCTCGGAAGACATGAGTGTTTGACTCGCTAATGCTTGCACGCTGCACCTATCCGTTATTCCCCACTGCCATGTAAAATATGTTATTGATGGGGGAAAAATTATATAATAATTTTTTGAAATAAAACCCTAACGCTTACCTTACAGTTTACTTAGTTACAATTATACAAATTGTATAATAACACAAATTTAATTTATACTTAATATATTTCATTACAAATCTGATTAGGACCAATTTGTGAGTTTTTTTTTTTTAAAGGCCAAAAGAAATATATCAATAAAGCAGCCGGAGTTTTAGCACAAGTTGTGCTGAAACCATGACACGAGGGACGTTAACATATTTATTTAGTTGCAAGTTACTGTGAGTTTTTTTTTTTTTGCTCCAGCATACACGTCATTTATAACTTATTAGATTAATCTCTAATTTTTTAATTGTAAAATGATAATCATTAAATGAAATAATTATAATTAAAAACCGTTACAACTTACAATGAATAAAGCATTATCTTACTTACAAAATAAAATATTATATTGTGTTTTAGACTGAATTGTCTAATTAATTGAGCATTTGAAAAAATAATATAAATATTTCACATAATAACTAATTTCACTTCATAAAAAAAAGGCTAAATCAATAGAGAAATATTCATATAAAAATAATATTTAAATAACATAAAAGAAAGTATATATAGCAACCCGTGCTCATACACGACCACGGGCGCCATACTCGTTACTAAAAGAACATGGAACTTATCCATTAAAGTCTAGCTTGGTCTGAGCCATTTTACTTTTATAATTTGAATAAATTGCAGCATTTCTTTAAGTAAGTAATTGTTGCTGGTTATATACTAATATCTTATCTTATAGAAGTCGAGAGAGACTCAACGCAGACTATGAGAGATTGAGAGCCTTGCAGGGTGGTACAGTATTGAGCACCAATTAGAGAAAAATATCAATTAAGTAACCAACACAAGCCACATCCTTCACTTACTGCAGATAGTATAGCTAGTCTTTCCCATTTTTTTACCCATAGGTTTACATTTGTTCCAGTGATCCCTTCCTGCTTGTAAATCCTTTTAATCTGTGGTGGGATGTTGTTGGGGTATCTTGACCCCTCTATTTTAATATAAGGACTTTACCCTTCCTTACATAAAATAAATAAATACCCTTCACTTATAAAAAAAACAAACATGGGCTTCCATATAATAATATTCAATATATGATTATAATTATTACACCGACATTTTGCATATATTGTAGAAATAGTTATCGTAAGTTTGAAACCAATTTCCATGCAGTATTATACTCTTATTTAAATATTTTTTTAACCAGGAGAAGGAAGATCAATTTATTAGGTTATTTTGTTTATTGTACCTTCACCACTATATATAACGCTTATATTTGTTTCTTTCAATGATGACAATATAGTAGTTGACTGGTCTTCAATGTTCCCAACAGAAAGCTGAATCGTGCATTTAGATTATTGGAGTTCAAATCCTGTAATTCAACCTAAATGATTTGAACTAGGATAAAAAAATGCGTCACTAGAAGAAATGGTTATTTAGTTTCACAGTTTTGATTTTAATTGTTATATTTTAGAAGTTCAAATATATTAAATCTCTACAATTTCATACTAAGAATTATTTCTTTATGTGGGTATCAAGACTAAAATTTTACATATAATAAGAGGGACTAATTAATTCCTAATAATTAAAAATTATAAAAGCTTAAAATTAAACTTTTAAGATATAGTTATTAAAAGCAAGATAATAATAAAAAATAGATAGAAAGTTAAGAGATTATTTAAATCCAATAGCTATATGGCTTAGCTTGTGAAAAGTACAAATGTGCTGTAATCTAAGTTATAGTTAGATATATCTTTAAATGATTCTTATTGGTAGAATATGCAAGGAGCTCGAGTGATCATATGGATCATTTGTTTTTCATGTTTCCCCTCATATTATTCTAACAAAGGGTTCCTACAACCAACATATTAACTCTCTCTCTCTCTCTCTCTCTCTCTCTCTCTCTCTCTCTCTCTCTCTCTCTCTCTCTCTCTCTCTCTCTCTCTCTCTCTCTCTCTCTATATATATATATATATATAAATGAGAAAAAATGAAAAGTAAATAAAAATAGAAGAGAAGGTTTGTACCATGTGTTATATTATGACAAAGTTATTTTAGTAGCTTTTTATTAGTTTTTAATTTGTTATGTATTTTTAAAATGTTAACTTTTAACTTTTTATATATTTTTTTATTTTTATCCCCAATATATTTATTTAATTTTCTAATTATTTTTTAAATAAATTATGATTTATTATTTTACTGTCATTTTATATTTTTTTAGTTACTTCAACAACTAATTTTATCAAACATTAATAATTTAACAAACTAATTTTTTGACTAATCATTATTTTCATGTGATTTTAAAATAAATTATATCATTATATATTATATATAGTTGAATCATGAAACATGATGTGAATTATATAGTCACATTAGTCAATTAAATTTGTTCTTTTTTTATAATTCAAACCCGAGGATCACTTTATTTCTAATCTTAATTCTAATTCAATATCTAATTTCCTGATTTTGGATGAACTTCCAAGCCACCATTTAAATTGGAATCAGAAGCAAGTACACGAAGCCTATGGAATTTGCTCGATCCCAAAAGTGAAGGCTCTTTAATCACCCATTTTAATCCTGAAATGAAAATTTCAATTTGTTGAATTTTCTGGCGTAAACAGAGACCCAATATACTACAAACAACAAATTCAATTTTTTTTTAAAACTTTGTAGTGTAATTCTGAACCGGCGAATGCAGCACCCCGAACAGAAATCTTTGTCCTTGATTTGTGAATGAAGCGAGGATTCCAAACGCGCGTTACTGCGAATAAACATTAACGAGTTGGTGAATAGTAATCGGGAATAACGGAGAGGAGTTAGAATGATAACATAAAAATTGATTCCAAGGTGCGGGTTAAGGTTTACTCACTGATAGAACACGGGAGATACTAGGGGTATTGGTATTGGTTTGGTTTTATGTTTCATCAAAAGTTACTATGTGAATAAAATTTAAACTAAATCAAATTAATATTTTATTTTATGATTTGATTTTTGTGGTTTTTTTAAATATTATTTTATTAAAATTTATATATTAGTTTTATTTTTTAAATTAAATTACATTAAAAAAATATTAATAATAATTTATCAAAATTATTAATATGTTAAATCTTCTATATTAAAATTTTTATATTTAAATTAAACGTATCTTTAAAAAGTTATTTAAAAAAATAATATACATTATATAAATTATATATATATAATACTACAAAATCAAGTGATATATATATATATATATATATATATATATATATATATATATATATAACACTAAAATAATATAAATATTATGATTTAATTTAATTTTAAAAATATAAATCACATATCAAACTAAACCGATTTGCTTGAAAAGAAATCATTTAAACAAATAAAAAAAATCAATCTAATTTTATTTTTAATTTTTTTTAATGGTTTTCTATTTTTATTATGGATTGGTCTGAATTTAAACATCCCTCCCTACTTAGGGACAGATATGCACTCACGAAGCCTAAGTCCATATTGACCATATCGCTGCCAGCTCATGTGTGCATGCCTCATGTACTTCCTTCCACCAGGATGAGGAGACCGGATAATACCTTTACCCATAGTGATTCCTGCTCATGAACAAAGCACCACATCCATTTGACCACTAGGGCTTTATTAAATATTTCAAGATCCACCCTCACTCCTTTGGCAAGCAAACCTTTTGCCAGCTTTCCCAACACATTTTCTTTTGCCCCCCAATAAGAACCTCCTTTGTAAATTGATTATCACTTTCGTAACCCCTTTGGGCGCTCTGTGAAGAGAGAAAAATAACTAAGGGTAAAGATGATAGCATTGATTTTAATAAACATATCCTCCCGCCATAAGATAGAAATTTATGTTCCCATGAGGCTAGCTAGTTTCTTTGAGATCTTGTCCACAACTGGCTTTCATGTTGTTACCCTTTTAAAGTTAGCCCCCCATAGGCATTCCTAGGTACACAAAGGGAATGTTCACCACCTGATAATTCAAAATAGAGGCATACCTCTAAAGCTCGTCCTCCATAACTCCAGACCCGCCAGTTTGCTTTTGTGGAAATTTAAGTCCTGCCACCAATTCAAAGCTTCTTAGTAACCCTTTCCAAGTGAGACCACTCCTAACATTAGATTGCCCAAAAAATAGGACATATAAGTTGAGTGAGTTAGCTAGAGATCGATTAGTTTGTTAGTTAATTAGTTATATGTTAGTTAGTTTAGTAGTATATGAAGTGTAGACTATTTCCATCTTTTTCTTCAATAAGTGACCGAGTATAGTTATTTAACATCAAATGAACATTTTCAGAAGAAAAATATTCTACACTTAATTGAAGAAACGTGAATAAACCTTAACTGAACTGCACCAAACTATTAATAATCCAACTAACAAAACTACACTAAACTGTTTTTTTAAAAGCAGTTCACTACCTCTATACAGCAATGTAAAAATTTACTTAATTCAGTGAATCACTGAACCTTAACCTTTTTGCTAAGATGAGAGAAAGTTGTCAAGGTAGGTGTCTCCCCTTGGTGCGTATAATACTACGATGAGTGGTATTGAATTTATAACTCCTCTTGTTTACAACCGCTTATGGTTTTCCTTATTCATTAAGTAGTCTTTTAATACTATTTTTATGTTTGTAATATATATTCCACTAAAAAGCCACCCTCTGCACCGTCTGGGAATGAAATAGAGTACAGAAGTTCATCTTTTTCTTTGTTTGCTTCTACTGTGCCTGAGTATTTTTATGTCTCACTGGTATAAGTCTGGTTCAATTTTTATAATATAGAACTGGTTCACTAAACCTATAATAGTTCGGTTGGGTTTTTAATACAGGACTCTCTGAATCTATAAATATTTCGTTTTAATTCTCTCTCCTGATCCAAACTATGAGCTGCCCTAATTTTGACGTTTTCTAACTTTCTTCGAGACATTTTTTTTATTTGATTGAAAATGTTAGTTATTAATTAATTTGTTAATTTTTTTTTATCAACAGAGGATTTCAAGCTACCATCTCGATCTTCTCCCTCATTTCTGTTTTTGCCACTTTCTTCAAAACATGTTCAACACACAATATAATAATCTAAAAAAATTATTAAGTATTTTGGGTGGAATCAATGTATGAAGGTAACGAAAGCGAGACATGAGTGTTTGACTCGCTAATTCTTGCACGTTGCCCCTATATCCCTCACTACCATGTTAAATTATGTTGTTGATGGGGAAAAAATTATTATAAGTTTCAATTTCACGGTACCTATATTTTCCATTACAATACGCAAAGTTTGAACAGCAAAAATCCATCTATATAATCCTCCAATAGTATGGTAGTGTTGTAGAACATTCATACAACCATGGCTTCCAATTCCTTCATGCTCGTCTTCCTTTGCGTCCTTGTTACCTTGTTCAACTTTGCAACCACTACTAAAGCACAGGACAAGGTTTATTTTGTTTCCCAAAATTGCGGTGCAAACAAAGCCACTGCCAACAGCCCCTACGAAAAGAACCTTAAGACCCTTCTCTCTTCCTTATCTTCCAACGCCACTACAACCTTATTCTACAACAACACAGTCCTCGGCAGCACAAACACTACCTCTGACACAGTGTACGGTCTATTCATGTGCAGGGGTGATATACCCCTTCGCCTCTGCAAAGAATGCGTGGCGAACGCAACCGAGAAACTATCTTCAGACCAAAGCTGTTCTCTTTCGAAACAGGCTGTGATGTGGTACGCTGAATGCATAGTTCGGTATTCCAACGTCGGCTTCTTCTCCACCGTGGCCACATCTCCCGAATATTCTTTGTATAACCCGAACAACATCACCAACAACTCAACAAACAGTTTCATGAACTTTTTGTCCAACACCATGAACCAAACTGCAGAAGCAGCAGCCAATTCTGCTAAAAGGTTCTCCACAAAGGAAGCAAACTTGTCTCAGTCTCAGACCCTTTACTGTCTGGCTCAGTGCACAGAAGACCTGTCCCCCCAAAACTGCACAACCTGTCTTGCGCAAGCAATACGTGAGCTTCCAATATGTTGTTATGCAAAACAAGGAGCAAGAGTAGGGTTTCCCAGTTGCAATGTTTGGTATGAACTGTACCCTTTCTACGGCCTCATCACGGATCAGACTCCAAGTCCAACCAGTACTCCTCTTCCTCCTCCTCCATCATCATCATCATCGGGTTTTTCCTATTATGATCAAGTAGTATTTATTTTATTTTTCTATCATATCATTTTTAAATCAGGGGTTAGTTGATATTTTAGTTTGTTTAATTTTTTGTGATCAGGATAACTATTATTGTTGAACTAGATGTTGTAGGGGAAAAATGTGAGATGATGGGCAAAATATTGGATAGTAATGAATACAATTAATGCAATTATATATTATTTACATATTGGATAATTGGAATATATGTTGAACATGAACTTATTTATCTATTTATTTATGTTTGTAATGTTTGTTACTTGTTTGTTTCAACTTGGATAATAATGTTTTTTTTTTACATTTTGATATCTAATTATCTATGTTATGAAATTATATTAATTTGTGATGTTATTTTAAAATATTTTAAGATAGATATAAATTTTTTATATTATAGATCAGGTCATGTGAGTCAATTAGTGACCCACAGGTTCGATCACTAACCCAGTGACCCAATGTCATGACCGTGTCAATCACCGGGCTAGTTTTTAGAACTGAATAATATATTCACAACATGGAAATATATATGATAAATTCATTTCTAAAAGATAAAAATTTAAATTTTAGTATTTAAAAATGAAAAAGTACGACAATCTAACAATCTGTTAACTTTCATTCGTCACTGTTAATGAAAGATCTTACATGACACATTCAAGGACGAATTTATCAGCGCTCTATACATCCATGGACGAAAATATAATTTAATTTTCATCTCCTCCAATTTTTAATCATTGCAAGCATAATATTATAATAAACACTTAAAAAAAAGAAAGCAAACATAAGTTAGAACAAACATAATAATGAGCATAATATTGATTAAAAAACACAATCTATTTATTACTCTGAAATGTCTAATTTGACCGTACCTTATCCAAAATATGAGACTCAAACAAAAATACACAACCATTAAGTTAACCTTTATAGAAAAAAATGAGAATCAACTTGATTTTTGTAACTGCTTAATGTTGTCACAATAAAAATTTCAAAATAACAAATAAAATATGTTTATTAATCAATATTATGTTTATTATTATGTTTGTTGTAACTTATAATTATTTTTTAAGTGCTTATTGTAATATTATGTTTGTCACAATTAAAAAATGGAGATAGATAGAAAATTAAATATATTTTAGATAAATAGTCATTTTCATTTCTGAATGTTTAGAACATTGATAAATTTATTCTTACATGTTTCGCATAAATCCTTTCGTCAACAATAACAAATGAATAAATTTTTCACATTTTTTTTATTTTTAAAAACTAGAATTTAAATTTTATCGACGAATTTATTAATATTTTATATATTGATGAACAAAAATCATTATTTTCATATATATATATATATATATATATATATATATATATATATATATATAAGTATAGAGAGTCCCAACCTACACTACGAGAGCACGCTCTTGAGCACCAAGGTCAACATTGCAAAACGTGTCCCAACACAGGCCATATCTTCACTCATTCCAACACAAGCCATATCTTCACTCATTCAAAACACAGGCGGCCCTCGATATATTATATTAATATGATCACATCGTCATTTGCCATTTAATAGGATTAAATATCATAGTTTGAATCCAATTTCCATATAATATTATACTCTTATTAAATAATTCATTTAACCACTAAGTGATTTGTTTGAACAAGTTTTTTTAGAAATATTTCTAAGAGAAAAAATGAAAAAGTTTTTCATAAGTTAAAATGAATTTTTTATTAATAAATTATTAGTTAATTTGTAGATGTTTTATTATTTTTTAGAGAAATAATACAAAAAAGTTTTCACAAATTAGCTAATGATTAGTTAATAGAGAATTTATTTTAGCTTAAGGAAAAAAATTATTATTTTTTTATTTTTTTTCTTTTTTCATAAATTTTTATATAAAAACATATCCAAAATGAAAGAAAGCTGGATCAACTTATTAGGTTATTTTATTTATTGCACCATCACCAGTAGACCTGGGCAAACGGTTCTCATTTTTTTGAGCACATTTAAAAAGTAGGTTTTTTAGCCTGCGCCGCATAAAGTCAACGGTTCAACAAGTTTTATCCGTGGGTCCCACGAGTTTTAAATATCTATGAAAAAATAAAATAAGGTGTGTGATTTAACAAAAATGAAGGTGTTTTAACAAAACTAAAACCCCTAACCTAAGGCTTAGCTCTAATTCATCGACACTAAACTAAACCTAAATCATTTCCTCCACCATCAGACTCCTCTCTCTCTCTCACTCCCCATTAAATTTATTTATTTTTAGTTTAACTTATCTACAGCTCTGTTACCTGAGTTTAAATTATCTTCTCTACCTATACTATCACTTAGGACGGTTAACATATCCAATTTAAAAAAATGGAGACAAGGAAATTGATGTTGAGAACCTGAAATTAATATGATTTTGGTATTACACAATTTTTATTTTTTTTTGTGAATCTGGGTTACCCGCATAACCCATGCGGGGTGATGCTAGGTGCACTAGCATTATTGCTTGTGCACCCAACAATTTTTGGTAATTTCAGAATTATCCATGCGTCTTCTTCCTTTTTAAAGTTGTTTTTACTGTTTTGTGGTATTTGCACTTCGCTTTTTACTCTGTTGGTTTTTCTCGTTGAGTGAGGTGCCACTTGGGTGAAGGTGAAAGTGTTACCGATGAGTGGTGGTTGTTGCAGTGGTTGGTTCGTCGTCGAAAGTACACCAGGTACACGGGTTGGTGTTGCTGGTTTCCCTGGGTGAGTTGATCTATATGTTTAATTTTAACATACGGATCAACTTGATCTATATAAACCTTATGAATCAACATGATCCGTATGGTATACAGATTTTAAAATTTGTAAAAATTGTTTAAAGTTTTAATTCCTTTTAATTATAAATATGTTTGTATGTAAATTTGTAAATAAAAATTATTTGTTTATATGTGTATTTGAAATAATTTGTATATAGATTGATATAGGGTTTTTGGTTTTTAATATATATGGTTATGAATTGTAGTGTTTATAAAATGGTATGCAATAAAAGATTACATTTAGTTTTGTATGATATTATATGTATAATGCGGTTAGGTGTTGTATGTTTGTCATGTGGAAAATTTTAATTTGTTGTAAAGATGGACCAAAATCAATAGATGTATGACAGTATAATGTCTGAAGAAGTTGATATGGATGATGAAAATAAACAAGAATGTGGTGTGAATGAACAACATGTTGATTGTTCAGATGCGTTCAATACTTCTGAGGTAATAATCTTCATTATTGTTATTAAATTGATAAAATGAATGTCCTTTTGAAGACTAAAATTGTATGAGTTGAGTTGTTGATGTTTCCTATCTGAGATGATGTTTTGCAGTGGGTCGATCAGTTGCTCATGAAAACTTATTTGTGGCGGTGATTATGAGATCAGACACAAACACTGATATTAGAGAAAAAATTTCATTTGTGTTAATTGGTTGTGAGAGGAGTGATCAGTATAGATCTAGGAAGAAAGATTTTGTTAGAAGAGATACTTGGAGTATAAAATATGGATATCCTTTCAAGCTTCGTGAGAAATATATATATATATATATATATATATATATATATATATATATATATATATATATAAGTTTAATTTATCTACAGCT
This sequence comes from Glycine soja, assembly GCF_004193775.1. Lineage (NCBI taxonomy): Eukaryota > Viridiplantae > Streptophyta > Magnoliopsida > Fabales > Fabaceae > Glycine > Glycine soja. Next base: position 50,241,491 of record NC_041019.1, on the reverse strand, counting down.
TTGTTATCTGAGTCTTAGAACTGCTGAGATATCCAATTTTAAAAATGGGAACGAGAAAATTGATGTTGAGAACTTGAGATTAATGTGATTTTGGTAATACACAATTTCTGATTTTTTTTTGTGAATGCGGGTCACCCGCATAACCCATGTGGGGCGAGGGCGGATTTAGAAAAAACGAACCCGATTAAAAAGTGGGTTTGCGAGATGGGCTTCATGGGTAATGGGGATTTACCTGCATGTCCAGCTCTACTCACCCGTCAGGCCGTCACCACTATAAAGCTATTCTATTTATTTCTTTCACTAAATGATGACAATATAGTTGACTGGTCTCCAATGTTCCAACAAAATGTTGAATGGTCCATTAAAATTATTGGAGTTTAAATTGTGTGATTCAACGTAAATGATTTGAACTAGGATCCAAAATGTGTCGCTGCTTCATTGAATTGCAAAATCTGAAGAAGAAATGGTTAGGTTCACTGTTTTGATTTTAGTTGTTATATTTGGAAAGTTCAATATATATTAAATCTCTATAATTTTCAAACTAAAAATTGATTCTTAATGTAGAGATCAAGACTAAAATTATACATATTTTACATGTGTAGCTATATGTATGATTCTTTTTGTTACCGCATCTCTCTATATATAAATGTTAGTATGTAACTTAAGAGTATTGGTTAAGGACTTAG